>NC_052067.1:84516441-85141441 GCF_015852505.1 Tachyglossus aculeatus
CCCCATCTTACCTCCTTCCCTTCCCCACAGCACCTGTATATATGTATATATGTTTGTACATATTTATTACTCTATTTATTTATTTATTTTACTTGTACATATCTATTCTATTTATTTTATTTTGTTAGTATGTTTGGTTTTCTTCTCTGTCTCCCCCTTTTAGACTGTGAGCCCAATGTTGGGTAGGGACCATCTCTATATGTTGCCAATTTGTACTTCCCAAGTGCTTAGTACAGTGCTCTGCACATAGTAAGCACTCAATAAATACGATTGATGATGATGATGATTCATTCATTCAATCGTATTTATTGAGCGCTTACTGTGTGCAGAGCACTGTACTAAGCGCTTGGGAAGTACAAGTTGGCAACATATAGAGACGGTCCCTACCCAACAGCGGGCTCACAGTCTTTAAGGGGGAGACAACGATTCTTGGTAAATCTGTCCCAATAAAGTAATTACATTTTCTAAAACTTTTTGTTTTTAATTAACCAACAGCCTCACCGTTAACAGTATTTTACCTCTGACATTTGGCCTAGATACCTGACTGTACTGAGGTACATTTGTTGTTTTTTGGGGGGGAGGGGGTCCCAAGAGACACCTATTTACTGAACCTTCTAAACTGCAAAGACCATGAAGCCAAGATAGTGTTTCAATCCTGTATAAATGTAGCTACAGTCTCAGAATCCATTCCATGAAACTCAAAGCAAAAATACACTTTTTCCAGAACAAAAATGAGAAAATCCAAGGGTGAATGATAATGTTACTGTATATTTATAGAGCAGAAAGGAGGTCCATGTATAGGAGATAGATTATCTCAGTTATCCTCACTCTACCTCATGAAATAGGTAGGCACAGATATTATTTTCCACAGTTCTCAAAATGTTTCCTGGAAAGTTAATTGCCAGTGACAAAGTTTGGTGCCAACTAATAATTTTCCTTTCCCCTTGATGCCCTGGCCCTTCTTTCAGTTTGCTTGCCTCATGGCAAAAGAGCTGAAAGCTAGGCTCTTGATTTTACAACTCCTACTTTTTGGAAATCTCTCCCCCTTTACATCCCACACATCATCCCTCTCCCCATCTTGAAAGCCATACTAAACATGTATCTATCTCTTCCAGTGTTTGCTGGGCTAGCTTTGTTATTGCTTCTTACTGGTCTACTTGAACCTGATGAATTCCCTCCATTCCAGAAGTACCCTATGTCTTATGAACTAACTCTCAATCACAATCACAATCTCTCTTCCCCCTACTTCACCCCTCCCTCCTCTTCCTGTCTCTTCCTCCACCTCTCCCTCTTCCCTCTCTCCCTCCCTCCCCATCTTCCCCCTCCTTCCTCCCCATTTTCCTCCTCCTCAACCTTCCCTCCTCCCTCTCTCTTCCTCCTCTTCCCCCTTGCCTTCCCCTTTCTTCTTCCCACCCTCCTCCTCCACCTCTCCCTATCTCCCTCCCTCTTCTTCCTCCTTCTCTGCCTCTCCCTCCTTCTTGACTCCTTCCCTCCTTCTTCTTCCTCCTCTCTAGTAATGCAATCTTCATTTGTACATTTAACATTAACAAATTAATAGATGACTCAATCTTGGTGTCATAGTTGACTCAGCTCTCTTGTTCACCCCACACATCCAATCCATCACCAAAACCTGCTGGTCTCACCTCCACAACATCGCCAAGACCCGCCCTTCCCTCTCCATCCAAACCGCTACCTTGCTGGTTCAATCTCTCATCCTGTACCGACTGGATTACTGCATCAGCCTCCTCTCTGATCTCCCATCCTTCTGTTTCTCTATACTTCAGTCCATACTTCACTCTGCTGCCCGGATTATCTTTGTGCAGAAATGCTCTGGGCATGTTACTCCCCTCTTCAAAAATCTCCCGTGGCTGCCTGTCAACCTATGAATCAAGCAAAAACTTCTCACTATCAGCTTCAAGGCTGTCCATCCCCTCGCCCTCTCCTACCTCACCTCTCTTCTCTCCTTCTCCAGCCCAGCCTGCACCCTCCACTCCTCTGCTGCTAACCTCCTCACTGTACCTCTTTCTCGCCTGTCCCACCATCGACCCCTGGCCCACGTCCTTCCCCTGGCCTGGAATGCCCTCCCTCCACACATCTGCCAAGTTAGCTCTCTTCCTCCCTTCAAAGCCCTACTGGGAGCTCACCTCTTCCAGGAGGCCCTCCCAGACTGAGCCCCCTTTTTCCTCTCCTCCTCCCCATCCCCCCACCCTACCTCCTTCCCCTCCATGCTCTTTCCACTGAGTTCTGCTCTTTCTCCAGTTGATGTGACATTGGGAAAGGAGAGTCTCTGTGAGCCTACCCCATGGATGAAACAGCACTAGGGAGTCCCCTGGCTTCCTAAGGCATGGAAGGTGCTTGCAATTATGGGATATTTGTCTGCATTTCCTCCAATCATCTTGAATAATAATAACAATCTTTATTATAATAATAATTGTAGTAATTACTGTGGGTATGGTTCAGTACTTCCTATGTGCCGAGCACTGTATTAAGTACTGAACGCAGTGTGGCTTAATGCATAGAGAATGGGCAGAAGAGTCAGAAGGACCTGGCTTCTAATCCCTGCTATGCCACTTATCTGCTGTGTGACCTTGGGTAATAACATAACTTCTCAGTTCCATCATCTGTAAAATAGGATTAAGACTATGAGCCTATGTGGGACAGGAACTGTGTCCAACCTGATTACCTGATTACAGAAGCAGCGTAGCTCAGTGGAAAGAGCACGGCTTGGGAGTCAGAGGTCAAGGGTTCAAATCCCGGTTCCACCACTTGTCAGCTGTGTGGCTTTGGGCAAGTTACTTCACTTCTCTGGGCCTCAGTTCTCTCATTTGTAAAATGGGGATGAAGACTGTGAGCCCCCAGTGGGACAACTTCATCACCTTGAACCTCCCCAGTGCTTAGAACAGTGCTTTGCACATAGTAAGCACTTAATAAATGCTATCATCATCATTATTATTATTATTACTGTACATCTACCCCAGTGCTTAGAACAGTGCCTGGCACTTAGTAAATTCCTAAAAAATACCACAATAATGATTATCATTACTACAATTTTACTACTATATTACTACTACTATTATTATTACATTACTACTACAATTACTACTACAGAGAAGCAGCATGGTCCAGTGGATAAAGCATGAAGTAAGAAGTAAGAAGTCCATGGATTCTAATCCCAGGTTTGCCACTCGTCTGCTTTGAAACCTTGGGCAAGTCACTTCCCTTCTCTGTTTCTGCTGTGTGACCTTGGGCAAGTCATTTCATTTCAATGTGCCTCAGTTACATCATCAATAAACTGGGATTGAGACTGTGAGCCCAACCTGGGCTAGGGACTATGTCCAACTCGATCTGCTTATATCCACCCCAGTGCTTAGTACACTGCCTGGTGCATAGTAAGCACTTAATAAATGAAATAATAATAATAATAATGATACACTTATTGGGGTAGATACACTATATTTTGATTATACCTAGTTCCCCTCTTACATAGCATTCCCAGTCCAAGCTATTTAATCCCCATTTTACAGATGAGGAAGCAAAGGCACAGAGACCAAGGTCACACAACAAGCAAGTGACAGAGCCAGGACAAGAATCCAGGTTGCTTGACTCTCGGACCTATTTTCTTTACACTAGGCAACATCTAAATCCTGGTAACTAGACTACCTGATCAGCCTAATCATATCATACAAATAATTGCATAACTCATTTATTCAATCGTATTTATTGAGCGCTTACTGTGTGCAGAGTACGGTACTAAGCGCTTGGAAAGTACAAGTCGGCAACATATAGAGATGGTCCCTACCCAACAGTGGGCTCACAGTCTAGAAGGGGGAGACAGAGAACAAAACATATTAACAAAATAAAATAAATAGAATAAATATGTACAAATAAAATAAATAAATAGAGTAATAAATACATACAAACATATATACATATATACAGGTGTTGTGGGGAAGGGAAGGAGGTAAGGTGGGGGGGATGGAGGGGGAAGGAGGGGGAGAGGAAGAAGGGGGCTATGCCTTGGCATAATCCACGGCATAGGAGATCATTTAATATCAGCACTCAAGATCAAAATTTACCAAATTTTATCGATGACAACAAAAACAAATAGAACAGACCCAGGTTTCAAAAGTTTTGCTTCCAAAGAGCTATTACTGTGCCTTTTTTTTTCCTAATGGTATCGGTTAGAGCTTACTATGTGTCAGGCACTGTTCTAAGCACCGGGGTAGATACAAGCTAATCAGGTTGGCTACAGTCTCTGTCACCCAAGAGGCTCACACAGTCTTAATCCCCATTTTATAGATGAGGTAACTGAGGCAGAGAGAAGTTAAGTGACTTGCCCAAGGTCACACAGCAGACAAGTAGTGGAGTAGGAATCAGAACCCAGGTTGTAAGATGCTTCCTCTAGGATGGGACCCCAAGATCTCCACAGTGAGAATGGTTCTCCGGAAGTCTCATCGAAAACGTGATCTGTCAAAATGGCGATGGTCAGGATCATCAAAATTAATTACAACTTCAAGCTGTGACCCAGTCTAAAATAGCAAGAGACACTGCTGATCCAGAAACCACTCCCAGCATGTTCGAGCTAGTATTTGGCTGAGAGCACATGAAGCTTAAAAAAAGAACATAACCCTTTCGGCCCACGCAAGCAATTAAGCTCTTTGCAGAAATGTCAGCTCCTATGAAAAGACCTTTCAGTTGTTTAAACACTATTTTCTTCTACTTAGCGCTAACTGATTTTAAAGTTCCTTGCCCCGCTATCTTCTCTCAAATAGGACCGGAAGGATTCAGGTTTTGAGGGCAGATGTTCTATTAAAAAAAAAAAAAAAGTAATTGTTGCCAAGTCAGACCCCATGATTCTTATAGAGTTGGGATGAGTAAATGCCAATCAGCTTAGCAGTCTTTAAAGACACGTAAGGAACTTTGCCTAGGAGCAATGCTGACGACGTAAAACAAGAAGACATTTCCAGAAGTGTCTGTCAAACAAAGTATAAAAATAATCAGAGAGTGGTGCCACAGAATGCTGACACCCTAGTTGGTACAAAGGAGTAGCACTATGCTTGTTTCATTTAATTACTGCATTTGTAACAAATAAGCACATAAACGTTTTCAACTGGATGACAATAAGGGAAAAATTTAAACTGATTTAGTAAATTAGATTTGGAGGGATTTAGGGACAGTTTTTTTTAATAGTACTTACTCTCAAATAAATGAATTCATACTTTAACTGCTGATTTCTATTTGGAAATCAAGGAAAATGTGGAAAAAACCTTCTACCTAGAGACCCTAAACAGTTAGAGAGAAAGACTTTTTTTCCTCCACACTTCTGACGGTTCATTTACTTTGCATTTTCTCAAAGTACTTTTTCTCCCCTTCTCCTAAAATTGCAGGCTTGAGAAGAAAGTGTTCTCTGTATTAAATTGTGCTTCTAAATGCCTTCACCTTCTGATTGAATGCACTTTATGATTTTTAGTTCATTTGAATTGAGGGGGAAAATTGGGAATTTTTTTTTAACCCAAATCCCTTAGAAGTAAAGCTGAAAAAACTTCACAGCTACCTTGTGCAAAGTTTTATTTATTTAAATATTTTACTTGCATTTTGCATTTGGGAGATCCCCAGAGAGCCAGTGGGCACACCGTATTACTGTAGCAGTCTTCATGCTATGCAAACAATACAGTACAGAAGGCTTGCTCAAAAGAACATACTGAACGTTTGCTGGTTGGTTCTATTTATACTAATGTTTCAATATTCTCCTCAACACGCCTTCTACTTTTGAAGATGAGACCCTTCAAAACATAGAAATCCTTCCAACATGCAAAGACATGGCACTTGTCCCAAGTATTGAAGTAAAAACAACAGTAGATGGAGCTATGAAAAATGGCAAAGCACCAAGACCTGCTGAGATACACAAGCATGAAGGAGACACCCTGCTTAAATATTTCCCCAATGTGCTCCTTAACTTGTGGAATGTGGAGGAGAGGTCCCAGGTTCTCAAAAATACCATCATCATTGCCATCTTCAAGAAGAAACATAAAGTCAGTCAATCCATCGTATTTATTGAGCATTTACTGTGTGCAGAGCACTGTACTAAGTGCTTGGGAGAGTACAATACAACAGTATAACGGATAAATTCCGTGCCCACAGTGAACCTAAAGTCTAGAAGGGGAGACAGGCATTAATATAAATAAAGGATTAGAATGCACAATTTTCAAGGTATCTAATTACCTAGAATGCTCCTGGAGCAGCTCATGATGAATATATAAACTCAACACTATGAGAATCACAGGGAGGTTTCATATATCAGGGTAGCACTATGAATATAATATTTGCAGCTTGATTAATAATAATGATTATAATGATAACAATGGTATTTATTAAGTGCATAACACTTTTGCCAAGCACTGTACTGAGTGCTGGGATAGGAGCCCGTTGTTGGGTAGGGATTGTCTCTATCTGTTTCCAAATTGTACTTTCCAAGTGCTTAGTACAGTGCTTCTGCACACAGTAGATGTTCAATAAATATGATTGAATGAATGAATAAATACAAGATAATCGCATCAGACACAGTACCTGTCTCACATTGGGCTCACAGCCTAACTATAGGGAAGAGGATTTAATCTCCATTTTACAGATGAGGAAACAGAGGCACAGAGATGTTAAGTGACTTGTCGACAGTCTCACAGGAGACTAGTGGCAGAGCTGGGATTAAAACAAAGGTCCTCTGGCTCCCAGGCCAGTGCTCTTTTCACTAGGCCACACTGCTTCCCCAAATAGAGGAAAAATGAAGGGAGCAGCACTAAGATCTCCATATGGTTTTCAGAGACCTAACAGGAGCATTTGACACCATTGACATATTTGGATTTTGGCAACTGCTTAGTACTTCTGGCTCTCCAGAAGTGTTTATGTAGCTTTTCAGACTACTTCCTGATAGCAAAGCTCTCCGGGTCAGAGCCGGGGGATCCCAATCTGATCCTTTACCCATTACCACTCTCCCACGATCTTAGTGCAGTGCTTTGCACACAGTAAGCGCTCAATAAATATGTCTGACTGAATGAATAAACATGATCGAATGAATGAACCCATGAGTTTAAGTAGAGATGCTTAATTAGCCTAGCTATCCTACACAGCCTGGGGGATGCAACAGTAGACTTGGCTACAGGTGCTAGAATATACTTCCGATCATCTGGGAAACTCTTCTAACAGCCCTAGAGCACCATCCTATCTCCTAGAAATAGTCAAGATTTGCTGCATGGAAAATGACTGCACCCTACAGACATGCAAATGATTAAAAACCACTTCTCTGAATCAGCCAGGTATTATAGGCAGACAAACAGGCCAAAGAAAACAGAAATAATGTAGCAGTCAGCAACAATAAACACAACCCAAAATATATATTAGCAGCACAAAGCTAAAGGTCATCACGGAATCCTGTTACCTAGGAAGCATCCAGGGGTTGCTGATGCAATGTTAGACAAAGAAGCAGAACGTTGAATTGAGAAAGCCATCATATCCTTGGGAAACTGTCAAATGAGTCAGAAGGACCTGGGTTCTAATTCCAGCTCTGCCATTTTTCTGATGTGTGATCTTGGGCAAGTCACTTAACTTCTCTGTGCCTCAGTTACCTCATCTGTAAAATAGGAATTAAGACTGGGAGCCCAGTGCAGGACAGGGATTGTGTTTAACCTGATTAGTCTGTATCTACCCCATCACTTAGTACAATGCCTGGCACATAGTGAGTGCTTAACAAATGCCAAAAAAAAAAACCAACAACAAAAAAACGAGAGTGCAACATCAGTTTGATATTAACCTCTAGACCAAGTAAAAGTCTTTGGAGATGTAGTGGTGTCTGATTTGAAGCCAGGACAATTGGACTCCACACAATGTTACATCTAACTGCTTGAGCAGGACCATCAGTTTCACTTATAATAATGATGGCATTTGTTAAGCCCTTACTCTGTGCAAAGCACTGTTCTAATCACTGGATTATGGGCTATAATAATAATAATGATGGCATTTGTTAAGAGCTTACTATGTGCAAAGCACTGCTCTAGGCGCTGGGGAGGATACAAGGTGATCAGTTTGTCCCATGTGGGGCTCACAGTCTTAATCCCTATTTTACAGATGAGGTAACTGAGGCACAGAGAACTTAACTGACTTGCCTGAAGTCACACAGCAGACAAGTGGCAGAGTCGGGATTAGAACCCGTGACATCTGACTCCCAAGCCTGTGCTCTTTTCACTGAGCCATGCTGCCTTCCACAGCAACAAATGGCAAGACAGGGTGACAAGAGGAGAAATCCTGCAACAAAGTTAGCTTCCTAGCACTGAAGTTATGCTCAGCTCAATCACAGCCGTGCGGGCTGCAAAATGGGAAGATAATGGATGACCGTAAGATCCCAAAACAACTAATGTATGTTGAATTGAAATTGGGAAATCAAAAGGAGGGAGGAAACATTTTAAGGATGCAGTAAAATAGAGGTTTAGACTGTGCGAATCTCAGCTGAAAACTGGGAGTCAGTTTCTACAGCTAGAAGGGCATGGGTGTTCAGCAATCAAGGAGTGACAGTTTTTAAGCAGAAACTTCGGGAAGATTGTGAAAGGAGGCATAAGGGAAAAGTGACAGGAGCCTCAAACAACAAATATGACCGAACAACAAGGGGTAATCCAGTTGTGTATAGTGTCATCTGTATTTTTCCATTGACGTGTCCATATATGAATTTCAAGAAAGATGATTTTTCACACTAATATATATATATATATATATATATATATAGGCAGATATGCATGTATATATATACATACATTTTTCACACATATATAACTGGCATGGCTCTATATGACAAGTTTCTTAAATTTCCATAAAATGTAGTGCAGAAGTCAGGACCAGTTAGAAGCATTTTGGCATTCTCTTCAAAAGAAGGGATGTGAAAGTCATTGAAGCACAAGTAGGAAAGAGGGATGGGGGTCGGGGGGTGAAGGATAACCCAATAGTAATTTAGACAATTGCTTAGCTTGCCTCCACAGTAAAGCTGATTTTGCGAGCAGTACCTTAGACCCCTCTGTATCTCATATTTCATGAGACTAATCAAAGCCTCGAAAAAAGAAACAAAACACAGAATGATCCAGGAAATCTCCATCGAGGAATACTAATCAGAAAGGGGCACTGTATGGAGAGGCAAACATAATTTGATTGAAGGAGCAGTTACCACTTCACACGCAGTTAAGTTGTTAGGCGAGAACAACACATTTTGATGCAAAAGTATCGTTTTCTTTCTAATTTTATCCTAAGACAAATTTGTATTGAATTATTTTTGATACCTGAACACCCAGTACTGTACTTCAGACTCCACCAAAGTCCTGAATTCCTAGAGATTATAAGATTCAAATTTTGATTTAAATTTAAATAATCAGGTGATTTAGGTTAAAGGAAAAGTGGTTTGGGTACAGTGAAGTCTAAGAGAAAGAGTGTTGAGTGTCATAAAAGTGGATCTGCTACTGACCTTTGGCAAGGTATTTAGACTCTCTGGAATTCATTTTTCCCATCTGTGAAATGGGTTAGTAATATCTGCCACCCACTTTCTACCATGTATTCTGGAAGGATGAGTAAGACAATCATTAAAAAGAAAAGTTAGGGATTTTAGATGGTTCATCCTGTAAACATAAGAAGCTTCTTTGGATAATGTGGCATGCCAAACCCGAACGGGCAGATGTTATTGTTAGAATAATTCTCTAACCAGTGTTGTAACCCAAAAGTGTAGTGGAAATGTGATATTGCAGAAGTGATTGTATTTCCATTGAAATAGGCTAAGGGAAGATTTAAATTGAGGAAGAGCCCTCCTTTTTAGAAAAAGAAAAAAGCTAGCTGGAACACAGTCATCCCAAGTGGAAAATGTCTCACCAGGTTCCTCAGGCATCAATAAACCTATCAATCACTCAATCAGTGGTATCCATTGAATGCTTTCTTGATGTACAGCAATGAAATAATTATTTGGAAGAGTACAATATAGCTGAGTTAGTAATAATAATAATAATGATAGCATTTATTAAGCGCTTACTATGTGCAAAGCACTATTCTAAGCACTGGAGAGGTTACAAGGTAATCAGGTTGTCCCACGGGGGGCTCACAGTCTTAATCCCCATTTTACAGATGAGGTAACTGAGGCACAGAGAAGTGAAGTGACTTGCCCAAAGTCACACAGCTGACAATTGGCGGAGCTGGGATTTGAACCCATGACCTCTGACTCCAAAGCCTGGGCTCTTTCCACTGAGCCACGGAGATCCCTGGACACAAGCAGTTTACACTCTATGGGGAGTCAGATGCTAAAATGTATTTCAGATAAAGGAAATAGAAGAATATAAGAATATTTTTCTAAGTATTGTGGCTCTGGGGCAAGTAAACTGCAAGGGGTGGTATTCACCCTTTTATTGCTTTCTCAACAGCTATAAAAGTACTGTCTCTAGGACATGATTCCTTTTACATGTGAGGAAACTGAGGCAGTTCGGTGCAGTGACATGGTCCATCACAATGTGGGAGTTCAAGGTTCAAACCCCACCCCCAATCCCTGTATTCCCAAATACCAGTTTTTGCCTAGCTTCCTGAACCAGCTGTTTCTTTATGTCTAAGTTTTGCTGGTGATTAGTAAGCACAGCCTGACTTTCCATTGATGGGTAACCTTTGAAGAGATACATGCTTGGGGACAAAAGGAATTGAGTTATCTTCTTTGAGAATGGAAGAGCGAAGTGCAGAGGCAGTTTTGAACCTATTGAGTCTTCTCCATGGGAGTCCTTCCAGATTGGTTCAGAGAGCACCAGTTTCACGAGGCCATAGCCCGGGTTTCTAATGGACTATGACTTCAGGCCAAAGCAGTACCTCCTTCCCAGCCAGGCACTGAGAACAAGCCCTGGAGAAAAAGCCTGCTTTATAAAGTGGGAATTTAAAAAAAAAGATTGAAAAGTTAGTTATACTAACTGGAGACGCAGAGAGGCTTTTAGCGGTTATCAACCATTCTGTAGAAAACAGCCACGGTTTACATGTGGAACCAGTTGCTTTCTAATTGCTACAGCAGGCTACCACAGGGAAGAACAAAGGAAATATTTAGCACATCGTAAATTCTTCTGCAGCCCTGCCGAGTGGCTGCAGTTCAGATTACACATTTGTAACTAGCGTTTGAGAGCAATTTCTAGTTCACAGGAGAGAGAGTGACTAGTGAAGCTGTTCAACACCATTTCTCCTGACATTCAGAACAGAGATGGACACAAGCAGCATTTGGGTTCAAAAGAAGACTCGTGTTCTATTTGGGTTCTAGAAGTTAACCCTTAGGTAATTCAGCAAAGTGCATTTTTCTCTAGGAAACAATATTTAATTGGAAAATAGATTTCTGATGATGTGGGTGAGTGGGCTTCTGAAGTTACAATGACATTTTGAAGAGCTGGGATCCTTTGATATGTCAGGTTTAAGTCATGGACATAGATGGGTCTACTCAGAGTAGGGCTAGGCAAGAATTAGTGAGAACAGTTTAGAGTTGAAGAGTTAAGAGCAGGCACAGAGAAAATGAAGCAGTGTTGCCTAATGGAAAGATCCCAGGCTGGGGAGATAGAGGAACAGTGTCTAATCCCGGCTTTGCCACTTGTCTGCTGTGTGACCTTGGGTAAGTCACTTAACTTAGTGCCTCAATTCCCTCATCTACACAAGGGGAATTCAATTCCTGTTCTCCCTCCTATTTGGATTGTGAGCCCATGTGGGACCAGATTATCTTAATAATAATAATAATACTAATGATGGTATTCATCAAGCGCTTACTATGTGTCAGGCACTGTACTAAGTGCTGGATTGGGTACAAGCAAGGAAGGTTATCTTGGATCTACCCCAGTGGCACATAGTAAGCACTTAACAAGTAGTACAATTATTGTGTCCGGAATCTGCTGGCTGAATAAGGCAAAGTCAGAAATCGGCCAAGGAAGACCTTCCATTATATTTGCCTAGGGACTAGTAAAGGTTCCTCAGTGCCCCTTGAGTTCTGTCTTCCTACAGCACTTATATAATGACTATATCTCCCTGAAGACCCCCAGCCCATGCACACCGAAGTTGATTAAAGTCTTCTAGACTGTGAGCCCGTTGTTGGGTAGGGACCATCTCTATATGTTGCCAACTCGTACTTCCCAAGCACTTAATACAGTGCTCTGCACACAGCAAGCACTTAATAAATACGATTGAATGAATGAATGAATGATTGTCTCCCTGCTGGGTTGGAAGCCTCTAGGTTACTTCTTGAAGGGGGCTTAGGAAGGACAACTGTCAAGCTAATTCTTGTCATTAGTAGCACTTGGTGGTGACCACATGGTACAATGCACTGTACTAGATGCTTGGGAAATACGGAACAAAGAAGTCACATGGCCCCTGCCCACTAGGAGCTTATGATCTAACATGGATGACAAAACATGTAACTATTTACAATTAGAGTGGTAATTGAGGGCATATATTTGTACATGCATGCATATACATAAATACCCCTGAGAGAGTTGAAGGGGTGTTAAGTTCATGAGTGCTAGAGTTGGCTTTAGGGATGGAACAGCTCAGAGTGCTGGAGGTTTATTCTAGAAGAATTTCACAGCCTAGAGACACAGGACCTTATTGGTACCTGGAGGTTCTGGCTTGTGGATCAAATATAAAGCATGTGTGGTCACTAAATTTCCCATAGCACTTTTTCAAAAGAAGAGGTGCCCTGCCCATATTCTTAATCGGATAATTACTGGTGTCATGGGAAGATTTCCAAACAAAGCCAGAGACCATTCAAAAACTCATCTAGTTTCAGGTCTGAGTTTCCCACTCCTCCAGCCAAGTTTCAAGTAAACATTTTCCAGGTCCCCCAAACCATTCTGGGAAACAGAAAACACATTTTTATTTTTTTTGCTGTCTCTAAATTAGTCATATTTTTGCTCCTCAGGACAGAGGTTTGTGGTTGCATTTTGGTTTTCGAGTGAAACATTTGGGACAGCAGGGCACATCACTAGTCCTTACTTGGGGTTTGGTTTTGGATGAGACCATAAAGCCTCAAAAATTCATATAGGCAATAAAGAGAGCTAAATTCCACTTGAACTTTCTAGTATCTGTCATAGAAGGAGCCTCATTATGCACGAGTGTCTGCACAAAATTAAATCTAAGAACAGGTTTTCCGGGCTTCAATCAGTGTTATAAATTTTATTCTCCCTCTCAACAGTGTTTTCTCCTGGAGGCATTAATTGGTGAAACAGTCTGCACCACTTCCTCGGAACAGTTGTTCAGTATTGGCAAGGAGTTTCCATATTTTGCCCCAAAGATAACTTAATTTCCTATTGGATGAAGTAGTTTCCTTAGACAACTAATAGAGGGCTCTGGATTAGCATGCTTCTAAAATTAAATGGGGATTGAAAGGTAGCAGGAAAACAGATGCTTTTCCTCATTTTGTAATCTGGTACTCAAACCTCAAGGTTCTTGTTAATTTAAGGAGTTGTGATTGTGTTCAAACCATTATGTGTTAAACACCCCTACTGATCTTTGTATTTGTCTTTATGTTATCTTAGTGTTTTGTTTCATCACTCCTGATGTGTCTGCCTCCAATCCCTTCTGCCCCACTTATATTCTTAGACTGTGAGTCCCTTGATGGACAGCAACTGTGTCTAATTCTCCCTCCGAAGTCTTTCCCAGTGCTTAGAACACTGAACTGCACACAGTAAGCACTTAATACATTCTATTACTACAATTACTGCATTTTAACAGAGGAAAGATGGAAGTCAAGGTGAAATATCTTAAAATTCAATAAAAGAAATGAAAAAAATGAGTTGGATGAATTCTGATAGTGGACTGATGATGGAATCTGATAATAATATCTTATTTATGCTATAAATTTGTAATATTCTGTGATATGCAAATTGACTCTTTGGGTCTCAAGACAAATGTGTTTATTGTCTAGACTGGCTTGTAGTCAGTGGGGTTGCTGTGAGTTTAGTCACTACATCACAGATATTTTTCCAACCTAAATGCCTGGGTATTTTAAACACTATTCCTTGTGTTTTATAAACTGACTGAAATGCGAGTACATTTTAAAAAGCGGGCAACACGTCAAGAGCAAGTCAAAATAGGCAGACTTCTCAGAAGGCATTGTCCATTATTGTGGCTTTGAATACATCAAAACATGGTGAAATTGGAGGTCTCAGGTATTCAGCAGTGAAGAAATTCCTTCTCTGTCATGGAATAAATAGACTATCTCACCCATGAATAATGACTAACGTTCTTTCACCCACGAGAAAGGGCGGTATAACTCACTCACACCTGCTGCATTCATGAATTCCAGATCCCATTCTCTTGAAAGAACTTATAATCACCATTCCCAGGTGAGATGCCCTTCCGTTTGATATAAAATGTTCAGAGCAAAGCAGTTGTCTTTGTTTCCAGTGCTGTTTTTTTCCTAGGATTTTGGCTTCAAAAATTCACTTCAAAACAGCAGCAATCGCAGCAGGAAGAGGGTGATATTCATTCATTCATTCAATCGTATTTATTGAGCACTCACTGTGTGCAGAGCACTGTACTAAGCGCTTGGGAAGTACAAGTTGGCAACATATAGGGATGGTCCCTAGCCAACAATGGGCTCACAGTCTAGAAGGGGCTCACAATATGAAGGGCCATGTTGTATGCTGGTTGTTTTCAACTTAATTCAGTGTTTATCAATCATTCAACAGTCTTTATTGAGCACTTACTGTGTGTGGAACACTGTACTAAGCACTTGGGAAAGTGCAATATAGCAGAGGTTGGTAGACATGTTCCCTGCCCAAAAGGAGTTTACAGTCTAGAGAGTGACAGACATTTCAAGTTTTAAAGGCTCACTCATAAAATGGTCTGAAAATGGCACCCAATATTCAATTAATAAGGGGAGAGGTTTTATTCCTATTTCTTTCTTATTACCACTCAATCCCTAGGAGGCTTCAAATTTCCTCAACCTAACTGTTCTCCTTCCAGACAAAATTCTGCCACAGCAGTTTTCTACATTGCTTCAGCAGTAAGTTTGCAGGCAGACCTAAAGGATGCGGTTGGGTCTTGCCCTACTGATCAATTTCACCCAATCCACCCAAATCAAACCTCTCCATATCATCACCTGTCATTCTCAGCTCCCCAAATCTTCCATCAAATGCTGGCAAAACTGCTGCCATAAATCCTTCAAAATCTACCATTTTTTCAATACTGATCTGATAGAATAATGACTAGAAGTGACACCACTTTCACGCTCTCACACTCTGGCAGTTTCAGAGAGAGAGAGAGCTAGAGAGAGAGAGTTCTGGATGTTTGTACAACATTTCAAACATTTCTAAAACGTGTTTCATACTCCCTAATCTGCCCAGGCCGGGACTTAGCATCATGTGACAATATTAGTTGATTGATTGGTGTCCTGAAATAAAGGAACCAAAGCTATATCTTTTCCACTTCAGTACCAAACCACTCCTTTAACAATCCTTCCAGTGAGTCCTGTGGCCCAGTTCTGGTGCTTGGTGCAGAGCATGTAAAAAATAAGAACCTGTAACAGAACATGATACTGCTTTGATGACACTGCAGGGGTGCTTGCCCAGGAAGAACCTAAAACTCTCAGTCATAGTGGTTTTGGTTTTCTTAGCTATAACAAAGGGGCAAAGAGAGAGGCTTTTCTTTCCAGGCACCCAGGGAAAGTTAAAGTTTCTTTCTCAAAAGAAAGTTGGGGCAATCTTTTTGGACTGTTATTGACAACACCCCTTGAATTTTAACTTTCTGCCTATCCCAAAGAGCATAATAAATTCCTTCAAGTAAGTACTTAGTATGAAGTCACAGAACTGAGACCCTATCACCCTTCTTCTTCTTACTATTGTTACAACTATGGTATGTGTTAAGTGCTTACTATGTGACAAGCACTGTTCTAAGTGATGGGGTAGACACAAGTTAATCAGGTTGGACACAATCCCTTTCTCACATGGGACTCACAGTCTAGACTCTATCATTCCAGAAATCTGACTCCTTAACTTCAATCTACATTTTCCCTTTAGTAAGAAATTGCACATTGTATTTTAATGCCTACAATCTATCCCATTAGAGTGTAGCCTCCTTTGTGGGCAGGGATTACACCTTTTACTTCTTTTCTAAATTCCCTAAGTATTTGTACAATGCTCTGCACACATTTGCTCTCAATAAACTGAATTCCTGCCATAATGGTTAAATCACTCAATCAATGGTATCCTTCTCCAGGATCCCACGATCAGGCTAAGAGCTGGTTGTACTGGGCTGGGGGAGTCTGAAAAATTATGATCTGGGCTTCTTTACAACAAAAGCAAGTTTTGTTAACTAATCTTTTAAATGCACCAAGGGATAAAGATATAGGTGATGAAATTAGCAAACTGGGTTGTAAGAAACACTGTCTGACTGAGAGAATCTTTAGGATCATCAGAGCCTATCAAATGAATGTGGCTTGGGAACTGTGGAAATGTGCTTGAATGTGGAAACAAAACATTGTTTTGGGTGAAAGACATAGAATGCCACTTTTCTGGCTGCTTTACTATTTACTTTTAAAGTTTCAAACTCTTGGATGTTCAAAGTGCAAAACTCTTACCTTTTGTGCACCAAGTTTTCAAGTGTGCCTTTTGTGGCATCATTGCAGTGCAAAAGTGAAAAGTTTAAACATTGATTTGAGTAGATAGCACCGCAAAGGAACTCTTCCAATAAAAGCAAATGCAAGAATTGCTCATTTATAATCATTTTAAAAATTCTGAAATGATTAGCTCTGTGATTTTAATAACTTTGGAAATCAAGAATGGGTTTGTATTGCAAACAATCAACAAACTCGCCTCAGGTCAGGCAGACATTGGCAGCAACGGGATTTGGTCTTGGGCCACTTTCCAGGCGGGTGGGGGATGGAGGGCTGGTTAAACCTCAACTCTATCATTCTCTGCCAAGCACTATGTACAGTGCTCTGCGCATTCTAAGTGATCAACAAATAGCTTTCCTTGACTGATTATTTGACTGATACAAGGAGGACTTTTGGACCGCTGCTTGAAAGACACTCTCACCCCTCTGCTCCTGGGTTTGCCATTTCTAGGCCTGCAAAGCCCTGGTAGGCAGAGACTATGTCTAACAACTTTGTTGTATGACACCCTCCCAAGCACTTAGTACGATGCTCTGCACACAGTAAGTGCTCAGTAAATATCACTGATTGATTGATTAGGCCATAGTTCCTTTGTCCCATAAAGGGCTGCCTATCCTTAATAGAAGCACACACAGACAGGCAAATTTGGTTGGAGGCACAGAATGGTAGCGGGGACTCGGCTGCATCAAGGTGATTGATGCTGGAACACCTTGAAACCCTTAAAATGCGGTAGAAAATGGCCACTCCATGTGGGAGCCCAACACCCTATGCTAAATGGCCTCTTGTACCGAAGGCAAGGAATTACCAAGCTCTGTCCTAGAGGTTGACAACTTTCAACTGCACCTAAAAAATATTTATAGTTTGTACAAAATAGCACTGACAAATCCCTGCTTCCCTCTTGTTTCTGAAGGCATCATAATTCTATAGTTTTGGTTTTTACATTTATAAAATACACACACAGAATCATGAAGAGTAGAGAAGCGGAGTGATCTAGTGGATAGAGCACGGGCCTAGGAGCCAGGAGAACCTGGATTCTAATCCTGGCTCTGCCACTTGTCTGCTGTGAGACCTTGGGAAAGTCACAACTTCTCTTCAGTAAAATGGGGATAAAATTGGGAACCCTATGCAGGACAGGGATGTATCCAACCTGATTACTTTGTATCTACCCCAGCACTCAGAACAGTACCTAGCTCACAGTAAGTGCTTAGGAATACTGTTAAAGAAAAGAAAGAAAAGATTGTAAACTGACCTTTCTGTGTAATTAAGGGCAAACATCAAAAGACATTTCAAGAGAATTCTTCAGAATAGTAGTTTACCAAATGGGTTAAAACTACTTAGGGTACCGTACCACCAATTGAATAACAACAGTCCTTTTTCTTTGTTCCCTGAAATAGCAAGTCTGCCAGGTTTTACTTTCAAAAGCTTATAAAATTCATAGTTAAGAAGCAGGTCTTTGAAGACTTAAAAATAAAGGACAAGATGGGTTCAAAAGCAGCTGCTTATACATTTTGATTGCTGTATTTCATTGCAAAACCATGATGTCTTCACAGCAGATTCCTACTTAAAAGTTTCTGAAAGTTGATTGATTGTTCCCAAACTGCTACATACTTTTAGTTGATTAACCACATATATTTTTGCCAATATGTCTGGCTACCTTTTTAAAGTTAGTGCATTGCTGGCAGGATTACAAAAACAGATTGGAGGGATTGGAATCAGATTTGGCAGTAAAGGGATTCAGTTCCAAATTCATAGGTGATCTTAAAATTTCATTTGACATAAAAAGAAAACCTTCGCCGTGGAAAACAAAAGACTGGACTTCTATTAAAAATAACATCTCTGCTGTCATACCTGTTTGCTTTTCTTATATTTTTGGTTTATCATTAACTTCTTTGAGGATAGCACCTCTGATGATCTTTTTAAAATAGTCCCTTTTAATTTTCCTTCATCGTGATCTTCCTTTAGAAATGAAGTAACATCCTGCCTCAATGCAAGAGAGACATCCTTTCAAAATTTCTTTGCAATAAAAGAATCTTTTGTCCTTCCCCTTGGCATTTTTTGATTTTAATGAGTTGTTTATATATCTCAATAGTTTGAAAAGACAGATGTATTTTATGTAATCTTCCTTGTAAGCTTTTTTCATTTCCCTTATAAATTGCTTTCCCATATTTTAAAATGTAGTTCTGTTTTCAAAGAAAAATGGTCCCAAAAATATGAACTGGTATTTGTTGGCCACCATTTAAGCTCGTTATGGGCAGGGAACGTGTCTGCTAATTCTGTTGTAGTGTACTCTCCCAAGTGCTTAGTACAGTGCTTTGTACATAGTAAGCACTTAAGAAATACTGTTGATTGATTGATTGATTGATGAAACTTTAGATAAAGTGGGTATAAATTGCTGGTAGTAATAAAACACCGACTTATAAAGAAACCACAGCCTTATTGAAGAAACGTCCTTTAAAACCATGTCGTTCCATTGTGTTCTTGTGAACTTTAATATACAGGATTCTTTTCAGGAATGGCTAAACCACTGGCAACCCACACTCCACACTGGGGTTAATGCAATGAGGATCTGATTCAGGATCCGGTGATGTACAGCTTTTCCATAGGTAAAAACCTTCGTACTCTATGATGTAGTGCCATAAACTATATATTACATGTCGAAGGAGCAATAAAGAACTAAGACACCAAAACCTTGAAATATGAAATTGAAGAACAATATTTTAAATAGGTAAAGTCAGGCTGCATATTGTAGGGACTCTGGCTCAGGGAAAGGTAAGGCTAAGCAAGTGGCTTCCCTATTTTTAATCTCTCTGAACCTTTTCTGCTGCTCTCAACTCTTATGGGTTTGGATTCTGTTCACAACCAGCGTTCATTACCAGTTTTTAACTGATGCTCAAGAGAAGCAGTGCAGCCTAGTGGATAAAGCACCGGGCTGGGATTCAGAAGAACCTGGGTTTTAGACCTGGCTCTGCCACTTTTCTGCTGTGTGACCTTGGCCAAGTCACTTAACTTCTCTGTGCCTCAGTTACTTCATCTGTAAAATGGAGATTAAGACTATGAGCCCCATGTGGGACAGTAATTGTGTCCAACCTGATTACCTTGTATCTACCACAGTACATAGAAGAGTACCTGGCACATAGTAAGCACTTAACAAATACCATTAAAAAAAACTTCATCTGGAGACTTAGTCCAGAAAATAAAAAGTAAACCAGCCTCTTCTAATGGCTTCAATCAACAGATAGGCAGGCAGACAGACAGATGTTTGCTTTGATGGCTGATTAGAAAACCTGCAGTGTTAATGAAACAAAACAGTTAATCCCAGATCATGATTTTCTGTCAGAGTTAAAATCCTTCAGTTCATACACTATAAAGTCCACTTGCAGTTAAATAATCCAGAGAGGCAAAGGCAACAGTGCAAACAGCTCAAGATGCCACAAACAACTAACTTAACAGCACAACATGAGATATCATGTCGGATATCATCTTCTAGACTGTGAGCCTGCTGTTGGGTAGGGACCCTCTCTATATGTTGCCAACTTGTACTTCCCAAGCGCTTAGTACAGTGCTCTGCACACAGAAAGCGCTCAATAAATACGATTGAATGAATGAATGAATAGGCTTTGTGTGTATCTGGTGTGGTCAGAAGTGGGAGTTTTACACTGTCCTATTGAATCCAAATGACAAGTACAGATGTAGATTCACTCATTCAATCATATTTATTGAGCACTTACTGTGTGCAGAGCACTGTACTAAGCGCTTTGGAAGTACAAGTCATCATTGATTCATCAAAACTTTCACAGAAAAGTTAGACAGAGTCTACCTGTTGGTAGAATGATCAAGAAATTAATGAATCATATTTATAGAGTGCTTACTATGTGCTGAGCACTATGCTAAGTGCTTGAAAGAGTATGATATAAAAGAGTTGGGTGACATGTTCCCTGAACACAAGGACGTTACAATCTAGAGGGGGGGACGGATATTGAAATAAATAATGGTTATGTATATAAGTGCTCAGGGGCTGAGGATGATGGGAATAAAGCATGCAAATCTACATGCCAGGGTGACACAGAAGGGAGTGGGAGAAGAAATGAGGGTTTAGTCAGGGAAGGCCTCTTGGAGGAGATGTGCCTTCATTAAGGCTTTGAAGGTGGGGCGAGGGATCATCTGTCGGATATCATTGTAAAAACTATCAACCACCACCACCATCAGCATAATCATCATCATCAATGGTATTTTTTGGGTGCTTACTGTGTGCAGAGCACTGTACTAAGTGCTTGGGAGAAAATAATGCAACAGAGTTGGTAGACATGTTCCCTGCCCACAATGACAATATGAATGGGGAAGGAGGTCCAGAAGTTTCAGTTCCAAGAAAACACTCTGAGGGCCCCATATACTGATTTGATATTATTAACAACTCACATTTCTGCTTGGTAAATCTGGCAACAATGGAGAAATTTCTGGGAGCATATAATTCCCTCCTTCTTAAATCATGAGCCCCATATGGGACATCTGACTTGATTATGTTAAATCTACTCCAGCACTTAGTTCAGTGCTTGGCACATAGTAAGCGCTTAACAAATTACCATTAATAGGAAGATCAGAAGAGCAATTAGACTTTGGACTAGTAATTTTTTTAACTTAATGGCCATGCAGGTCAAGCTTGAATTGGAAGAAGAGGGCAGAATGATAAAGCCAAAGAGCTAAGGCAGAAAAGCCTGGGTTTAGGATTGTGGGGATGGTAGACAGGACAACATTAGCTGCAAATTTTACTGCATTTCTTAGGAGGAGAAACCACATAGATGAACATTAATACAGGAATTTAGTTAAAAGTCAGTCTCTTCGACTAAGTTACATGGATCACTATGTGCAGACATTGGTGGCTAGAAGCCAAGGCATTGATTTTTGTCTTTGGTAGAATCTTTTGAGCAGGAATCTCTGAAGCCTATTTAAAAGGAAGTATGAAGATTAATGGTGATAGAGATGAGGCAAAAGAGTTCAAATGCTACTCCTTTCTAATGTAGCTTCCTCAATCAATCAATTAATCAACGGCATCGAGCACTTACTTCGTGCAGAGCACTGCACTAAGACCTTGGGAGAATACAACACGAGTTGGTAAATACGATCCCTGCTCTTAAGGATTTTATATTCTAGTGTTCATTCATTCAATCATATTTAGTGAGCACTTACTATATGCAGAGCACTGTACTAAGCTCTTAGTGTGGGAGACAGGCATTAAATTATCTTCCCTCCAACTGCCCCACACTTAACTCTGGAATTGTCTGCTTTTTATGGTATTTCTTCAGCACTTACTATGTGCCAAGCACTGTATTAAGTGATGGGATAGGGCTCACAGTCTTAATTGCTATTTTTCAATTGAGGCAACTGAGGTTCAGAGGAGTTAAATGATTTGTCCAAAGTCACACAGCAGACAAGTGGATTAAAAAAGCAGCATGGTGAGGTGGATAGAGCACGGGTCTTGGAGTCAGAATGTCATGGATTCTAAATCTGGCTCCACCACTCATCTGCTCTCAGCCTCAGTTCCCTCATCTGTAAAATGAGGATTGAGACTGTGAGCCCCATTTGGGACAGGGACACTTTCCAACACAATTTACTTGTATCCACCCCAGAGCTAAGTACGGTGCCTGGCACATAACAAATGCTTAACAAATACCACAATTATTATTAGAACTGGGGCCCTCCAACTCCCAGGCCCATGTGCTTTCCACTAGGCTTTCCACAGTTTCTCCTGTGGTTTCTCTTCTTATTTCTAGTGTCACCACTGGATGGTCCAAATGAGACGATGAGTGATTAAACAAAAGGTGTTATGATTATCAAACTGAGAGAAACCTCAGGCTACCCTCTACCTCTGGGAGAGATGAAAGTTTATTCCTTATTACTGACCTCCAACGGTGGAAGACAGACCACATTTTGCAGAACTTTGCCTGGGTGGGGCATGCGAAGGACTGCCATTGTCCTGGATATCATCTGCATTTTGGACATTTTTGGGCTACAGACTGGATGCAGAGCAGAACTTGTTTCCTACTTTTTTTGCTGCTGTAGCTTCTCCTATCACTTTTTCCTATCACTGTCCTCCTTCTCCAGATCCTGATAACAGACAGCAGTATGGGCAGCAATAGACAGAGGCAGGATAAATGACAAAGAGAAGCTTCAGCTCTACTACAAAATATTCCAACCTGTTGAAGGAGGTGGTGTATTTAAATAAAAATACAAATTAAAAGCCCTTGGTGCAGTGTTAATTTTCTCTTTCTTTCTCCTCCTTTCCCTCACTCGCTCTCTTTCTCTGTCTCCCTGTCCCACCCCATCTCTTTACCTCTTTCCCTTCTTCCTCACTTTCTCTTACTTCCTCCCCTCTCTCCTCCTCTTTCTGTTTCTCCCCTTCTCTCTTTCTCTTCAGTTCTATTTCTCGCTCATGAACTACACCTTCAATTGTCCTACACAAGGGTACATATTTTGTGCGAAGTTGAAACCAAGACAAAAAAAATGAACATATCATATTCCAGCCTGACACTTCCACCTAAGCTGGATCTTCCAAAATGTGAAATTCTTTGTAGGCCAAGGCCAGTTTCAGATGAAAAGTAGTGAGGCAATTGCCTCAGGGACACTGTCAGGAAGTAGTGGCAGTTGGAAACTTGAAAATGCCCAGCCTCTTTTCACCTCATGGGAAGCGATGCCTGGATGAACAGGAATCTGGGAGGGTCAAGTAATGGTTTGGGAGCAAGAAGGGCAGATTGGGGGTTAGAAAGACTCTAAATTCAGGGTTTGGACCAGATTCCTGTATGCTGTCATTATAACAAGGTACATAAGCATGCTCCAAAATGTCACAATGGCATATGGAAAGGGAAAGGGAGGGGGAGGGGAAAATCTTTTCCCACCTCAGGGCTGCAAAATGTCTAGCTATTTGCAACCAAGGCTTTGAAATGTCTCAAACCTACCCGTCCACTCCAATATTGATGAAAAGGATAAGGAATTACAAATAAATGTTATTTCGTTTCATTGAATTTTAATCATAGGCTTAGGGAAGCAACAGGCTCCTTTACTGTCAAACTGAGATGGCAGAGGAAATGTTAAAAATCAAATATCTCCAGGCTTTGCATGGTTGTCTAAAATCAATCAATGGTATTTACTTAGTGCTTACTGTGTGCAGAACGCTGTGCTAAGTGCTTGGGAGAGTACAATACAACATAGTAAGTCAACACACTCCTTGTCCAAAATGAGCTTATGAGAAATAAATAGCATTTCCACCAAATAAAACATTGGCTTCAAGACTCTTCACTGTTTTTTTTTTTCTTCTTATCTCCCCTCTTCATGTAGTACCCTCTAGCATACGGTCAAAGCTGCTTCCAAACAAGCCATCTCTGTATCCTGAGCTATGATTCCCTTCCCTCCATGTTCTCCAGACCACTGCTCTACCTGTTTTCAACACTCCTTTGAAAGCCCTCCTCAGCTTCCTCCAGGTGGCCTTGTCTGGTTAATTTTTTTCTCCTTGCTTCATATCCTTACAATCAATCAATCAATCGTATTTATTGAGTGCTTACTGTGTGCAGAGCACTGTACTAAGCGCTTGGGAAGTACAAGTTGGCAACATATAGAGACAGTCCCTACCCAACAGTGGGCTCACAGTCTAAAACAGTGGGCTACAGTGATCTCAGCAACATTTAAATACTCCTAGCCATTTGTAGAACTTTATGCAGTGATGTATGTTCTCTTCTATTTTAGGGATTTACTTATTCACTTATCCATCTTTCCATTCTCTCTTTCCTCCAATCCTGGAGGGCAGCTATTATGTCTTTCATCTCTATTGTCCTGTCCCAAGTGCTCAGTACAATGCTCTGGGAAGCAGTGTGACCTAGTGGGAGACTAGGGGCCTGGGAATCAGAGGACCTGGGTTCTAATCCTAGCTCTCACACTTACCTGTTATGTGACCTTGACCAAGTCACTTGGCTTCTCTTTGCCTCAGTTTCCTCACCTGTAAAATGGGTTTTTTTGATACCTGTTCTCCTTCCTACTTATACTGTGACAGGGACTGTGTCTGATTTAGGTATACTGTGCTTAGACCAGTGCTTAGTACAATTCCTAGTACTTATTAAGTGCTTACCAAGTACCATAAAAAATACACTATACATGGTAGGTACTCATAAAAATCAGGTCTTAAGACTAGTGCATACCACAAACCCAACCAACCCAAAATCATTGGAAGACCCAGAATTTAACCCCTCCATCCGGACTGGCCATAAGGTTTACACCCTGGGAAGAGGAGAGGAACTTAATTGGGAGAGAGGAACCTTATTGGAATTGTAGACCTACTTTTTCTCCCATCCTTGGCCCTCCTCCACTTAGAAAAGTACTTGATCTTTGCTCCTTTCTCTTGTGTGCAAATGGAAAATACTTGCTTGATTTTTCAAAGCAAGCTTAGAAAACAGAAGCCAATTCCACTGACCGAGGTTAGGGACTCTGGAGGTTTGCAATTGGAAGCTGAGAAGCCTCCATCTAGGCCTGAAAGGATCAAAACTGGAGGCAGCTTGTACTCCAACTGTGATTTATACTGAAAAACAAAACAAATCTGTTATTTTCCAAATCAAAAAGGATTTGAGTCGGGAGCCCTCGGAGAGTAACTGTAACACTGAATGAACATAAGTTATTGACTGCTGCATTTAGGAACATGCTAATCAGACTGTGTATTTTAAAGCCCATTACAGTTTAATTTATGGCCCATTACAGGGCTGTGCCATATTCAGAGGTGTCACAGGCAGTCTGGATTTGATCCAAGGAACAGGATAATTTTTCTTTTTATAAATCCCAGTGTGTATTTTTTTCTTGATGAAAGATGCTGGCTCAGCAGATTGAGCCTAGCCACAAAAAGTAAAAAAAAAAAATATGAAACATAAGTTTGGATTGACAAATGAATAACCTAAATGAAGAAGGGGAAAGAAAGCAGTTGGTTTTGATGACAAGCTGGTGTGTTCTTGTCTCGTGACTCGGTTCTGTGGGAATCATAACCATGTGAACCTCCATCTTCACTTAATTCCAGAGTAATCCCTGAAGAGGCAAATTCATAATGTTACTCTGGTATTGTAATTTTAGGGGTTGGAGGAAAGGGGAAATTTGACTAGAGAAAGGTGGGAAACTTTCTAAAATTATTTTTGACACCTTTGAGAGACCAAGGCCTACTTAACACTGGGAAGCAGCATGGTGTAGTGGATAGTACAAGCGCTTATTACAGGTGCTTAGTACAGTGCTCTGCACACAGTAAGCGCTCAATAAATATAATTGAATGAATGAATGGGTAGAGCATGGGCCTGAGCATCAGAAGGTCAGGGGTTCTAATCCTGGCTCCGCCACTTGTCTGCTGTGTGACCTTAGGGAAGTCACTTCACTTCCCTGTACCTCAGTTGCCTCATCTGTAAAATGAAGAAAAAGACCGTGAGCCCTATGTTGGTCAGGGACTGTGTCCAAATGATTTGCTTGTTTCCACCCCAGTGCTTAGTACAGTGTCTGGCATATAGTAAGTACTTAACAAATACTACAGTTATTATTAGTAGTAGTAGTATCATCCCTCTAGATTGCAAGCTCCTTGTGGAAAGGAAAGGTGTCTACCAAATATATGGTATTCTTCCAAGTGCTTAGTACAGTTCTCTACACACAGTAAGAACTTAATTGCTGAATGATTTTACATCCCTTTTCCTATCTGTTAAATTGAAAATAGCATTTAACAAAAGCCAGATTGGGTAGCATGTTTTACGAAAGTAGACCCTTCAAAACTTGTTCGGTTGTTTTTCAAGTTCAGCAGAGTCCTGCTGTATCTTTTACAAATTTAAGTCAATGCAAGTTCAGCTTTACTTTTGGAAGTCAAAAGTGTACCTAGAAATAAGCATACTCTCAGCTCCTGGTGGGCAGTGAAAATGACTGCCAACTCTGTTGTTTTGTATTCTCTCAAGGTCTTAATACAGTGTTCTGCACATGGTGAGTGCTCAATAAATCATCATCAATCGTATTTATTGAGCGCTTACTGTCCATTGATTGATTGATCTTTGAATTTTCAGAAGGAACAAGTGAAATGATGGATATTTTTAGGCTTTGAGACAACTTCTTACTTCTTATTTTGCCTTGGAAAGCTTTGAGATAGATGTTTTACCCCAAAAGTAAAAAAAAAAAAAAAAGAAACAACAAAAAAACCCTGGTGATATTCATTCCATTTGCCTCTACAAACTGCTAACTTTATAGTTTTCATTCTGTGTGCATATTCTCCTCGTACTCTCCTCATTCTATTCTTTAAATATGAATTTGGCCAGGTTTTTATCTGAATGAATATTATTGCATATGGAATAGTATGCAACCCAGTTTTAATAAAAAGTCTTTGAAAATGACACACGTAGTGTACAGATGGTGGTAGCCATAATGATTGAAATGGTCACAGTGTTGAAATGGACCACCACATGTCAGCAGAGTGACTTTGGGCAAGTCACTAAACTTGTCTATAAAATGGGGATTGAAACTATGAGCCCCATGTGGGACAAGGAATGTGGGACGTACAACCTGATTAGCACAAGCTTTAGCACTTTAGTACAGTGCCTGGAACATAGTAAGCACAGATACCATTAAAAAAAAATGGTCACTCTAATCAATAGTTTTTATTGAGCATCTACCATGTGTAGAGCACTATACCAATCACCCAGAAGAGTACGAAAAATGTGAGTGACACAGTCTCAGCCCTCTGGGTGTTTATAGTTTAATAGAAGAGACAAGGAGATTTGCATCATATGGCTTGAAATAGTTATTGAAATTCCTATGTTTGGGGGAGAGACTTTGATATGATCATCTTGTATCTACCCAGCGTGGCTCAGTGGAAAGAGCCCGGGCTTTGGAGTCAGAGATCATGGGTTCAAATCCCGGCTCCACCAACTGTCGGCTGAGTGACTTTGGGCGAGTCACTTAACTTCTCTGGGCCTCAGTTACATCATCTGTAAAACGGGGATTAAGACTGTGAGCCCCCCGTGGAACAACCTGATCACCTTGTAACCTACCAGAACAGTGCTTTGCACTTAATAAGTACTAAATAAATGCCATTATTATTATTATTATTATTACCCCAGTACTTAGTATAATGCTTGGCACATAGACTGTAAACTCCTTGAGGAAAGGGAACATGTCTACCAAATCTGTTACATTGTAATTAGACAAGTGCTTAATGCAGGGCTCGGCATACAATCAGTGCTCAATGAATATGATTAAATGATAGTAAAATCTTCATAAATATAATTTTCTTAGTGGTCACTTTCAAAAGATGCTTTTGGTGTTCTATATCTAGCATAAGGTGATTAGACGTTCACAAATAAACAGGACCAATCTGCTTTTCACTTTCTCTTCTCCTACTTCTATTACCTAGTGGGTAGAGCACAGGCCTAGGAGTCAGAAGGTCCTGCATTCTAATCCTGCCTCCGCTATTTGTCTGTGTGGCCTTGTGCAAGTCACTTCACTTCTCTGTGCCTCAGTTACCTCATTTGCAAAATGGTGATTAAGCCTGTGAACCCCATGTGGGACAGCAACAGTGTCTAACTTGATTTGCTTGTATCTACCCCAATCCTTAGTACAGTGCCTGGCACATAATAAGTGCTTAACCAATACCATTACTATTATTATTATTATTATTATTATTATTATTATTATTTTGTTAAGCGGTGGAGCTAGGGTCAGAACCCAAATCTTTCTGACTCCCCGGACTGTGTTCTTTCCACTAATGGGTACTGGGTCCAGTCTGAACATCCTAAAGATCTCTTTAGGAAAACCCTGAATGTTGTTTTTTCTCTGTTGCTATAGGAGAATAACAACAGGACATTACTACAATTATTAAATGGCAAGCTCCTCGAAGACGGAGATCATATTTCTTTCTCTGTTTTACTTTCTCAACTGTTTTGGTATAGTAGTCAGCACACAGTAGGCACTCGATGAATCCCACTGAATGATTGACCATCATCTTGTTTCCATTCTCCCTGCAACCTGGCCTGAACACACATGGAAAACCCAGAATAGGGGTAGCTGTCTGACACCCTGGTGACAAAGACACACCTTTTTATATATCAACATCTGCCTGCCTTTGCATCAAGGAGCTGCATTCAATTCAGCAGTTAATCAAGGGAACCACCAGTTTAAGTAGTTATCGCTCCTGACAACCTTTCTTATAATTTTTAAACTTCCCTGATCTCATCATGCCCCTTTTATTTCCTCCCTATATTCAGCCCTTCCCTGTCCTTCCTTCTCAGCACCCCAACTCCCCCTCATCCATTCAATCTCTTTCCACCCCTCACACCCACTCCTTCCCCCACTCCTCTGCTCATCCCTTCTTTTCCAGGGCAGCTCCTTCTCCTCCTCCCCACATACTACTTTCCCCAGATCACTCCCATCCAACCTCTCTCCACCCCTCATGTCTTCCACTCCCCCTATTATTTCCCAACAGCCTCAGCCAAGTGTGGCCTGTGGAACTCCAGCTTCATTATGGGAGAGCTTCTCCTCCTCCTTGACCAGTTTCTCTCCCGTTCGCTCTCGTTTTCACTATTACTAAAACCTGACTCTCCACAGATGACACTGTCACCCCTGCCCCTCTCTACAGAGTGTCCTTCATTTTATCTCACTCCGCAAGACTTAGTGGGAAAGGGGGAGGAGTTGGCTTCCTTTCATTCATTCAGTTGCATTTATTGAGTGCTTACTGTGGGCAGAGCACTGTACTAAGCGCTTGGGAAGTACAAGTCGGCAACATATAGAGATGGTCCCCACCCAACAACGGGCTCACAGTCTAGAAGAGGGAGACAGACAACAAAACAAAACATGTAGACAGGTGTCAAAACCATCAGAATAAATTCCTTCTTGCTTCTCAATGTCACTTTCACATTACTCCACCTCCCCCATTCCTCTCTTTCCCTTCCTTTGAAGCCCTTATCATCCTCTTCTACCACCAACTCCAGTTGTTAGGCACAGTCATCTACCACCGTCCCCAGATCCCTTCTGCAACTTTCTGAACCACTGTTATCCCTTTGTCAGATTCCTTTTCTCTTTCTCCAGTCCTCTATTGATCCTTGGAGATTTTACTAATTTTGTGGATGTTCCTAATGACCCTCCCACTGACCGCTTCTCACTCTTCACCTCCAATGACCTTATGCTTCACTCCATCTCACCCATTCACTACTTCAGACACATACTTGGTCACATCACCCGAGTTACTGCACAATCTCTATTCTCACCAATTTTGAGATTCCTCTATCAGACTACAAACTGCTTACCTGTCTTTTCTTCCACAAACCCACTCCCCAATAACTGTCCTATTCCCCAACAGAGACCTCAGATCTTTTGACACCCCTCCAATTTTCTAAAGTTATCCTGCTTCATTTGGTCTCCATACATAAACTACCTTCCCTTAACACACAAACTGACATCCTCAACACTGCCTCCTTTTCTGAATTCAACTCCTTTGTTCCCCCATCTCCCTGCTCATCTTTAACCACGAACCCGTAACCCTTGATCACCTTCACAGTATCATTCTTCTGCTCCTATGCTTGAGCTGTGAGGCATTGCTTGTGGGAAACCTGACACCAGGATGACCTCTCCCACCTCATATTCACCCTCACCTCCTTTAATTATTTCCTCTCCTTAACCTGGAAACATTATTTCTCCATTCTTATCGATTCTCTTACTCATTCCCTGCGTTAACTGTTTCACACATTTAGCTCCCTCTTCAAACCTCCCTCCCTCTTCTACCCACAATCTCTTTTCTCTAATGACCTGGCCACATTAGGCCATTATTGGTTCAATGAAAACCCTCTAGAATGATCTCCCTAAAATCTCCCTTGAGCCACTCCAGCCCCTCCCTCCTCCTGCCCCTTCTTTGCTACGCCCATCTTTCCCAGTAGTATCTCAAGAGATCACCCAACTCCTCCCCAAATCTACTCCTTCCACCTGCACCTCTGATTCACCCTTCTCACCTTATCAAAACACTTGCCCATTCTCTTCCCTCCCTGACTGCTATTTTCAAGTGTTCACTTTCCAAAGAGTTCACTTTCAAACAAGCTCATATATACGCTATCCTAAAAAACCCTCCTTTGGTCCCACAGCTCACTCCTGTTATTGCCCCATCTCCCTCCTACCATTTCTCTCCAAACTCCTGGAGCAAGCTGTCTACACCCACTGCCTCCAATTTCTCTCCTCTGATTCTCTCCTTGGATCTCTCCAAACTGGCATCACCTCCTTTAGCTTCATGGAAATTGCCCTCTCTAAGGTCACCAATGACCTTCTTCTTGCCAAACTGAATGACCTCTACAATACCCTAATCTTCAGCTTCTCAGTTGTCTTTGACACTGTCACCCACCCCCTTCTCCTGGAACCATTATCCAACCTTGGCTTCACTTACTTTGTTCTCCCTGGTTCTTCTCCTGTCTGACTGCTTCTCAATCTCTTTCTCAGACATCTCTCTGCCTCCAACCCTCTAACTGTGGGAGTCCCTCAGAGCTCGGTTTTGGTTCACCTTCTATTCTCCATCTGCACCCACTCTTTTGGCAAACTCATTTGCACTAATGGCTTCAACTATAACCTTTATGAGGATGATTCCCAATCTGCATCTCCAGTACTGACCTCTCTTCTCTGCATTCTTGCATTTCCTCCTGCCTTCAGGACATCTCCACTTCGATTTCCTGCTGACATCTCAAACTAAACATGTCCAGAACAGAACTACTTCCCATTCCAACTTTGTCTTCCCCATCTTTCCCATCATTTCAGACAATGCTATGATCTTCCTAGGATTCTGAGATAGCAAGATCAATACGGGCATTGAACTTTGGAAAAAAATGTGAGGGGTAACTGTCGCACTGTTTTGTTGGTAAAAGCTTGCATGTGCATGAAAGTGAAGGTGAGAAAAGACAGAGGAGATCAGAGAGAGAAAAATCCCAGGAGCTCACTATAGGCCACAAGAACTATAAAACATCATAAGATCCAGCTGAATAGCATCAGGTTCTATGGGATCAAGTCAGAAGCTGGCAGAGACTTTGAGCCCCAAAACAAAATTGTAGAGCACCAATGTGAACAAGAAAGCAGGGCAAGACAGAGGAAAAACAAGCAAGAAAACAAGAAAAGGGACAAAAAAATAGTGGTGCACAAAGGGGACATAGTCAAGATTCTAGGGTGTTTACGGGTATAGGCTTGTAGAGCAAAGCCCCTCAAAAGATGCCTTAATTGGGAAAATTGTAAAGCTTCCAGATTCAGAAGTTCCTAGGTCAAGTCCAAGCAGGAACAGAGGCTGCTCTTTGGTATCCTGTAAGTGGTTTGAAAGCAAAATGCCTTTGGATGAGAAATTTGATACATCTTAATACACCTGCTAGAACAGTATGTTCTGTATACTAAATGTCTCAGAGGGTAGGAAGTAGGAGACGGAAAGCCTCCAGGGACAGGGTAATGAAGTAGACATCCTTTCAATCTAAGGCAAAGGGGCTGATTTGGTTCCAAGCTAGGTTGGAAATTGCTGAGAGTCATTCACCCCTAATCACTGACAAGGGCCTTATACAGTATTTCAAATGCATATCAACTCAGATCCAGATAGAAAAATATCCACCTGACATTATGTGTCCTGGCACTTCACTGGCCTCCTCAGAAAATAAGATTAGGAAGGAGAAACCACCTCATGACTGAATTACCTGAACAGCCTCCCTACTGATCTCTCTGGCTTTCAATTCCCCATTCTTCAGTGCATTTTAGATATAGCAGCCTGAACCATCTTTCCATCTTTTGGCACATATCTTTCCCCTTGTCAAAAATTCCCAATCATTCGGCATTGCCTCTCATTTCAAGCCAAAGCTCCTTGCCCAATGGTTTCAAGACTCTTCAACTGACACCCTATCATCTGATTGTTCATTATACTCCAGCTCCCACTCCACTCAATCAATGAGATGTACTGAGAACTTACTGTGCAGAGCACTGTACTAAGCATTTGGGAGAGTATAATACAATCGATGATATGTATTGAGAACTTACTGTGCAGAGCACTGTACTAAGCATATGGGAGAGTATAATATAATAGAGTTGGTCAATACAATCCTTGCCCCCAAAGAGGTTCTTGTCTTGTCTTATGCCAACGAGTCATTTCCGACCCGGAGCGACACCACGGACACATCTCTCCCAGAATGCCCTTTCTCCACCTGCAATCATTCTGGTAGTGTAGTAGCCATACAGCTTTCTTGGTAAAAATCTGGAAGTGGTTTACCACTGCCACCTTCCACATAGTAAACTTGAATCTCCATCCTCGACTCTCTCCCCTGCATCTGCTGTCCAGCATGGATGAGTTTTGATGTTTAGCTGATTGCCTCGCACTTGCTAGCCACTGCCCAAGCTAGGAATGGAATGGGTAGGCCTCTGCTTAACTCTCCCTCTCATAACCAGACTGGTAGAGTACTGGAAACTCTCCAGATGTGACCCTGAGAGGGTTCAAAGAGGTTACATTCTATCTTACAATCTATTTTATGTATTCATTATTCAAATACCATATTTACTTGCATAGTCGCTCCACTTTTTTGGCATAATTTGGAACATTAAAATGGGGTAAGACGATTTTAAGGGTCAAATAAGAGTCATTCATTTATTCATTCATTCAATTGTATTTATTGAATGCCTACTGTGTGCAAAGAGCTGCACTAAGTGCTTGGGGGAATACAATAGAATAGACTAGAATAGAATCAATAGAATCAAGTCTAGTAGTAGGAGAGCAGGAGAAAAGGGAGGAGACTAAGTAAAGGGAGGAGGGGAGAAGGAAGAGAAAGGTAAGAAGGCACTGAGACTGTTCTTGTGAGACTGTTTTTACAACACTCATCTGAGTGCTGCATACACTAGGCATTCAATAAATAAACTTCCCCTCCCTTCTCTTCTTCTTCCCTGGGCCACAGGTTTCAAAGAAGAAACCCTAATGTGAACTTGCTTTTTCTGCCTCATCAGATTTTGTCCCTTTCTTCCTCCCCTGACAGTCACTGCTATCACTTCTTGCAATTGTGATACTAAAAATATTGCTTTTTTATTTCCTTCTCAAAAATTTGAGTGCGAAAACTATGCCACCACCACATTAATCTAATCACTTCTCCTAACCCACCTTGATTACTGTATCAGCCTTTTTGCTGACCTCCATGCCTCCTGTCTTTCCCCACATCAATCCATACTTCAGTCTGCTGTCCGGATCACTTTTCTACAAAAAAGTTCAGGCTATGTTTCCCCACTCCTCAAGAAACTCCAAAACTAGACAATCGTGAATAGAGTAGCTATTTTTATTTCTGCTGACAATCAGGGTGAGAACAATAGGCAGGGAAAACAAATTCTCTGCTAACATACTTTGAAGTAGTTAATCAATTATATTTATTGCGAGCCTACTGTGTGCAGAGCACTGTGTTAAACACCTAAGAGAGTACAATATAACACTGTAACAAGCATTCCCTACCTACAACATGACTACAGTCTAGAGGGGGTATATGTAGTAGTTGTCTTAAACGTACTTGTTCACTCATTTGTATTTTTTGAGTACTTACTGTGTAGAAAGCACTTTACTAAGTGCTTGGGAGGGTATGATACACCAATAAACAGACATATTTCCTACCCACAATGAGTTTACAGTTCAGAAAGGGGGAGACAGACGTGAATACAAATAAACAAATGACAGATATGTGCATTAGTGCTGTGGGGCTGGGAAGGGGGAAGAACTAAGGGAGCAAGTCAGGGTGATGCAGAAGGGAGTGGGAGTAGAAGAAAGGAGGGCTTAGTCAGGGAAGATCCAGAAGGCCCAAGGAAGACTTGTCTTCCTCAATGGACCATAGGTTCTATGCTGGGTAGGGACTGTCTCTATATGTTGCCAATTTGTACTTCCCAAGCGCTTGGTACAGTGCTCTGCACATAGTAAGTGCTCAATAAATGCGATTGATGATGATGATGATGATGATTTCCTCCTACCTTCAAAACATCTCTACTTGGGTGTCCTCCTGTCACCTCAAACTCACCGTGTCTAAAACTGAACTTCTTTAAATCCCACCCAAACCTTGTCCTACCCCTGACTTTTCCATCACTGTAGATGGCACCACCAGCCTTCCTGTCTCACAAGCCCATAACCCTGGTGTTCAGTGTGGCTCAGTGGAAAGAGCCCGGGCTTTGGAGTCAGAGGTTGTGGGTTCTAATCCCATTTCCACCACTTGTCAGCTGTGTGACTTTGGGCAAGTCACTTAACTTCTCTGGGCCTCAGTTATCTCATCTGTAAAACGGGGATTAAGACTGTGAGCCCCAAATGGGACAACCTGATCACCTTGTATCCTCCCCGGAGCTTAGAACAGTGCTTTGCAAATAGTAAGTGCTTAATAAAAGCCATTATTATTATTACTATTATCCTTGACTCCTCTCTCTCTCATTCAACTCACATATTCAATCTGTCACTAAATCCTAAGGATTCCACCATCAAAACATCGCTAAAATCTGGCCTTTTCTCTTCATCCAAACTGCTACCACATTAATCCAATCACTTCTCCTACCCCACCTTGATTACTGTATCAGCCTTTTTGCTGACCTCCATGCCTCCTGTCTTTCCCCACACCAATCCATACTTCGGTTTTCTGCCCAGATCACTTTTCTACAAAAAAGTTCAGGCTATGTTTCCCCACTCCTCAAGAAACTCCAAAGGTGCCCATTCACCATTGGCTTTAAAGCACTCAATCACCTCGCCCCCTCCTACTTCACCTCACTACACTCCTACTACAACCCAGCCAACACTCTTCACACCTCTAATGCTAAACTTCTCACTGTACATCTATCCAGTTTATCTCACCGTTGATCTCTCACCCACATTCTACCTCTGGCCTGGAATGCCCTCCCTCCTCTCATTCATTCATTCAATCAATCGTATTTATTAAGCATTTATTATGTGCAAACTACTGTACTAAATGCTTAGGAAAGTACAATGCAGCATTAAAGAGTGACAATCCCTGCCCATAATGAGCTCACACTCTAGGGGGGGGGAGACTGTCATCAATACAAATAAACAGACACCAATATAAAAAAATGCAATTTACAGCTATATACATAAGCGCTATGGGGAAGGAAGATGGGGGAAGAGCAAAGGGAGCAAGTCAGGGTAACACAGAAGGGAGTGGGAGATGAGGAAAAGTGGGGCTTAGTCTGGGAAGGCCTCTTGGAGGAGATGTGCCCTCAGTAAGTCTTTGAATGTGACAGTCAATTACTCTCTTCCTCTTCATAGCCATATCCCCAACTCCTCTCCCAGGCCCACAGCACTTATGTATATATCTATAATTCATTTATTTATACTAATGTTTGTCTCCCTCTCTAGACAGTCAGCTCAATGTGGGCAGGGAACTTGTCTGCTTATTGTTATATTATACTCTCCTAAGTGCTTTGTATAGTGCTTTGCACACAGTAAGTGCTCAGTTAATACAATTGAATGAAAGAATGAATGAGTGAATGAGAAGTGGAACTATGCACTGTGTTGCTTTTCTGATTCCCTTACAATCTAGCACAGTGCATCCCATACAGTACGTGCCCAATGCATACAATTGTCACTGATGGTCATCATCTACTGAAGAAGAGGGGGTCAACTTCCCCCTACTAAAATTAAAAGAGTGACTTCAGAATTGAGATGGGATCAATGCCGCTTGGATGGTCACACTAAGATTAATCAAAACAGCATGCTTCTTGAAATATCATGGACATATCAAATGGCCCTATACTTGGACTAAACTTCAGGTTAAACTCCATGGCAGAACTCGACCGGGTTTATTTATCGTGGATTTGGGTTATCGGTGCCAACAGTAAATGGAGCGTCTAGGTAAGCTCAAATGCGTAGAGTAGCCGTGACTTTTGGAGAGTTGCCTGGTCATGCCCGAGCTGAATCCTCTTGGGCTGATTTGCATAGAAATAAAGGGCTCAGTAAGAGTGATGAAAGGAAATAGCCTGTGTGGGAGATTGAGATCATATTTTACTCAATATGGCTAAATGCAGCAGGTCCTGTTGAAAGGGAACCCCACTCCCCTTTTCCAAGGCAGGCCAACCACAGAGAGAAAAATGCCAATGGGTTTAAGAAGAAATGGAAATGAAAAACCCAACCTCTTCAACACTGCCAGAGTACTGGAAAAGTCCCTAAATGTAGGAAATTTGGGATCAATTTTGAAAGAATCATTGTGTGTTGGCTAAGCACGAACTATTGTGAAAGTTACTGGCTTGGGAAAACTCTAAAAAGTAGTCAATTCAATTCCCTCTTCTCTCTCAAGTAAACCCTTATTCATCAAAACACAGCAAAATGTGAAACTGTCAATGACTAGGCCTTTGGACCTGAAGATAAGTGCCAAGAGGCTAGCCACTGGAGCCCGACAGAAACCCCATTTTGCTTGTTAGAAGACCAATGGAGACAACTCAGATCACCATTTTGTTTCTTAAACAAACATACCGCCACTTTCAAGCCCTTACATGGACTGAATGCAAAAACTCGCTCTCCAATTACCAATCCCCCAAGCCAACCAGTCCTACCACGTCTTTTAAATTTCTCTCTTTCTCTCATTTGTGATGGTTGACTTGACAAAAAAAAAACTTATTAAATTCTCCTTTATGAACATCAAATCCAGTTATATGCCACAACAGCCACCCTTTCCAAACACAAGTAAAGCTGTTTGTCTTTATATCTTTGATTGTCAATTTGGCACTCCTTGAAGCAGCGACTGATTCAGGAGGAAGTAAGAGATTAAGCTTTTTTGATGATATTGAGGCAGGTATAAAGCAGAAATGAGACCTCTCAATTCCATATGCACGCTAGCATGCAGCTAGTACCATCTTATTTTGTCTGCCATGGGGCACGAGGGAAGAAAAATCTTTACAAGCCGCAAACCATGTCTAAAAGAACTGCTTTTAAAAATTTCTATGACTAAGCATCTTCATAATAAATTCTTTTATTTAAGAAAAATACTCCAAATAACCAAGTTTCCCCTGGTTCCAGAAATCGATCAATCAATGCTATTTATGAGTGCTTACTGTGGGCAGAGCACTGTATTAAGCCCTTGACAGAGTAAAATTCAACTGAGTTAGTAGACAAGTTCCCTGTCCACAACGAGCTTACAGCCTAGAGCGGGAGACACCTTAAAATAAATTACAGATATGAATGTACGTGCAGTGGTTCTGAGGGTGAGATAAATTCAAGTGCTTGAGAAGCAGCGTGTCTTATTGGAAAGAGCACGGGCTTGGGAGTCAGAGGTCATGGGTTCTAATCCTGGCTCTGCCACTTGTCAGCTCCGTGACTTTGGGCTTCTCTGTGCCTCAGTTACCTCATCTGTAAAATGGGGATCAAAACTGTGAGCCCCAAGTGGGACAACCCAATAACCCTGAATCTACCCCAGTGATTAGAACAGTGCTTGGTATATAGTAAGCGCTTAAGAAATACCAACAGTATTACTATTATTGTTCTTATTAAAAGGTACAGATCCCAGGGCATAGACGACACAGGAGGGAGAGGGAGCCAGGGAAAAAACAGCTTAACTGGGGAAGGCCTCTTGGAGGAGGTGTGACCTTAATAAGGCTTTGAAAGTGAGGAGAGTGGCGATCTGGTATAAATGGAGGGTGAGTTCCAGGCCAGAGGAGGAAGTAGGAAAGGGGTTGGTGGTGAGACAGGAGATCAAGGCACAGTGAGCAAGTTTGTATTAGAGGAACAAAATATGCAGGGTGCACTATAATAGGAGGTAAGTGCGTTATAGTTGTGGTGGGGCGGGGAGGGGGCATTTACCTTGCAGTCTACTACATATTTGAAGGACCTCCAGACCAAGAATGTGAAATAAATTCAAGGAACATAACTCTTTGAGTGAATAAATGAATGACAGTTCCATGGCAAAACTAGCCTTTTCTATTTTGTGATTAAGGCACATCTCAGACTTATGACCCAGTTGTTTCCTGAAAATTGAATCTTATATTGAAACATCATGTCGGAAACAATTTTCTCACAGGAGCAGTGATATAAATAGGGGATTAGTTGTTGAATAAGTTGAATGCCCTATGTTATCAAAATTACCCATATTTTCATCCTCAATCAAGATGTGTAATATAGATATATTAATGTATTTATACAAAACGTTGGGATAGCTGAGTTTTTCTTCATTGGAAGTAGAACATCTTTACCTTCCCTGGGGATTTACCCTGGTAATGGCTCAGCCCTCTGGCTCTGTCTCCTCCTTCCTCTCCTTAAAACTTTCCCACCCAGTTTTCCTTACCCCTCTTCATGGTTTTTTCAATGTGTTCTCATTTCCCGTTGTCTCTTATAAGCCACAATATTGCCTGCATCACTGAAGCAGCATGGCTCAGTGGAAAGAGCCCGGGCTTGGGAGTCAGAGGTTATGGGTTCTAATCCTGCCTCTGCCATTTTTCTGTTGTGTGACCTTGGGCAAGTCATTTAACTTCTCTGGCCCTCAGTTACCTCATCTGTAAAATGGGGATTAAGACTGTGAGCTCCACATGGGACAACCTGACTGCCATGTATCTCCCCTGGTGCTTAGAACGGTGCTTGACACGTAGTAAGCACTTAACAAATACCATTATTATTTGGATGAGCATTTGCTTTCTGGATTCACTGGTTATCCCTTTCTAAAAAGTCACCTCCTCCAGGAGACATTTCCTAATTAATTAATTAATTAATTCCCCATTTTATATTCCTTCTAGGCTGTTAGATCATTATAGGCATGGAAAATGTCTGCTAATTCTTCTGTATTGTATTCGCCCAAGTGCTTAGTTACAGTGTTCTGCACATAGCACTCTGTAAATACCATTGATTGATCGATTGATTGACTTCCTTACTACTTCAGCATTTCTGCACCACCTATGCACTTGGATAACTCAACCTCTGCTCCCCTTCCCCTACCCCTATAGCCATCTTGCATTTACAAATAATAATGATAATAATAACAAATAAGATTTGTTTGGCACTTTACTAAGCACTGTACTAAGTGCAGGGGTAGATACAAGGTAAGCAGATATCCCAGGGGGCTCAGAGTCGAAGTAGTGGGAAAAACAGGTATATTGACACCTCAATGTGCAGTTGTGGGAGTTGAGGCACACAGAAGGTAAGTGATTTGCCCGAAGTCACACAGCTGATACGTGATAGAGTCAGGATTAGAACCCAGGTTCCCTGACTCCTAGGCATGTGCTCTTTCCACTATGACATGCTGCTTCTCTAAGGTATCCATCTTAGGTATAGCTATCTTTATACTCTATTTTGTTTTTAAACATCTCTCCCCTCAATTAGATGATAAATTCCTTGTGAGCAGGGATTGTGTATACTACTACTACTACTAATAATAATAATGGCATTTGTTAAGCACTTACTATGTGCAAAGCATTGTTCTAAGTGCTGGGGGGATAAAACGTGATGAGGTTGTCCCATGTGGGGCTCACAGTCTTAATCCCCATTTTACCGATGAGGTAACTGAGGCCCAGAGAAGTTAAGTGACTTGCCCAAAGTCACACAGCTGACAAGTGGCAAAGCCGGAATTTGAACCCATGACCTCTGGCTCCCAAGCCCGTGCTCTTTCCACTGAGCCATGCTGCTTCTCTGCACTAATTAGTACAGTGCTCTGCATAGAGTAGGTGCTCAGTGAAATACTATTATTTTGGTGTTATTTTTCATCATTCTTTTTCCACTTCTTTCCCTCAACTTGTTGCAAAACCACTGATGGACACTCCACTCCCTCTGTTACACCTGGAACCATGAGTAGGCAGAATTCTTCATTAAGGCAAATGCATTTTCAGTAATTGTACTGAAAATACTTCTGCGCCATTCACTCTTTTGTGCTACGTTGTTGCGCTTTACAGAACCAAAGGGAGTTGCGGAATAAAATATCTCCTTTACATTTTCTTTGAGTTATGCCATGTTGTGTTTACCTTTTCCAACACTGAACTGCAGATTTGAATTCCTCAGCAGGCATATTGGCTATTATCAGTTTAAAAAGAACTTTATGGCTAATAAGTACTCTTCTCGCTGCTGGGAAAAACCCCCCAGAGTCTAACAAAAATCACTCTTTGTTTTAAAGGAATCTCATAAAAATGGATTGGTGGTTCTGATCACATACACAGATGTGAGCCATTCCTAATGCTCCCCACCCCCTGCAGGTACTCTGAGCACTTGTGAAGAGTTTAACAATATGAAAATAACTAATTATTAGTGTGTCAGAGGAGCCTAGTGCTTTGCCTGCTGACTTTGATGGTTTAGTAGAAGTATATATGTCTAGACTCTTATCTTAGTCTCAATGATCTAATCCCGTTCTAAAACCTTAGACATGGATGAGTCATGGAGGTTAGCTGAGTCTAAATTACCAGGACACTTTATGTTCATTCATCTTCAAAATGCTCTACATATCACATCATCTTTGTATACAGAGGACATAAAAATTTCCAAATATTATATATATATTATATATAAATATATAAACATTAATAATATCAATTTATTAATATTAATAATAATAATTTTAATAATAATATTAATAATATATACCTGTATATATGTATATATGGTTGTACATATTTATTACTCTATTTATTTATTTATTTAGTTATTTATTTTACTTGTACATTTCTATCCTACTTATTTTATTTTGTTGGTATGTTTGGTTCTGTTCTCTGTCTCCCCCTTTTAGACTGTGAGCCCACTGTTGGGTAGGGACTGTCTCTATGTGATGCCAATTTGTACTTCCCAAGCGCTTAGTACAGTGCTCTGCATATAGTAAGCGCTCAATAAATACGATTGATTGATTGATTGATATATGTATATGTGTACATACAGTTCTTGAAGAAAAATTTATAATTAGAAACAATGATTTTAGGCTTTTTTACTCAAATTTACATATTCAGCATTGAGAATATGCATTACTTCTACATGTGTCCAACAGGACTATCTTGTATCTACCCCAACACTCAGTGCAGTATTCTGTACACAGTAAGCCCTCATATATATGATTGATTGATGTGCATCTATCTTCCCTCCAATCAATCAGTCAGTCATATTTATTGAGTGCTTACGGTGTGTAAAGCAGCATACAAAGACTTGGGAGAGTACAATGTAACAGAGTTGATAGACATATTCTATGTCCTCTAACCACAGAAGAATGGGGTGTGAGAAATTTTGAGCTGGAGACCTATAGTTTTCCCATGTCCCATTCCAGTAAATTGCCTTAGTGAGTGAAAACCAAATAAACCAAATAGTATTTGTTAAGTGCTTACTATGTGCCAGGCACTGCACTAAGCACTAGGATGGATATAAGCAAATTGGATTGGACACAGTCCCCGTCCCACATAGCATTCATAGTTTAAATCCCCATTTTACAGGTGAGGTAATTGAGGCATAGAGAAGTGAAGTGACTTGCCTAAATTCACACAGCAGACAAGTAGCGGAGCTGGGATTAGAACCCAGGTCCTTTTGAGTCCCAGGCCCGTGCTCTATCCACTAAGCCATGGAACACAAGAAAATGATATGTATGTTAGAATCTCTAAGTTCCCTGTAAAGGTCACCCCCTTTCATTCACACATCGTCTCTAAGAATCATCTGCTTTAACACAGTTATTGTAGATGCTCACATTACATATTCCTCACAAGCTAAGAACGAAACTGAAAACTGTGTGTGGAAGACAGACCACCTTCTTATAAAACGAATGGCTAAGGTATTCTTGGGATTTTCACTTTTCATTTTTCAATGAAATAAAAGTAAATGGAAAATAGACTGGAGTGGTGTGATTAGTACGGATAGATTTACGGCTTTAAGAATTATCTTAGATAACTTTTTCAGTTCGAAGTCTGGCTGGCAATGGGTAGCCTCATATCAACTGACAATCTCACAGGACTTCACGTTTTCTCCATAAAGGATGAACACTTTCTTATTTGTAGAATTGATATTTTCTTAACCAATTGAGTCATTTAATACTGTACAACTGAGAAAAAACATATTTTAGATATGTCTTAAAACATCGCTGATGTCTTCTCCCTACTTATACCTTTCACTTGAACATCCCTCCCAAAATCTTTATCATGTCACAGGTTCCTTAGCAACCCTCTCAAATTGTGTCGTAAATTGCCCTTCCATACAATGCTTCTCAAATAATATTTTATCTTGGCTGCCATTTTGGCAACCATGGCATTCTGTCTGTAGCTGTCCTTTTTGAAAATGAGGTAAACACATAAAAATGTAATTTTCAATGAGAAAATTACTCATTGGTGGTGGCCACCTCATAGGGTGCAATCACATGGGGCCCTTGATTTCTGTGGGGCCCCAATTTTTTTCCTGCTCTTTTTCATTTAAAATTTAAATTTTATCATAAAACCAATATTTTTCTTCCACCACTTTCATTGAACTGTTTACTTCTAAAAGTCTTTGGCAAAATCTCATCAGGCCACTTTTAGGAATGTGAATTACAAAACTATGTGTTGTCAGAACTTGAAAATGTAAAAATGCTTAAGATGACTTTTTGAATTTTGTCCAAAAAGTTTTGTTTTTTTTTCTCCTGGCATTGAGCCCCAAAGGTTTCTCTCTGAGCATATGTTAAACCCTTCTAATACACAGACATATATACAGCCATGTTGTACTCTTCCTCTCCTAGCTTAGAAGATGTTGAAGATGTGAGCATGTGCTTTTTAGTTGTAAGTAGGTGTGCAAAGACTCTCAGCCTCTTTTCTTCTGCAAAAATTAATTTACATGTGATTATGGAAAATCATCCAGTTCCACTTTATTCCACTGGACCTTAGAGTTCTTTCATGAAATGACCTTATTCATTCAATCGTATTTATTGAGTGCTTACTGTGTGCAGAGCACTGTACTAAGCATTTGGGAAGTACAAGTCAGCAACTTATAGTGATTGTCCCTTATCATAATAAACCCTGGTATTTTATTCTCCTAAGGCATGATTTCTAGGACTGTGGAAAAAATAAAATGGAAGGTAGATAATTATTTTGACATTATGGAACGATGACTTGCTAATTTAAACAGCATTGGTTAAGTGCTTACTATGCACCATGCACTGTACTAAGTGCTAGGATAGATATAACCTAAGCAGGGTTGTTGCAGCCCTTGTCCCACATGGGGCTCACAATCTTAATCATCATTTTGCAGATGAGGTAACTGAAGCATAGAGAAGTGAAGTGACTTACCTAAGGTCACACAGCAGACAAGTGTCAGCGTCAGGATTAGAACACAGATCCTTCTGATTTTCAGGCCCATGCTCTATCTACTAGGCTACTCTGCTTCTCTACAGTGATGTTATTGAAACATCATTGTAAACAGTGAAATAAAATTCATTTCCTTAAGTCTTTGGATCTGCTCAGAGGATATGATATCTACAAATAATATGACTCAAAGGGGATTCTGAGAGTATAGTTTTTAGATTACATTGCTCCTGTAGGAGAGAGATTGTTTCTGATCTGCCCATCTTGTTAATGACATCAGTAGTTAGCAACACACTTGGAACATAGTGTTTATAGTAAGCGTCCTAATTAAAAAAAGATAAATATGGCCAATGTACTCTATCCATCTTTTTTAAAAAAATTCCAATTATTTGTGTTGATGCAAATGTACAGAAGAATTTGTGACTTTGGAACTGTTGTTAATAACAGTCCTTCAATAAGTTGTCATTATGAAATGAGGGGGAATAATCTATGCCTAAGAAAATCACAACCCCCACAGCAGAGATGGCAGTCAGGTCATTCAAGCATGACCAACAAGAATAATAAAATGTGGAAGCTCATTGTATGATAGAATGTCCGTTCATTTTATTACAATGTGTGCTTATTATGCTTAATTTCTCTGCACTGAGCTGGAACCACTAAAACTGCCTAATCTCACACTGTGAGCTCAGTGGGCTTCGGATGCTCTCAAAATGATGCTATTTGAGGGAGTGACATCAAATCCATACCTTACAGATAAAGTCATGCTGAGTAAAATCAATGCCTCAGTTTCTACCCAGGTGGCCAAGAGACTGAGAGGAGGGAGCATGGTGGATCCCTAGGGGTGGGCAGAGACTGATGCAGCTTTGTAGCTATTTCCAGGCTGCCGTGGGGACAACATGACAGTCAGCAGGGAACAAAAGAGAAGGTCAGCAGTAACGGCTACCTTCATCTTTAGATCAACAACTAACATGGTGGCTACGGCTACTGGTATACTCTTCTAAAGGCTCCCTGGCGAATCCGGGAAATCCCTAGTGTCATCTAGATATTTTATTTCTTGAAGGAGGTCATGTATAATGATGGGATTGTCTGAAAAAATTCCATACTTTAGTGTCGGCCATACGACAATGTGAGTGCCACTCAAAAATTTAGCTAGGTAGGTATTCTTCCCCTTTCTCTTTCAACTTACCCTTTCTCACCAAAAAGAAATTCTTGAGTGGATCCCATTTTAAAAATGTAGGTGCTTGCTTTTCTTATACAAATAATTCAGTCCTTAAATCTTATGAGCATTCCTAAGGTTTGCTTTATTTTAGTTAATCAATCAATGGTGCTTATTGACTGCTTACTGTAAGCAGAACAGTGGGAAAAGACAATTTAAACTCATTGTGGGCAGGGATTGTGCCTGTTTACTGTTACATTGTACTTTCCCAAGCACTTAGTACAGTGCTTTGCATACAGTAAGCACTCAATAAATATGATTGAATGAATTAATTACTGTAAAGGAGTAGGTAGATGTGATCCCCGCCCACAAGGAGTTTAGAGTTTACAGGGAAGATATACATTAAAATATAAAATATAAAAACAGTTTACTTAATTTATTAATCTATTATTTGCCAATTCTTATGCTATTGTACCTTGTAGGGAAGCAGCATGTCTTGGTGGAAAGAGAACAAGTCTGGGAATCAAGGGAACTGAGTTCTATTCCCAGCTCCACCTCTCTCCTGCTGTGTGACCTTGGACAAGTTACTTAACTTCTCTGTGCTTCAGTTTCTTCTCTTGTAAAATGGGGATTAACTACCTGTTCTCCATTCCCCCTTAGACTGTGGAACAGGGGCAGTGTCCAATCTGATTATTCTGTTTCTACTCCAGTGCTTAGTGCAGTGCTTTTCATATAGTAACTGTTTAACATATCAATCAATCAATCAATCGTATTTATTGAGCGCTTACTATGTGAAGAGCACTGTACTAAGCGCTTGGGAAGTACAAATTGGCATCACATAGAGACAGTCCCTACCCAACAGTGGGCTCACTGTCTAAAAGGGGGAGACAGAGAACAGAACCAAACATACCAACAAAATAAAATAAGTAGGATAGAAATGTACAAGTAAAATAAATAAATAAATAAATAAATAGACTAATAAATATGTACAACCATATATACATATATACAGGTGCTGTGGGGAAGGGAAGGAGGTAAGACGGGGGGAAGGAGAGGGGGACGAGGGGGAGAAGAAAGAAGGGGCTCAGTCTGGGAAGGCCTCCTGGAGGAGGTGAGCTCTCAGCAGGGCCTTGAAGGGAGGAAGAGAGCTAGCTTGGCGGATGGGCAGAGGGAGGGCATTCCAGGCCCGGGGGATGACGTGGGCCGGGGGTCGATGGCGGGACAGGCGAGAGCGAGGTACAGTGAGGAGATTAGTGGTGGAGGAGCGGAGGGTGCGGGCTGGGCAGTAGAAGGAGAGAAGGGAGGTGAGGTAGGAGGGGGCGAGGTGATGGAGAGCCTTGAAGCCCAGGGTGAGGAGTTTCTGCTTGATGCGCAGATTGATCGGTAGCCATTGGAGGTTTTTGAGGAGGGGAGTAATATGTCCAGAGCGTTTCTGGACAAAGATAATCCGGGCAGCAGCATGAAGTATGGATTGAAGTGGAGAGAGACACGAGGATGGGAGATCAGAGAGAAGGCTAGTGCAGTAGTCCAGACGGGATAGGATGAGAGCTTGAATTAACAGGGTAGCGGTTTGGATGGAGAGGAAAGGGCGGATCTTGGCAATGCTGCGGAGCTGAGACCGGCAGGTTTTGGTGACGGCTTGGATGTGAGGGGTAAATGAGAGAGCGGAGTCGAGGATGACACCAAGGTTGCGGGCTTGTGAGACGGGAAGGATGGTAGTGCCGTCAACAGAGATGGGAAAGTCAGGGAGAGGACAAGGTTTGGGAGGGAAGACAAGGAGCTCAGTCTTTGACATGTTGAGCTTTAGGTGGCGGGCGGACATCCAGATGGAGATGTCCTGAACATATATAACATAGAGAAGCAGTGTAGCTCAGCGGAAAGAGCACGGGTTTGGGAGTCAGAGGTCATGGGTTCTAATCCCAGCTCTGTCACTTGTCAGCTGTGTGACTTTAGGCAAGTCACTTCACTTCTCAGGGCCTCAGTTATCTCATCTGTAAAATGGGGATTATTATTAATAATAATAATAATAATAATGGTATTTGTTAAGTGCTTACTATGTGCATAGCACTGTTCTAAGCACTGGGGGGATACAAGGTGATCAGATTGTCCCACGTCGGGCTCACAATCTTAATCCCCATTTTGCAGATGAGGGAACTGAGGCACAGAGAAGTTAAGTGACTTGCCCAAAGTCACACAGTTGACAAGTGGCGGAGCCAGGATTAGAATCCATGACCTCTGGCTCCCAAGCCCGGACTCCTTCCACTGAGCCACGCTGCTGTGAGCCCAATGTGAGACAACCTGATTACCTTATATCTTCCCCAGTGCTTAGAACAGTGCTTGGCACATAGTAAGCACTTAAATGCCATCATTATTATTCTTACCTCAGTTATTATTATTGTCTCTACACATAGTGGAAGCGAGTGTGAAAAACTTTGAAATTGTGACATGACAGCCCTACTTAGGATCAGTTGAGATCTTAGAATTTGGCCTTCCTTTCACCTCTATTTTGTCTGTGGAAATCCCAGGTGAAGGATGGGATAAGAGAAACAGCATGGCCTAGTGGATAGAACACAGGCCTGGGAGGCAGAAGGACCTGGATTCAAATCCCAGTTCCATCATTTGTCTGCTGTGTGACCTGAGGCATGTCACTGTGCCTCAGTTACCTCATCTGTAAAATGGGGATTAAGACTGTGAGCCCCACGTGGGACATGGACTGTGTCCAACCTGATTACTTTGATTCTACTCCAGTTCTTAGGACAGTGCCTGGCACATAGTAAGCACTTAAAACTCCTCACTATTGGCTTCAAGGCTCTCCATCACTTTGCCCCCTCCTACCTCATCTCCCTTCTCTCCTTCTACAGCCCAGCCTGCACCCTCCGCTCCTCTGCTGCTAATCTCCTCACCGTGCCTCGTTCACGCCTGTCCTGACGACGACCCCTGGCCCATGTCCTGCCTCTGGCCTGGAAGCCCTCCCTTCTCAAATCTGCCAAAATAGCACACTTCCCCCTTTCAAAGCCCTTCTGAAAGCTCACCTCCTCCAGGAGGCCTTCCCAGACTAAGCCCCCATTTTCTTCTGCTCCCCCTCCCCTCTCTATTGCCATGACTCACTCCCTTTGCTCTACTCCCCTACCCACCCCACAGCACTTGTGTATATATGTACAGATTTATAATTACAATTCTATTTATTTTTATTAATGATGTGTATATATCTACAATTCTATTTATTTATAATGATGCTACTGATGCCTGTTTACTGGTTTTGATGTCTTTCTCCCCCCCACCCGTTCTAGACTGTGAGCCCATTGTGGGCAGGGATTGTCTCTGTTGCTGAATTGTACTTTCCAAGAGCTTAGTGCAGTGCTCTGCACAAAGCAAGCGCTCAACAAATATGAGTGAACAAATGAGTGAACAAATACCATAAAAAAATGATGACAAAAAAGGAATGGAAAGAGATGTACATTTATCACTGGTGCTTTCTGCTCATCTGGATACTTCTCTTCTGTTCAGAATGGAGCTCCATAATGGTGCATGAGTTTGGTTCGTAACATGCTCTTTTTGAAGCCTGGAGCAATAAATCCTTCTTTACCCAGAGCACCGGCGTGCTATTTGTTATTTTCTGTAGTTCGCAGAGAGCCTGAAGCATCACACAAAATCTTTGCAGGGAATGGAGTTTTTTGGTGTATCTTCCCAAGGCTCAAATCCGTGAAAGTGTCAGCCAGAGGCTGAGGAGCACCTTTTTCTGATGGTGGCTTCAAGGAGTCTGGACCAGTACTAGATTGAACATCACCTCCAGGAACCTGGTCTACTTTCCACAGTTAGACCTGAGATGAGCAGCCTAGGGGTACCATAGAGATCTAGTCTGGATGTAGTCACATAAGATGGGGTCTGATTGTACATCTACTCCAGGGCTTCACTGTAGTGAATGCTTAATGAATACCATAACTATGTGATTTCCTGGTATTTCTCCTCTCCAGTATCCTCACCCTTTGGGTCTCAGGGACCAGGGAAAAACACACCTGAGTATAGGACAACATATTTTCTCCACCTCCTCTGAAGCTTCCTTGCTGCCATAAACATACCATCACACACTGAAAGTTCATCATGGGAAGAACTAACAGACACGGTGGTGGAGTTCAGGAAGAAGGGAAGGTGAGTTAGGGGGCTGAGAGGTAGTGGGCAGGTGAGGAAGGAAGCCCTCTATCCTTGAAACCCTTCTTACTTTCAGGATGACAACCAGATAAGTCACCTTCTGAGAGCAAAGTGGGATAATCCAATTCCTAGATTTCTCTGTGGAAGTAGCGAGGCCTAGTAGAAAGGTCATGGATCGGAAATCAGAAGACCTGGGCTCCCGGCTCTCCTGTTTGTCTGCTTTGTGAGAACTTGGGTAAATCACTTAACTTCTCTGTGCCTCAATTTCTTTATTTGTAAAGTGGGGATTTAAATACCTGTTCTCCCTTCTCTTTAAACGGTGAGTCCCATGTGGGACTGAGATAATATCTGACCTTATCATTTTGTACCTACCCTAGCACTTAATACAGAACTTGAAATATTATTGTTATTATTGTTTGTCTGAATCAGCTTGATAAATATCAGGGACTGGAATCACAGAAGGGCTCTCTTTCTCTTAGGAGTGATGGATGCCTTTGGCAGAAGGACGTTCATTCATTCATTCATTCAATCAATCATTTATTGTGTGCTTACTATGAAGAGCTCAAGCACTTGGAAAGTACAATTCGGCAATAGAGACAATCCCCACCCAATAATGGGCTCACACTGTAGAAGGCAGGGGGTGGGGGGAGACAGACAACAAAACAAAACAACTAAACAGGCATCAATAGCATCAATATAAATAGATTTATAGATATATATTCATCATTGATAAAATAAATAGAATAATAAATATGTACATATATACCCAAGTGCTGTGGGGTGGGGAGGGGAGTAGAGCAGAGGGAGGGAGTCGGGGTGATGGGGAGGGGAGGGGGAGCAGAAGAAAAGGGGGGTTCAGTCTGGGAAGGCCTCTTTCCAACTAGTTGAGGTGAATTGGTTGAGTTAGTGATTGAGTTAGTAGGAGGCATCTCTCCTTTTCTCTTTTGAAAATTCCCATAGGTCATTTATAAAGAGACTCTCAGCCCATCTAAATAATACAGTACTTTGCACACAGTAAGCACTCAATAAATATGATTGATTGATTGCTGTATTCTAACACTATTCTAATAGTGAACTTCTTCCTTTAGTACCTTCAATCCAGGCAATTAACAACCAGTGTATAGCCTTGTTGTTTCGTCCTAATTTGAACTGCTACAAATCGTTCCGACTATTCACATAGATAAACACTCCAGACATCTCCGGACTCCAGATGACTGCTTCCTTGACCGGCTCAGTGTTGCTCATTTAAAATATTTTCTTTGGTTAGCTTGGTGCTTGTTTTAAGTACCTGAGTTCTCCAGTTTGAGATTTATGTTGCCCATTAGTATTGCTTTGTTGAAACTGTAGCAAGCACTTAAACGAGTATCCACAATTTATGGTGGTAGGTTCAAAGTTGTGTAATTATTGCAGTAATTTCCAACTCATTCACTTGTCATCTTTTATTTCCTGGTCCCCAAAAATGATTCCAAAAATTGAAAAGGAACTTATCCAAATTGGTCTTTGTTCAAGAATCAAAATCACTTAAATTTAACAGGAGATAATTTTTCTCTCCAAGAAACAAATTTCTTGGTGTTTGGGAGATTCCACCAAATACATCAGTCATTTCTAACTAATATTTGTGAATATCACATTGAAGTTGAGACCTGTTTCTCGAAAGCTGGAGCAACCTGGGTAAGTACCGCAGTAGTTCCTGCAAATTGGCCTTAATGTGTAATACACTTCAGCATGCTTACCCACCCCTAACCATACCGGACACTGTTCTGTTCACTCACTTTCTTTTACAACCCACCAGAAATGAATGAAATAAAGTCAGAAAACAATCAAGTTCAATATGCAAAAATCCCATATGTGTTTTTTTCATAGTATATTTATTAAACACTTTTTATGTGCAAGGCGCTGTATTAAGTGCTGTGATAGATGTAAGCTTATCAGGTTGGACACAGTCCATGGCCCACATGGGGCTCACAGTCTTAAGCCCTATTTTACAGATGAGGTAATTGAGGCTCTGAGAAGTGAAATGACTTGCCCAAGGTCGCCCACGTTCTGCTTCTGGCATGAAAACCCCTCTCCCTTTATATCTGACAGATGATCACTCTCCTCACATTCAAATCCTTATTAAAATCAGATCTCCACCAAGACGCCCTCCCCAACTAAGCCTTCATTTCTCCTATTCGCTCTCCTTTTGGTGTCATCTATGCAATTCGATCTGTAACCTTTAAGCACTTAATAATCACCATTGGTAACTGATTAAGAAATACATAGGGTAGTGCTTCAGTAGGATTCCTAGGTTTCAGCAGCAGGGAATTAAGGTATTTGGATATGTCAATGATAAGGCTCTGCACACAGTAAGCGCTCAATAAATATGATTGAATGAATGAATGAATAAAATATATATATATATACAGCTTTAATTTATTTTAGTGTCTGTCTCACTCTCTAAAATGTATGCTCCTTGTGGGGCAGGAAACATGTCTACCAACTCTGTTACATTGTATAGTCCCAAGCCCTCAGTACAGTGCACTGCAGACAGTAAACACTCAATAAATGAGATTGATTGATTACAGCACAGCTATACACATTCACCAAAAATGTAGGAAACTTGATCTAGAGGTGAATTTGGTTGCTCTACACATTCTAAGTCTATTGCCCACAGACAGTGTCCAACCAGGGACTCCTCAAACTGGTCCGGATGGAGTTTGTGTTGGAATGGATTCTAGTACTCCCACTGATGAGCATCATTCAGCTATTTTTCTGTTGGTTTTTTTTAATGGTGTTTGTTAAATTCTTACCACGTGCCAGACCCTGTTCTAAGTGCTGGGGTAGATACAAATTCATCAGGTTGGACACCATCCCTGTCCCTCATCAGGTTCTCAGTTTTAAACCTCATTTTACAGTTGAGATAACAGAGACACGGAAAAATTAACTGACTTGCCCAGGGTCACACAGCAGACAGGTGGTGGGGCCGGGATTACAACCCAGGCCCGTGTTCTGCCCACTAGGCTATGCTACTCTCCTGATCAGGAAGCCCCAGTGTTGACTGGTGGTCTATCCAGCTGTCTCACTTAGTGGCCCACTGGACCAGTTGTTGCTTTTAAGAGAGAATTCTCTCTTGTCTGCAGATGTGCATAGTGAAAGGATAAATTATTTTCAGCCTTTTAAATTTCACTTCTGTACAAAATTTGTCCCACCCTCTCTCCTTCTTCCCTCCACTGTTCCATGTGAACAGAGGCTTTCTAGAATTTTCATATTAATTCTACTTATGTTGGGTACAACCATATTTGCACACAAACATGGAAGAAACACAGATATGTTGGCTTCCCTTAAAAAAAACACTGTAATATCCCTACAGACTCTTCTGTCAGCCCCTTAGTGCATAAATGAGGGCAAATTTCAGAGACCTATCGTCAATCTGCCAGAACTTTAGAGTAACACTGGCCACGTACCATTGAAATGAATATTTTTCCCATTGGTCCATTATGTAATGAACTGTGAACTCAAAATGAACATCTGCACTGTAATAATACATCTGTACCACGGTGAGGTCAAGTCATGCAAGATCAGTATATTCAAAAGCCCTTGCTTCCTTTGTAATAAATGACAAACAAACATCAACTTCCCAGTCTCCATACTCCGTCCAACAACTACACAGCAAACTACAATGTCCCCCCACCAGAAAATGAATTTGCCTATGATACTGCCATTAGCTTAAGAGGATAATAAATCTGTAAAATTCAGAGCATAAGATTGATTCTCTTGTTCTTTCCTCTCTGGGGTTCAAGCCTTCCTTTCCTTTTCTGACAGACCTTCTCATCTATCAACACCCAAAGATTAGTGCAAGATTTCCTGCTGTAAATGAACCTATCTTGGCAAATAAAAGGACAGGTAATTAGATTTTTTTTTAAATAAAAATACATAGACATGGAGTTCTGCTACCTCTGTTAATGGGAGAGTTGAAAACCACACAGCAGAAACTCAATAAATATCAACTGTCACCACCCGACGAGGAGGAGCACAAGAGATCCTACCTCTAGGTTAAGGAAAGAGAAGGGGAGAGAGGAAATCTGCCCAGTTCTTACTGTCTTCAAAAAGCTATTCAGAGCCTGCAGACTTTGATTACCACTGACCATATAGGTGCATCTCATGCTATACACATTCCTCGGTACTTGCATCTTACTATGCTGGTCTATCAATTATCTGGGATGCAACATTGTCAGAGATGTGGTATGTAACAAGTAGAGGAATATCATATTTTCCAAGGGCCTAGAATGGATCCTAATTTATAGCATATAAGTCTTCGGGAAAATGCACTTCATGATATAGCCACTCTTGATATACCTCATTTTCAAGGAATATAACCACACTGTATCAATCAGTTAATAAACCAATGGTATTTATTGAGTGCTTATTAAGTGCAGAACACTGTAGTAAGCCCTATGGAGAGCACAATGCAACAGAATTAGCAGACCTGTTCCTTGCCCATAAAGAACTTACAATGCAGGGTCATCAGTATATACCTGCATTGAGATATCTGATACATCCTGATCCTCCCCAGCCCTAGTCTGATAGCCAAGATCATGCCAATTAGTTCAATGATTTCAGTACAACATGAGATAGAAGTGACAATTTTATAGTATTATGGGTACTTAACATTTTCAATTGTTTACAAGAGGAAATCCGGAGCTCGGCGAGTTAGCTTACTGCAAATCACTTTGGATAATTGGAGGCATGCAAGAGGCAAGTATTGAAGTTACTGAAAACATTATCGTCCAGTTATAGGCTGCTTGAGATCTTCGAAAAGACTGGAGTGGAGAGAGATCGATTGGAGTACCTGACAAAGGTGTAGCTTGCTAAGGTATGAAGTACCAAAGAATGATTGGTCCCCCCCTGGGGTGGTGTGGGGAGAGGTGCTTCCCAAACACAGTTCAAATTCAAAGCTCATTCCTAGGGGTTGGGGTAGGAGGGTGGTTATAGCAGCATGGCTTTGTGGAAAGAGCACGGGACTCAGAGGACATGAGTTCTAATCCTGACTCCGTTGCTTAATAATAATAATAATAATAATGATGGCATTTATTAAGCGCTTGCTATGTGCAAAGCACTGTTCTAAGCACTGGGGAGGTTACAAGGTGATCAGGTTGTCCCACGGGGGGCTCACAGTCTTAATCCCCAATTTACAGATGAGGTACTGAGGCACAGAGAAGTTAACTGACTTGCCCAAAGTCACACAGCTGACAATTGGTGGAGCCAGAGTTTGAACCCATGACCCCTGACTCCAAAGCCCGGGCTCTTTCCACTGAGTCACGCTGCTTCTCTGCTGTCTGCTGGTGACCTTGGGCAAATCATCATCATCAATCGTATTTATTGAGCGCTTACTGTGTGCAGAGCACTGTACTAAGCGCTTGGGAAGTACAAATTGGCAACATATAGAGACAGTCCTTACCCAACAGTGGGCTCACAGTCTTAAAGGGGGAGACAAAACCAAACATACTAACAAAATAAAATAAATAGAATAGATATGTACAAGTAAAATAAATAAATCACTTCACTTCTCTGTGCTTCAGTTACCTCATCAGTAAAATGGGAATTAAGACTGTGAATCCCATGTGGGACAACATGATGACCTTGTATTTACCCCAGTGCTTAGAACAGTACTTGGCATACAGTAAGTGCTTAACAAATGTCATTATTATTATTATTGCATTTGCCGAGGGTGAAACGAGGAAGATGGGGAGGGGGAGGCAAGAGGAAGGTCCAACCCTACTTGTTTCTACTGTCCCACCCCCTCCTCACTAGTACAGGCGAAAGTGGTATTTGAAGGACTTGGGGAAGCATTGAGTCAGCCCGCTATGCTGCCCTCATTGTGGCTAATCTTCAAGGCACTCACCAAATAGTCATATTGTTGCCCATAAAGGTGCATTTCCTTCGTGGAACTCCAGAATGATGTTCAATCAGTCATTCATCATATTTATTAATAATAATGATAATAACAATAATTGTGATATTTGTTAAGAGCTATGCATGTGCCAGGCATAGTGGTGGGGTGGGTACAAGCAAATCACGTTGGACACAGTCCATGTCCCAAGTGGGGCTCCCGGTCTTAATCCCCATTATACAGATGAAGTGAAGTGAAATGACTTGCCCAAGGTCACACAGCAGGCAAGTGGTAGAGCCAGGATTAGAACCCAGGTCCTTCTGACTCCCAGACCTATCTACTATGTCCTGCTGCTTCTCATCTATTATCCGCAGAGCCTTGGACTAAATGCTCAAGGGAAATAGATAACATTAGTAATTTGCATTTAGTATTTTAGTGACATATGAAAGATGAGAAAGTGTGCTTTGATGAACATTGCGTTGAGGCTGGTAGTAGAACTCACTGTCCATGACTTCATGGTTTGTGACCCTCTCCCTTTTATGTACCCTGGTGCTCAGCACAGTGCTGGCACTTAGTTAAGTGGTAAGTACCATAATTACAGTTTTTCTTATCCCATCTAGCTATGTGTTGAATACAAATTAGAGGTGGCTTTGGTGGAACTGTTCTAGAAGTTGAACGTGGCAAGTCAAAGGCCTCGTTGTCATAAAGAAGGATGAACAACACCGTTACCCTATTGCCTTCATTTCGATCTGAATCTTCATGATGATTTCATGTCATTTTCTTGGACAAAGGACATATTTACCTTCTTGATTTGGTTTTCTGCCATCCTGCCAAAACCTTGTATCTCTGGAGAATGTACTACTGCAGAACAAAATTCAGTGATGGCATTCATTTTTTTCTATTGCTGACTGTTACGTGGAGAGTTTTCCAGATGAGGTTGGTCTTGAAACTCAGACTTTTTCACATTAATTGACCATGCGTTTTGAGGGTTTTTTGGTTCCGTTTTGTTGTTTTAATGGCATTTGTTAAGCACTTACTATGTGCCAAGTACTGTACTAAGCACTGGGGTAGATACAAGCTAATCGGGTTGGACACAGGCCATGTCACACATTGTGCTCACAGTCTTAATCCCCATTTTTCAGATGAGGTAACTGAGGCGCAGAGAAGTAAAGTGACTTGCCCAAGGTCACATGGCAGACAAGTGGCGGTGCTGAAATTAGAACCCAGGTCCTTCTGACTCCCAGGACCAAGCTGTATCTACAAGGCCACACTGTTTCTCATAAAAGTTCATAGCACTTTGGAGATTTTGAAATGTGGGTCAATAATCATTCACATACCTAATTGTGGATGTTTGTGTTTCAAGAGGACAATCAATCAATCAATGGTATTCATTGAGTGCTTACTGTGTGCAGCACATTTTACTACACACTTTGGAGAGTATAACATAACAGAATTGGTGGGCACATTCTCTGCCCACAAGAAGATCACAGTCTAAAGGGAGAAATCATCAGTGTACACATCTTTAGTTATAAATGTTTTCATGTTTGAATCCCCCATTAGAGTACAAACTCTTGTAGAAAGGGAATGTGTCACCTCTTTATTCTTCACTTCCTAGTGTATAGAGCACTTCACCAAGAAGGTGTAGAGTGAATACCACTACTAATACTATTGCTGCTACTACTATTACTACTACTACAGGAACTCCTGAATGAAGGTATTGAAAGACTTTAGATAATAGTCTCAACCTGGTAAGTTTCTCAGACATTCGGATTCATATTTTAATGCCAATCTCCAGATCTCTTGTTCTATCCATGAGCAGGGCTGCAAAGGATAGGTTGAATAGGAGTAGACCTGTAGTGATCAGGAAAGGATCTTAGAAGCTTCCTCCAATTTGCATTAGGCCACGTTGCCCCTGAAGCAACCTGATCTAATGGAAAGAGCTTGGTCCTGGAAGTCAGAGGACCTGGGTTTTAATCCCAGATCCACCATTTGACTGCCGTGTGACCTTGGGCAAATCACTGAACTTCTACGTGCCTCAGTTACTTCATCTGTAAAATGGAAGTTGACTGTGAACCCCATGTGGGACATGGGCTGTATCCAACCTGATTGTCTTGTGTCTATCCCAGCACTTAGTACAGTGCCTGGCACACAGTAAGAGCTTAACAAATGCCACCAAAAAATTATGATATGGCCTGCCATATCACCGTGGAGGGTGTCAGGATGTTCATAAACCCCTCAGAGTTTAACCAGAGTCCAGGTGTGCCAGTGGTGTCAAATGTGTTTGTAAGGTTTACAAACACCATAAAGAGGCTTTGAAATATTTTCCTGCATTTCTCTTGTACTTAATGCGTGGCAAAGATCATGTCTGCTGTGCCCCACTGTGGACTGAAGCCGCATTGCGATTCTAGCTGGGCATGGTTAAAGATATATATTTCACTACTCAAAGAAGACTCAAAGATTTTAGACTATAACCTTAGCAATTGGGAGTGTGAGATTCCATAAAAATTTCATCATCTCTCTCCCCATCTTTTCTCGAAGTTGGTGATAATGGTGGCATCTTCAAATTCCTGATTGGAGGTGATAAAGCAACATAACGAGTTCTTGCTTGTAGATCCCAGCCGGTATACTGACATCAGTCAATCAATCAATAATATTTATTGACCATTCATTGTGTGAAGACCATTGTACCATGGCCTTGGGAGAGTACAATATAAGAGTTGGGAGACATCTTCCCTGCCCACAACAAGCTTATAGTCTAGAGAGAGAGGCAGACATTGATATAAATAAATTATGGATATGTACATGGGTGCTGTGGAGCTGAGGACAGAGTGAATACCAAGTGCCCAAAGATTACAGATCTAAGTCCGATTCCATCAGATATCGAACTTTGCACTTCATGATTCTGATACTTTGTGGAGAGATTTTATCAAGTGATGGTGTGGGCATCAGTGCCTTCCCATATTGAGCAGAAAAATTATTTTTTACAAAAACATCCCTAATTTTCAGGGTGAAAGGACTGTTACAGAGATCAACATTTTCTTGCCATCTATTTAAGATTCCTTCCGTTTCCGTGATGGGGTGAAGCCATCTCTTCATTTGTTCTATGTGGTATGGATGAGTCCAAATAAACTCTTTAGTGATGTGTAAAGTAACAAAAATTATAATAGTAATTGTGGAGTTTATTAAGTATGCACTATGTATCAAGCACTGTGGTAAAGGTCTGGGGTAGATACAATCAGATTGGCCCAGTTTCTATAACACATAGGGCTCCTTAGTTTGTGTTTTGTCTGCATAACTCTGAACATTTTTCATCCTTGGCATTTGTCATTTGCCAATATGTTGAATGTTTTTCTTTATTTCTTTATTTTTATTTATTTCTCTGTCTTCCCCTTCTAAACTGTGAGCCCACTGTTGGGTAGCGACTGTCTCTATATGTTGCCAACTTGTACTTCCCAAGCGCTTAGTACAGTGCTCTGCACACAGTAAGCGCTCAATAAATACGATTGATTGATTTATTTCACTACATAGGCTTCAATAATTCCCCTTACTGTGAAGGCTGTGAGGTCCTGCAAGGGGTTGTTCATGTATCACTGGTTTACTACAAGAAGCTCTTTGACCTAGAATCATTCTCAACCCTTCTAGAATCTTCCTTTGGAAGCATTAACAGGGGTTCTGTGAAAAAATTGCATCTCCGTGGACAGCAGTTCTGCTCTTTTGGTTAATCCCTTAAAAGATTAGGGGCTATGAAGCTGGGATAGTAGGCCAACTCAGTGCTTTCCTAAGTTCTTTTGTATTTGTACTAGTGAAGGTGGGATAGTGCAGAGGAAGGCAAATGAGACGAAACTTTCGTCTTGCCTCTTCTGGTGGTCCCACCATCCCCCCCTCCCCTCCCTGGAAGTGACCTTCGAATCCGAACTGTGCTAGGAGATCTGAATTTTGAATATGAACTGTGCTGATTCCTGCCTGGACTTAAAAGATTTCTCTATGCACATTTTAAAACAAAAACCTAATCTTGTTTTCTTCAGGGATTCTAGGGCATTTTAAATTATGAAACAAACCCATAAACCTTATGGGTAAGGGTACAGATCCTGTTACTTGACTGGCGTGGTGAGAAAAACTCTCAACAGGCAGATGAGAAGATATATCCACCAATAAAACCCTGTCTGGAGGAACCAATCATTCATTCAATCGTATTTATTGAGCACTTCCTGTGTGCAGAGCACTGTACTAAGCGCTTGAGCCAGAAAAAGGAACCTGTAAACACCCCATATAACAATGCTCTAACTGGTGGAATACAATCAAAGAAGGTCATCCCAGAAGCTATAATTTCTTGTGGGGGGCCATATTTTAGCAAGCACAAATTGCTCATATACCTGGCTTAAAGCCTTTCTGGTTCAGAATATCCCTTAAAGACACTTAATTGTTAGTCTCTTTACTAAACTGTCTGCTTTCATGCAGTCACAATTTTTTTTTTCATGTTAACTCAGTTCTACAGAAGTTTGACACAAGCAGCCTGGGCATTTTGGATGCCATCTTGTGAAACATTGGTTTTATCGTAGTGAAATCTGGAATGTGAAAATGTGGAAGCTATGAAAGGTCGATAAGTTCAGGACTCAGGGCCATGACTTGCAGCAGAAACGTAAGCAACATTCGGGGCTCTTTGGAGAAAAAAGATAGAATTAATAAGGTCCCTTGCCATGGAACTTGAATCCACCTCTATGACACTATTTCATTAGGTAAGTGAAAAAGCCTACTGTTGATTATGAGCTGGTGTTTGATGCTATTCACTAAATGGTAATATTTCATTGATGTTTCATTTCCCAATTTATATTTTCCAATGAATTTTCTCCTTCCAGCCACTCCCTTGGACAGTCCAAACTCAATCTTTTGCTCAAATAATCTTTCTAAAGCTCTCTCCTCACTTCAAAAGCTTTTGGTAATTACTCATTTGTCTCCAAAACAAACAAAAACTCCTGACCAATGTTTTTAAGGTACTGCATCAGCGCTCACCCTCCTACCAGCGTAGCGTAGCTCAGTGGAAAGAGCCCGGGCTTTGGAGTCAGAGGTCATGGGTTCGAGTCCCAGCTCTGCAATTGTCAGCTGTGTGACTTTGGGCAAGTCACTTAACTTCTCTGGGCCTCAGTTACCTCATCTGTAAAATGGGGATTAAGACTGTGAGCCCCCCGTGGGACAACCTGATCACTTTGTAACCTCCCCAGCGCTTAGAACAGTGCTTTGCACATAGTAAGCGCTTAATAAATGCCATTATTATTATTATTATTATTATTATTATTATTATTATTACCAAACCACTCTATTCTCATACTTCTCGGTTTGAGCACTGTTCCTCCTTCAGCCTCTTCCTCATTTTTCCTGCCTCTGGCCATTTGCTCATGCTCTTCCAGCTTCCTGGACCTTCCTTTTCTTTGAAATCCACCCTACCACTACCCTCCCCATCTTCAAAGTCAATTAATCGATCACATTTATTGAGAGCTTACTATGTGCAGAGAACTGTACTGAACACTTGGAAGAGTGCAGTTAATTTTTCTTCTCTGTAAATCAACTTCTCTCAATTATATTCTCAGCATTTCGGACCCACAACCTCTCATCTCACTTTTATACATCTCAATTTACATAGTCTACTATTCAATCAATTTTTCCTTCTGTTGTAAATTTTATGTCTCTCCTCCAAAAGGTAATAATAATAAATAATAATAAATAATAATAATAATAATAATAATAATAATAATAATAATAATAATAATAATAATAATAATAATAACGGTATTTTTTGAATGTTGTGGTCAGCATTCAAATCTTCTTCCTACTGCACACTTCAGAACTCTTAATTCTGTCCCCAAATAAGTAGGCACTCAATAAATCCTACTGGTTGATTAATTCTCTATGTTTGAGCATTGCTGCCACTTGGATATTAGGATCTCCCATAAGATTAGCTTATTGGATACTGTTATTGCTGAGATGAGTCTGTCTAGATCTTCATAAGAACTTCTTTCTCCTCATTGGTGTCAGCCCTAGCAGGAACCCCTGAACTGATGATTGTGACTTTCAATTGTATGTTTTAGAAGGAGGTGTAGGGTCATTGGATGCTCACTAATGTCTCAGCATATTTTGAAGTTTAAGATGATAATAATAATAATAATGATGGCATTTATTAAGTGCTTATTATGTGCAAAGCATTGTTCTAAGCACTCGGGGGATACAAGGTGATCGGGTTGTCCCACGGGGGGCTCACAGTCTTAATCCCTATTTTACAGATGAGGTAACTGAGGCACAGAGAAGTTAAGTGACTTGCCCAAAGTCACAAAGCTGACAATTGGTGGAGCCGGGGTTTGAACCCATGACCTCTGACTCCAAATCCCGGGCTCTTTCCACTGAGCCATGCTGCTTCTCAATGTTGGGATGGGAAGCCCACATTAAAGTGAATCAAGGAACTCGGCATTTTTTTTAGGAAAAAAAGAAGAGAGGTAGAGTGAGGATAATGAACATCTCCCTAGATTGTAAGCTTGTTGTGGGCAGGAAATGTGTCTGATTATTGTTGTATTATACTCCCCCAAGCACTTAGTACAGTGCCTGGCACACCATAAACACTCAATAAATACTATTGAATGAACATCTGGTGTAACTATAATTTCCAAACAGAATTTTCCTAGACAATTCTAAGACAGCGGCTGCCCCCTCTGACTCAGAAGTGATTATGAAGAGTGGAGAGCTATGTGTGCACAAGAACATTTTAAAAGATGCTGTGGGCACTAGAGTGATGAATGGGCTGGGGAAGGGAGTGACTTGCAGGAAGACAGACAAATGAGGAGACTGATATAGTAGTTTCATCAACATACAATAAGCCCCCAGACCATGGTGAAGGATGCATTTGAATGGAGAAAGGCACAAATCTGGGGAATGTTGAGGAAAAAAATAACAGTATTTAGCTGTAGACTGAATGTGAGAGCTGAGAAATTGCATTTTACACTCATCATCAGAACTTATATATGTGGAAGTATATATACGTATACACACACATGTATATAACATGCATTCATTCATTCATTCATTCAATCATATTTATTGAGCGCTTACTATGTGCACAGCAATGTACTAAGCGCTTGGGAAGTACAAGTTGACAACACAGAGAGACAGTCCCTACCCAACAACAGGCTCACAGTCTAGAAGGGGGAGACAGACAACAAAACAAAACATATTAACAAAATAAAGTAAATAGAATAGTAAACATGTACAAGGTCACACAGCAGACATGTGGTGGAGCCAGGATTTGAACCCATGCATGAATATTCACCCAAACATTCGTATTTATGCATATGCATATGTGTATGAATCTATATGTTGCCAACTTGCACTTCCCAAGCGCTTAGTACAGTGCTCTGTACACAGTAAGTGCTCAATAAATATGATTGAATGAATGAATATACATAAATATTCCAAGATTCTATCATCATCATCACCACCATCATCAATCATCATTCTCATCAATGGTATTTATCGAATGCTAACCTGGCTAACTTTTCCAGCCACTGCGTGTGTATAGTCATACAGACTTCAAGGCCTGATTCTCTACAAATGGGAAGTTGAATTGATTTCATCTTTGCCCTTACTATATTCAGATTTCTGACTGAGAGCCATTGGTGACTCCTTCTGTGCAAATATAGCCACATCTGCCATCCTTCCCACCCTCCACTCTTCAGATCATTCCCCATCTTACCAGTCAGGGAGACGAAGGAGTCCCCATTCTGGGGACTGACTGAGCATTTGACTCATACCAATAAACTGGAGAAATGAGTCCTGTTAAATACCATCCCCACCAGCTCAACCTTCATTAACAACAGTGTCAGCTTGTCCAGAAGGTCTTCAAACATGCTATCTAAATGCCACTCAAATGGATCAACAACCAGAACTGCAGAACTCATTTGCAACTCCCTTGTTTGGGCACTGAATAGCCTCTTCCATCTGTTGGCTACCTACTGGCAAATGACAACACTTTTCCAAATATTTACTTTCTTTTATTGATCAGTAACTGGAGAAAAAAGCATAGTGACGGAATCTTTGACACTTCTAGGTTTGGAGGCCTATTTCCAACAAGCCCAGAGCTTTCACCACTGCTGAAAGCTCTAACAGTGCTCAATAAAAAAATGATGATGATATTCATGCCCTCTTAGAAGGCATATGGATTATCAGTTCACAATCGCTATGGCTATTGCAACATCTGATGTCCATATATAGTAACATTTCTTCCTGCCATATGAGGCTTGAAAATCAGGATGATTTCCAGATGACCAGTGACAGAGGAAAAGCAGAAGTGGGCGACAATGCTAGAGGGCCTGTTACAGAAAAGAGTCTCCCAATCCAATTGATTATGTCACAGGGACTCTATGCATTTCTGTTTTATAACTAAGCAGACAAGAGGCGCTCAGCTCTAACAGCTGTGAAATCCAGACCAGCAGAACAGTTCCAAGTTGTGGACAGTGGAATTAATCCACTATGCCTTGGCATGGTAACAAAGTCAAGTGTTTTTCACTGTGAGAAATGTTCCACTTCTTTCATGGAGAAGATTAATCAGATTTGGGATTGTTCCACATCTATGGGAACTGTATTTGTGGGATATCTAGGGGGAAATGCATCATCTTTGCTGGTGATTTCACATCCACTTTCACCAAGGATTGAGGAGGTGCTAGGATCTCACAGCCAATCATTGTGAAATGGCCTTTATGGCTGGAAATAATGGCGTAAGAAGCACAGGCCATCATTGACTGGGCATATATGTCTGCCAAGGAAAAATAAGCAGCACTATAATCTGTGGAAACCATTTTTGGATACCCTCCCTCAAAACTGATTTCAGAGAAAGTCACTTAGAGGGCAGCCATGGAGATATTTCTGGTTTACTTTGAAACTCCTGATTTCATTGATGTCTCTCCCATCCTAAAAAAACCCTCTCTTGATCCCACCTCACCTTCTAGTTATTGCCCCATCTCCCTCTTACCATTCCTTTTCAAACTCCTTGAACGAGTCATCTATATGCGCTGCCTCGAATTCTTCAACACCAACTCTCTCCTCGACCCCCTCCAATCTGGCTTCTGTCCCCTACATTCCACAGAAACTGCCTTCTCAAAGGTTACCAATGACCTCCTGCTTGCCAAATCCAATGGCTCCTACTCTATCCTAATCCTCCTCGACCCCTCAGCTGCCTTCGACACTGTGGACCACCCCCTTCTCCTCAACACGCTATCCAACCTTGGTTTCACAGACTCTGTCCTCTCCTGATTCTCCTCTTATCTCTCCGGCCATTCATTCTCAGTCTCCTTTGCGGGCTCCTCCTTGCCCTCCCATCCCCTTACTGTAGGAGTTCCTCAAGGGTCAGTTCTTGGTCCCCTTCTGTTCTCTATCTACACTCACTCCCTTGGTGAACTCATTAGCTCCCACTGCTTCAACTATCATCTCTACACTGATGACACCCAAATCTGCATCTCTGCCCCTGCTCTCTCCCTCCCTTCAGGCTCGTGTCTACTCCTGCCTTCAAGACATCTCCATCTAGATGTCGGCCCACCATCTAAAACTAAGTAAATCCAAGACTGAACTCCTTATCTTCCCTCCCAAACCCTGCCCTCCCCCTGACTTTCCCATCACTGTTGATGGGACTACCATCCTTCCCGTCTCACAAGCCTGCAACCTTGGTGTCATCCTCAACTCCGCTCTCTTGTTCACCCCTCACATCCAATCCATCACCAAAACCTGCCAGTCTCACCTCTGCAACATCGCCAAGGTCTGCCCTTTCCTCTCCATCCAAACCGCTACCCTGCTGGTTCAATCTCTCATCCTATCCTGACTGGATTACTGCATCAGCCTCCTCTCCAATCTCCTATCCTCCTGTCTCTCCCCACTTCAATCTATAGTTCACGCTGCTGCCCGGATCATCTTTGTGCAGAAACGCTCTGGGCATGTTACTCCCCTCCTCAAACATCTCCAGTGGCTACCAATCAACCTACACATCAGGCAAAAACTCCTCACTCTTGGCTTCAAGGCTCTCCATCTTCTCGCCCTCTCCTACCTCACCTCCCTTCTCTCCTTCTACAGCCCAGCCCACACCCTCCACTCCTCTGCTCCTCTGCCGCTAATCTCCTCACCGTGCCTCGTTCTCACCTGTCCTGCTGCCGACCCCCGGCCCAGGTCATCCCCCTGGCCTGGAATGCCCTCCCTCCGCACATCCGCCAAGCTAGCTCTCTTTCTCCCTTCAAAGCCCTACTGAGAGCTCATCACCTCCAGGAGGCCTTTCCAGACTGAGCTCCCTCCTTCCTCTCTCCCTCCTCCCCCTCTACATCCCCCCCGCCTTACCTCCTTCCCCTCCCCACAGCACCTGTATATATGTTTGTACATATTTATTACTCTATTTTACTTGTACATATTTACTATTCTATTTATTTAATTTTGTTAATATGTTTTGTTTTGTTGTCTGTCTCCCCCTTCTAGACTGTGAGCCCGCTGTTGGGTAGGGACCGTCTCTATATGTTGCCAACTTGTTCTCCCCAAGCGCTTAGTACAGTGCTCTGCACACAGTAAGTGCTCAATAAATATGATTGAATGAATGAATGAATGAATGAATGACCTTCATCCATCCTGTATAACACAGAGGGATGGAAGCTGAGGGAGATGTACTTCTGGATGGACAATTTCTTCCAAATTTTTGCCCCTGAGTTCATTGAAATTATTTGCTGTTTATTTTCAAAAGTTACAAGTTAATCATGAATGTTTTCTTTGGGAATTTTTAATGGGAATTCCTTATTTGTGTTCTCTCCTTCCTAATGAGTACCTAAATGAAATTCTATCATTTTACATTCCAATTATGGTTATGTCCCATGTAAGGCAAGGACATATTTTAAAAAGAATGTTCTCCTTCAAAATTTGGTTTTTACCCAAATATAATGATAGTTGCTATGCTAACATTACCAGGGATTACAACCTCTAGAGAAGATTGCTATATCTGGAATAATATACAATGACTCTATCATCCAAGCCCAAACCAAGGATCCTAACCTCAACTTGTGTGCCTCACTGATTGAGAAAACTTAGATCCTTTAATTCTACACTAGTTTCCTTGCCACTTCTCATTTCCTAAAATCCTGGAAGACTGCATGGAACTACTCATGTCCCATGCAGTAGCAGATCCCTGAGTCTATCAGAAGGCAAGCACTAAGTGACAATCCTATCGAAAAAATGTCCTGTCTACACTAGCACAATCTAAATATTTTTGAGTGCCATTATGATGACTTGTGACAAAAGGAGAAAATCAGTGGCATTTACTGATTATTAATGCAGAGCATTAATTAAACACTTGGGAGGTTACAATAGATACAAAGCAACAGAAAGTCCCTTGACTTCAAACTTCTTACATTCTAATGAAGACAGGCAGAATAAATTATTTATAGAAAATGGATTCAACTAGTAGGAAAAGGATTTATGGAAGAGGGAATAGATGTGTAGGTGAATATTTAAAAATGTTTCATATCTCTATGTGTGCATATATGTATATATATTTTATATACATATATATTTTATATACATACACCCACACATATATAAGTGCTGGAAATAAATATAAATACGCAGTCTCAAGTCTCACATTCAGTTTACAGCTAAATCCTGTTGCTTTTTCCTCATCAACGTTTCCCAGATTTGCTCCCTTCTCTAATCAAATGCCTCCATCACCATGGTCCAGGTGCTCATTATATGCTCATGAAACTGCAGCATTGGCCTCCTCACTTGTATGCCTTCATGTGACTTTTTCCCTCTCCAGCCCATACAACATTTTACTATCTAGATCATCTTTATAAAGTGCCGTTCTGCACACACAGCCCTCCACTCATCAGAAGTCTTCAGTGGTTGCTCATTTCTCTCCACATCAAAACGGACCAGTGACCACTGGCTTTAAGACACCCAATCAGTCTTCTGCCTTTTACCCCCATCTTCTCTCACTATTCCCCAGATAATAATAATAATAAAAATAATAATATTTGTTAAGTACTTACTATGTGCCAAGCACTGTTCTAAGCACTGGGGTAGATACAAGGTAATCAGGGTGTTCCACGTGGGGTCTTATAGTCTTAATCCCCATTTTACAGATGGAGTAACATAGGCACAGAGAAGTTAAGTGACTTGCCCGAGGTCACTCAGCAGGCAAGTGATAGAGTGGGACTAGAACCCTCATCCTATGACTCCCAAGCCCGTGTTCTTGCCACCAGGCCATGCTGCTTCTCAAAAATAATGATCGTATTTGTTAAGTGCTTTGTGTGTCAAGCACTGTTCTAAGTGCTGGGGTAGATAGAAGGTAATAGGGTTGTCCCACGTGGGGCTCACAGTCTTAATCCCCATTTTACAGATAGGTAACTGAGGCACAGAAAAGTGAAGTGACTTGCCCAAGGTCACACAGCCGACAAATGGCAGAGCCGGAATTAGAACCCACATCTCTGACTCCCAAGTCTGTGCTCTTGCCACTAGGCCATGCTGCTTCGCTACATAAAAATAACAATGGTATTTTTTAAGTGTTTTACTATGTGTCAAGCACTGTGTTCTAAGCACTGGGGTGGATACCAGTATATCAAGTTGGACACAGTATTAATCCCCATTTTGCAGATGAGGTAATTGAGGCACAGAGAACCGAAGTGACTTGACCCAGGTTAAACAGCAGACATGTGGCGGAGCTGAGATTAGAACCCATGACCCTCAGATTCCCAGGCCCATGCTCTATCCACTATGTCATGCTGCTGAGCCACTAAGTCACGTTGTCATCACAATCCACTCTCCTCCACAGCTCCTCCTCTAACTGTGCCTCGTGCTTGTTTCTTCCTCCTTCAACCTCCAGCTCACACCCTTCCTCCTACTTGCAACTCCATCCCCTTTCAGATATGTGCTAGACAACAGGTATCTCCATCTTCTAAACTTTCTTAAATGCTGCGCCCTCCAGAAAGTGGATTTCCTTGATTAATTCTTCTTAATAATTTTAATTAATAATTACCATACTTGCTAACGGCTTATCATGTGTCATGCACTGTACAAAGTTCCGGGGTAGATAGAAGATAATTAGGTGGGATGTAGTTCCTGTCCCATGTAGGGCTCACAGTTTAAGTAGGAGGGACTAGAACTTAAAACCCAACTTATAGGTGAGGAAACTGAGGCATAGAGATGTTAAGTGACTTGCCCAAGGTCAAAGGGCAGGTAAGCAGCAGATCTGGGATTAGAACCCAGGTCCTCTCACTCCTAGGTCCATGCTCTTACCAGTAGGTCACACTGCTTTTCTTCTCCCCAAGTCATAGTTTCCCAACTATCTCACAACTTTCACCTCACCTCAGCACTTAAACATTCACAACTACCTGTAGCACCTTCGCACATTCTATCTAAGCACAGTATCTTCGTATCTATGAATTATTTTATATCTGTCTCCTCCTTTAGAATGTATGATCCTTGAAGGCAGGAACCATGTGTTAGGTCTCCACTGTACTATCCCCAGATGCTCAGTATGGTGCTATGTAAATAGTTGGCAATAATTACCAAGTGGGATTTTTGGAGGTCTTATCATCAATAACAATAATGATAATGATGGTACTTGTTAAGTGCTTATTTACGTGCCAAGCGCTGTTCTAAGCCCTGGCGTAGATACAAGGTAGTCAGGTTGTCCCACGTGGGGCTCACAGTCTCAATCCCCATTTTACAGATGAAGGAACTGAGGTACAGAGAAGTTAAGTGGCTTGCCCAAGGTCACACAGTAGACAAGTGGTGGAGCCGGGATTAGAACTCACATCCTCTGACTCCCAAGCCTGTGCTGTGGCCACTAAGCCACACTGCTAGACTAAGTCATGCTGCTTCAATGTCTGGCGGATTTGGGTGGGGAAGTAGTTCCAGAGAGGGAGAATAAAAAATAAAGAAAATTTAAAAGGTGAACACAGGAGGTTCACATAGGTTATGAGGCAACATGGCCTAGTGGAAATAATAATAATGATAATAATAATAATAATGATGGCATTTGATAAGTGCTTACTATGTGCAAAGCACTGTTCTAAGTGCTGGGGGGGGGGTTACAAGGTGATTAGGTTGTCCCACGTGGGGCTCACAATCTTAATCGCCATTTTCCAGATGAGGGAACTGAGGCACAGAGAAGTTAAATAACTTACCTAAAGTCACACAGCTGACAAGTGGTGGAGCTGGCATTAGAACCCACGACCTTTGACTCCCAAGCCTATTCCTGTGCTCTTTCCACTGAGCCACGCTACTTTTCCTAACCTGGAGAATGTCCATGGAAAGAACAAGGACCTGGCAGTCGGAGGATTCGGGTTCTAATCCCAGCTCTGCTAATGGCTTGCTGTGTGACCTTGGATAAGTCACTTTACTTCTCTGGGACTCAGTTTCCTCATCTGCTAAATGGGGATTCAATGCCTGTTCTCCCTCCTATTTAGACTGTGAGCTCCACGTGGGACAGGGATTGTGTTCAACCTGATTAACTTGTATCTATCCCAACACTTAGAACAGTGCCTAATAAAGGCTATTATTATTTAAAAAGAGGAATGAAGAGTGTGAGTTATGGAGTACTGGGTGAAGAGAATTGAAACATAAGCTGGAGGAAGCCAGTGCAAGAAGCTGATGAGGGCTTTCTACTTGATGCAGATGAAAATTAATTCTAAATCATTCTACCTTGCCCTGCCTAGATTAGGAGATACTATTGGGCTGTTAATTCTTATAGCTTTTATTTATAAACCTTTTTCATCCTGCCAAGAGTTTGACCAAGGACATCTTCATGAGTTCCTTTATTAACATTTGAGATTTCACGAACACGAATATTCTGAGAATTCCCTGGACTTTTCTGTTTTTAGAATTAATCAAAAAAAATTAAAAACTAAGAAAATATGGAAACTCTGGAAGATGCTATCTACTGCTTTTTGAGCTCTTCCTTGATTGAAGCAGCGTGGCTCAGTGAAAAGAGCACGGGCTTTGGAGTCAGAGGTCATGGGTTCCAATCACGGCTCTGCCAATTGTCAGCTGTGTGACTTTCGACCAGTCACTTAACTTCCCTGTGCCTCAGTTACCTCATCTGTAAAATGGGGATTAAGACTGTGAGCCCCACGTGGGACAACCTGATCACCTTGTATCCTCCCCAGTGCTTAGATGGTGCTTTGCACATACTTCCCAAGCGCTTAGTACAGTGCTCTGCACATAGTAAGTGCTCAATAAATACAATTGATGATGATGATGATAGTAAGCACTTAATAAATGCCATTATTAGCATTATTATTCATATACAAGAAGGGGGATTTTTCCAAGACCTTAAAAGTCATAAAAGATGGGCCGCGTTGTTAGCCGGAACCCCAAGCGGCTCCTCCCCCTGGTCCTCATTTGTAAATGATGCCTGTGGTTTTTGGCTCTGGCCTGGAGCAGATCTCCTTGTTAGTTCATCTCCCCCAGTTATTCAACAGCAACAAACATTCACTGTGGGAACAGAGTTGAGTTTATAGCCTGCGTCCCCTGGCAGACCCCTGCCCCCGGCCAAATGCCCAGCCAACAACACCCTCCCCACAGACTGAACCACCACCCTGCAATCCGGATCACATTTTTATTACCCAGAGGGTGGGGAGCGATGTTCCCACCCACACAGTCTACTGCCCAGGCTTAGTGTGCACTTGTATGTTACATACACTGGCTATGATCATTCAAATGACACTTCTGTGATGTAAAAATCATCATCTTTGCCACTGCTCGTGTTTGGTCATCATCGCAAGGTCACAGTCTAACTGTCCACACTTCTCACTATTTGACAGTGGGTAAAGCAGCCAACATATCACTCTACTTCTGACAGTTCCTTGAGAAGCTGAGCAACAGGCCACCAATTCCCCTCTGGGTTCTCTTTTGGGAGAGGGAGTAAAATGACTCCATTAAAGAATTCAGGGAGGGAAAGAAGAAACTCTTCTCCCATCTCTAGTTCCGGGCGTACATTGCTTCACCCCAAGCAGTCAGAGGAAGATCGATTTCATATTTTCTTGAAGAACCAAAGGTGCTTTCTAAATGTAAAAATTTCAAACACATTATTAACCCGGGGCAGCCCATCACCAATGTTTCCAGGGCAGGGTGCCTTTAAAACACAAAGCCACTGAAATGTGCTTCTTTCATCCAGTTAACACCAGTGGCATGAACTTTCCTCATTGAACTTATTTTCTAAAACATCGTTTGCTGCAATATGCAAATAACCTTTAAAAGAATGAACAGGTGATATAGAGACTTAGAAGTAAGCACTGTGCATTTGAAAGCTGGTCTGTGTTTCAGCTCAGCCTTTTAATCTTCACACTCAGGGCCCAGGATGAGATACTAGAAAGAAAAACACTATTCTTGTTTAGTTTGGATTTATGGATTAGCACATAATTTTCATATGCATTGCTCCAAATGTTTACAATGTCCTGTGTGGTCTCCAGAGTTTGGGTAGTTTCAGTAGAACATGTTAGATGATCAGAAACTGAATGATAGGATTAAATGGAGGCTAGAAAAGGCTTTATTTTTGATCAAAAGGAGCTAAGAGATGTGTCTAGCTTAAATGGATTCTTGATTACATTTACACACTTTTATGAGAGTGTACAGTCTTTATAACTAATCTGCTGAAACTCTGTTTGTCCCCAAAGGTACACTCTCAATATGATGTTTAAATTCTTTGGCTGGAATTTTGTAGAGCCCATGATATCCAAGGGAAATATTATGCCTAGAGCACAAAGAACTTGAACTTCTTCCAAATGAGTCATATATTAGTTCAAAAAAGAACACAGAAATGTGTGAAAAGAACAGTATTCATTTAAATTCTGGTCCTCAAATGAGAATTTATTTTTTTTCTAATCACTCTCCCCTCCCCATCTTTGCATGTATGCCTACAAAGCCACCTTAGTCCCTGGCAGTGACATAATACAGTTTCGGTTACTCTGTGAATCCTTATTGGCTTAAATCGATTCTTGATTACATTTACACACTTTAATGCATTTTATAAGATAAATAAAATATGTCCAAGATTTGGTTGCCTATATGATTAATATTCATTGAGCACCTACTCTGTGCAGAGTACTGAATTAGCCACTTGGGAGAGTACATTCCCTACTGTCAGGGAGCTTACAGTCTGTAACCCTTGTGATCCCTGAGGGTAGGGAAAAACACTCATTATACTCATTAAGTAGCACTCATTTGGCATCCACATCTTGTTTCATCTTTAGGAGAAAGCTATCTAAAAGATGGTAGGTGATAATAATTATCAGAGTTCAAACACAGATATGGGGAAAGGAAGGGAAAAGACAAGTTTTCAAGTGAAGAATAATGGAATAAGGAGAATTGGCATTTTGTAAAATGGTTGTTGTGAATGGGTTTTGCAGATTGGAGATTAAGAATTGTATGTCAGGGATGGTAGTAGTAAAGATAGTATTTATTGAGTGCAGACTATGTGTGGACTGCTATGCTAAGCACAGGGAAAGAATGCACTGGTGAGAATTAGACATGATCCCTGGCCTACAGGTGGAAAAGAGAAAATCATCACATTTCTGTGGAAAGTTTCCTTTCCCAAGAAAATCTGCCCAGAAGTAGGATGAAAGAGGAAATAAAGCAAAAATGCTTAGTATCTGAAAGCAAAGTTGCAAAAGACCTTTAGAGAGAATGGGAAAAAATGCTCAGAGATGGAAGAAGTTGTGTTTAATTTTTAAAGGACTATATGTTGTTTTCAAAACCAGATAACTGGAAATGAAGAAGAAATACCTACTGGTATGAATGTTTTATGGAAAAAATAAAAGGTTTTTTAAGATGAAAAGGATGTCCTGGAGCAATAGAAGAGATACAGAAAAGTTATCTGGATCAAGGGGAAATAATTAGCTGTATTTTACAAAATGATATTACAAAGGCACCCAGATGTTATACAGTCTATGGGACGCGTTCTTGAAGAACTTCATGTTGTGGAAAACTTGCTGTACACCACTCCCCTATGTCTGCTGCCATTTGCATGCACAAAGCCATTTCTTCTCACACTGCCTTATGCATTTTATCCTGGAAAAAAATGTATATCTGAAAAATGTTCTCTAATTCTCCCATATAATTGAATCTCAAATGTGTAGTAAAAACACTGTTTATATGAACTGAGTCGATCGATCAATCAATCGGTGCTATTTAATTAGTGCTTATACTTGCAGACCAGCATATTAAGAGCTCCGGGAAATATAATTATGTAATAGAGATGGTAAATGTGAATGCTGCCTGCTCATGTGGAGCTTGCAGTGTACAGGAATGGGATTCCTTTAGAAATTCTTAAACAAAGAATAGGATTTTGAATGAAATGGGACATTAGAAAATTACACTCAGGCTCCCTGGATGTTAGGAGATTTAAGTTTAAAGAAAGATAGGGGAGGAAGCCATACCAACTCAGCTGAGGTTTCCTAAGGTTCATGGACTATTTAGGATTGCATTGTGGTAATCCTTTTCCTGAAGTCCTGAAAAAGACTCTGAGAGGGTTATGATAGAACATATAGTGGTGATTCAGTAGGTGTGACCAGATTTGGGGTTGAGTAACTGCCAAACTTTCCAAGACGATGAGGAGTCACTCCTGATGGAGGTGCCATTGTTCCAATGAGGTGCAGGTTCCTAACCTGTAGCAGATCTCGGGCCCTATGGATAAAACAGGGATTTCCAAATCCAGCCTGCATGGCACAGCTCCAATCAGAATAGTTGTCTTTGGACTCTCTCAGCTTCCTTTGTGTGTTCGACAGGATACGTTTTCTTCCTTTTTATTTTTGAGCTAATGTGCGAGCACTTTCTAAACACATATTGGGAATTATAGCTGGGCAGGTTTAGTGCCATCACTAATGGCATTTCCCTGGGATCCCTGTTTAAAAGTTCAGGTCATGCCCTAAATATTAAAAATGTCCAGGGTGAGTCTGCCCCCTAGAGGTAGGGAGTTGTACGAAGGGTGTCCATTTTTCCAGTTGTGTTCCAAACTGCCTGGGTTGTCTGTCTGCCTCCTAGGATGCATATGACACCGGGGGCCTTCATACCCGGTAGTTTTCATTTAAGCAGAGTCTCCCTCCACCTTGGTTCCTGCAGTTCCACAGCTCAAAATCAGCGCAAGTGTTCCCCGAGATCTGGAGAGGGACTGGAGAAGCTCTGGATTGCAATGTGGGAAAAGGGGTCAGGCTATTTGCTGGGAAAATATTCTAGGTTCAGGTGACCTTGAACAGAATTTTATTACTACTCATAATCATACTACTACTACTACTACTAATAATAATAATAATAATTCTTATTAAGCTCTTACTCTATGTCAAGCACTGAATTAAGTGTTGGGTGGATACAAGATAATCAGGTTGGATGGAGTACCTGTCCCAAATGGAGCTTACAGTTTAAGGGGGAGGGAGAACAGGATTTCTTCTGGTAAACTAACTTCTATCAATCAATCAATCAATCAATCAATTCTACCTCACCATACTGCTCTCCTACTGCAACTCTGCCCACGCACTCCGCTCCGCTAATGCCAGTCTACTCATTGCACCTCATTCAATCATTCAACCATATTTTTTGAGCACTTACTGTGTGCAGAACACTGTACTAAGCACTTGAAAGAATACAATGCAACAATAAACAGATACATTCCCTGCCCACAATGAGCTTACAATCTTGAGGTGGGGGAGACAGACATGAATACAAACAAATAAAATTACAGATATGTACATAAGTGCTATGGGACCTGGAGGGGGGAGAACAAAGGGAACAGGTCAGGGTGATGCAGAGGGGAGTGGGAGATGAGGAAAGGTGGGGCTTGGTCTGGGAAGGACTCTTGGAGGAGATGTGCCTTCAATAAGGCTTTGAAGGTGGGGGAGAGTAATTGTCTATCTCACTGCCAACCTCTCATACACATCCTGACTTTGGCCTGGAACACTTTCCCTTTTCATATCTGACAGACAATTACTCTCCCCTCCTTCAAAGCTCTATTGAAGTCACATCTCCTACAAGAGGCGATCCCTGACTAATGCTTCATTTCTTCTTCTCCCTCTCCCTTCTGCATTGCCCTGATTTGTTTCCTTATTCACCCTTCCCTCAGCATATATGTCTGCAATTTATTTATATCAATGTCTGTCTCCTCTGTAAGCTTGCTGTGGGCAAGGGACTCTGTCTGCCAACTTTGTCATATTGTACTCTCCCAAGCACTTAGTACAGTGCTCTGTATACAATAAGTGCTCAAAAAGTATGATTGACTGACTGAAATATGATGGATTCAGCTGCTTGCCCAGTGAATGCAAGCGACATCATGCACACTTGGTTTGGTTCTGGTTCCCCTATTCTCCTCATTCTACTCTCAGTCTCTCTCAGAACACATCTGCTCACATTTATTCATTCATTCAATCATATTTATTGAGTGCTAACTGTGTGCCAAGCACTGTACAAACGTTTAGTAGAGTACAATGCAACAGCAAACAGACACATCCCCTGCCCACAGCGAGCTCACAGGCTATCATCACCATGCAAAATGACTTTCAAATCTGTCTCAATAGCCCTGGCTTCTCATTTGACTTACAATTCTTGAACCTAGGACACTGGTTGGCCCTTGGTTGTTCCACTAGCACCTCAAATTCAATATATCTGAAACCAAACTGCTCATAATAATGATAATGGCATTTATTAAGTGCTTACTATGTGCAAAGCACTGTTCTAAGTGCTGGGGGGGTTGCAAGGTGATCAGGTTGTCCCATGGGGAGCTCACAGTCCTCATCCCCATTTTACAGATGAGGTAACTGAGGCCCAGAGAAGTCAAGTGACTTGCCCAAAGTCACACAGCTGTCAATTGGTGGAGCCGGGATTTGAACCCATGACCTCTGACTCCAAAGCCCCAACTCTTTTCACTGAGCCACGCTGCTTTTCCCTAAGCTCATCTCTTCTCCCAATTTTTCCATTTCAGTCGATAACAATACCAACACCTTCCCAGTCCCAGAAGCCTGAAACCTCAGTATCTTCAACTCCTCACTCTCCTTCAACTACCACATTCAATCTACAGACAAATCTAGTTGGTTCTTCCTAATAATCATAATTGTGATATTTGTTAAGTGCTTACTATGTGCCAGGCACTGTACCAAGCATGGGGGTAGATGAAAGCAAAGGATCTCAGAACCTAAGGAAAGATGATTTCACATTAATTATTTCAATTGATCTTCATGGCATCCTCGAGAAGTTAGGGGAGGCAGGTATTATCACTTCCATTTTATAAATAAAGCACAGAGAGGTTAGTGACTTGTCTATGGTCACCCAGCAATCTAGAGGAATAGCTACTTCTAGAACCCATGTCTCCTAACTCTACAAATCTTGCTCTTCTTATAATAATAATGATAGCGGTAAGTGCTTGCTATGTGTCAGGCACTGTACTAAGTGCTGGGATGGATATAAGCAAATCGAGTTGGACAAAGTCCCTGTCCCACATGAGGCTCACAGTCTCAATCCCCATTGCACAGATGAGGTAACTGAGGCCCACAGAAGTGAAATGGTTTTCCCAAGGTCAAACAGCAGACAAGCAGAGGAGCCGGGATGAGAATCCATGACCTTCTGAGCCCCAGGCCTGTGCTCTATCCACTACACCAAGTTGCTTCTCTACCCGACAACTCTTTGATGTGTGCTTTCCTCTCCAGCCAAGCAGCTACTATCCTGGTACAAACTCTGGTCATATCATGATTAATTTACTGCGTCGCCTTTCTCTCTGGCCTCTCTGTCCCCAGCCTCTTGCCCACTCCAACACTTACTACCTGCTGCTGCAGAGGTCATCTGATGGTGAACGGCGTGGCCTCCTGGAAACAGCAGGATGACTGATAGTCAGAAGACCTGGGTTCTAATCTCAGTTCTGCCACTGGCCTGCCCTGTGACCTTGGACAAGTCACTTAACTTCTCTGTGCCTCATTTTCCTCATCTGTAAAATGGGGATTCAATATCCCTTCTCCCTCCTGCTTAGGCTGTGAGCCCCATGTGGCACAGGGACTGTGTCTGACCTGATTAACTTGCATTTTCCCCAGTGCTTAGAACAGCATATGACACAAAGTAAATGCTTAACAAAAATAATAATGATGACGATGTTTAAGGTGATACTCAGCATCTGTAGTCTCTAATCCTCAAACTCCTCCATGTTAATCAATGGATCAATGATATTTATTGAGAGTATACTATATGTCAGGTAATAATAATGATAATGGTATTTGTTAAGCACTTCCTATGTGCGAAGCACTATTCTAAGCGCTGGGGGAGAATACAAGGAGATCGGGTTGTCCCACGTGGGGCTCACAGTCAATCCCCATTTTACAGATGAGGTAACTGAGGCACAGAGAAGTTAAGTGGCTTGCCCAAGGTCACGCAGCTGACAAGTGGTGGAGCGGCATTCAAACCCATGACCTCTGACTCCCAAGCCCGTGCTCTTTCCACTGAGCCACGCTGCTTCCTTAGAAGGTCATGGGTTCTAATTGTGAGTATACCACAACAGAATTATCAGACACATTCCCTGCCCATAATGAGCTTACAGTCTTGAGGGAAGCTTATAGACCACATCAAAGAAAATCCTCACAATCAGCTCCCCTCCAGCTAGGCCCATTTATATATCTGCTTTCCTCCCTCTCTACCGCCCAATTGACTCTCTTCACTCCTCCCAAACTAACCTGCTAAATACATGCCCTCATGCTGTTCTCTCATCTTGGAACTCTCTTCCTCCGTCCTGAAATCTGACAGCCTACATGTCTCCCCACATCCCAGCTCCTACAACAAACAGTAAGCCAAGGAATTCTCAGCACATCGATAGTCCTATAAATCCATCAGCCATCGTTAGCACTTCTGAATTTAGTAATACCCATCTTTAGCACTCTTTTATATACATTCCACTGTACATTTGATTATTTATCTTGACTATTTTGGTTGTAAATAATTTTTTGCCTGCCTCCCCTATTAGGGTATAAGCTCCTCGTGGGCCGGGAAAATGTTACTTCCTTTATTTTGTACTTCTCAAGTACTTAGTAGAGTGAATTACACTAAGGGAGTGTTCAATATAAATAGAAATACTAGCACTGCACTTCCCAAAGGGTGAGTTGAGGTGCCTCTTTTTCACCCCGGAATTAGCAGCATTGTAACCTGCTTTGCTTTGTTGGCTATGAGTTTTGGCCTGGGACACATGTTATCCATAGAGTCACTGTTTGGGTATCTTGCTACCACCCACACTTCTCCTGTGTCCTCCCCATCAGAGCTGCATTTCTGTGAGCATTGCTCCAATGTGGATTCAGCACAGGACTACAGAATGACTATAACATTCAAGAAAAATCAAGGTATATACCAGTCTACACCTTGGAAATGCTAAGCACAACCAAAGATTTTCATACACAGCAGAGAACTTAATGCCATCACTGACTTTTGCTAACCAGGCACCTTCTTCCACAACTTCCTGGCTCTCATCAAGGGAAATTGAGTTTGTTTCCAGTGATTCTCTTCTCTTCTAATAATAATAATTGTGGTATTTAAGAACTTACAGTGTGCCAAGCACTGTGATAGATACAAGATAATTTGGTCAGACACAGTCCACGTGCCACTTAAGCTCATTGTGGGCTGGAAATGTGTCTGATTATTGTTGTATTGTACTTTCCCAAGTCCTTAGTACAGTGCTCTGCACACAGTAAGTGCACAATAAATGACTGACTGACTTTGTAATTCACAGCCAAAGGGAAGAAAAGATGTTTAATCCCTATTTTGCAAATGAGGAAACTGAGGCCCAGAGAAGTGAAATGACATGCCCAAGATCACAAAGAAACAAGGGGTGGAGCCAGTATTAGAACCCCATTACTAGGACTTCCAGGGTCTTGCTCTTTCTACTAGTCCTCACTGCTTCTCAGTTGCTCTTCAATTCTGCTTTTCTGCTCTCCCTGGAAAATCAGTCAGTTCATGAGTGGAATTTACTCTATGGAAAACACTGTACTAAGCATTTGGGAGAGTATAATACAGTTAGTAGACATGAACTCTGCCCTCAAGGATCATACAGTTTAGTATATATCATTCATACTTTCATTTCACTTCTCGTATATACATATATTACATATATAGTCTTTTAACTTCTGAAATGTTAATTTTTCCAATTTAATATTTAGCCTCCATTCTTCCCCATCCTTTGGCTCCTTTCAGAACATCTCAAGGTAACTTAGGCCAACTAAGAATCTTCATCAGTATGACAGGATATATACATCAACCCTTTAAATAAAGCCCTGTACCTTTAAGACAGAAGAAGAAAAGAATAAAATTTTATTTCAGGGTCCCATTTGCATAAAAATATCACTAAATATAAATGACAAATATAGAAGTCCAGAAGGAAAAGCAATCAATCAATTAATATTAAGGAATATTGTTGATTTACCAAAGTTAAACTTGAGAAGTTCTTAGTACAGTGTTTTGCATACAGTAAGTGCTCATTAAATGATTTGAGTGATGGATTCACATATTTTTAGAAAATTTTAGAAAAAAAAAACAATTATAAGTTAGTAGTACAAAAATTTGGGACCAAAAATTCTAGAGCAGACCTCTGCTAATTTGTGAAAATGTATTTGAAATCAAGAGCATAATTTATCCAAATCAAGAATAAGCAATCGGGCCTCAAAACTTTCATATTTGCTAAAAGGAACTAACGTTTACTAATTGGAGGTGATGCTAAGTAAAAGTGTCAGCTATGAAAGAAGAGTCAGTTCTGATGCACTGGGGGCTATGCATAATCACAGAGGCATCTGGTAAAGTCCCTCAGTAACTTCCAGGAAGTTTGTGAGAGTAGGAGAAATGATTAACAATCACATCCCAAATGTTATTCACATTCACAATTCCACAGAACCTGTGAGGACTCAGTGGATGATGCCTCAAGTTCTTCTGAAATTGTCAGGAAGGTCTATAAGGAACGGACATCAAGGTGAACCTGGATCATGCTTACGTATAAGTGTTCCATCAGGACTGAAATTTATAAGCTCCTTCTGCAGAAGGTCAATTCTCTGTCAGCAGGGATCTCATACAGCCCAGCCAGCACCCTCCGCTCCTCTGACACTAACCTCCTCACTGTGCCTCATTCTCTCCTGTCCCGCCGTCGACCCCCGGCCCATGTCCTTCCTCTGGCCTGGAATGCCCTCCCTCCACACATCCGCCAAGCTAGCTCTCTTCCTCCCTTCAAAGCCCTACTAAGAACTCACCTCCTCCAGGAGGCTTTTCCAAACTGAGCCCCCCTTTTTCCTCTCCTCCTCCCCTCTCCATTGCCCCCTCCCTCCCTCTGCCCTTCCTTCCCCTCCCCACAGCACTTGTGTATATTTGTACATATTTATTACTCTATTTTATTAATGATGTATATATAGCTGCAATTCTATTTATTATATTATATTTATTACAATGATATTGACACCTATCTACTTGTTTTGTTGTCTGTCTCCCCCTTCTAGACTGTGAGCCCATTGTTAGGTAGGGTCCACCTCTATGTGTTGCTGATTTGTACTTCCCAAGGGCTTAGTACAGTGCTCTGCACACAGTCAGTGCTCAATAAATACGATTGAATGAATGAATGAATGAATGAATCTACAGTGCAGAGCACTGTACTAAGCTCTTGGGAGAGTATAGTACAACAATAAACAGACGCATTGTCTGCCCACACAAGCTTACAGTCTACAACTCTATTATCAATATTTATTGATCAATCATATTTATTGAGCATGCCCTGTGTGCAGAGCACTCTATTAAGTGCTTGGGAAAATACAATATAACAGAGTTGGTAGACATGTTCCCTGCCCATAATTAGCCTACAGTCTAGAGAGAGCTTCCCAAACATTTAGTATAGTGTTCTGCACATAGTAAGTACTCAATGAATACTGTTACTAGTACTACTTGGGAGTTCTGGGTGAGTGAATTGGGCTCGATATCTTAATATCATGTGTAAGGAACCAAAATTAAAGCTGACACAGCGACCATTCTGGTTAGGTTCAGATAAAGGTTACTTGAACATGTGGTAAAAGCATTAATGATTAGGTTCAAAATAATCAAACATGGTTGAGTTAATAAAACCTTTCTTTTAGTTTGGATTTAAGAACCATTTTTTTAACCTTCTCTCTGAGAGAAGAAAAATCTCCATATCCCTGACAACATTCAGTCCAGCTTTTGAAAGCCTAGATTAATTTGTGTCCACATCAAGGCAGAAGATAGAGTACCAGGACGTAAATGACAGTTCTAGGCTGTGTGAAGTGGATCTCTTCATTGGTTATTCATGAAAAATCTGTTTCCAATTGCTGGGTATAAGTAGCAATTTGGGGGTTACAATATAATGACTTGTTCCTTTCAGTGACCTTTTTGTGTGTGTGTGTATATGTTTTAAATCCTCAGGGAGAAACACAGAGCACTGACGTGGTTTACGGAGTCTGGTTCCCTTAGGGTTATATTTTATACTTCCAAGCTTTCCCAGTTTGGAGGAGCACCAGCAGTTTTGCAGAAGTTTTCCCATACTTCTGACCAGAGCTGTAGCACTGACAGTCCCAGACTTTGGCATTTTTTACACAGAAATCCATAAATAATTATTTTAAACGCATTTACATACTGCCTTTATAGTAACTGGTTGTGGTATTAATGTGTTAAGTGGTGGGGGTAGATACAAGGGGATCATATTGACCACAGTCATTGCCCACATAGAGCTCATAGTCTCAAAAGGGAGAGAGAATAGATGTTTCATTCCCATTTTTCATTTGAGGAAATTGAGGCATGGCAAGGTTGAGTGACTTGTCCAAGATCCCACAGCAAGCAAGTAGTGGAGCCAGGACTAGAACCTGGGACTTCTGACTCCTGGTCCTTCTTCCCACTAGACCATTCCCCAACTGTAGCTTCATGCTTAATCTCCTCATCTTTGATTTTAAGGCATTCCAACAGCTGGCTCTCTCTTACTATCCTGTTCTCTTCCGCTGCATCCCGGCTTGTCCTCCTTGCTCCTCCCAAATAAACCTCTTGCTATACTTTAGTTACCTAATATTTCACTTCTAACCAATTGTTCATGCATTTCCCCTCCCTCCTCAGCTGGACCAAGCCATATCTCTTGGGCCTTTGAAAGTTCTCCTACAAAGTAACCTCCTCCAGGAAGCATTCCCTATTCCTCCCCAATCTTTCCATTCATTCATTCATTCAATCATATTTATTGAGCGCTTAGTGTGTGCAGAGCACTGTACTAAGCGCTTGGGAAGTACAATTCTGCAACATATAGAGACAGTCCCTACCCAACAGCGGGCTCACAGTCTAGAAGGGGGAGACAGACAACAAAACATATTAACAAAATAAAATAAATAGAATAAATATTTACAAATAAAATAAATAAATACATACATCTGTAAAATGGGGATTGACTGTGATCCCTCCATGGGACAACCTGATCGCCTTGTATCCCCCCAGTGCTTAGAACAGTGCTTTGCACATATGAATTGTACTTTCCAAATGCTTAGTACAGTGTTCTGCACATCACAAGTGCTCAATAAATATGATTGAATGAATGAATGCCAGTCTATTAGCCACCTCAGTGTTCAAATGCTCATCTCTTGATATATTCATTTGACTTGGTTTGAGCACTTGGTACAGTGCTTTGCACACAGTAAGTGCTTAATAAATACCACTGATTGATCTATTATCGAATTTACAGACATAGCATGGCTATGTGGAAACAGCACAGGCCTGGGAGGGGAATTAGCTAGAATGGTAGAGTGCTCGCTTAGCATGTGAGAGGTAGCGGGATCGATGCCCATATTCTCCATCTGTTTTTAGAGAAGCAGCATGGCTCAGTGGAAATAGTATGGGCTTAGGAGTCAGAGAGCATGGGTTCCAATCCCGCCTCTGCCACTTGTCAGCTGTGTGACTTTGGGCAAGTCACTTAACTTCTCTGTGTCTGAGTTACCTCATCTGTAAAATGGAGATTAAGACTGTGAGCCCCACGTGGGACAACCTGATTGCCTTGTATCTATCCCAAAGCTTAGAACAGTGCTTGGCATATAGTAAGAGCTTAACAAAAACCATCACTATTATTATTATTATTATTCTAATCCCGACTCTGCCACATGCCTGCTTTGTGATCTTAGGCAAGTCACTTAACTTCTCTGTGCCTCAGTTACATCATCTGTAAAATGGGGATTAAATCCTACTTCCTGCTTAGATTGTGAGCCCCATTTGGGACAGGGACTGTGTCCAACCTGATTAACTTGTATCTACTCCAGCACTTAGAATAGAGCTTGGCACATAGAGTTTAACAAGTACCATTACTATTATTATTATAATAATTATAATCATGATTATTCAACACTATTATTCATTGTCTCATTCTTATCTGGGTATAGTCTTTATGTTTGCTTCCAGTAACAGAATTAGATCCATGAGGGCAAAGACTGTACCATTTGCTTCCTTTGGATGTTTTCCAGCACTTAAAATCATGCTTTGTTCACAGTATGTGCTCAGTGAATACTGTTGATATTGATTATGCAAGGATTAACCTCGAAAAGGGAAGAGAAGACAAGGTTGGCTTCTTTGCTTTGACTTTTCCCAATAGGGCGAACCTCCCTTACAGTTTACCTCTCATTTTGATTAGAGAACATGGCCCCTAACTATGGTGGATAGAGCCAATACTTCAATAAACCTGACTTTGAGATGTGCATGACATCACAAACACTACTCCTGCATGCAGTGTGCCATGATGATAGGTCATGGCCACGGTTTTGTGGAAATCTGCTCCATTCAGAGGGACGCAAGAACATTTCTTCGAGGGTACTCTGGGCCTCCCAATTGCCCAGAGCCCTTGTGTTCCTTCCTCAGGTCTGGAGGAAGCCCGATAAAGTGTCTGAGCTGAAAAACTTAGCAGCAGGAGCCATGGCAGAGGTGGACTTAGTGATGAAAATTAAAAAGCAGATGTAAAAGTGGCTGATTCTATATTGGAGCCAGATTCGGGGGGGGGGGGGGAGCAGGTCAGCTGGAAAATTAGACTGCCTGGAAAAATACCAATATTGTCCACCCTTCCTCTCTTGTCTTCATGAAAAAGTGGGTACCCTTGGAGACCACAGGACCTTAGAGGCATTTTGTTTCTGAGGGGCTGGTGAGACCAGTGGAAGGCAGCATGGTCTTATAGAAAGATCATAGTCCTGGGAGCCAGAAGGACCTGGTTTCTAATCCCAGCTCTACCACTTGAGTGCTGTGTGACCCTGGGCAAGTCATTTAGCTTCTCTGCTTCTCAGTTCCCTCATCTGTAAAATGAGGATTAAGACTGTGAGCCCCATGTGGGACTGTGTCCAAGCTGATTCGTTTGTATATGCCTCTGAGCTTAGTACAGTGCCCGGCACATAGTAAGCACTTAAAATATTCTATAAAAAAATGCTTTAGTGAGAAAAACTTTAAAAGACAAAAGTTTCCTTCAGACTCCGAACTAACTGAATCGATTTTTTGGCACGCCTCAGGCACAGAACAGAAGCTATTCTGATGAAACCTAGGTAGCGTTGTAGTTAGCCCTTTGTATCTGCGGCAAATACAAACACAATGTAGCACTCGGGGATGGGACAACAAAGAGGAAAATTGCTACTTTGTGAACTCTTGAGAGTCAGATTCCTATTTAACCATTTTAGACCGAGGATGAAACTGATAGCACGCCAGCAAGACTGTGGAAGTGAGAGGCCAGAGACAGCGAATGAATTATGTGCTGCACACACAAAGCTCCTGATCGCTCCTCTGTCCTAACTTTTATTTTTATGTGGCACATATTTAGAAAATTTAGGAGTGTCCTGGAAAGTTGTAACAGCTGGTCTGCGTGTGTTCAAGCACTAGGCTTGGGGGTGGTTGAATGTGTGAGGCATTCCAAGGCCTCAGAGAGGCTAGGTTTCAGAGGAGGCTTCAAATCTGCCTGTGAGCGCCCAGTGTGAGAAACAGCCAACTGGAAAGAGCCTGACAGATGTTATGAAAGGGTTGGTGTTAAGTGCCTTTTTCAGGATATTAAACCAGCATCCTAACTGGTAAAAAAATGAATTGTCACTGACATTATGTCGACCTCCTTGGAACCCTTCTCTGCTACTTTCTGTGGTCTGGGAACCATTACACACAAGAGATCAATATTCTCCAGTGCTGGAATTTAAATAATGATTTCCAATAAAACCTATTTTAGACTGTTCTGGCTAGAGGACAAGAGACAAGCCACAAAACATAATGCACTTAAAGCCTCTTTCTTTTCTTTTCTATTCTTTAGTTTTTTTTTCTCAAAGTCCTGAATAATGGAAGAGAGATCTGGTGATAAGGCACAAAAAAGGCATTTTGGTCTCAGCCAATCTGCTTAGCTAATGGCAGTAAACCGACACCCCTAATGAAATAAAAATGGCCCAGCGCAAGTGCCCCGCTGCGCAATAGCTAACAACGGTTCTGTAATCCCGTTGATGGGTACTAAGCATCATCCTGACTATTTCTCATGGCTTCCTTCTTCCCCCTCCCCCTGTCCATTTAGTCCCACGGCATAAGACTCCAAATCAAATTAAGGCAGCATTATTGTGAAGACACTAGGATCGCAGAGTCTCCCGCTTGAGATCCCTTCTCTCTTGAAAGCCGATGGCTAGTATTTTGAAGAGAAATGTATAAGAGTCCAGTCAGCCCTTAAAGAGTGAGGTTTCAGTGCCACGGCCTGCTTCGTTCGGAGCAGGGAAAGGATTTCAGAGGTGAGATAGAGACATAGATGTCATAATTTCTCATTTGCCCCTTGGCCTCTTCGTATCACCCAGCTCCTTTGTGTCCTGGGGGGCAGCCGGCAGACAGAGGAAAGGCCAAGCCCTGGAGTGCTAAGACTGGACGGCTGTGGTTAGAATGGTTTCCCCTGGAACTCCCTCACAGCTTGCAGTTGTCTGATTTCAATCAGTGACAGTTCCCTCCACATGTCTAGCCATCAATCTTCCCCTGTTCTTGGATGAGTGTGTCACACAGTGGTGCATGTTCCAGTTAAAAAAATAGACTTCTCTGTAGCCTTCCCTACTCAGTCACTGATAACTATTCCTTTGATTTTTTTTTATTAAAGAAAGAAAAAAAGCACATTATGAAATATGTTTCTTTTTTTTTATGTCACTGCCCAAGGCCCCAGAGGTTGGAGAGGCATGCGGGAGGGCAAGAAAGGAGAGGGAAGGGGGAGATGAGGAGGAAGGTAAATAGGAGGAGCTGGTCTTTTTGTGATTTGTGGCACTCCCCCTAGAAAACTTGCCCTCCGGGCAAACAAATCAAAGCTCAGATCTACTTCACTTCCAAATCATAACTCCTGTCTCCCATTTGTCCCCAGCACATTCTTTGTGAGGCTATTTATTGCACCACTACACCAAACCACCAGCACCACACCAACCCATCAGCACCACACCAATCCACCAATGTTCTTTCCACCTTAAACTATGAGCTCCATGTGGAACAAAGACTCCATCTGACCTGATTATCTTGTACTTACTCCAGTACTTAATACAGTGCTTGGCATGAAGTAAGTGCTTAACAAATACCATAGTTATGGTTATTAATATTAACACCAAATAAATCCACCAGCACTGCACAAAACCACCAACACTAAGGTAATTCACCAGCACCACACAAATCCACCAGCATCACGCCAATCCTCCTTAAACCAGGGAGAAGCTAGGACAGTGGACCTGTCCTACTTTCATATTTTTGGAGAGTGGTATTAAAGAGAGAAATCTCCGTACCTACAAAAATACAAGCAAAAACTAGAATAGCAGATATGGTCGAGCAAACTGTTTTTCCTGTTCGAGGGTCCTTTTAGGTTGTGAAGTAATCTATTCGTCTCCTACCCTGGGACTGTTCTGAGTCCCTTCAGTGTTTCCCAACTAATGTGATGGAGAAGCACATACTAGAGGTAGGAAGAATCCACACCAGCCCAGACAGTCTCATATCCACATATAAACTATTGCTGGTTTAGTAAGTGTCATGGCCAGCTTGTGTCTGCTAGTGGGAGAAACTGCTTGCCAAAGGGAAAAGAACCGCTACTGGTAAATTACACTTAAAAACCCACAAATCGGAATTTTCAACTCACAGTAAAATTTAAATTTAAAAACATATGGAGAAATGATGCATCATACGATGGTAAGATATTGACTGTTAGTTGGAGAGACCTTTACCTAATAGAATTTCATCGAAAACAAAGATATGGGGTTACTTGGGTTACTAATAACCCTTTGGCCTACCAACGCTAGAAGAATGAATTTCCAGTTCTGGGCTTTTTACTTGACATGTTGTACTAGTTTTGTTCTAGAGCCAATGCAACAAATGCACCATTGAGGGGTTAAAAATACTACACTGATCTAAACTCAGACAATAATGGTTTTAAGATGACTCCCTAAAATCCATTGGTTCAGGTTGGAAAAAGATTGGCTCCTCTCCCAAGTTCTATGAGTCTGTAATTTGCGTCCTGTCTCTGTAAGTCACTCCTCAGATCTCTCTTCTTTTTACCTTTCTCACTTTTTTCTTTAACCACATCCTGTAATCCATCCGCCTCCCTACTCTTTTCCTCACTTGTTAGCAGAAATCGGGAAAGTAGGCTACTGAAGTTTCAGACTGAGAAGGAATCGGGTAAGCAACAATCAATCAGCAGTATTTATCGAGCACCTATTTTGTGTAGAACACTATACTCAACGTTTGTAAGAGTACAGTGGAGTTAGAAGACAAGATCCCTGCCTTCATGGAGGTTACGATCTAGAGAAAACAAGAGCCACTCAGAGATGGAAAGCATCACGGAGACCATGAGGGGAGAGATTCAGAGAGAGTTTGAATAAAGAGAAAGAGAGAGGGAAGTCCAAAGTGGCAGAGACAGGTAGATCATAGGAAGAGGGGTACTGAATCAAAGAGATTACAGATGAGGTAACCGTGGCACAGAGAAGTGACCTGCCCAAGATCCCAGAGCAGTAAAGTGGTGGAGCCGGGCCTTGAACTCAGATCCTGACTCAGGCCCGTGCTTTTTCCACTAGGCCATTCTTCATCTCCTTCCATCCTACCCCTCTCCTCCTCTACCCAAGTCATTCTACTCACTAAATTATCCTTGCTAATTTCTATTACCAAATCTTGTTTACCTTGTTTTTTGCTGTTGCCAATCCCCAAAATGCTCTCCTCCTCCTTATTTCTTTGTCTACTCAGAATTTTCCTTTTCCCTTTCTTCAAGAATGGCCTGCAATCCACCAAACTCCTCCTCCAAAATTCCTTGTGTGAAAGCATCCTTTCTCTCTCACCCAAGACCTTAGCCAAACATAACACAGCCCATCTAAAACCCAAAAATATGACTAAATCAGAACTGCATCCACTGCCCTGTAAATATTCAGCTATTTGTTCTTAATTGCCTTCTGTCTATGATAATCGTCTGGTCTCTGCTATGTTAATATGTGGTTTTTGTCTTTCTGCATCAAAGTCATTCATTTCAGCATGAAAGCCTCTAGAGAGTGGGGATTGGCTCTGTTTAGCTTACTCCTAGAGTACCAAACATCAAGTATGAGAGTTTGGCATACAAAAGAAATTCAGAGTCTGGTCCAGCTAGACCTCAGCACTTGGCCACTCCTGCAGACATGAAGCAGGTCAAACCTGGACTAGCCCACCTAGGGAGAGTTTATGCAGGAGCCCAGACAGCTTGAAGCCTGCAGCAGTGGGTAACTGAAGCTTTTTGCTAATCAGGTTAGCAGAGAGTGCATGCCAAAGCAGGAGAAGTGTCATGGCAGAGTGGATAAAGCAAGGGCCTAAGAGTCAGAAGGACCCGGTGTGTCGGCTGTGGGACCTTGGGCAAGTCACTTCACTTCTCTGGGCCTCAGTTCCCTCATCTGTCGAATGAGGATTAAGACTGTGAGCCTGCATGGGACAGGGACTATGTCCAGACTGACTAGCTTGTATCTACCCCAGCATTTAGTGCCTGACACAAAGGATATGCTTAATAAATAAAATTAAAAACACAAAACAGGGGAACTGAACGCTCCCTAGGGAAGACTTAAACGTGGTAAAACCCTTCTCCACAGGCGATCAATTGACCATTTGTAGTGGGGTGCGGTGAAGAACTTTGTTACAGTCTGAAGATATAGGATGAGAAAGAGGGCCTAAAGGTCCCCCAGGCCCAGATGGTGGCCTTTTCTAGTTGCCCTAGTTATGACCCCTAGATTCTGTACAATGGCATCACACATGATGAAACAGAACCGGCATATTCCTGAGAGGAAGGCCCCTGATTTAAAAAAAATTCCTTAACCTAGTGAAGAGTAGCCCAGTTTCCAGGATGCAGTCCTTATTTCATGAAGAGGGTAGTTAGACATCATAGAGCAAGGACAACCAAAACATCTGGACTGTGGGAAAATACAAGACTTGGTCAGGAGAATACTTCCCAAGGCCATAACGGGCCCATAGCCCCCACCCCTATTGCTCTGCAGGCAGAGCTCACACCCAAGCCCCCTCTATAGGGTAAACCGGCACGGCTTACCCCTTGCAATTCTATTTATTTTGTCAATGATGTGCATCTATCTTTACTTCTTTTTATTCTGATGACTTGACACCTGACCACATGTTTTGTTTTGTTGTCTGTCTCCCCCTTCTAGACTGTGAGCCCGTTGTTGGATAGGGACGTTCTCTATATGTTGCCAACTCGTACTTCCCAAGCTCTTAGAACAGTGCTCTGCACATAATAGGTGCTCAATAAATACGATTGAATGAATGAATGAATGAATGCTAAGGAGACTCGCCGTGGACCTTTTGTTGTCTGGTCTCCCCCTGTAGCCACTTCATAGAGCGTTTGGGTCTCCCTCTGCTGATTGGAGCATAAGCACCTACTGAACCGCTTCTATATTTTTACCAAGAAAACTCTGTGCATGTACTACCAGAACGATTGCAGATTGAGGTGGGGTGTTCCGGAAGAGATGTTTCCACGGTGTCACAATGGGTTGCAGACAATTAGATGGCATAAGACAAGACAAGCCTTTCTACTTCTGTCTAAATAAGATAACTACCTACCTGTTGTTGACTTGGTGAAGTTGATCTAACTCTCAGGTAATGCTCTGTAAGCCTGCTACACTGGTGTATGGGAAACATTCTATAAGCCAGTTGAAAAATTATCTGGTACCTGATTATCCAGCTCTTCCTGCATATAGCACTCCTTATTTTCCCAAAACGCTTTGGCCTTATGACAACCCTGAAAAACAGGGAGGGAGAGACAGTATTTTCCCCATTTTACACTGAAGGAGACAGGAACAGAGAGGTCTAGAGATTTACTCAATGTTGCCCAGCAGGCCTGTAGTAGAGCTTCTACTAGAGTTCAACTCTCCTCTTGACCCTACACTAAGCTGCCTCTGCCGGTTCCATATGCAAATGTATTAGAAATTAGTAATTGAACAGAGTTAGTTCTGTATTAGGAGATTCTGGTGTCTGCACACTGAAATAACCAAATTCACTGCACAATTCAGCAGCTGTCAAATTAAAAATATTCACTAATTGTATGATGTGGTAGCCTAACAATGAGATGCTTGAGGTAACATAAAGATATTCAGAAAGGCACTGGGAATTTATGAGGATCTCTTTTCTAGGAAATAGTGTTTCTTCTTTAGACTGTAAGATTGCTGTGAGCAGGGAATGTGTCTGTTATATTTTACTCTCCCAAGCACTTTGTACAGTACTCTGTGCACAGTAAGCACTCAATAAATATGACTGACTGACTGACTGACAATAGACCCAGGACTCTTTGCTCTGAAGAAGGAGCCAAGGCAGATCCTTTCTCCAGGGAGCAGGCCTACGTAGATCTCCTCTGGATCCATCCCTAGTCTCCCATTCCACTCATGGAAAATATTTTCTCTGGCTTCAACACTATCAATCAATCAATCAATCAAATTTATTGAGCACTTACTGTGTGCAGAGCACTGTACTAAGCACTTGGGAGACAAGAATATAACAGAGTTGGTAGTCTTGTTCCCTGCCCGTTTTGAGCTCACAATCTAGAGATATGGATACACATAAGCCTACACATAAGTAACCACTCCCTTGGCACTGCACAATGACCAGAGGCAGTTCTACCTCCTGACAGAAAGGTAGGAGTGTGGGGTTACATCACATTCCTCATTCTAAAAGGAATTATGTTGACTACACATATTTCAAGCATTACCAAACAACCGGGAACACCTTTCAAATTAGTCTCGGTGTTAGGGCTCTGTCTGAAGGAGCACATTAAAGCAAAACATCAGGCAACTTATACCATAGTCTAAGAAACTTTCTAAATGTTTGCCAACTTTTCTAAAAAAAATTACCTTCATATAAACAGGAAGGTTATTTTTTACGTGTAAAAAGTCAAGACTGTCTGTTAGTATGAAAGACAGATTTGTAAATCAGGAAAAATAAGTTACCAGGACCCATTTTTACACTGAAAATGGCCAATGTGAGATGCGGCAGAGTAGAGGCCATTCTACCAAGTTGGCAGCGGGAGAAGGGAAGGGGAACATCCAGAAGAAGTTTCATTTTTTTACGTCGGGACAGCATGGTAAGGGAGTCAGCATGGAGAATGAACCAGGTCAGTGCTACTGTAGTAGATTGTACTGGAGCATCCTCCGGCTCAGGGCTGTTCTTGATTTCCAGGACTCTGTCTAGGGGTGAAAATGGGCTCTGATGGAGCCCCAGAAACAGGGTAAAATTATGTGGAGGCAGGAGGGGGAAGAGAGAGGTGCAAGAGAGCCAACACATTTCTAAAAACTCTTCATTCAGCACTAGCTCCACATATCCATTTGCCCACAAAACCAAATCAAGGAGGCAAGGGATTGAGAGGAAGGAGAACAGATGTTGGGGAATGGATATGAAAAGGAAAATAAATGTTTTATTTCTTCTGAAGTTTTATTTCTATTGCACTGAAGAACTGAATATTCCTGTGACCACATTAAATATGTAAACATTTTAATGTACTCCAGGACCTAAACACATTCAAGTGAAATGAACAATAATTAATAACATTCTACAGCTCCCCTGCTTGTCCAGTAAACTTCATTTTCTGAAGAAATGGTCCATTCCACTTTAGGCACTATATCATCCAATCTATTAGAAAGATGTAGAGTGGGATACTTACCAAGAATACCTTGCTACAGCACAGAATGTTCCATGAAGTTCTGTTGTTAATTTTTTCTTTTCCTGAGGGAGAAGAGTGCAAGAGGTGAGTAAACAGTGGGCTATTCTTTTGACCTTGATATTCATTGGACATGACTGCATAAGGAAAAACAAAATCACACTCAAGAATTAGATATTACAGCACTTACTTTAACATTTCTCTCTTTGTTCAGTAGCAGCGATAATAATGGCATTTAATTAGTAACTACTGAATGCAACACTCTGTCCTAAGCACTTAAGAAGTACATCAGATGAACAAGACATATTTCCTGCCCACAGGAGGTTGCACTCTAATGGGGGAGACAGGAACTGAAATATTCACAAATAATAGAATCAGGATGATTAAAACTGTTCATCCCATATACATTTATACAATAAGTGCTAAGGATAAGACTATGTCAATTGATCTGTTGATGATATTTATTGAGCACTTATGTCCAGAGCACTGTAAAAATACATAAAAAAATTAAAATTAGAAAGTGAGGAGGCTGGCTGAAGGATTGATAAGATTTGATGTCCTGATAAATTAGATGGGGGAAAGCTTGTTGGAGGATGTACAATTTAAGAGGGCTTTGAGGGTGGAGAGGGCAGACAGCTTGTGGATTTAATGAGAAAGGGAATTCCAGATCCCAGGGATGACTTGCATGAAGGGGAGCAGGAGGCAGGCAATCAACTGAACGATGGTATTTACTGAGCACAAACTGTAGTAATCACTTGGGAGAGAACTTTGCTCAGTTATATAAGCAGCTATGGCAGCAGTCTGCACCCTGAAGGCATGCTATACATTTTGACTGACAACTGCCCAGCAAGGAGGTGAAGGAAGTACTTCACAATTCACAGCCACAGAGGGCCTAAGAAAGTAAGACCCTGCGTAATGCCATTACTGACTTAGACTGTGAGCCCACTGTTGGGTAGGGACTGTCTCTATATGTTGCCAATTTGTACTTCCCAAGCACTTAGTACAGTGCTCTGCACATAGTAAGCGCTCAATAAATACTACTGATGATTACCGACTTAGACCAATGGTCCATCCATGTCAATATTGTCTCTTGAAAAGTGGAAACACATGCTTGAAGGGACAGAGTGATGGTTGCCCTTCTGACATCCATCCTTATAATTAGGGATGTATTGTCTAAATGCTTAACTTCCCTTTCATCCACAGATTAATGCAAACTCTTCTTTGGCCTTATAACAGTCTTAAATTTTCCTCTAACATCCATTTTCCTATCTCTATTAATAATATTCATTAAGCACCTATTATGTACAGAGCACTATGCTAAGGACTTGGAAGAGTACAATATAAGTAGTAGATATGATAGTCCTTATATATATATATATATATATATATATATACACACACACACACAATGTGTGTGTGTGTGTGTGTGTGTGTGTGTGTGTGTGTGTGTCCCTCATGGGTCTCACAATCTTAATCCCCATTTTACAGATGAGGAAACAGGCACAGAGAAGTGAAGTGACTTACTCAAGGTCACACAGCAGACAAGTGTCAGAGCTGGGATTAGAACCCAGGTCCTTTTGACTCTTAGTCCCATGCTCTATTCACTAGGCCATGCTACTGCTATACATATATGTATATCTATGTATGAGTTTGTGGTTCACGAACATGGATGTAGGATATGTTTATAGATGCTACACATATTCAGGTGTTGCAGAAGGGTTAAGGTGGAAGTTGAGAGAGATGACCCGGGAATATTAGAGTATAATCAAGGAAAACCTCGGAGAAGATGTGATGATGAAAGAGCTGTTTGGTCTTTCAGATTTGAAGTGGGAGAAGGTTATGAACAAGAAGTTGGTGGTGGGACAGAAAAAATGGAGCCTCAGTGAGAGATTGGCATGAGGAATGAAGAGTATGAAGGAGGTTATAGGTGGAGAAAAGTGAAATAAGTAGGAGGGAGAGAGCTGATTGAATGCCTTTCAACTGATGGTTAAGAGTTTCTGCTTAAAGTGAAAAGAAATGGGTAACAGTTAAGAAATTTTGAAGAGTGAGGAAACCTATAAAGAATTATGTTTAAGAAAAGTGACCTTAGCAGCAGAGTATAGACTGGAGAGGGGAGAGACTGGAGCCAGAGAGGCCAGTGCAGAAATCAAACTAGGCTATTGCAAGTGCAGTGCCTGGATCATTTAGATGATTTGAAGGGGTGGAGAATGAAACACTGTAGAAGAAAAACTAACAGCATTCGATGACAAACTGAATAAGCGGATTGAAAGAGGAGGAGAAGCCAAAGATAATGCTGAGGTTGTAGATGTCAAAGATGGGGAGGATAGTGGTGTTTTCAATGGTGATAGGAAAGTTAGGTGGTAGAGAGAATTTGCAAGGGAAGATGAGAGTTTGATTTTGAATTTCATTAAGCTCGAGGAGCTGGTGGGACAGACATGTAGAGATGTCCTGAATATAGAAGGAGATGTGGGAGAACAGAGGAGTCAGAGATTGGTACTTGGGAGGTATATTTGTGAGACAACCTCATAGAAGTGATAGTTGAATTCATGAAATAGGATGTGTTCCCCAAGAGAGTGAGTGTAAAGCAATAAGACGGGGACCTAAGAACAGATCGTAGAGAAACACCCATGGTTAGTGGGTGAAGGGCAGAGAAAAAGCCAGTGAAAGAGAATGAGAAGCCTTGGCTAGAGAAGTAAGAGGAGAACCAGGAGATTTGGTGAAACCAATGTTAAAAAGTCTTTCCAGGCAAAGGGAGTGGTTCACAGTGTCAAAATAGCCAAGAAACTGAAGACGATAAGACAGAGTCCACAAGAGGAGGTCACTGGTGGAGTGAAAAGGACAGAAATTTGATTGTAGAGGGTCAAGAAGGGAATTTGAGTAGAGGAAGTGGAAGCAGGGTGTGTGTACAACCTATTGGAAGAGTTTGCACAGAAATGGGAGGAGGGAGATGCAGTAGTTAGAGGATGATTGTTACCCTCCAGAGAAGTTCTTTCCTTTAGGATAGGGGAGAGATAATCCTAATATTTTCCCAAACCCTTATCTATCAATCAGTGACTTTTATTGAGCATCTTACTGGGTGCAAAACACTGGACCAAGTGCTCAGGAGAGAACAATACAATAGAGTTGTAGAAATGATCCCTGCCCACAAAGAGCTTATAGTCTAGAAGAGGAGTTTACAGTCTAGATAACTTTACTGAACTTCAAATCCTAAGCAGCTCAAGCTTATTTGTCCTGGCTCCTGCTGGAAGGGAAGGGCCAGTAGCTAGGGATAGCAGCTTCCTGAGTGGACGCTCCTTCCTTTTCTCAGCGTCCATCCCTCCTGTTAAAATCAATAATAATAATAATGATGATGGCATTTGTCAAGCGCTTACTATGTACAAAGCACTGTTCTAAGCACTGGGGAGGATACAAGGTGATCAGGTTGTCCCACGTGGGGCTCACAGTCTTAATCCCCATTTTACAGATGAGGTAACTGAGGCACAGAGAAGTGAAGTGACTTGCCCAAGGTCACACAGCTGACAATTGGTGGAGCCAGGATTTGAACTCATGACCTCTGACTACCAAGCCCATGCTCTTTCCACTGAGCCATGCTGCTTCTCAATAGCAATTGTGTAGACTCTGCTAGATCCTAGCTGAAGCCTTTGAGCATTCCCAAGATGCAAATCACTGACAGAGAAGGTGAGCATCAATATTTCACCTTCACCACCAGAAAATAATAATAATGGTACTTGCTAAGTGCTTACTATGTGCCCAGCACTGTTCTAAGCACTAGATCAGATACAAGTTAATCAGGTTGAACACAGTCCCTGTCCCACATGGGCTCACGCTTTTAATCCCCATTTTACAGATGAGGTAACTGAGGCCCAGAGAAGTTAAGTAACTTGCCCAAGATCACAAGGCAGACATGTGGCACAGCCAAGATTAGAATCCAGATCCTTCTGACTCCCAAGCCTATGCTCTGTCGACTAAGCCATGCTGCTTCCCATGCAACCACCCACCAAATGTGTTCCTGTTTATGAGATTTTCTTTTCTGGAACTGGATCACATCAGGTAGCTCTGAGTAGCTTTCCGAAGTGGCCAGTCTCACCAATCATATATTGAGAGCTGATACAGTAGTTTGATGTCTGCTGGTATACCATTATTATTATTATGCTTCCAATCTGAAGGCCAAATAGAAAAACAAAACACATCTCTATTTTAAACTGCTCAACGGTATTCTTTAGACAGAAAGATCTGTGACTGGACTTGGTTAAATGTATACGACCATGGATAATTGCATCCCAACATAAGCCGTGGATAATTCCGCACGGCAAGTAATAAAACAACCAAACCACAAAGAACTATTTAAAAGATAAAGCTCTTGGTATAAGTCTGCAAAACCTGGAAATTTGGGCAAGTCAGAGGACACAGCCTTCTGGGCCAGACTGGGATCCTGCAGCTCATACTTGGATATTGGCTGTCTGTAAAATGGATTAGCTTCACGGTGCCCTCTTGGAGCTGATGATGTCAGCCTGGCGTACAGCAATCCGGGAAGCAGCTGTTCTCCTTGAGCAGGAGGTGTACAAAAAATTGAGATGGCAAGAGGCTGGCTCAAAGGCCGAGGCAGGTCCTTAGTGATGCTACTGTGCTGTGCAGCAAAACACCTATCTTTACAGTGCCTGGTGCATAGTAAGCGCTTAACAAATACCATTATTATTATTACAGGCACGCCATGAGGATGTCAGTTATGTGTATATGGATGTCAGCATTTTGCTGTCAGTCACGCCATCTACAAAAGCAAAGAACAGAAACAGAAGGGAGCAGGGTGTGTGTGTGTGTGTCCTTCCTCTCCCCACCATCCTCCCCCTCCCCATCCCCCCAGCCTTACCTCCTTCCCCTCCCCACAGCACCTGTATATATGTATATATGTTTGTACGTATTTATTACTCTATTTATTTGTTTATTTTATTTGTACATCTTTATTCCATTTATTTTATTTTGTTAATATGTTTTGTTTTGTTCTCTGTCTCCCCCTTCTAGACTGCAAGCCCGCTGTTGGGTAGGGACCGTCTCTATATGTTGCCAACTTGTACTTCCCAAGCGCTTAGTACAGTGCTCTGCACACAGTAAGTGCTCAATAAATACGATTGAATGAATGAATGAGTGTGTGAGAGTGTGTGTGTGTGTGTGTGTGTGTCTTTGCTTGGATGCAGAATCTAAGGCTTTTAATATAGACTCCATACGTCCGTTAGTGTGAACCTATGAGAGCAGAAAAGAGGGAAAATAATTCCATGGCTAAAGGCTCTGATTTAAACATATCTTGGAGCCACAGGTTGAATTCTCAGAATGTTTGATTTACAAGAACCAGAAATAATGATAATAATGATAATCAATAATAACAGTGGTTTTAGTTAATCAAATCATACTATTTATTGAGCTTAGGAGAGTATAGTAGAGTGTACAGGGTTCTTGGCCTCAAGGATCTAAATTGCTAAATGCTAAGCTCTGTATGGGATAGATTATATATAGTACCTATCCCACACGGGGCTTGCAATCTAAGGTGATGATGATAATGATGATAATGGTATTTGTTAAGCGCTTACTATGTGCCCACCACTGCTCTAAGTGCTGGGGTAGATATAAGGTAATCGGGTTGTCCCAGGTGGGGCTCTCAGTCTTAATCCCCATTTTACAGATGAGGGAACTGAGGCACAGAAAAGTTAAGTGACTTGCCCAAACTCACACAGCTGACAAGCGGCAGAGCTGGGATTTGAACCCATCGCCTTTGACTCCCAAGCCCGGGCTCTTTCCCCTGAGCCACGCTGCTTCTCTGTATCAACCCCAGGGCTTAGTTGCAGTGCTTGGTAGACCGTCAGGTTTATGTATCTGTTTTACTGTTGTGTTGTACTCTCTCAAGTGCTTAGTACAGTGATCTGCACACAGTAAGCACTCAATAAATTAGATTGGTTGATTACAATCTAACAATCAATTATATTTCTTGTGTGCAGAGCACAGTACTGGGCACTTGGGAGAGTACGATACAACAAAATTAGCAGACACATTCCCTGCCCATAATGAGCCTATAGTCTGGAGGAATTATTAAAGATTCACCTTGGGAGTGTGCCTCACTCCTTCATCAATGCACATAAGTTTCCAAATGAAGACAGCTCCATGGAGGTACAGGCGTCCAGCCCAGGACCCCTGGAGAACACACTGAAGCAGCGTGGCTCAATGGGAAGAGACTAGGCTTTGGAGTCAGAGGTTGTGGGTTCAAATCCTGACTCTGCCAATTGTCAGCTATGTGACTTTGGGCAAGTCATGTCACTTCTCGGGTCCTCAGTTCCCTCATCTGTAAAATGGGGAATAAGACTATGAGCCCCACGTGGGACAACCTGATCACCTTGCATCCCCCCAGTGCTTAGAACAGTGCTTTGCACATAGTAAGCGCTTAACAAATACCAAAATTATTGTTTTAGTCTTTTAGACTGTGAGCCCAGTGTTGCGTAGGGACTGTCTCTATATGTTGCCAACTTGTACTTCTCAAGCGCTTAGTACAGTGCTCTGCACACAGTAAGCGCTCAATAAATACAATTAATTGATTGATTGATTGTTATTAATATCATTATTATTATTCTAGACTGTAAGCCCGTTGTTGGGTAGGGACCGTCTCTATATGTTGCCAACTTGTACTTCCCAAGCGCTTAGTACAGTGCTCTGCACACAGTAAGCACTCAATAAATACGATTGAATGAATGAATGAATGAATAGAAGATATATATATCCCTGCCCTGAAGTTGCTCATTATCTGATGGGGGCTCCCAAGGATCAGCCTTAAATAAGGACCGGCTTTCCAATTGGCAGATAATAAAAATAATAACAACAACAATAATAATAATATTTGTAAAGCGCTTACTATGTGACAGGCACTGTACTAAGTGTTGGGGTGGATACAAACAGATCGAATTGGACACAGTCTCTGTCCCATGTGGAGCTCATAGTCTCAAACCCCATTGTACAGATGAGGTAACTGAGGCACAGAGAAGTGAAGTGACTTTCCCAAGGTCACACAGCAGATAAGTGGCGGAGCCAGGATTAGGACAAATGACCTTCTGATTTCCAGGCTCACACTCAATCCATTATGCCATGATGGGGACAGCTTGTATTATCCCTTCATCTAAGTAGTTACTCTATCCACTTCCTGCCTAAAGAACCCACCCAGGTGGGTAGCCCAAACACACAGATTTAACTGTGGGCCATACCACATTTCTACAACAACAACAAAAAAATAAACAATAAATACCACAAAATACTCCTCACTGGGGACTGCAATAGATCTACCAGCCATCTTGGAATGTGCTCATTTGAACGGGGAGAGGAGTTGTAAATCACTGACTTGGAAAATCAGGCAACAAAGAAAGGAGGAGAGAGGCAAGGAAGGGAAAGATGGGTGATGGCACGGGAGATAAAGAAGGTGGGAGAAAAAGATAGCCCTGTCATACATTTTGAACTGCCTTATTTTTAATGGAAAAACAGTTACAAATAGGTTCTTCTACATCTGTTATTAATTTCATCTTGTTGGCTTGTTGCCAGTTACACATCAAGTACTGGTTTCGTGGCTTTCAGTTGTAACCAGTCAAACTCATGCATGCCTTAACCAAAATGGACAAGAACTTTTTTTTTTCGAACTGCAAGTGACTCTTCTGGAGATTTGTATTTCCCAGATATGGCTTTTTAAATGTTGCTGCAAACTGTGGTGCTTTCTATTACAAATCCAATAGTTTCTGAAAAACTGAAAATTCCTTATTGACAGAGGCAAGGAAACATTTCAAGATCATTCAACAAACATTTCACTTTTTTTTTCATTGAGCTACGCTACCTAGGTTTCTGAAAGAGAAGTTTACAAAAAGACAAAATAGTACTTTTCCCCTAAATGAATCCTAAATGGTATGATGGGATAAAATGTCTAGGGAATGGAATCAACAGATCTAACACTTTGTCACCATTCGGGCATTCTTCATAATTAAAGAGAGTAAGAGTTCAGTAGTAAAGTAGACAAGAACCAGACCAGGTGTTAGATGGCACTGCAGACCATATTAATAATAATAGTGATATTTGTTAAGCCCTTACTTTGTGTCAAGCACTTTTCTAAGTGATGGGGAAGATAGAGGATAATCAGGTGAGCACGGTACCTGTCCCACACAGGGCTCACACTGTAAGTAGGAAAGAGAACAGGTATTAGATCCCCATTTTTACAGATGAGGTAACTAAGGTACAGAAATGTTAAGTGATTTGCCCAAGTTCACAAAGCAAGCATGTGGCAAGCTAACTGTGTGACAAGCCCATGAACTACTCCATGTCTAAATACTCCTTATCTTTCCACCCAAACGCTGTCCTCCCCGTGACTTTCCCATCACTGTAGACAGTACCACCATCTTTCCTGTCTCACAAGCCCATACCCTTGGTGTTATCCTTGACTCCTGTCTGTCATTCAATCCACATAGTCTATCCATCACTAAATCCTGTTGGTCCCACTTTCACAACATAGGTAAAATCTACCCTTTCCTCTCCACCCAAACTGCTACCATGTTAATACAATCATTCAGCCTATCCTGCCCGGATTACTCCATCAGCCTCCTTGCTGAGCTCCCAGCCTACAGTCTCTCCCCACTCCAGTCCATACTTCACTCTGCTGCCTGGATTATCTTTCTACAAAAACGTTCAGGACATGTCAACCCACTCCTCAAAAAATTTCAGTGGTTGCCCATCCACCTCTGCATCAAACAAAACTCCTCGCCATTGGCTTTAAAGCACTCCATCGCCTCACCCCCTCCTACCTCACCTCTTTCCTCTCCTTCTACAACGCAGCCTGCACACTTCACTCCCCTAGTGCTAACCTTCTCACTGTGCCTCAATTTCACCTATCTCAATGCCATTATTATTATTATTATTATTATTGTATTTGTTGAGCACTTACTATGTTCCGGGCACTGCACTAAGCGCTGGGGTGAATACAAGCAAATTGGGTTGGACACAGACCCTGTCCCATATCAGGCTCACAGTCTCAATCCCCATTTTACAGATGAGGGAACTGAGGCCAAAGAAGTTAAGTGACTTACCCAAAGTCACACAGCAGACAAGTGGCAGAGCCAGGATTTGAACCCATAACCTTTCGACTCCCGGGCCTGTGCTCTATCTACTATGCCATGCTGCTTCTCTACTCTCCCAAACATTTAGCACAGTGCTCTGCACACAGCAAGCTCTCAATTAGTATGATTGAATGAATGAATTCCAATATTCAGACTGGTAGTTGAAGGACCCTGGGACCAGGAGTCAGGAGACCCAGGTTGAGGATGCCTACTCCACTTGTCTGCTGGATGACTTTGGGCAACTCACTTTGTGCCTCAAATTTTGCATCTGTAAAATGGGGTTTTTCTTAGCTTTTTGATTTGAGCCCCAAATAGAAAAGGGATGGTGTCCAACATGATTATCTTTTATTCACCGCAGTGCTTAATACATAAAAGTATTACCACTAATACTATTTTCCCCTTCTGCCCCTCTCTGGGGGCACCATGTGAAAGCACTTGGTAAGGAAAAGTCCAAGGCAAGTATAATATATCTGTCTGTATCTGAAATTATTTGTGTATTTATCTATCTATTTATATCAATGTCTGTCTCTCCCTCTAGACTGTGAGCTCATTGTGGGATTGTGGGAGGGAATATGTCTATTGGTTGTCATATTGTACTCTCCCAAGCACTTAGTACAATGCTTTGCACACAGCAGGGGCAATGTCCTTGCCTGAAAATCTGCCTATATGTCTCTATCTTTCTTCTCTTCCTGCCTTTTCCCTTTCATCGCTAATGCTTGACACACTCTTCCTGTCAGTAGAATCATCTCTGAAACCCTTAAGGACAGCTAATACATTGATCACTGAAAGGTATTTATTGAGTGCTTACTGTGCAGAACACTGTACCAAGTATTCTGTGGAGAAGAAGGAGGGAGAAACAGAATGAGGAAAAGAGAAGGGGAGAGAGAGATAAAAAGAAGACACAGTCTGTCCTTCAAACTCGAAGCTTATCTACTGAAAGTGAAATCCTGAATGGCTGAAAAGACGTATATAATAATAATAATGGCATTTATTAAGCACTTACTATGTGCAAAGCACTGTTCTAAGCGCTGGGGAGGTTACAAGGTGATCAGGTTGTCCCATGGGGGGCTCATAGTCTTACTCCCCATTTTACATATGAGGGAACTGAGGCACAGAGAAGTGAAGTGACTTACCCAAAGTCACACAGCTGACAATTGGCGGAGCTGGAAATTGAACCCATGACCTCTGACTCCAAAGCCCATGCTCTTGCCACTGAGCCACGCACCGGACAATCCATTCCACTTTGTGTTCATGAAACAATGTGCCCCTACAACACTGACAAGCTTGTCTTTTCTAACACCTGCCATTTTCAAACCTAACTCTGGGCATCCCCATCTTCCTCAAGCATTGAACTGGGGAGAGCAAACCCTCTCCTGATTGCCATTTACCAGGCGGATCAATCTGCTGTAGGGTCCCAACTGCTACGTCATCTTTTGGGAGACTGTTTCACTATGTCTTTAAAAAATTGATTCTGCCCTTCTACATTGTGTGGGCCCCATTTAAAGGCACCACACAACAGCTGCTTGGGTTCCTGCTGACATCCATTCTCCTTGCATGTTCCACCCAATAAAACTGCTTTTAAAGAGTGGTAAGAGGGTAGAAGAGGGGCAAAATAACCAAACTCTAATACCTAGAGATTGATATATTCATTTCCACTTCTAGTGTGACCAATAATTCAAATCACCATTCTAGTTAGGGAAATGTTGTACACTTGTTTTCAGCCTGGATATTTCCTAGTATAACAAGTTTCTCGGAAGAATGGTTGTGCTCTGTCATCTTGGTTATTAATAATAATAATAAATGTGGTACTTGTTAAGTGCTTACTATGTTCCAGGCACTATACTAAGCATGGGGATGGATACGAGCAAATCATTTGGACACAGTCCCTGTCCCACAAGGAGCTCACAGTCTCAATCCCCATTTTACAGAAGAGGTAATTGAGGCACAGAGAAGTGAAGTGCCTTCCCAAGGTCATACAGCAGACAAGTGGCAGAGTCGGGATTAGAAGCCATGACCTTCCAACTCCCAGGCCCCTGCTCTATCCAGTATGCCATGCTGCTTCTCTGTGGTATGGTGGATAGATTGGTTGATTTGGACACTACTTAGCGCTTAGTACAGTGCTCTGCACACTGTAAGTGCTCAATAAATACGATTGATTGATTTGGACACTACTTACTATACCCAGCTCAATGCTTAAACCCTCATTGTCTTGTCTTATGCCATCTAGTTGTTTCCGACCCATAGCGCCATCACGGACACATCTCTCCCAGAATATCCCGCTCTCCATCTGCAATCATTCTGGTAGTATATCCATAGAGTTTTCTTGGTAAAAATATGGAAGTGCTTTACCATTGCCGATTTCTGTGCAGTGAACCAGAGTCTCCACCCTTGAATCTCTCCCATGCCGCTGCTACCCAGCATTGGTGAGTTTTGACTTTTGTAGCAGATTGCCTTCCACTTGTTAGCCACTGCCCAAGCTAGGAATGGGATGGGTAGGCCTCTACTTGAATCTCTGTCCTGTAGCTGAGACTAGTAGAGTACTGGAAACTCTCCAGTTGCAACCCTGAGAGGGGTAACCCTCATTAAATATTTTTAATAGCCACAATATGCTAAGATCTTTAGAGAGCTTTCTTCTCTAAAAATTCTAAATACTATTCATTATGGTTTCCTAGTATATAACAATTATCAGATGTGTAGCTCTTAAGCAAAGTGCACGGGTGAGAAAAACGTGGGATCTTTTTGAGAATTGCACTATTTGGTTTTGTTCTGAAATCAGTAAAAAGGTTTTATCTGGATTTTATTTTGTCTGAGCAATGTCTCCTTTGCTCATGATCTAATTGGTTCCCCTTATTTGGATGAAAATCAGCACATCTTGTAAAATACAATCCCTTCATTTCTCATCCTGGGAAAAATATTCCACCATGAATTGAGATAAGTAGCGTAATTTACTTTGCAAGTACTTCGGCCTTCCTTTTAGGTATTTTCCTGGCCTCTAACTGAATTCTAACTACTGTAGGCAGAACCGTTGCCAAATATGTAAATGCTGGCAGCAATTAAATTTTCATTACCAATGAAAAATGATCTCGTAAGGTTTTACAGTGATGTAGTTCTCTGGCACTGAAAGTAAAACTGAAATATTCTAGTAAAATATTAGACCACTGCTTTTTCTTTGTTGGAGAAAATACAGTCAGGTTTAAGATCAAAGATGGAAATGAAGTAAAACAATGAACCCCTTTTGACCTCTATCAAAAATGTGGCAATGATTTTGACTTCTTTAATGCATCTGTAATTAGAAGATTCAGGGATATTCTGAGGAGAGACAGAAAGTCTGAAACTGAATCCAGATGATTCAGTGCTGAAAATATACTAGGTATCTTAGAGATATTACAAATTGACTGTTGAGGGGGAAAAGTAGCATTGAAACAAAAATGAAATAATTGGAGATATTTGCTTGATTAACCCCTCATGAAACATGACTATCATTTAAAATAATCTATTAATATATCAAAACTCAGGAGAGTCAAAGTATTTATTGGAATGATGACATTTGGGCATATTAACATAATGGCATAATATTTTTTCTTAGAAAATAATTTCCAGGTATTAGCTAAGTCCTCCTCCACATGGGCTCTATTATCATCCTTGTTTTACAAAGACTAAAATGGGGTGAAAAGGTTAAATGCTTGTCAAGACCACAGACGTAATCAATGTCAAAAGCCTGATGCCCAGACTGCTAGACCATGCTTCTTTTTGTAAAAAATGCACATTGAACCAATAGCCAAATAAATGTTGCATATTGTTCATTAAGAAATCCAAGTGGTCATTGAGCAATCCTTGCCTTTGTTTCAATCCAGAAAAATCATTTTGTTTTGTTTTTTTCCTTTTCCACACTTTTAAGAAACGAGGTCTATCACTGCTGCATCTTTTTTGTCATGTGATTCCCGAAATTGGGTTTGGCAGATAGATCTCTGTCTTCACTGAAAGAGAAGGAGAGCCAGAGGGCATCTTGAAAAGATGTTAGAGAGGGTATCCATTTTTAATGGGCCAGGGACACGCTCAAATCAAGCAACTCTCATAGTTCTCCCTCCCCAGAAAGGCAAACTAGAAACTTTCATTTGCTCGAGTCAATTCAGCTCCTGTTCCCGTATGGTTAAAAAGGACATGTTCTTCACATAAGACTCAATTCACTAAGGAAACCGCAGAGAATCTATTATGTGAGATCTCTTATTTCAGGATGTTGCTGCAAGAATTCCTCAGGGCTTTTTCAGTAACCTTGAGCATTCCCTTTAGACATCACTCAACAGTCACACACGATTATATACATATCATCGATTTCAGAGTCAAAAGTTGTCATCATCTTCTGTTCAATTATAAGACAATCATAATTTTAAAAAATTCGGTTCCTATCAATCTTGCTCTCAAAGTTCATAACCATGGATTTGACTCAGCTGTTTACAACTAACGATAAACTAAATCTATTTCTTTATCAGCTAACTCAAGTTTCCTGGCCATTGTATGCACATTTTAGTTTGTTGTAGGGCTGCTCTGACATTTTATAATAAGTGGTAAGTTCTTTTAAAAAAAAAATGTTCAAAATAATGAAAGTAGGTTGTAGTCCAAGCAATTCAAATAAGGAGGCTTCTCAACACTCATTTTCTAAATATAAAATTTAGCATCAGTAATTCCCTTCTCATCAAAGAAAAGGCATAAACATATCCTAATTACACACCAACCACTTAAAATCATTTACAAACAATATTTGTGTCTCAGAAACACACACACATAGACAAACAAATCCATCAGAAACACACACACACAGAGACATACAAATCCATCTCTGTTTCACCTAATTGTGGGAAAAGTGGAGTTTTGGGGGTTGAATAGCTCAAAACTGCTGTTCAAAGTATCTGGATTCACTGGATAACGCTATCCCTCCACTTCACAGAATTCTATGAGGACTGAGTAATACAAAAGTACTATCTATAGTCAGAGACTGATTTCCCAAATCCACGAAGCAGGGTACACCTGCCAAATGTGAAAAAGAATTGGCCTGCACCCATCAGGCCAGGCTTTGTTTTCCCCCCTTGCATTTCTTCAGGTATCTTGAGCTAATGAATAAATCCAAGCCAATGCACAGAAAAGAAATCCTGAGATATGTAGACCAACAACCCCTGAAAACACCTTCCCCAGAATTAGACCTAAATGTTCTGGCCAATAAATTGAACTCATTAAAGCTTCCCAGCCAACCCTTCATGCTATTTTGGTTTTCACAATTTTCTTTTTATTTAAAAGGTAAGAGGGTACAATTGAAAACTTAAACACATTCATAAAATAAACCCACAAGAGCTACATGGATTGTAGTAATTTGGCATTTCACTATGGAAAATCCAGGATAAAATCTGAAGTAAATATAAAAACAAGTGTGGTGGTGATTTTCAGTACAATCAAGGAAGTTTGCTAGCGTAGCTATCCTACTTTAAAATACACTAGAAACGTGGCAGCTTCTGCTGAAGAGGATGATGATGCTGGAATTTGTAAAGCGCTTACTATGTGCAAAACACTGTTCTAAGCAGTAGGGAGAATGCAAGGTGATCAGATTGTCCCACGTGGGGCTAACAGTCTTCATCCCCATTTTACAAATGAGGTAACTGAGGCCCAGAGAAGTTAAGTGACTTGGCCAAAGTCACCCAGCTGACAATTGGCAGAGCTGGAATTTGAACCCATGACCTCTGACTCTAAAGCCCATGTTCTTTCCATTGAGCCATGCTCAGCAGGCCCTGCACGGCTTGGTGTGGGTACATGGGGAGTCCCCAAGTGACTTGCTCAGAGCCAGGGAGTCCAAGGAGAGTCAGGAGGATCATTACAGCACTTTAGCAGGAGGGCTACAGATATATTAGTTAAACTGTCTACTAATGGCTCCATACAGCTAGGTGGATAGAGATTATTATTATCATTATTAATAATAATGACTAGTGGTATTTGTTAAGTGCTTATTATGTGCCAGAAACAGTACTGAGAGCTGGGATAGGTGCAAAGTAATTGGATCGGGCACAGTCCCATAGCCACATGGGGCTCACAGTCTTAATCCCCATTTTACGGATGGTGAGCCTCCACATACTTCTCTCACAGGGACCATTGTTTCCTTCCTGGGCAATAGTGGTGGAGTCACAGACACAACTCCTTGCCAAGGAGCTGGGGAAGAGGGAGAATGGGGCATTCAGTGAACTCCACTCTCACCCCTCCCATAGCAGCCTCTCGTTCCCCTTTCACCGACACGACCCCTCACAGAGCCTCCCTCTGCCTCTTCTCTGTCTCCTGATGGGGCGGTGGTGGAGATACAATCCCCATCACAGCCCTGCTTCCCCTCTCTACCCATAGCATGAGGTCTCCATGACCCCTCAGGAAGAGTGGTGACTGCTGTAGTGGTCGCTGAGGCTATGGGTGGGACTTGGGCTCTGAGCCTGAAATTTTGCTCTTCTAACCACATCAACATACTAATTTGGTTTTACTATCTGTTTTATGTTTCAGTATTTCATCATTAATAATAACAATAATAATGGCATTTATTAAGCACTTACTATACGCAAAGCACTGTTCTAAGCGCTGGGGAGGTTACAGGGTGATCAGGTTGTCCCACGGGGGGCTCACAGTCCTAATTCCCATTTTATAGATGAGGTAACTGAGCCCCAGAGAAGTTAAGTGACTTGCCCAAAGTCACACAGCTGACAATTGGCAGAGCCGGGACTTGAACCCATGACCTCTGACTCCAAAGCCCATGCTCTTTCCACTGAGCCATGCATTACTAATGTGTCTTCCTCCAGTCCCTTTTCCCCACATATACTCTTAAACTGTGAGCCACCCAAGGTTCATTCATTCATTCAATCGTATTTATTGAGCGCTTACTGTGAGCAGAGCATTGTACTAAGTGCTTGAGAAGTACAAGTTGGCAACATATAGAGATGGTCCCTACCCAACAATGGGCTCACAATCTAGAAGACGGGAAGATACAGGGACAACTGTTTAATTCCCACCTGGGTATTCTCTAACAGTAGTTTGTACAGTGCTCTGCAGATAGTAAGTGCTCAATAAATACTCTACTACCACTTTTCTTAGTCCCTGGCTAGGATAATGGTGGCAACAGTACCAACCTATCCTCCCCAGAGTCCCCTTCCACCGTTGCTCTGTCCCTGAAAAGGGCAACGGCACCTACACAATACAACACCTTGGGGGTCTCCTCTGCCTCCCCTCAGTCCCTATTCTGCACTTGGCTGGGAGGAGGAGATGTGTGTGGAAGAGTAGCAGGGAAATATACTGACTTCAATTTTTCAGAAACATTCCCTGTCTCTCTCTCAGCCTCTGTGTGCTACTACTAGGAGAAGAAGTGTGGCTTAATGGAAAGAGCATGGGCTTGGGAGTCAGAAGACATGGGTTCTAATCCTGGCTCAGCCACTTGTCTGCTGTGTGACCTTGGGCAAGACACTTAACTTCTCCGTGACTCAGTTACCTCATCTGTAAAATGGGGATTAAAAACTGTGAGCCCCACGTGGGAACAGTGGTCGGCACATAGTAAGCGCTTAACAAATACTATAAGAATAATTATTATTATTTTTCTGTGTCAGAAGATTGGCAGATGTTCTGATCAATAAGATAGCATTTTCAAGAATCAATCAGAGGAAACAGCTCAAGAACGTGTCATAAATCAATTCCTGCAAGTGGGTGAAATATGATCAGATATAGGCTCCCAGGAATGCATGCAACCCAATCAAACGTAGCTCAGCCCATGCTCTTTCCATTAAGCCACACTTCTTCTCCTAGTAGTAGGACACAGAGGCTGAGAGACAGGGAATGTTTCCAAAAAATCAAAATCAGTGTATTTCCTCGCTACTCTTCCACACACATCTCCTCCTCCCAGCCAAGTGCAGAATAGGGACAGAGGGGAGGCAGAGGGGACCCCCAAGTTGTTGTATTGTGTAGGTACCACTGCCCTTCTCAGGGACAGAGCAATGGTCGAAGGGAACTCTGGGAAGGCTAGGTTGGTACTGTTGCTACCGTTATCCTAGCCAGGGACCAAGAAAAGTGGTAGTAGAGTATTTATGTACATCTGTATCATTCATTCAATCGTATTTATTGAGCACTTGCTGTGTGCAGAGCACTGTACTAAGCGTTTGGTATCATGCACACCTTGTGTACTCCTAGACCAGTACTTGGCAATATAGTGGGCACTTCATTCATTCAATCATATTTATTGAGCACTTACTGTGTGCAGAGCACTGTACTAAGTGCTTGGGAAGTACAAGTTAGAAACATATAGAGAGGGTCCCTACCCAGCAGCAGGCTCACAGTCTAGAAGGGGGAGACAAACAACAAAACAAAACATATTAACAAAATAAAATAAATAGAATAAATATGTACAAGTAAAATAAATAGAGTAATAAATATGTACAAACATATATACAGGTGCTGTGGGGAGGGGAAGCAGGTAAGGCTGGGGGATGGGGAGGGGGAGGAGGGGAAGATGAAGGAGGGGACTCAGTCTGGGAAGGCCTCCTGGAGGAGGTGAGCTCTCAGTAGAGCTTTGAAGGGAGAAAGAGATCTAGCTTGGCGGATGTGCGGAGGGAGGGCATTCCAGGCCAGGGGGAGGATGTGGGCCGGGGGCCAACAGTGCGACAGGCAAGAACAAGGCACAGTGAGGAGGTTAGCAGCAGAGGAGCAGAGGGTGCGGGCTGGGCTGTAGAAGGAGAGAAGGGAGGTGAGGTAGGAGGGGGCGAGGTGATGGAGAGCCTTGAAGCCGAGAATGAGGAGTTTTTGCCTGATGTGTAGGTTGATTGGTAGCCACTGGAGATTTTTGAGGAGGGGAGTAACATACCCAGAGCATTTCTGCACAAAGACGATCCGGGCAGCAGCGTGAAGTATAGATCGAAGTAGGGAGAGATAGGAGGATGGGAGATCAGAGAGGAGGCTGATGTAGTAATCCAGTCGGGATAGGATGAGAGATTGAATGAGCAGGGTAGCAGTTTGGATGGAGAGGAAAGGGCGGATCTTGGCGATGTTGCGGAGGTGAGACCGGCAGCTTTTGGTGACGGATTGGATGTGAGGGGTGAACGAGACAGCAGAGTCGAGGATGACACCAAGGTTGCGGGCTTGTGAGATGGAAAGGATGGTAGTGCCGTCGACAGTGATGAGAAAGTCAGGGAGAGGGCAGGGTTTGGGAAGAAAGATAAGGAGTTGAGTCTTGGACGTGTTGAGTTTTAGATGGTGGGCAAACATCCAGATGGAGATGTCCTGAAGGCAGGAGGGGATACGAGCCTGGAGGGAGGGAGAGAGAGCAGGGGCAGAGATGTAGATTTGGGTATCATCAGCGTAGAGACGATAGTTGAAGCCGTGGGAGCGAATGAGTTCACCAAGGGAGTGAGTGTACATAGAGAACAGAAGGGGACCAAGAACTGACCCTTGAGGAACCGCCACAGTAAGGGGATGGGAGGGGGAGGAGGAGCCTGCAAAAGAGACTGAGAATGAATGGCTGGAGAGTTAAGAGAGAATCAGGAGAGGACAGAGTCTGTGAAGCCAAGGTTGGATAGCGTGTTCAGGAGAATGGGGTGGTCCACAGTATCAAAGGCAGCTGAGAGGTCGAGGAGGATTAAGATGGAGTAGGAGCCATTGGATTTGGCAAACAGGAGGTCATTGGTGACTTTTGAGAGGGCAGTTTCCGTGGAATGTAGAGGACGGAAGCCAGATTGAAGGGGGTCAAGGAGAGAGTTGGCGTTGAGGAATTCAAGGCAGCGTGTGTAGATGACTCGTTCAAGGAGTTTGGAAAGGAAAGGTAGGAGGAAGATAGGGCGATAACTAGAAGGTGAGGTGGGGTCAAGAGAGGGTTTTTTAGGATGGGAGAGATGTGGGCATGTTTGAAGGCATAGGGGAAAGAACCAGTGGAGAGTGAGCGGTTGAAGATGGAAGTTAAGGAGGGGAGAAGGGACAGTGAGATACTTCATAAGATGAGAGGGAATGGGGTCAGAAGCACAGATGGCTGGAGTAGCACTTGAGAGGAGGGAGGAGATCTCATCTGAGGATACTGCTGGGAAGGATGCAAGAGTAGCAGAGAGGGATGAGAGCCGGGGGGTTGGAGAAGGTGGGGAGTGACTTTGGGGAGCTCAGACGTGATGGATTTAATTTGATTAATGAAGTAGGAGGCCAGATCATTAGGGGTGAGGGAATGAGGAAGGGGAGGAACAGGGGGCCTGAGAAGGAAGTTAAATGTACAGAAGAGCTGACGGGGATGATGGGCATAGGTGTCAATAAGGGAGGAGAAACAGTTTTGTCTGGCAGAGGAGAGGGTAGAGTTAAGGCAGGAAATGATAAAATTGAAGTGAACGAGGTTGGCAAGGTGTTTAGGCTTTCGCCCACAGCGTTCAGCAGCTTGAGCATAAAAGCGAAGGAGGTGGACAGTGGCAGTGATCCAGGCCTGTGGGTTAGTGGTACGAGAGCGGTGAAGGGAAAGGGAGTGAGGGAGTTGCGCTGAGTAGAGAGGGTAGAGTTGAGAGCAGTAATCTGATCATCAAGACTGGGTAGAGAGGAAAGGGAGGCTAGGTGGGGTGTGAGGCACTCAGAAAGATGGATGGGGTCGAGAGAGCGGAGGTCTCTGTGAGGTAGTAATATAGATTTACAGGGGAGAGGAGTGTGAGTGAGGATGCAGGTAAGAAGGTTATGATCAGAAGAGGGATTTCAGAGTTGGTGAAGGCGGAGATAGTGCAGCGGTAGGAGATGATGAGGTTGAGGGTGTGACCAAGTTGGTGAGTGAGTGAGATGGGGTGGAGCAAGAGGTTGGCAGCATCAAGGAGAGATAGAAGGCGGGCAGCAGAGGAGTCAACAAATATTTAACAAATATCACAATTGTTATTATTAATTATGCACACATATCTCATCTCTTTAAAAGCTCCAATGATTTCCCATTCCTCTCTCCATCAAAATGATACTCCTGAGCATCCATTTTAAGACACTCAATCAGTTCTGTACCTTCAGCTCTGTACCATCTTCTTACTTTTTAGATTGTGAACCTCAGAAGAGACAGTGATCAAATTTAATTCCCATCTGTGTAGTTTTTCCCTGTGCTTTGTATAGTGTTTAGAACACACAGTAAGTGCTTAATAAATACTATTACTTCAACTACTTACTACTCTCTTCTCCTTCTACACCCTAGCTTTCACATTTGTTTTCTCCCACCTCTCATATCTTCCTGTTCCCTGAAACTCTTTCCTTTCACATCCAGGGGACAACTATTATGCCATCTTCAAAGCCCCTGTAAAATCATATCTCCTCCAAGAGATTTTCCCTGGTCAATTTCCTAATTCCCTAGCCCATATCTCCACAGCTGTTAGGGCAGCACTTCAGCACCACCTGAACTCTTGAGTACTCAATGTTTCCTGCCCCCTTAGCACTTACATACAAAACTTTACATTCTTTTGCTTCCTTCTACCTATATTTTATTTTAGTGATGCAATTTCCTTGAGGGCAGTGATCATTCCTATTAATCCTATTGTACTCTCCCAAGAGGTTAGCACAATGATCTGCATCCACTCAGTTTTCTGGTGAACAAGAGTGTTTATCATAATCAACAGAGTATTTATCATGAAAAAGAGAGCTAAACACAATTACATGAATGTATATATTTATGGGTTAAGTGAACTTCAAGTAAAAATAATTTTACTTGTTCTCTTTACAGAACTCTTCTATTTCTCCTATCACCAATTAATTTCATTGTTGGTTTCCCCCTGTAGACTATAAGCAGCTTGTGGACAGGGATCACTAAATACAACTCTTCTGTGTTTTATTTTCCCAAGTGCTTAGAACAGTGCTCTGTACACAGTAAATGCTCAACAAACGTCATTGATTCATCGATTACAGAAGCAGTTATTAATCTCAAGGGAAAAGAGACTGTAAGCTCCTTAAGGACAGGAAATATGCTCTGCTCCTGGTGTATCATCCCAGACAGTAGTAGTACAATGCCTGAAAATAACTGGTGCTCAAAACATACCATTGACTAAGTCACACATTAGATATGAAGAGGTAGTTAACTATTTCTGTCCACTACAGCACACAGAGTTGTTGTCCCAGTTGTGACATTCACTGAAGGCTTTACTAGGGGCCAAAGCATCAAACCTATTACCAGAAGGAAGTGAGTTGAGAATATAGAATCCACAACATATCCCTAGAATGGAAATAGGAATCTGCATCTTCCATTCTAATCGGAGCAAGGCAAGGTTACAGAATGTTCTCAGGGTATACACACACTGTAATATTAATCTAAATGTGGACATATGTACAAATCCTGAGGATTAGTGCAAAAACTAATTGCTAAACCTTACTCTTGGATGACACAGCTTGGACTGTGGGAATTAACCAAGAAAAGGGATTTTAGGAGACTTTTGAAGATGGAGAGTACTGTAGTCTGGTTGATTTGAATGGAGAGGGAGTCCCAGAAAAGCGGGTGGTGAAAGCAAGGGGCCAGAGATGAGCGAGTTATTAGTGGGATACAATTAGGTATGCTTGTGAGGAGTGAAGAGTTGGGGTGAAGTGTTTGAACAGTGATAATTCATCAAGTGGGAAAAGCTGGTGGAATCTCTTGAACCAAAACATGATGAGTTTCTGACTTGACATGGAAGGAAATGGGTTGCCATTGAAGGTTTCTAAGGAGAGGTGAGATGTAGAAAGAGGTCTAGGCACTGGGGTAAATTTGACTAATAAATCACAAAACCGAATTTCTTTGATGGAAGGTACTCTATAAATGTGTCATCCTAAACTCATGAACTTAATTGAGTCAGTAATTTACAGGAACTCCCTAAGGAGTCTTCCAATTTAGCAGAAAGCAGTATCAGAGAATCAGTTGAACGTCAACTAATTGTTGGGATTTGTGAGCTACCTTCTGAATGTGGAGTAAACAGTTGGTTTGCAGTATTCTATGATGCTTTTGGCAGAAACTGCCTCGCTCATATCTAATTGTTCTTTTCTCTGCCTCCTCTAGCCTATTTTTTTTTGCTCCTCCCAAGCCAACCTCCCTTTCTCTCCACCCAATGCTTACACATACCCCCAGCCTGGAACTCCCATCCTGCTCAGATTCTCCAAAGCCTATTCTTCCCCTTTTTCTAAAGAGGTCATGTGTGATTAATCCTGTCACAGTTATGCCAACCCCTCAGCCATATCATAATTCTTAAACAATTACACATGTGTGTTATTGATTGATTTATCCATCTTTGCTATATTCATCACTCACATTAAGACTACTATACATTTATCATCATCATCCAGAATATTTATTGAGGACCTAATGTGTGTCAAGTCTCTCATTTGTCCATGGATTTCTATTTGTCTTGCCTGATAGATAATTTTCTCAGTGGTAGGAATCAAGTGCTGGCTTTCTTCCTACAATATGATAGCTGTTGTCCTGCAAACCCCTATGTTATCAAACCATTTTGTTGTGAAACTATTGTTTCAATGGGGAATAAGGGATCAGAGGGAAAATGGTTTGAAAATTATTGAATTTTCTGTGGATGTCACCCATAGTGAAGTCCAGGAAGATTATGGAAGATGAAAGAGCTTAGTAAAACTTAAAGATAGTTAAGACTTCAAATGAGCTACGGTACTAAACTTAAACTTGTTTCTCTGTCATTTATTTGACACTGATCAGTAGAAAACAGGGAACTAATCTGCAGCTGTTTAAAGTCCTAGTAAACAAGGAATTTTAAGTAGTTGAAGTTTGTTTCCTTTGCAGTGCTAATGAACTGATTACAAGATGATCCCGCCACTCGCTTGAAACAGCATTCCTGGTAGAGCCATAGCCTATAATAACCAAGTCACAGTCCTGTTATAGTAACTGGATTGTCCTAGTCTTCCATTATGTTCTATCGCAGTTGTGCTTGAAAAAGTCACATCACGGTGGGAATGGAGCATGTTACCTAAGTGCTGACTGTAGAGCTCTGTGGACAGTGGGTGCTCAATAAACATGTTGATGAATTTTCCAGAAAGATTCTGCTTTACATTATAACACTGTGAAGTCAAATTTTCCCTGAAGAATAGGGCACTCTACTTCCTACCTCAATCTACTCTGAGGTTCCCCAGGCCCTGTTAGACAGCTGTGGGTAAGGTGATTCCTTTTCAGCAGTCTTTCAATTTTGCCAAGTCCATGGAATCCTTTTGGATGAGAGACTTTGTAAAAATGAGAGTTCTCGGTATTATTTGGAGTGGGAACTCAAAAATATGCTTCGGGGCTCGAACTAGTAAGTAGTGAAGGATTCCTTTTATTCATCGACTCAAACACCACTGTCTTCCAGCCGTTCTTTTCTGTCTAGTGTGTAGGATAAACAGATGATCAAACTAAGCCCAGAAAATGCCAAGTAATAACTTTTCATTCCTGTTCACAGCAGTGACAATCACAGGTGAGGAAAGTTAACCAGTTGCAGGTTTCCACATTGCTCCAACCAGCTAACCTCTGTAGACTGTCTTTATTACTCGAGCAGATGCCCTAGCTTTGGGGAAGTATTGGAAAGTTTCCTTGCCTGGAAACACAATAAATGGCAACTGGTTTGAAGTAGAAAATTTGCTGCCCTGAGTGAGGCTGAGAAAACACATACATACACACATGCAGAAACAGCATCATTTTCCCACCCTACTCTCCCCTTCTCAAACTGACTCATCTTGGTCAGAGTTCAAACCAAAGACTTGGGGTGGAGAGGGGAATGAGGAGGAGGGAGAGAAGCTGCAACTGATTATAGCTCTCCTTTGTTGAACCGTTCAAGCTACTGTAGAAGCCACTTTCTCTTTCTTATATCCCACCCTCCCACCAGTGTCTTCCCAGGGCTAGGAACAGACAACAGTCCCTACCAGTGCCATGACCAGATCATCTTTCTATTTATTGAGTGCTTACTATGTACAGAGCACTGTACTATGTTTTTGGGAGCGTAAAGTGCCTGGTAAAGTGCCTACTGAGAACTCACCTCCTCCAGGAGGCCTTCCCAAACTGAGCCCCCTTTTTTCTCTCCTCCTCCCCATCTCCCCCGCCCTACCTCCTTCCCCTCTCCGCAGCACCTGTATATATGTTTGTACATATTTATTACTCTATTTATTTTACCTGTACATATTTACTATTCTATTTATTGTATTAATGATGTGCATCTAGCTTTACTTCTATTTATTCTGATGACTTGACACCTGTCCACATGCTTTATTTTGTTGTCTGTCTCCCCCTTTTAGACTGTGAGCCCGTTGTTGGGTAGGGATCATCTCTATATGTTGCCAACTTCCAAGAGCTTAGTACAGTGCTCTGCACACAGTAAGCGCTCAACAAATACGACTGAATGAATGAATGAAAGTGCTTAACAAATACCACTAACAACAATGAGCATACAGTTTAACAAAGTTGGTAGACCTGTTTCTTGCCCAAAACAAGCTATAGTATTTCTATGTATCTGTCCATCCATCTATCTACATATACACTATATAGCATATACATATACACACTATATGCATAGACTATAAATGCTATAGTGTATATCTCTACAGATATCTAGTCTATAAAAATGCTATGTATTATATATCTAGATGATGGATACTGTACTATATATACTGCCCTATGCATGTATATATGTTATATATACTCTATAACACATAGTCTATCAATCTGTCAATAGATAGACTATATATACATTAATAATAATAATAATAATGGTATTTGTTAAGTGCTTACTATGTGCCAGGCACTGTTCTAAGTACTGGGGTAAATACAAGGTAATCAGGTTGTCCCACACGGAGCTCACAGTCTTAATCCCCATTTCACAGATGGGGTACCTGAAGCAAGTTAAGTGGCTTGCCCAAGATCACACAGCAGACCACTGGTAGAACTGGGATTAGAACCCACATCCTTTGACTCCCAAGCCCAAGCTCTTTCCATTAAGCCATGCTGCTTCTCAGATATACATATATACTACACATATATACTATAAACAGAGAATATATATAGTACATAGTATAGTATATAATATATATAGTATATAGATTATATTTACAATAGTACTGCTGTTATATATATTATAGTACTGCTGTTGTCAAATGCTTTTGGGTCATTTCCAATCCATGGCAACTCCATGGACACATCTTCTCCAGATTGTCCCATCTTCATCTGTGGTCATTTTGGTATGTAGTCCACAGAGTTTTCTTGGTAAAAACTACAGAAGTGGTTTACCATTGCCTTCTTCTGCAGTATAGTATATATTGAGAAAGACAGATGGATAGATATAGATAGATAGATATGGATACTACTATAGATATTCTACTCTCTTCAGGAAACTGGAAAAAAAACCCTCCCAAACCAGCAACACTTAATCATGCTAGTCTTCGATCTACCAGTTTGCATGTGAAGGTGTTCTAAACATTCTCAGTGGGCCAGTCTGCTCTGGTTATTCTGGGGAAGGTCCTCCCAAGATTTCAGATGAATTTCCATTGATTCAGGTCTCTGCCAAGTCTTGCCAGCTGTTACAACAAAAGGCACAATCCCAGCATAAAACTCTTTTAAGATTTAAGACGTCCGATTACTCCAGAATGTCTGGACAGTGACTTTCTTAAGTTTTCCAGGTGACAGGTTCTCTTTTGTTTTGTTACTTTCCCCCTCACAAAGTGATTAAGTCACACTAGTTCGGCGTAGTCCTTAGACAAATTTTCTGAGATCCTATAATTCCTCAATGACTGATATTTCAGGACATCAGGGTGCTATGCTAGATGAATAATGTGCAATTAAATTTTACCTTAGATACTTCCCTTTTATCTTCAACACATCTTTACATTTTACAGCATTGAAATAAATTGGCCCTTTAAAATAAAACAGTAAAAAGTCTAATATAATGAAAAAATCCCCACCCGTAAGTGAGTTTAGGCATTTTAATCCTGGTCAATTCCACATTATGGGAGAAAAGTATTTATTTGTTCTGAAATCTAAATGAAAAATCTCAGAGATTACTAATACAACACATAGAGACCATTTTCTGATTTAGTTAAGAAGCAATCTTGCTTTATTATCTGTAACCAGCTTCTGATTTTTAGCAGTGGAGATTATTTGGGTGTGAGGCAAGTCAAAAGCCAGATTTTTGCAGTGTGTACTGCCTTGGAATTCCACAAAGGCTGCAATATTGGTCCCAGCTACAAAGGTTTCTGATTATACATGCTAGAACAGCCAGGCATGTGTGAATCAGGAAATGTAGGTGACCATCTTTCCCCTTATCTTTTTTAAACCAGTGGAACATGGAGAAAGGGGAACTCACTACCTACATCTTTTCTGCCAGGCCTGTTCTGGCCTGTACAATTTTGAATAGCTTTCTGTTCCCTTTAGCATCAATCAATGGTATTTACTGAGTGCCTACTATGTTACAGCACTGTACTATGTATTTGGGAGAGTACCATGCCTGGTAAATAGTAAACACTTAACATATACCATTAAAAACAATAAGCATACAGTGCAACAAAGTTGGTAGACACGTTCCCTGCCCACGACGAGCTATACTCAACTTGTAAACTCAACACAAACACACAACCTCCATAAATGAGTTGTCCTTAAAGAAGGACAACTGCCTAACTCTGCAGCCCCCACAAACACAGCAATTTGGAAAGGGAAAGACAATCAGTTTTGGTTATTTCCTTAAACCTGTGCCACTCCCTTTCCTATATTTACTTGTCTCCAACAAATATGGCTAATGCCGAAACCAGCCAAACTCTAACAGAGAGATAGGGCAGGAGAAAAGGATTTTTATTAGCACCGACATCGAAAATAAAAATGTCACAGATTACTAATCCAACATTCGCTGGGCCACTCATCAGAACTGAGTCGATGCTTTTTCACTTATATTGTGTTAACAAAAAAATATGCATTCTGAGTGAACCACTAGAAATGCTTCTCTTCTAAAAGGGTAGAATTCCACAATTTCCTGTCATTTTATTAATTCCTTCTTAGTATTTTAGATTGAATTTGTTTATATGTGTTTGTAAAACTTACTATATCAACATTATTTTTAAATGTCAGTATGTTCCGAAAGCGAACACTCTCCTCTACTTTTTCATTCCCTTCTAAAAGCTAACAGAGCACTCCAGGTTCCCATTACAGCCAATTTGCCTTAATGTTTCTGACCTGTTTTCATCATTCACTCTGGTGCATTGGATACATTGAATTTTCATTTCCCCTTTAAAGGTCTCCCTGTGAATTTTTCTAGGCACTCTGTCAGTCACATTCCATGGACTCAGGAAGGAGTCAAGAACATGTTTTCTTCTGCTGCCTAAGTCCCTTACCACTTCTAAATAAATACAGCAATATAGAAAACCCAACAAAAAGTCTCAAGGGAACATAGTGGCCTAGTGGGAATAGCACAGGCCTGGGAGTTGGAGAACCTATATTCTAATCCCAGCTCTGCCACTTGCCTGCTGTACAATCTTGGGGAACTCACTTAAATTCTCTCTGCCTCAGTTCTCTCATCCGCAAAATGGAGATTTAATACCTGTTCTCCCTCCGACTTAGACTGTGAGCCCGGTATGGGACCTGATTATTTTGTAGCTTTCCCAGAATTTAGTACAGTGTTTGGCACATAATAAGTGCTTAACAAAAACTATTAGTATTATTATTATCAATAGTAACAAAAATAATAATACAATTATTTTTACATTGATCCAATGATTCCAAATCAGTCCAGGCAAATATTTTATAATCAGTTGTCTAGGGTAAATGCTCATGGATCTACATGAACCTCAGATATTTGGGAATCAAAATACTTTTGGGACTGAATATGAGTGATTTCAATTAGATGTTTTCTGCTCCTGGGTTATTGCTGCTCCTGAAACCTAAGTAATGTAAAACATTTAACAGCTTTTTTTGGATCATAAGGTTAAGAAATTCCATTCCTAGGTTTTACTAATTGAAGTCTTCATCAAATAACATGGGGTGACAATGTTGTGGAGGGCAATGGTGCTGTGGTGGAGGTGATGAATAAATCAATTGATGGTAATTATTGAGTGCTTACTGTGGGCAGAACACTGTACTAAGTACTTGGGAGAGTACAATGTAACAGAGTTTATAGACACATTCCCTTCCCACAGGTAGATTACAATCTAAAGGAGGAGACAGACATTAATATAAATTATTATTAATAATAATAATAATTGTGGTATTTGTTAAGCACTTACTGTGTGCCAGGCTCTGTACTAAGCACTGCAGTGGATACAAGTAAATCAGGTTGGACACAGTCATTAATGCGTGGGACTGAGGTTCGGGTGAATTTTAAGTGCTTCAAATTCAAGTGCTTAGGTGAACGTAGAAGGGAGAGGGAGTAGAGGAAATGAGGGCTTAGTTGGGGAAGGCCTCTTGGATATGTGATTTTAATAAGGCTTTGAAGGTGGGGACAGTGATAGTCTAGTGCATTTGAAAGGAGGGAGAAGTTCTAAGCCAGAGGGAAAACATGGGCAAAGGGTTGGTGGTGAGATAGATGAGAGGCACAGTAAGTAAACTGGTGCTAGGGGAGTGAAGTTTGTGGACTGGGCTGTAGAAGGAAATCAAAGTGGTAAGGTGGGAGGGGATGAACTGATTAAGTACTTTAAAGCCAATAGTGAGGAGTTTCTGTTTGTTGTGAAGTTAGATGTGCAATCATTAGACGTCCTTGGTCTGAACAATTTTTTTAGAAAAATGATCCAAGCAGCAAAGTGAGGTATAGACTGGAGTGGAAAGAGATAGCATGCAGGGAGGTCAATGAGAGGCTGATGCAGTAGTCAAGGAGGGATATGATAGGTGCATGGATCAGCAAAGTAGCAATTTGGTGTTGACAAATTAACTTGGCTCAGGATATCTTGGGAAAAGGGAGGCAGGAGGGTGAGGAAGATGGACCCATTTTCCCAAAGCTGGGTCTTTGCCCTGCTCTTTGCTACTCCTCTCTGAAGTTTTCCCATTCTGAGTCTTTCCTTAGCTTCTGATAAAATGGTGCTGACTGACCAAAAATTATTAACACATGCAAAAGAGTTTTCAAACCCAATCAACAGTCTTGCATTTTTGTGGACTCATATGAGTGTGACCAGGATGAAGGTAAGAGTTCTGGGATGTATCCTTTTTATGCATTCTAACTTCTGAATATTACCTGCCATGTATTCTTAATTGAACCAACTTCTTGGTGTATTAGTTTTTAAGAGCGGTGTAAGCCTTAGCGCATGCTCTGCTAGAGAAAGGTACCAAACCTTATCCCCTTGGATTGTATTTGGCAATATTACTTCTCCACAGTTTTTATTTATGCTACCCTGAGAATCACCTCAATTTGTTTCTGCAGAAGAATCTAGGTTGTTGGAGAGAGAAGTCCTTAGGCAATTTAATGCTCTAGTAAACTTTAAATCCTATTGACTGGCACAGAAAAGACTGCCATGATTGGAAAGCATCTTCAAATGTGAAAAACTATCCTAGCTCATTAGGGGTGAGAGTGATAAGGATAATTAATAAGAGATTTGGCAAGGGCCAAATAATAGTAATCATAGAGATTAGAGACAAAAGAAAGACGGTTAAGGATTGACATAAAATCCTATACCCAATCGTCATGTGTTGATCTCTTACATAAATAAAATAGGGGATGAAGTGTTGAATGATTCAGCTTTCAAGTGAAATACAATAGAATAAAAACAATTCCTGTTGGATTTGGCAGTTTTACAGATACACCTGTCAGGCTGCCACAAAGTTGGTCAAGTTTTGAGAATGGCTTATAAGAATAGCATAATTGGGATGGAGGAAGGCTTACACAAGCAAACTTGCATTTGTGGAAAGAATATTTAATCAAATGGCTCAGCACAGCACTGAATACACTGGGGCAAATTTCAGGCACATTCCAGTCAATCAGTGGTATTTACTGAGAACCTGTATTTACTGATTGAAGGTAAAGTATTGTACAACACACTTGGGAGAGTGCAGGACATACATTCCCTGACTTCAAAGGAAGTAATAATCAACTACTTCACAAGGAATCAGTATACCAGGACACTATACATATGTATACCAGGAAAAAATAGCTAAATCAATCAATCAATTGTATTTATTGAGCGCTTACTGTGTGCAGAGCACTGTACTAAGCGCTTGGGAAGTACAAGTTGGCAACATATAGAGAAGGTCCCTAACCAACAGTGGGCTCACAGTCTAGAAGGGGGAGACAGAGAAAAAAACAAAACGTATTAACAAAATAAAATAGAGTAGAATACAATAGATATGCACAAGTAAAATAAATAAATAGAGTAATAAATATGTACAAACATATATACATATATACAGGTGCTGTGGGGAAGGGAAGGAGGTAAGGCAGGGGGAATGGAGAGGGGGAGGAGGAGCAAGGGGAGGAGGGGCTCAGTCTGGGAAGGCCTCCTGGAGGAGGTGACTCTCAGTAGGGCTTTGAAGGGAGGAAGAGAGATAGCTTGGCAGATATGGGGAGGGAGGGCATTCCAGGCCAGAGGGATGATGTGGGCCGGGGGTCGACGGCAGGACAGGTGAGAATGAGGCATGGTGAGGAGATTAGCGGCAGAGGAGCGGAGGGTGAGAGCTGGACTGTAATCCAGTCGGGATAGGATGAGAGATTGAGCCAGCAGGGTAGCAGTTTGGATGGAGAGGAAAGGGCGGATCTTGGCAATGTTGCGGAGCTGAGACCGGCAGGTTTTGGTGACGGCTTGGATGCGAGGGGTGAACGAGAGAGCGGAGTCGAGGATGACACCAAGTTTGCGGGCTTGTGAGACGGGAAGGATGGTAGTGCCGTCAACAGTGATGGGAAAGTCAGGGAGAGGGCAGGATTTGGGAGGGAAGACAAGGAGGTCAGTCTTGGACATGTTGAGTTTTAGGTGGCGGGCAGACATCCAGATGGAGATGTCCTGAAGGCAGGAGGAGATGCGAGTCTGGAGGGAGGGGGAGAGAGCAGGGGCAGAGATGTAGATTTGGGTGTCATCAGTGTGGAGATGATAGTTGAAGCCGTGGGAGCGAATGAGGTAACCAAGGGAGTGAGTGTAGATCGAGAACAGAAGGGGACCAAGAACTGAACCTTGAGGAACCCCCACAGTAAGGGGATTGGAGGGGGAGGAGGAGCCTGCAAAAGACTGTGAGCCCCATGTGGGACAACCTGATTACCTTGTATCGTCCCCAGAGCTTAGAACAGTGCTTGGCTCATAGTAAGCACTTAACAAATACTAAAGTTATTATTATTATTATTATTATGTTCCCTGTCCACAGTGAGCTCTTGGTCTAGAAGGGGAGGCTGACATTAATTTAAATAAATTATGGATATGGATATGTGTGCTGGGGGCTGAGAGAGGGGTAATTCAAGGGTGCAAATCCAAGTGCAATGGGATGCAGAAGGGAGTGGGAGAAGAGGAAATGGGGGTTTAGTCAAGGAAGGCTTCTTGGAGGAGATGTGCGTTTAATAAGGTTTTGAAGGTCAGGAGAGTGGATCATCTGTTGGATATGAAGAGGGAGGACATTTCAGGCCAGAAGCAGGACATGAGTGAAAGGTTGGAGGCGAGACAGATGAGATTGAGGTACAGGGAGTAGGTTGGTATTAGAGGAGTGAAATATGAGGAATGGATTGTAGTAGGAAACCAGTGAGGTAAGGTAGGAGGGGGCAAGATGAGAGCTTTACCTATGATGATAAGGAGTTTCCTTTTGATGTGGAGCTCTATGGACAACCACTGGGGGTTCTTGAGGAGTGGGGGGACATTGACTGAACCGTTTTGTAGAGAAGTTATCCCAGCAGCAAAGTGAAGTATGGACAAGTGGGGATAGACAGGAGGCAGAGAAATCATCAAGGAGGCTGATGTGGTGATCAAGGCAGGAGGTAAATAGTTGGATTGACATGGTAGTAGTTTGGATGGTGAGTCAAAGGATTTTAATGATGTTGTGAAGGTTCAATCGGCAGGGTTTGGTAACAGATTGAATATGTGCGTTGAATGAGAGATGTGAATCAAAGATAACACCAAAGTTACAGGCTTATGAGACAGGGAGGATAATAATAATAACTGTAATGATTGTGATATTCATTAAGAACTTACTATGTTCCAGGCACTATACTAAGCACTGGGGTGGATACAAGCAAATTGGTTTGGAAACAGTCCCTGTCCCACATGGGGCTCACAATCTTAATCCACATTGTCCAGATGAGGTAACTGAGGCACAGAGAAGTGAAGAGACTTGTCCAAGGTCACATAGCAGACAAGTGGTGGAGTCAGGATTAGAACCCAGATCCTCCTGACTCCCAGGCCCATGCTCTATCCACTAGGCCACACTGTCGACAGTGATGGGAAAGTCAGAGGGAGGACAGGGTTTGGGAGGAAGAATTCTGTTTTGGACAAGCTAAGTTTAAGATGTTGGCGGGACATCCAAGTAGAGATGTCCTGAAGACAGGACAAAATGCAAGACTGCAGAGAGGAAGAGAGATCAAGGATGGAGATGGAGATTTGGGAATCATCCGCATAAAGATGGTAGTTGAAGCCATGGGTGTTCAAATCAAATCAAATCAAAGAAAATCAGAGTAAAGCAAATCTGGCATTCTCAGAGACCTTCCAGATCCTTCCTTCAATAACCCCAATCTCCAAGCAAACCCTGAAACAAACTAAATTTCAGTGAGTACTCCCAATCCAGGAACTTCCCAAAGCTGGAACCACTGCAGCCTAGCTAAATCATTTCAGGTAAAATCCCCTAAGGATGATTGCCTAAAATTCTGGAACTGCCTATCATCATCTTTCCTAGTGGGCGGATATCATATCTCCTTCTAAATATGATTGACAGATTAAGTTTTCCAGTTTGAGCAGCCTTACATCCATGCTCAACCACCCTGGCTATTGTTTCTGCTCCTCTCAAACTTTCCAGGGCATGAGCATTAGCCACAAGTGGAGAAAACTCACTGATGGCAGCAGTGCTTTGGATTAGTATGCTCCTTGCGGGCAGGGATCGTTGTCTACCAACCCTATTATAATCTACCAAGTGCTTAGCACAGTGCTCTGCACATGGCAAGTGCTCAATAAATGCCTTTGATTGAGGGTGTTAGCATTTTTCTCTTGTGGTCCCCATTCGGCTCAAATTTCAGCAGCGGAGAAACAAAGAGCAGAGAATTTTCTCTCAGCTCAGTTCGTGGGAAGAAGGTAGTGGGAGGGCAGGATTGTGAAGAAATTACCCGCCTTCCAATAACCACTGAACTGAGAAGCCTCCCAGGAATCCCACCGGGGCGGCTCTTTCGCTTCAAAACCCCTAGCAAATGCCGCTATATCTACAACAGATAGGTAATGCTCCCAGGGGCAGGAGTGAGAACAGAGCATGTCACAAAGAGGGTACAAAGGATAATCCTCTTAAACCAGACTAACTGGCCTCGCAATCACAAACCGAGGGTCATTTTTCCTGCCAATTCTCTCCTTCCTGCCCATGTGGGATCCTCAATTTATAGCTTGTGTCATCTTTTAGTGATTGCTTCAGAGTCCAAAGTCCCAGATGGGTTTCTGAACCTTTGTCTCCATGTCAGCTCAGTGTTCGTATGAAATCCATCACAATCAAGATACTATTTATTAAATGCTTACCACGTGCCCAGCACTGTGCTAAGCACTATGACAGATCAGACATACTCAATATAGAGCTGAGTACAGCTTACTAAGTAGCAGTTTGATTTAATTCATTCCTAAGAATGGGTAAGTGTGGATGAATGCTTTGATTCTGGTTTGGGACCAGTCAATCAGGCCCTCCTAGGGCCTAACTCCCAACAGCCACTACTCAGACAATACCCAGTGGCTCCGGTTTACTCTTAGTGCTGAAGGCTTCTAGAAAACGAGGTCAGTTTGAATGCAAATGCGGTCCTCCTATTTCTTATGGCATTTGATAAGCACTTGCTATGTGCCAGGAACTGTACTAAGCACTGGGACTTTGTCCAAGGTCACACAGCAGACAAGTGACAGAGCTGGGATTAGAACCCAGGTACTTCTGAAGCCCAGGCCCGTGCTATGTCCATTAGGCCAAGCTAGCCTGCACTGCTTTACCATATTGTTATACTGAATTTTATTGATTCTCTCTCTTTCCATTACGTTTCACTTGCTCCCAAATTTTCCCATTTGTACTCGACCTTCTAGAATGGGAAATGCACTTATTGTCCATCTCTTTAATGGTGGAAGCATGATGTTAGTTAAGCAATATTTACGCATCCTGTTTGGGCATTTAACATTTGAAGTCCACAAAAGGAAATTGTAACTTTGCCTCCCCTTTGATTAAGATTGGGGTACTAAATCAGAAGCTGGACACCACAGTGCCTTCTATAAAAGCTAGGAGTTGGACCCCAGATATCTACATCTCTGCCCCTGCTCTCTCTCCCTCCCTTCAGGCTTGGGTCTCCTCCTGTCTTCAGGACAACACCATCTGGATGTCTGCCCGCCATCTAAAACTCAATATGTCCAAAACTGAACTCCTTGTCTTCCCTCCCAAATCCTGCCCTCTCCCTGACTTTCCCATCACTGTTGACGGCACTACCATCCTTCCCGTCTCACAAGCCCGCAACCTTGGTGTCATCCTCGACTCCGCTCTCCGCAACATCGCCAAGATCCGCCCTTTCCTCTCCATCCAAACCGCTACCTTGTTGGTTCAACCTCTCATCCTATCCCGACTGGATTACTGCATCAGCCTCCTCTCTGATCTCCCATCCTCCTGTCTCTCCCCACTTCAGTCTATACTTCATGCTGCTGTCCAGATCATCTTTGTGCAGAAACGCTCTGGGCACGTTACTCCCCTCCTCAAAAACATCCAGTGGCTACCAGTCAACCTGCGCATCAAGCAAAAACTCCTAACTCTCGGCTACAAGGCTGTCCATCCCCTCGCCCCCTCCTACCTCACCTCCCTTCTCTCCTTCTACAACCCAGCCTGCACCCTCCACTCCTCTACCACCACTAACCTCCTCAATGTACCTCTTTCTCGCCTGTCCCACTGTTGACCCCCGGCCCACGTCCTTCCCCTGATCTGGAATGCCCTCCCTCCACACATCCGCCAAGCTAGCTCTCTTCCTCCCTTCAAAGCCCTACTGAGAGCTCACCTCCTCCAGGAAGCCTTCCCAGACTGAACCCCCTTTTTCCTCTCCTCCTCACCATGCCCCCCACCCTACCTCCTTCCCTCCCAACAGTACCTGTATATATGTTTGTACAGATTTATTACTCTATTTATTTTACTTGTACATATTTACTATTCTATTTATTTTCTTAATGATGCACATCTAGCTTTATTTCTATTTATTCTGATGACTTGACACCTGTCCACATGTTTTATTTTGTTGTCTGTCTCTCCCTTCTAGACTGTGAGCCTGTTGTTGGGTAGGGACTGTCTCTATAGGTTGCTGACTTGTACTTCCCAAGCACTCAGTACAGTGCTCTGCACATAGTAAGTGCTCAATAAATATGAATGAATGAATGAATACATGAATGAATGAGGCTGAACAGAATTACTGGGTACCAGTGCAAGGTAAAGTGGCTGTGAAGCATCATGGCCTACTGGGTAAAGCATAAGCTTGAATCAGAAGGAGCTGGGTTCTTAATCCCAGCTTCCTTCACTTGTCAGCTGTGTGACCTTGGGTAAGTCACTTCACTTCTTTGTGACTCAGTTCCCTCATCAGCAAAATGGAGATTAAGACTGTGAGCACCATGTGGGACATGGACTGTATCCAACCTGATTAGCTTGTATCTACCCCATTGCTTAGTACAGTGCAGGGTACACAGTAAGTGCTTAATACCATAAAAAAAAAATTGGCTAAGGTTAGTAAAAGAATCACAGGCTGGCATTTCATCCTTCCAGGGATTCATCAGCACGGTGCAGCTGTTGTGTCAGCAGGGGAAAGTGTCAATCTTCGCTAGTAACAGATACTCAAAAAAATAGTGTAATGGACACTTCCTTACATATAGTTGTTTGAGGCATCTGGAATGATGAAGTGGATGGATTTCAGTTCATCGTGCGTTTGAAAAAATATTATAAAAACAAAGAAATCCACACACTAAAGCACTTTTCAAAAATCTACAAAAATGTAGACTGTGTACTTTACTTCTTATATTTGCTTTCTTCGTACTTTAGAAGGATTTAGCTTCCAGGCATATATGTTTTCAGGATTCTTCAAACTGAAGGAGTAGTCTGAAAAACTGTGAATATAATTAGATATGGGATATGTTTAACAGCTGGAGGGATTTCACACTTAGGACCCAATTTATGAAACTTAGTTGCTGGCATTGTTTCAACACCAGCCCTGGAAGTCATAATTTCCCGAGGATTTTTTTTCTGGATTTGGAAATTATTTGTGTATGGAAAATATATCATTTTTAAAACAAAGTTATCGTAGCTGTACCAAGCTGGGCGTGAATGGGCGACTTCAGATACAAGGCTGGACAACATTATCCTAGTTAAATATAAGGTCCAGGGTATTACTTGTCTTGAAAAGTCTTTTGAAAAATGTCTACACATTAGAATTCCATCACCTTTTTCATGTTCTTTAGCAGAGTGGATGCAGTGCTTTACTTTGTTGTTGTTAAGGACTACAAAGTAGACACTTAATAGAGCAGCTGTATATTCATAGGGAGGTGTGAGTGGATGTGGAAGTTGGGAGAATTTCCAGCTAAGGGACACAGACTACATGATAAAGTTGAGGTCCAACTTCTTTCATGCTTTTCTTTGCTTGTTTAAATCTTTTTTATTAGGCTAGAGTGGTTCATAATGGACTATTAGAGATAAAATTTAGAGAAAGTTAGTGACATTAGTAACACTAGCAGAGTTTAGGTAAAATCAGGGACAACTGGTTCAAGATGGATGATTTGTAAGCTCCTAGAGGGCAGGGGTCACATCTACCAACCTTAGTGTACTCTCCCAAGCATTTAGTACAGGGCTCTGTACCCAGTAATTGCTCAATAAATGCAGATGATTTATTAATAGAGGGAAAAGTGAGGGGAATTAGAAGGTATAGTCTTAGTCATACAGTGAGATATTAGCCAAAGTGGCCAGTGTACCAATTCCTCCAAGTATCAGTGAATCAATCACTAGTATTCATTGAGCAATTACTGTGTGCAGAGCACTTTTCCAGATGCTTGGAAGAGTACAGTATAACTAAGTTGGTAGACACATTTTCTCTCAACTATCCCTGGATATTGTCAGAGACAAAATACTGGGGGAGAACCAGTAAACAATTTCTTATTTCATAGTTTTTAACCATGATTCTGGCAAATCTGACTTGCATTGAAGCTTAGATCTTGGCATATAAAACAAGTTAAAGAACAAGTTGATAACTGGCAGTTGGTCTGGGCTGAAGGTGCTCCATGAATAGGCAGTCTGAATTCAATCGAGGACTTCTAAGCAATCCTGAAGAAGGTATGAACCCAAAGCGCTTAGAACAGTGCCTGGCACATAGTGCTTAACAAATATCCCACTACCAAGGCACTGCCATTAAATACAGATGTTTGCCCAATCAATAAATAATATATATGGGGTACTTACTTTGAGAAGATCCCTTCACTAAGCTCTTGGGAGAATTCAACAGAGTGAGTTATCAGACACAATCCCTGCTTTCAAGGAATTTACAATCTACGGGGAAGACAGTCACTAAAGTAAATTATAGATAGAAGGAAGTAATAGAGTAGAAAGATGTCCACATATATGTGATGGGACATTGTGACTATTCAAGTGTTAATATGGCCCTGAAGTGTCAAAATATCAGTTGGAACATACAAGCTGCGGAGTTCAGAAATCACCTTGGGAAGGCCTTTCAAGGAGATGCAATTTCAGCAGCTGTTGAAGATGGGGAGAATCCCCTTCACTAAAGACCAGGAAAGCAATTCAAAGGAATGACAATTAAACTCTTGGTCTCTTCTTAACACACCTCCCACCATCAGCAATGAGGTCCTATTAAGAACAATTAATTTGCCAATATATAAAGACCAGTTTATATATACAATATATAAACATATATATAATATATAATATTATATATTATTATAAATATATAATATTATATATATAAATATATATAAAGTAGGAGGCCTTCCCAGACTGAGCCCCCTCCTTCCTCTCCCCCTCCTCCCCCTCCCCATCCCCCCGCCTTACCTCCTTCCCCTCCCCACAGCACCTGTATATATGTATATACATTTGTACAAATTTATTACTCTATTTATTTATTTATTTTACTTGTACATATTTATTATATTTATTTTATTTGGTTTGTATGTTTTGCTTTTCTTGTCTGTCTCCCCCTTCTAGACTGTGAGCCCGCTGTTGCGTAGGGACCGTCTCTATATGTTGCAAACTTGTACTTCCCAAGCACTTAGTACAGTGCTCTGCACACAGTAAGTGCTCAATAAATACGATTGATTGAATAAATGAATAATATAACATATTTATGTTTATATAATGACTCCCTTGGAGTCATAAATAATAACAAAACTCCTCTATCTGATGGCATAACTTTCCATGATGTTCAGCAGGAGGGTGTCTTTTTCAGACACCTGTACCTGTTATTTTTTTTAAAAAAGGTATTTGTTAAGCACTTACTATGTGCTAGGCATTGTACTACGCACTGCGGTAGATACAAGGCAATTAGGTTGGGAACAGTCCCTGTTCTACATGGGGCTCACGGTCTTAATCCCCATTTTGCAGATGAGGCAACTAAGGTGCAAAGAAGTTAAATGATTTGCCCAAAGCCACACAACATACAAGTGGCAGAGAGAGGATTAGAAACCAGGTCCTTTTGACCCCCGGGTCTGTGCTCTGTCCATTAGGCCATGCTGCTTCTCTTCCTCAACATACAGAATAGTGAGAAAATGACACAGAATTTCAAAGTTGCCACCATATCACCATCTTCAGTAAGAAAGGTGAAAAAAGTAATAGCAGATACTACCATACAATGTCATTGCCCTAAACTTCTGACAAAATCCAAGCTAGAGTTCTCCAGGACCAGCTACTGAACATTGCAATCATACGTTCCTAGAATCATCATAGCTCTGCTTCAGAGCACAGTGGGCACACTGGATGTGATCTTTGATGTATGCCAGACCCAGAAGAAGGTCAAGCAATAAAGTTCGTGGTATCTATTAACCACCATCAACAGAATAAGGCTCTATTCAAGCAGATTGATTGTCCTGGGAAGTTTCTTGGGACCGTTTTGCATTTTTTTTTTTTTACAAAGATGAGATTAAAATGCCAAAGAATAAGCACTGGATTCCCTTTCAACAACACAATAAGGGACATTTTTTGGGTGCCCAAAGGAGCCGTGACTTTGGATTCCACATTGGCCTTTTCAGCCACACACAGATTCCTAAGTGAAATCACTGTTAGTAGAGTCCTCTTCAAATACAAAAAACAACTATATATTTATTTTAGAATGAAGCCTTGCAGATATATTCAAAAAATCCAAGAGCCATCAACACTGTCACTACCCAACAAAATATCTATCTTCCCCAACTCCATTCTTGAACCCTTCCCTAATCTAAATTGTCCAGCCCTTTCTATAAGTCTCCTAGCACCAACTGATGATCTTTGTACCCCTATTGCAGAACTGAGTGACCTTTGGGCGATCAAAATATTTTGATTTCCCTATTGATTAAAACATATATTGATTAAAAAGAGGTCTTCTCAAGTTTTTTTTTTAGTTTTTCCTGTCTTCAAATGCAAAAATTAAATTTAAGTATTATGATTTTAAAATCCAAATAAGCATACGACTTATCGCTAAGGTTTATGGAACTATTCTCTGAAAATACCCATGCAGATTACCATGCTTCAGGGATCTAGAAGAAAGTAGTCGATGAACTGAAAAGGAATTCCATAGCACCTCTTTCCTAATCTTCATTGAGAGAATCCGGGAGGAGACAATTCCGTGGAGTTGACTGGTGTCATCTACACTTTCACTGACCACATGGTGGACTTGGATTGAGGACTGTAAGGAGTAAAAAATAGGTGGCCCTAGATATTATTTGAATGTATCTACAAAGCTAATCTAAATTAAGGATTGTCAAAAAGAGAAGATTACATCCCTCCCCTGTGCCTGTCATATATACACAGCAAGTATTAAATATCCTTTTGCCCTCCTATTTGTTCTACCACACACTTCAAACAAATCCTGCTTGGACCACAGCCTGATACAATAAATGGAAGTATTCTATGACCCTGGTTATGTCCTCAGCTTCTGGCAGGCTCAGATACTTCCAGTATATGTCAATGTAAGCTGGAACATGGGGTGCACTACCCAGTTTTTCTTTGACCCAGAAAACTAATGCTTATACAATCTGTTTATCCCTAGCTTTATTTTAGCACCTGGGGGGTGGGGCTGTTGGAGAGGGGGGTGCAGAAGAGGTGCCAGGAGGTTGAATAAAAGCTGTCAGGTGGCAAACAAAAAGGATCAGGTGTCTCCACATTAAGAGCCAATAGCAGAAGCTGGCAAGATTGAAGCCCAGGAGGAAATACAGGTCTAATATTAATAAACACCTGCCTGGCATTACTGTACCTGTTGGACGTGTCCCAGTAAGATAATTAATCGACTGAACTTGACAAAACAATTTTCTCTAAATCCTAAAGCAGTATTCATTACAAGGTCATTCTGAATCTGCTCCACCAACTGTGAGAAAGGCACCAGAAACCCAGACATGTAGTGTTACATAAAGCTGGCAGATTCACACAATCACTGCCCTGAACTAATTCAAAATAAAGCTTATGCTGAAAATATGAAAATTCTGCATTTTCACAGACTCTATCCTTGGAACAGTCTAAAAGACTATGATGCCTTAAACCATCAGCTCCTAGACCTGAGCTCGCTGTGGGCAGAAATTGTGTCTCTTTATTGCTGTATTGTACTTTCCCAAGTGCTTAGTACAGTGCTCTGTACACAGTAAGAACAGTAAGCCCTCAATAAATGCAGTTGAATAAATGATTGAATGAATAGTATGCCTCATGTTTACTAGGAAGAACTAAATAGCTAAGATTGTAAACTAGAGAAGATTAGGGTTGTTTTCTTTCTTATATATGCAGTGATTTTCAGTCCTTTTCAGAAGATTTTGAAGAAGTTGTAAAGGACCAAGTTTCATAGAGATAAACTGAATTTATTTTGATGAGAACTGTTTCCTTGGTGTTACAGAGAAATAACTCTTCATTACTCTCCCTCTGACTTCACTACTACCTCTTATAGAGGAGACTCACTCCCTGGAAGTTAATGAGCTCCATGGCCACTAGGTTTGATGGGGAAACCCACTTACTTGGGGTGTAAGACTGATAGTTGCGCATTCAAGAGAGAGCCAAGCTAGCTCTCTTCCTCCCTTCAAAGCCCTACTGAGAACTCACCTCCTCCAGGAGGCCTTCCCAGACTGAGCCCCCTCCTTCCTCTTCCCCTCTTCCCCCTCCCTATCCCCCCTTACCTCCTTCCCCTCCCCACAGCACCTGTATATATGTATATATATTTGTACGTATTTATTACTCTATTCATTTACTTTATTTGTACATATTTATTCCATTAATTTTATTTTGTTAATATGCTTTGTTTTGTTCTCTGTCTCCCCCTTCTAGACTGTGAGCCCATTGTTGGGTAGGGACTGTCTCTATATGTTGCCAACGTGTACTTCCCAAGCACTTAGTACAGTGCTCTGCACACAGTAAGCACTCAATAAATACTACTGAATGAATGAATGAATGAATGAATGAATGAATTCAAGAGCATGTCTGGTCTTCCAATCAGGCTACCAAGCCCACACCTCTCCTTTACCCAGAATGGTCCTAATGGATCCAATCTGCACTTGGCTGTGGTACCAGGTTGTAGCTTCTACACTGTGGGGAAATAAAGCAACACAATGACATTCTCACCCCTGGATTAAACCTACAGAAGCTTCTCTCTTTCCTCCTTGAGAGTCAGAACCTAAAAGTATTACATTACCTTTAGTACGCTCAGTCTTTTCGTTACTCTTGGTTGGGTACTGGCAGTCTGCAAACTGCTGTTATGTACCAAAGCTAATGTAGAAGTCTTAATTTCACTATCCTCCCCAGTGCTTAGAACAGTGCTTTGCATATAGTAAGTGCTTAACAAATGCCACTATTATCATTATTATTATAAAAAAGGTTTCATTGATATTTGTGGATCTGAGCAGCAGGGGAAGGGGAATCTCAAATAAAGTTCTTTCAAAACATTTATGTTCTATCACCCTCAAGTATACTAAAACAAGTATGGTAAAGGAAAAAAAAACAAGTGAAGAATCATGAACTGTGAGGAAAACAGATCATTTTTATTAGGGCCTCTCTCCCTTTTGCCAATTTCTGCATTTGTTATCCAATTTGTTCCTATCACGAGGAAATTATTTGTTCAGTAAAATAGTTACAAAGGGTAGTGCGGGTAAAGAAGCAAGTCATATCTGTGAAGTCATGTGGGCTCCAGAAAAATGATAAGGTCACAAAAAAGAGAGCATCAATTCATTCATACATTCATTCATTCATTCAATCAATCATATTTATCGAGCGCTTACTGTGTGCAGAGTACTGTGCTAAGTGCTTGGGAAGTACAAGTTGGCAACATATAGAGACGATCCCTACCCAACAATGGGCTCACAGTAATTCTCTTTCTTATCTGATGGGGAGGGTGAGCCCAGAATATGGGCATTTCCTCAGGAGGCACAACTTATTTGCCTATATCAGGTTTGCTGTAATAATTTTTTTTTAAGTGGTTGTCTTTTTCCAAGCACAGTTTCCAAATCCACAAGACCCCATAGGACCCCAGAGCAGGCAACAACACATGGAAAGAGAACAAGAATGCTGGAGGCACAAGCTACAATCCTGGTTTCTTTTTATATTTCCCTGCAGGCCTATTGGAACGGAATTAAAGAACATTTCTGAATTTTCCTGTGAGTCTGGTCAGGGGTGCAGGGAAAGAAATACAGAGCAAGGGTCACAGGGGACCCTCAGGCTGAGGGTGATTGCATGTAAAGCCACAGACACAAAGGGGCTAGGGACTTATCCCTGTTTCCTTCAGGAAAAAGATGCCAAAGATTGGGAGGGGTTACGCCTCTACCTTCAGGTATTTAAAATTAGACACGGCTGAATTAGGCACAATAGCCTACTTATCTCACGGGGAGAGTGTAAAAACAAGTGATGTGAGAATAAAAAAACCCTCAGAGCTCCTCAAATTCAAGGTTTTGTTACGATTAATAGCATTGTGAAGATCATCCATATTTATCGGGTATTTAGGTGCAGGACACTAGAGTGGGCACATGAATGCACAATCGCATTACATATGAATACTCTATTTTTAGCATGAAATACAATATTAAGGGGGCCTATCGACTTCTCAAATAACTACAGCACTTAAAACATGTAGCGAGAAAAAGCTGAATAAGCAAGCTGCAATCTACTGAAGTTGCTCATAATGAAAAGTCTGTGGGAAGGAAAGGAGAGGAAGTAATAGTGAGTATCTTTGCCCTTGTGAGTTTATTTTCGAAACACTTGGTAGGTGAAGAAAAAGAAATGAGAAAGACAGGCTTCTTAGAAGAGAGACTTGATGTGAACTCTGGGAAAATTGGAAATAATCAGACAGCCACATGGCCATCAGATGGGGGTTCAATAATAAGGTTCAAGGCAACCTAAAAAGATGTTATACCGTATGGACAACAATTATTTACCATCAGTAAAAAATAGGTCTGGAAAGTTGGTGGGGGGAAAAAAATAGAAATGTTTAGAATAGTTTTAGCTCACTGCAGACATTACCAAGTGAAGAGATCATTCTTGCTTTCTTGCACCATAGATCTGTAACTAGAGGAGCCTTCAAATATTTTATTATTTATTTAAAAATCAACCATGGGGTTTTAATTTCAATTTAAAAGAGCAGTTCCACAACTACTCATGCCAAAGCAGAGTTAAAGAAGGACAGTATAAAATAAATGATTGGCTTGGTTTCCACTATCATGGACTTCTGCCAAAAAGGGAAGGATTATCATTCTTAATAGCGCATAGGAGTTGGATATGGCCTATCAGCGGGGACACAAGAAAATGTAATCAAGGCTTTAATGCCCAAAGCAAAATAAGCAGAATGGCCTTCCACAAGAATTTTCCAAGAGCTGCAATTCTCGCTGGAGGGTCCAGGGCACAATACAAAGTTAGGCTGAAAAATAATTCTCTAAATAGGATTATTGGGAAAAAAAACCCTAAGAGAGAATCCGTGAAATGTGTAAATTTGGCTGGACTGGATGAACAGATTTCTATGTGGAAAAGAAAAAGTTCAATTTTCATCAGCAAAAGAGCGTTGTCAGTGAGATGCTTGGACGGATATCTCAATAGCTAAAATGTGTGTCAGATTTGTTTTTCTATTCCAATTGTGCATTAATTAAATCTTTCATGATAGCTTTTGTGAAAAGCAAAATCCATAAATTTGAGGCATTTTCATAGCTAAGACATGGGCTTGATGTAATACATAATGACTGATAAACAACTAATAAAGATACTGTGAGGTCTTTCCATCCAAGGATATCAAAAGACCGTTCAATGCACCAAATGTTCTACTCTACCATATATAGGTAGCATAACCATCGACCTCTACCATAACCTCATCTAAATGTGTCCTGTGGAACGTTCACTTAAAAGTAAATTCCCCTTCATCCTCAACTTGTTCCAGACCCACTCATGGTTCTTCCTTACCATCACTGAGACCTGGCTTTCTCCTGGTGACACTGGAAACCCTGTGACAGCTCTTGTCCACACTCCACACCTCAGAGGGAGAGAGGAAAGAGTCACCTTATTCCTCACCCCCGAATGCCAATTTTGAACTACTCCACTTACCAATATCCCTTACCTTCTCTTCCTTTGAAGCCCCTGTCTTTTGCTTTCACCAGCTAATATAAATAGTAATCACAGTTGTGTACTGCCTCTCTGGTCTTGCCTCTGATTGCTGAGTTTCTTTGATGCCTTCTTCTTGTTCCTCCTCTCTTACAAAGATCTTTAGGAACATCAATATCCACCTGGATGTTCCTGATGGCCTTCCAGCTTCCCTCTTCCTCTCACTCCTCAATTCTGTAGACCTCCTGCTTCACCCTTCCTCACCTATAAACCAAGTTGAACATTCACCAACCTCATCATCACTAGACTTTGGATACAAGTGGATACAGGCAGCAGCATGGCCTAGTGGAAAGAGCATGGGTTTGGGAGTCAGAGGTCGTGGGTTCTAATCCCGGCTCCACCACGTGTCAGCTGTGTGACCTTGGGCAAATCACTTAACTTCTTTGTGCCTCAGTTACTGCATCTATAACATGGGGATTAAGACGGTGAGCCCCACGTGGGGCAACCTGATAGCCTTTTATCTACTCCAGTGATTAAAACAGTGCTTGGCACGTAGTATGTGCTTAACAAGTATTATTATTATTATTATTATTATTATTATTATTATTATCATTATCATTATTATTTGAACCTCACCAACCATAAAATTTGGCTCCCTGTGTACAGTCTTCTAACCTGCCTTCATACCTGCTGAACTACTTTCTCTCTCCATTAAGACCTATGGTTTTAGATTCCCTAATCTTATTCAAAATTGTTCTCCCCTACCTGGATCCCCTGCCTACCTTCCTTGATTAGCTATTACTTATCATTTTCCTCTCCAGACTAAACTATTTTAGTTAATTTAGCCTTTCTTCAGCTCTGGATTTCTCCTCACTCATTAACCAAAAAGCCCAAGAGCCTTCATCTTTTGAATCTGATTTCAGTAGATATTTGTTCCTATCAATCATGAATCACAAACTGCAAAAAAAGCTGATAAAATCGTAATGATGTTCAATCAGCAAAATCATAAACAAACTGATGCAGACCCCTTTCCAATTTATTCTGGATGATAGAGTACATAGACTGTGAACCCCATGTGGGAAAGGGACTGTGTCTGTTCTGATTAAATTGTACCAACCCCAGCCGTTTGACACAGAGTAAACATTTGGCAAATATAATGATAATACTGGATTAGGGTTAAAGTTTAGTAGTGAGGAAACTGTTTGGGTGATTTCTGGCTTATAAATTAATATTGCATATCAATCAAGACTGTGAACAATCCCATCCGATAGCAATATTATTTGAGTGCCTGCTGCACACACAGCATTTCTAGATGCATTTCTAGACTGTGAGCCCGTTGTTGGGTAGGGACCGTCTCTATATGTCAACAACTTGTACTTCCCAAATGCTTAGTACAGTGCTCTGCACACAGTAAGCACTCAATAAATACGATTGAATGAATAGCACTGTCCCAGACAATTGGGAGAATTCAATAAAGCTAAAGGGCACAGTCCCTGACAAAAAATAATTTTATTTCCATTTATTTCAATTATTTCAACTTTAACATTTTCACAGATTTGGCATGATAATAATATAATAATTGTGGTATTTGTGGAGCATTTTACTATGTGCCAAACACTGTACTAAGTATCGAGATAGATACAAATAACCAGAATGGAAATAGTCCCTATCCCACCCAGGGCTCACAGTTTAAGGAGACAGAAGAATAGGTATTGAATCCCCATTTTACAGACGAGGAAACTGAAGTTAAATGACTTGTCCATGGCCACACATCAGGCAAATAGCAGAAGCAGTTTGGCCTAGTAGAAAGACCACAGGCCTAGGAATCTGAAATATCTGGGTTCTAAATCACAGCTGTGCTGCTTGTTTGCAGTGTGAACTTGGGGAAGTCAGCCCGTTGTTGGGTAGGGACCATCTCTATATGTTGCCAACTTGTATTTCCCAAGCGCTTAGTACAGTGCTCTGCCCACAGTAAGCACTCAATAAATATGACTGAATGAATGAATGAATGAAATTTAACTTATCTGTGCCTCTGTTATCTCATCTGTAAAATGGGGATAAAGTTGTGTGCGATCCATGAGGAAAATGGACTGTGCCCAACGTGATTCATTTGTATCTACTGCAGTGCTTAGTACAGTGCCTAGAACAGAGTAAGCATTTAACAAATGCAATAGAAAAAGTGGCAAAACAGAGATGAGAGAATACAGGTCTTCTGAAAAGCAGGGCCATGCTCTTTCCTCTAGGCCATGCTGCTTCTCTTTTCTTTCCCAGGATTTTTCCTAGAGGCAGAGCAGTATGGAAGCAACATGGTATAGAGTGGATAGAGAACGGGCCAGTGAGTCAGAAGGTCATGGGTTCTAATCCTGGTTCTGCCGCTTGACTGCTGTGTGACCTTGGGCAAGTCACTTCACTTCTCTTGGCGTCAGTTACCTCATCTGTAAAATGGGGATTAAGACTGTGAGCCCCATATGGGACAGGGACTGTCCAACCCGACTGGCTTGTCTCGACTCCAGTGCTCAGTACAGTGCGTGGCAACACAGCAACTATTTAATAAATACTATAATAAGTATTATTATTACCCTACCTCCTGAATTGTCCTGGAAAGTCCCAGAAATCATCTACTTTTTGAGCATCCTGTCCTCACCAGAGATTTCTGCCTAGACTGCCAAAGAGTTAATGGGATTTGTAGTTCCTGGTGGACTCCCATACAAAGATGATCAATACACATTTTGATATGTGGATCCTGTCCCCTATTTTCCACCAGAGGAATGGCTGTGCTTGATGATGGAAGCCCATAATGTTAAGGAAGTACCAGAGGTAGGTAAATCCTGATTGAGTTCTTGAAATATAAGATCATTGTTCTTACAGATAATGGATCTGAGGCCACCCTACTTAGAGGGCTGAACTGAGAGTGACTAGAGAGTCTTTGATGTCCACAGTTCGTTCAACAGATTTTTCAACTATTTGTGTTATTCACAGTATAAATAATCTTAGGGCCCTTGGGCTAAATTCTGTGCATAAAAATGGGTAATTTCCTACACATACAAAGCCGTTCCTCACAAAATCAGGCATCACACATTTAAAGCTATGCTCACGGGAATATTTATTTTATAGGCATTACTCTAGACACCCACTATGGATTAATTTTTTCCAATGTGCAACATTAGTCCTTAGCCTTTTAATAAAAACAACACACAACCCACACACAACCTCACTAATAGCATGTGGTATATGTGATTCCAGGATTACCCTGCTATTAAATAAAAGAAATGAGGACCCACCAGAGCAAAGACTATAGGTATATAAAATTCTCATAATTTCTTGGCATGCATATTACTGCTGCCCAGGGGTACAGTAACTTATTCACTCAACTATAAGGAAAACTTTCTAGGTTTTCTTTTGTTTGTAATAAAATACAAAAATTTAATGTAAAAGAGGCAGGAAATCATCAAAATCCCCCCTTTCTAGGCCAATTTTTCCTTTGGCATTTCATAGAGTTCTTTCAAGTCTTTCACAGAGGGAGGAAAATTGATAAATCAAAAAGGATAAAAACAATGAACCAGCATCATGAATCACAGTTTTCTCTCAGAAACCAAAATGGCTCAAATAATTTTGGCATGAGTTGGGCAGGAGAGGTGGTAAGAAAGGCAGCCAGGCAATCAAAAAAGTCTGCATAACCATTTAGTTGTTACAGAAAAGGTCATCTAATTTAGAAGTATACAATGGTACGCAGAGGCATATTTTGATTAATAACATGAGTAAAATTTGACAACAGAAACTGAGTTGGAATTCCACTTTGCAGATCACATTTGAGCACAACACCCAATATAAACATGAGAGTGAGAGATAAATATTGTCTTATCATAGTAATTATTGCGGTTTTTGTTAAGTGCCTACTTTGTGCCAAGCTCCATAGTAAATCCTCGGGTAGATTTGAGATTATTGGCTAGGGCACAGTCTCTGTCTTTCATTCATTCATTCAATCATATTTACTGAGTGCTTACTGTGTGCAGAGCACTGTACTAAGTGCTTGGAAAGTACAATAGAGCTTGGAAAGTCCTACATGAGGCTCCCAGGCTAAGAAACAGGGTTCTAATCCTGGCTCTGTCACATGTCTGCTGTGTGACTTTAGGCAAGTCATTTCACTTTGCTGGTCCTCAATTCTGTCATCTGGAAAATGGGGATTGAGACTGGAAGCCCCATGTGGGACAGGGACAATATCTGACCTGATTAACTTGTATCTACCCCAATGCTTTATATTTGGTCCTCATTTAAAGGTGAGGAATATTGAGGAATAGAAAAGTTAAATGACTTACCCAAGGTCACACAGCTGCCAAGTGTCTCCAGGCTCCCAAACCAATTCTCCTTAATTTGAACATACTGCTTCTCATTTGAAGAAGGATCAAAGCATCTACTGGATTCAACTTTTAGCTCCAGCACTATATTAAATCCATGCTAAAGTTCCGTACTTCTATATGCACATGTATAAATAGAGCATGCTGAAGTTCAGAAATATTGTGAGAATGAGCGTAATTATTATGGACTGAAAAAATTTGGTCAAGACTTAATCATGGGTAACTACTTTTTTTTTTCTGGTATTGCATGGCTGTTCCCTATTCAGAAGTCTTCCTGTTAGAATTCAGGAGACAACTGAAGGGCAGGAGAAAATTTTCACTAGTTCAACCTCCCCTAGAATAAAAACAAAGATTTTTTTTTACCCATCTGGTCCACTCAGTATGATATATTTTGTATAAGATTTTATACAAGAATTAGGTTTGTTGCCTGCCTCAACAGCTGAATGATCTTGCATGAAGTAGCTGCCTCTGTAGAGGATTTTGGAATGTCCAGCTGTGCCTGAGCAGATGTGGTAGTAGCGGAAGAAAGGGTCTTTTACTTTCTGATGTGGTTTTGTCCTTCGATTATCTGGTCACACTGCTGAATGTAGAAGTGGTTCATTTTCATATTCAAGCAAGGACAGCAGACTGCTGTTTTTCGCACAGTTGCTCCTTCATGTTTAAGAATCCACCATACTAACTAGAAAGAGGAGAAATTCTCCAAGTGGGGTATTTCAATTCTCTGGATGAGAAGATAGAAGCTCTCTAATGAATATAACTCAAATGCATGTGTTCTGTTTGATCCTCATGCCTGTTCTCCTGACCCTGAGGTGACATAGGAGGAAAAGAAAAGCAACCAGGTAAGATTAAGATAAAAACTCAAGCAGGTAATAATAATAATGGCATTTGTTAAGTGCTTACTATGTGCAAAGCATTGTTCTAAGCGCTGGGGGTATACAAGGTGATCAGGTTGTCCCACATGGGGCTCACAGTCTTAATCCCCATTTTACAGATGAGGTAACTGAGGCTCAGAGAAGTTAAGTGACTTGCCCAAAGTCACACAGCTGACAAGGGGCAGAGCTGGGATTAGAACCCATGACCTCTGATTCCCAAGCCCATGCTCTTCCCTGAATGCTCCGTGATACTTTGCAGCTTATGAGCCAAAAGTCAACCAGATGGTAAAAGAGCTAGAAACAACCTCCTGAGTATAGAAGGCACCCAATCTTTGGGAAAACCTGAGTTCTCCTATTTCAAATTTAAACCACTGGTAGACTGTGTCTCCCCAATCAGACCTTAAGATTCTCAGGACAAGGAACAATTCTTTTACTTTTAAAAAAAATGTTTCCCCAGTGCCTAGTTACACTTCATGGCACACAGTAAGCAATCATTTAATACTGACGAAAACTAACACCAACTCGGTTGTATTGTACTCTCTCAAGTGCTTAGTACAGTGCTCTGCACATAGTAAGTGCTCGATACATACCACTGATTGACTGAAAGAGATGCAGACAGGAGAGAGAGCCAGCCAGAGCAGAGAGTGGATGTGTGGGGGGTATGTCTGTATGTGGAGTGTGTGTTGGTGGGGGAGAGGATGGAAAACAATTGAAATCATAACACCATGAAGAGGGTTGGTGACTACAGATCTGTAAGATGTTTAACTTGATGACCCACTGTCACCACATTCTGTCAGTCTCTCAAAGGACAGGCTGGCCTTGGTTTGGTTTTCTATATCAATCAATCAATGCTATGAATCGAGTGCTTACTATGTGGTAAGTACTAAGTACTTGGGAGAGCAATCAATCAATCAATCAATCATATTTATTGAGCGCTTACTGTGTGCAGAGCACTGTACTAAGCGCTTGGGAAGTACAAGTTGGCAACATATAGAGACAGTTCCTACCCAACAGTGGGCTCACAGTCTAAAAGGGGGAGACAGAGAACAAAACCAAACATACTAACAAAATAAAATGAATAGATATGTACAAGTAAAATAAATAAATAAATAGAGTAACAAATATGTACAAACATATATACATATATACAGGTGCTGTGGGGAAGGGAAGGAGGTAAGATGGGAAGATGGAGAGGGGGACGAGGGGGAGAGGAAGGAAGGGGCTCAGTCTGGGAAGGCCTCCTGGAGGAGGTGAGCTCTCAGTAGGGCCTTGAAGGGAGGAAGAGAGCTAGCTTGGTGGATGGGCAGAGGGAGGGCATTCCAGGCCCGGAGGATGACGTGGGCTGGGGGTCAATGGCGGGACAGGCGAGAACGAGGCACAGTGAGGAGATTAGCGGCAGAGGAGCGGAGTGTGCGGGCTGGGCTGTAGAAGGAGAGAAGGGAGGTGAGGTAGGAGGGGGCGAGGTGATGGACAGCCTTGAAGCCCAGGGTGAGGAGTTTCTGCCTGATGCGCAGATTGATTGGTAGCCACTGGAGATTTTTGAGGAGCACAATAAAAAAGAATTGGCAGATATGTTTCCTGCCCACACTGAGCTTACGGCCTAGACAGGGAGACATAAATTAATGTAAAGAAATAATTTATAATATAAAATTTAAAGATATGAACAAAAATAATTTGAGGTTGAGGGGAAGGTGAATATCAAATGGCCAAAGGTCAGAGATTCAAGTACATAGATGACCCAGAAAGGAGAGAGAGCAGAAGAAAAGAGGGCTTAATCCAGGAAGGCAACTTCTCTGTTTACCTGTGCATTGTTGGGGAGGTTGCGACCAAAGTAGCAGAATTCCGTGGTAACTTTAAACTCAGCGTTGCTGTTCCTCTGGTTCAAAATGGCATAAACCATGTGCTGTTATGCAACCTCAGCCAAGATACTTAGTTTATTTGTGCCTCAGTTTTCTCATCTGTAAAAAGGAAAATAAATACCAGAGCTGCCTCTCCCTTAGACTGTGACCCCCATGTGGGACAGTGCCTTGGCCTGGATCTGATTATCTTGTATCTACTGCAACACTTAATATAGTGCTTGGCACAGAGAAAGCATTAAAGCACTATTATTATTAGTTACAGCACAAGTGAATAACATTCCTTATAGTCTGTTGAATTGACATTCTTCTTAGTCTGTTGCATTGTACGTTTCCAAGAGGACTAAATTCACATTCTAACACCATTAAGCCTAGCCTCTGTTAACATTCTCCAGCATGATTGATTAGAATAAGTTGAACAAGACAGGTCATGATAGTTTCCTCAGTCAGCTCCCTCACCTTCCTCCTTGAAGATAGTCATGATGTTGGCATTTAAAATCCCATAGCACCTCCTCAGTTGGCTTAACGGATAGAGCATAGGCATAAGTGTCAAAAGAAGGACCTGGCTACTAATCCCAGTCTGCCACTTGTCTGCTATGTGACCTTAGGGAAGTCACTTAATTTTTCTGTGCCTCAGTTGCCTCATTTGTAAAATGGGAGTAAGACTGTGAGCCCCACATGGGTCAGGGACTGTGTGCAACCTGTTTAGCTTATTATGCTGAGAAAAAAACTTGGGCACTTGCTTAAGCAGTGCACCTCCTTCCCCATTACGGGATAGTTTGGTAGGTATTCAACCATTTTTAAAGACCATCTAATGGGGTTAATGACATTCTCAAAAATAGAAATAGCTTTACATGCTGGTAGATTCTCTATACTCCTCATTCTCTTATAATTTACATGTCAAACTCCATGTTAATGAACATTTGTGCTTCAGTACAGGCATCCTGACTGAAGCCACCCACCTACACACGGCTATCTCTTCCAACTTCACATTCCGTGCACCCAAGTGAATATTCCCTCTTTCCCTAGCCACGTTCTTTTCAAAATAGATAATGAAAACATCTTTTTTGGAAGATCCGAATATACTTAGGTGGGCTAAGTTTTGGCAGTAGAAAGTGTGATCTGATATTGTTGAAATGTTGCCATTTCTGCAGGCGTCCTTCGCTGTGTGTGATGAGGGTCCTGTGTAATAGAAGTACTTGCCACCATCAGAGTTTGTGCCTCTGTGTGTGTGTGTGTGTGTGTGTGCGTGCGTGTGGCTGAGATTCAAGTTTGAAAATGGAATTGCTAATGGTGAGATTTTTATCAATGTGCATAAGTGTGGCAAGACCAATGTGTGATGAACCAACTCCTCTCCTCTGAATGCACATAAAAATTGTCCTTTGCTTTGTGATTGCATATGCTCTTTATGGAGCATGGGCCTGTTTCCATTTGAGTAGAATTGTGACCTTCCTAAAGTATATGTCTTAAGATAGTCACTGGCCATTCATGTATAAGATGGGATATTATCCCTGGATAAGAAGAGGAAAATGCAAACACTCTATTAATGATTGGCCACTAACTCCAAAAATTAGAATGTTACACATTGTCTATATTGCATACTTAAAGCACCCAAGTGTACCAGCCTTATCAAATCTGATAGTGGTAACTCTTGTAATTAGAGTAATCAGAAAAAACTCTCCCATAAATGGTTGATGGCTTGCCAAGAATTACTTATTGAAAAATCCCAATGAAGTTTGGTGATCTACATGTAGCATTAATAGGCATTAAAGATGTTAATTCTGAGATCTAGTTTCATCCATATACCATTATGTGAGGGACTTTTTCAAAAGAATTCTAAATCACTACTTTTTCTGGATACCTGAAAAAAAACACGATTGAAATAAAAAACTCACAGAATTCTATAAACAGAACTTCATGACGTGCTCCACCCTCATTGCAGTAAGGACTTATTTTTGAAAGAAAGCCTTAATTATCTACTCATATTGATTCCTGAATAGTTGGGTATAGCTTCAGCTGAAAATCAATGAAGTCACTAAATGCCTAACGAACTATATGTAGACCATCAGTTTTAAACAAGCTTAATGGAATTTAGTGGGAACTCAAAAAGCAAATGCAATTGCACCAAGCATTCCAGGGCTTCCGAAGCTTGCGTACACATTCATTCATTCATTTATTCAGTTGTATTTATTGAGTGCCTACTGTGTGCAGAGCACTGTACTAAGCACTTGGGAAGTACAAGTAGGCAACATATACATGATCCCTGCCTTCGAGGAGTTTGCAAAACAGTGAGTTTCTTGTATAGAGCAAAGGACTAACAAAATCATCTCACAAAGCCATAGGTAAATATTGTGTTGCCCTCTTTGAAACACTTCCATTTGGTAAATTGCTGCAAGTCGTTTTCTTGTTACATTAAAGAAATCTGCTGGTGGCCATTTTAATAAAGTGCTTTTACGTCAAGATTTCAAAATAGGCCTAATTTCTTTAACAGGTGAAAAAACTCAACTCTGAAATGGCTCTTCATTACACAAGACAGATCTCTCAAGGTATACCCATGTAATCAAACCCTGTATCAACATCATCAATAAGTTCCAATGTGGTCGCAGCTTACTTAAAGTACTCCAGCAGTTTTCAGAAGGTTGGGGCACATGGTCACTTAGAGGTGATTTCAGAAGCAGGAAACTCAATTGAATGGATGAATGAATGAATGAATGAAAGTAATTGCAGTCAATGCTTCACTTGAAATTTTGGAATGCTAATACACTTTAGGCACTAAATTGATTTTAGTTGTTTCATTTTAGCTGGCATTCTGTGCTGAAATCATGACAATGGCCTTCTTTTTTTCTAGGGAACTGAATTTACCCTTTGAAACCCAGAAAACATTTCTAGGTCTGACTTTTTTGTTGTTGTTTTCTAAAGGTTTATGATCACAGCTGCAGTAGTTATGAGTCTGTTTATAGTGCCTTGCCCATCGCTGGACCCATATGTCTAACAGGATTTGTTTGATACCATGCCTTGCACAGGCACGGAGCAGTTCTTGAGGTGTGCCTATAAACCTGCCATTAAATGTACCAGCTGTACTCATAAACTTACATTAGCAGCCTCCATCCGCCTGCCTTACAAAAAGTCATTGGCAATAAATCTACGGCCAGTCCGTATATGTACTTTTAAGTATTTTTTACACTTCTGAAAAGAAAATATAAAATATCTCCAAGCATTTACTTCTGTGAGATCTTGGGTCCAGAAATGGGACCTGTTTTCTTTAGGAAGCATAAAAGGTTTGCCTTCAAGGCCCTCTTTTACTTTATTTTGCCAAGATGGGCATCCTCTTACTTCTATTTTTTTTACACCTCAACTGAAAGAGAAATGGGGAGACCATCCAAAAAATCCTTGGAAAGAATTACATGAAGGAAGACATGATTTATGTAGCAATGAAGTTAAGTGGGAAGTGCGTTTGCCATTTTCACTACGACATGCCAGGCCTTGGAAAAATTATTCTGAATCTTTATTCATGCCATCTCCTTGGAGGGTTCTCACTGCCATTCTTCCCTCTCCACATTGGCCTCATCACTAGTAGCATGACACAAAGAGTTTAAGCAACTTGTGGGCAGGGAATATGACTAGCAACTCTCTAATAGTGTGTTCTCCCAAGTACTTAGTACAGTGCTCTGCACACAGTATGCACTCAACAAATACCACTGATCGATTAATGGGCCATTTTGAGAAAGGTAGGGTCATCCTAGATTCAGGAGGAAGAACTGAAGGAAATGAATCCACAAGTACACAAGGAGGGGAAATGAAGTATCAGCAAGATCAGGGAAATGGGTTCTTTTCCTCTATGGAGGTTTTCTCCCCATGGGCCCATTTGACAGATTATCTGCCCTGTCTGCCCCAATTCCACTCTAGGCCCAACACTGTCCACAGAACAGATTGCATCCTAATCCTAATCTCATTCTAATCCCAGATCAACCTTGTGCCTGCTATGTGACCAAGGGCAAATCATTTTACTTTTCCATGCCTCAGTCACCTAATGTGCAAAATGGGAATCAAATATGTTCCCCCTTAGATTATGAGCCCCATGTGGCAAGGGACTGTGTCCAATCTGATTATCTGGTAGCTTCCCTAGTGTTTAGTACAGTCTAGTCACATAGTAAGCACTTAAATACCGCAATTATCATTAGAGAAGCAGCGTGGCTCAGTGGAAAGAGTACGGGCTTTGGAGTCAGAGGTCATGGGTTCAGATCCTGCCTCCACCACTTGTCAGCTGTGTGACTTTGGGCAAGTCACTTATCTACTCTGTGCCTCAGTTACCTCATCTGTAAAATGGGGATTAAGACTGTAAGCCCCCCGTGGGGAAGCAGTATGGCTCAGTGGAAAGAGCAGGGGCTTTGGAGTCAGAGGTCATGGGTTCTAATTCCAGCTCTACCAATTGTCAGCTCTGTGACTTTGGGCAAGTCACTTAACTTCTCTGGGCCTCAGTTACCTCATCTGTAAAATGGAGATTAAGACTGTGAGCCCCCCGTGGGACAACCTGATCACCTTGTAACCTCCCCAGTGCTTAGAACAGTGCTTTGCACATAAGCTCTTTATAAATGCCATAGTTATTATTATTAGTATTATTGTATCCTTCCCAGGGCTTAGAACAATGCTTTGCACATAGTAAGCGCTTAAAAAATGCCATTATTATTATTATTATCACCTTGTAACCTCCCCAGTGCTTAGAACAGTGCTTTGCATATAGTAAGCACTTAATAAATGCTATTATTATTATTATTATCATCATCATTACTGTGGTATCTGTTAAGCACTTACTGTGTGCCAGGCACTGTACTAAGAAACTGGTGTGGATACAAGCAAATTAGGTTGGACACAGTCCCTGTCCAACCTCAATGGGGCTCCCAATCTCAATCTCCATATTACATATGAGGTAACTGAGGCACAAAGAAGAGAAGTGAATTGCCCACACAGCAGACAGGTAGCAGAGCCAGGATTCGAACCTGTGACCTTCTGACTCCCAGGCCTGCGCTCTATTGTTATTATTGCTATTATTCAGCACACGCAATCCAGAAGTGAACGTACTATGGAGATTACCCACTCTCCCACATACTGGAAAATTCAATATGCAGCCACACCCGTGAGAAAGTCCCTCAGTATAAAGCACAAACACTTTATCATTAGTTTAAGTCACTCCAGCTCTTGCAATCGTGGTGATAGACTCTCTTCATCCATTTTTGCTCAGCAAATATGCTTCCCTTTTCCATACTTATCTTCTAACTGTACCTTACTCTTGACATTCCCATCTCAGACCACTTGCAAATGCTACTTGCCCTGCCTGGAATTCCCTCCATTCTCAAATTCCCCAGACCAGAGCTCTCCCCATCTTCAAAGTGTTCCTAAAATCCTACCTCCTCCAATGGCATTCATGTACATAAAAATATCTTTATGCATTTGTCATAACATTTAGGTATTTGTAGCATGGCATAGTAGATAGAGCACAGTTCTGGGAGTCAGAAGGTCGTGGATTCTAATCCCAGCTCTGCTACTTCTCTGTTTTGTGACCTTGGGCAAGTCACTTCACTGCTCTGTGCCTCAGTTGTCTCATCTGTAAAATGGGGTTGGAGACTGTGAGCCTCATATGGGACAGGGACTGTGTCCAACCTGATTAACTTAGAACAGTGCTTAGAACAGTGCTTGACATATAATAAAGGCTTAACAAGCATTATTATTAATATTATTGTTATCATTACTATTATTTTCTAATCCCACTCAGTTACTTACCCGCTGTATGATCTTGGGCAAGTCATTTAGCATCTCATTAAATGAGGATTCAATATTTATTCTCTCTCTTAGACTGTGAGCCCTGTGTGGGGCTTGAACTGTGACCAATCTGTTTGTATTATATCAAGCCCAACTCACAGTACAGTGATTTGCACATTTTCAATTCCTAAGAAATATTATTATCATTATTTTTATAAATTAATACTATTCAGGCACACTTACTGGTTTGGTCTGCTTTGGGTTGAGCCAGTGATAGTTTATTTCCATAGCTAAAATTTCAAGATTCCTAATAATAATAATAATAATAATTGTGATATTTGTTCAGCACTTATTATGTGTCAGGCACTGTACTAAGCACTGGGGTAGATACAAGAAAATCAGGCTGGACACAGTCCTTGTCCCACATAGGGCTCACAGTCTTAATATCCATTTTACAGGTAAGGTAACTGAGGCACAGAGAAGTGAAGCGACTTGCCCTAGGTCACACAGCAGACAAGTGGCAGAGCAGGAACACAGGTCCTTCTGACTCCCAGGCTCGTGCTCTTTCTCCTAGGCCCTGCTGCTTCTCAATGTTTTAATAAAGTTAACAAATACTTGTCCCTTTTCACCCACGACAAAAAAAAAAAAAAGGTTGTGAAAGTGGAGATGATTGTCCCAGTACCTCAGAGTGGACATCACAGTGCCAACTCCAAGCATTACTGAAAAAACAATTCAAGTCTATGTTTCATTGATGGGAAGGCACTCCTATTCTTGCTTCACTATCAGTGTCTGAACAATACTCAACTTGAATGACAAATGGCCCAAAATGTGAAATTTTCATGGACAGAGCGAGCAAGTGATTCTCTCCAAGATGCTCACCCTCAGAAATAGAATCTCACTGTGAGCAGTGCCATCTATGAAATGAAGAACAGCCCTTCAGAATAACGCAGGATCAAGAACAAGACAGTCTCACTTGATTATCTTATATCTACCCTACAACTTGGAACATAGCAAGCCCTTATCAATACCATCGTTATTAGGATCTGTGGGAAATTTGACTGAAAGGATGGGTTCTGCCTGGACACACCATGAATTTTTGACTATGTGACTGTTTCCTTGACTCATCCAGAAGAGAGAAGCAGCATGACTTAATAGAAAGAGCACGGGCTTGGGAGTCAGAGGTAGTGGGTTCTAATCCCAGCTCTGCCACTTCTCAGCTGTGTGACTGTGGGCAATTCACTTAAATTCTCTGTGCCTCAGTTACCTCACCTGTAAAATGGGGATTAAGACTGTGAGCCCCATGTGGGACAACCTGGTTACCTTCTATCTACCCCAGGACTTAGAACAGTGCTTGACACATAGTAAGCGCTTAATACCATCATTATTATTATTATTACTTCTGGCCTAACCAAGAAAGTCCTAAGGATTGTTATACTTCTTCATACAAATTGTATCTTGGGTTTCTTCCCTGAGGAATTTAACACTTCCCATTTCCTCCTTCCTATTCTTCATCCTGTACTTGTCCTTTCCAGTAGAGAAAGAGGAAGAAGAACCAGGAACAAAACAAAAAACACTCTCGAACTAAACCAGAAAGACTGAGCTCAAAAAATGAGCTCCAAAGTCTCAGGGAAAGCAAATTGAACTAGTAAAGATTGTAAGTGTAACTTGGGCTCAGAATGCAACTTCTAGGACACTGCTTCAGAAACATCCGGCTGTACCTGGCTCATGTCACAGGACTGGCTATTCCCCAAGTGGAAGATTTCCACAAGCGGGTAGTGGCCACAAGAGAAATTTTACACCAGAAAATTCCTCCCCTCAAAACCTCTTACCCTATGCAGATTCGGCCACTGTCTGCTGGCTTCGGGATGCGGTTTCCCATCTTTTGGGTTTGGTCTTTGCCACCCAGAGAGCTAATCATCCCTTTGGGAAGAATCAAACTTTAGAAAGAAACATCGACATCCTTCTGTCAGTAACTGGGTCTGATCAAAATGCTGAATTATTTGTTCCACCAAACTAAAGTCACGACCTTGATGTCCTGGAGTGGAATTATGGCCCTAGAGGCTCTTTGTAGCTCTTATATGACAAAATGTGTTCTGCAGATTTGCCTTTCCCCCAATTTGTCTTTCCTCTATGCAGCATTCTTAGATACTGGAAACTGCTCAGGCCAACCTTCTGAAATTCGACGTGTAATTTATAATTTTTGTTATAAGCTGAAAACACAAAAGTAGCAGGGCCTGGAGGAAAGTCAGAAGACATAGATTCTAATCCCAGCTCTGCCACTTGCCTGTTGTGTGGCCTTGGGCAAGTCACTTCACTTCTCTGGGCCTCAGTTTCCTCATCTGCAAAATGGGGTTACAATGCCTGTTCTCTCTCCTTCTTAGACTGTGAGCTCCATGTGAGATCTGATTATCTTATAACTATATCACCACTTAGTACAGTGCATAGCTAACTAAGCACTTAGCAAATACTATCATTGTTACCATTAAGAGCTACCCCTCATGCCTAAAATTGGCTGGAAAACAGAGCTAATAGCTTCCAGGAACTCAGTGGGGACTCTCTTCTTTGTCCCCCTTTCTTTTCTTTTTACTCCCCCATTATTCTGATTCACCTCTTACTTTACTGTTCCTTGTACTTCCTTCGGCACTGTGTATGTCTTTCCATGGTTCACAATGGTGCAACTTGTCGGGCTACAAGCAGTGAGGACGGGGTGGGGGTGTCTATATCTTGTTGAATGAATATAAAGGAGCTGGATTGGTTTAAATTATGAAGCAATGTAAAGACCATTAATCCCTTTTCTTGAGGGTGTATAGTCCCTATTATTGAGGGGCAGCAGTGCTCTTTGTCATGATACCTGGGTGGAAAAGTCAGTCAGTCAATAGTATTTATTGAGCACCTACTGTGTGCAAAGCATTCTGGAGAGAACAGTACAACAATGAACACACACATTCCCTGCCCACAATGACCTTACAGTCTAAAGGATGAGCCTACAGTCTAGAGAATCAATCAATCAATCAATCATATTTATTGAACGCTTACTGTGTGCAGAGCACTGTACTAAGCGCTTGGGAAGTACAAGTTGGCAACATATAGAGACGGTCCCTACCCAAAAGTGGGCACACAGTCTAGAAGGAGACCACACACTTCAATCCTCTAATGCCAACCTGCCTCCTGTACCTTGATCTCTTCTATTTCACCATCAATCCATCATCCACATCCTGCCTTGATCCTGGAACTTCCTCCTCCTTCATATCATTGTCATCATTATGAATGATATAATAATAATAATAAAAATAATGCCATTTATTAAGCTCTTACTATATGCAAAGCACTGTTCTAAGCATTGAGGAGGTTACAAGGTTATCAGGTTGTCTCACGGGGGGCTCACAGTCTTAATCCCCATTTTACAGATGCGGTAACTGAGGTACAGAGAAGTGATGTGACTTGCCCAAAGTCACACAGCTGACAATTGGCAGAGCCGGCATTTGAACCCGTGACCTCTGACTCCAAAGCCCGGGCTCTTTTCCACTGAGCCACGCTGCTTCTCAGGTATTTATTCAGGTATTTATTCAGGTATTCAGATATTTATTGAGAGCTTACTGTAGACCGAGAAGCAGTGTAGCCTAGTGGGAAGAATATGGGCCTGGGAGTCAGAAGATCTGTGTTCTAATCCAGGCTCCGCCACTTGCCTGCTGTGTGACCTTGGGCAAGTCATTTAACTTCTCTGTGCCTCGGTTTCTTCACCTGCAAAATGGGGATTCAGGACTTGTTCTCCCTCCTACTTAGATGAGTCCTACATGGGACTTGACTGTCTTGTATTCATTCATTCAATCAATCATATTTATTGAGCGCTTACTGTGTGCAGAGCACTGTACTAAACACTTGGGAAGTACAGGTTAGCAACATATAGAGACGGTCCCTACCCAACACTCACAGTCTAGAAGGGGGAGACAGACAACAAAACAAAACATGTAGACAGGTGTCGAGTCATCAGAATAAATAGAAGCAAAGCTAGATGCACACCATTAACAAAATACATAGAATAGTAAATATGTACAAGTAAAATAGAGTAATAAATCTGTACAAATATATATATACAAGTGCTGTGGAGAGGGGAAGGAGGTAAGGTGGGGGGGATGGGGAGGAAGAGAGGAAAAAGGGGGCTCAGTCTTGGAAGGCCTCCTGGAGGAGATGAGCTCTCAGTAGGGCTTTGAAGGGAGGAAGAGAGCTAGCTTGGAGAATGTGCAGAGGGAGGGCATTCCAGGCCAGGGGAGGACGTGGGCTGGGGGTAGATGGCGGGACAGGCAAGAACGAGGTACAATGAGGAGGTTAGCGGCAGAGGAGCAGCGGTGCGGGCTGGGCTGTAGAAAGAGAGAAGGGAGGAATCTACCTCAGGATTTAGTACAGTGCTTGGCACAGTGTAAATGCTTAACAAATGCTGCAATTATTATTATTAGCACTGTATTGAGCATTTGGAAGACTACAAAACAACAGAGTTGGTAGGCATGTTTCCTGTCAACAATGAGTTTACAGTCTAGAGTCACTTCTGACAATCACTCTCCCTACCTTCAAAGCCTTAATACAATCACACCTCCTCCAAGAGGCCTTCCCCAACTAGGCCCTCAATTCCTCTTCTCCCACTCCTTTCTACATCACCCTTGCCCTTGGATTTACACCCTTCATTCACCCAACTCTAAGCACTTATGTATATAACCATAATTTAATGTATTTATATTAATGTCTGTAGCCCTCTCCAGACTGTAAATTGTGAGTAGGGAACTTGTTAACTAACTCTGTTGTACTGTACTCTCCCAAGAACTTAGTACAGTACTCTGCCCACAGTAAGTGCTCAATAAATACAATTGATTGATCGATTGATTGATATCTCTCTCCCCAGTCCTGAGGTGGATAGGCACTTCATGGCAGGTGGTAATAGTTGCCAAAGGGGAAGCAGGAGAAAAGACAAACACCCAGACAGAAGGCAGGGAGTTGGTCTTGAATGCGGAGAATACGGAGGGGAGAAGAATGCTGGAGGAGAGGAGAGAAGCAAGTTGAGTTGGAGAAGTTGAAGCCAATCTCTTCATCAAATCTTGAATGAACTTGAGGAAATGCCTGTTTCCTTTACTTTAATGGAACCAGCCTGCTGCATTTGCGCGTTCTGGTCAGTGGCTGATGCAATTACTTTCTCATCAATTGACTCTATTTATTGAGTGCCACCTGTATGCAAAGCACTGTACTAAGTGCTTTGGAGAGAATCACCAAAGCAAAAGGCATGTTCCCTGAATTCTAGATGTTTATAATCTGATAGAGGAAACTGGCAGACAAATTATTTATAAACAGTGAGAGCAGGAGGAAGAATAAGGATAAATAGCTGGGGCAGTTGAATAAATAATTGATTATACAACTGCGTATGCATACACACATTAGTTCTGAGATTGCGAGTAAAAATATATGCCCTAACGATGGCCACTGGAAATTAATGCCTTCAGTTGTTGAAAATTAATCAGTTGACTTCTTGGAGATAGTGGGATTTTAGGAAAGCTTTGAAAAAAGGTGTAGTTGTGGACTGGAGGATTTGTAGGGCATTCAATGTACAAGCAGCAGCTTGAGTGGAGGGTTGAACATGGGGGAGTCTAAAGTATGGTTTATTTAAGCAAAAGTCCCCTGAAGATGAACTCTGAAGGAGTAAAGAGTAGTGAAAGAACCAATACTAAAAAGCTGAAGGAGTAAAGGGTAGTTTAAGATGAAGGGTCTAGGATAGATGTCTAGTATAGTGTAGGTGCTCAATGAATACTGATTATGATGAACACCAGAGTCGTCTCCCTAACCTGTACTGAGTTGTAATATGCAATGACATTAGGTATTACATATAGTAACTGTGATTTCTAAGCCACAAGGCACAGCTGTTCTGATGCTCATGGGTATTTATTTATATTTCTTAGATGCATAGCATGGCACAGTGGGCAGAGCACAGGCATGGGAGTCATGGGTTCCAAGCCTGGCTCGACCACTTGTCTGCTATGTGACCTTGGGCAAGTTACTTCACTTCTCTGCGCCTCAGTTACCTCATCTGTAAAATGGGGGTTGAGACCATGAACCCCCGTGGGACAGGAACTGTGCACACCCTGATTTGCTTGTACCCACCCCAGTGCTTAGTACACTGCCTGGCATATAGTAAGAGTTTAACAAATACCATTATTATAATAATACCATTAATAAAAACAATAATAATAATAATAAAGCTATGAATGTTATTATTAGACAGGTCAATAAAGTATCCAGCTTTGGATTCCATTTCCCACAGTGACAACTGGAAACTTGGGAGAAACAGTACATGACGGCCCTCCTGGGCATCCCATCTAATGGCTATGGATATACCAGATGCCATACCTTACCTTTCTCACTTCTTTTCTCATTTTTCTTCTATCAATCAGTAGTATTCACTGAGCACCTATTGCATTGAAGAGCATATAGTCCAAGCCACTTACCTCCTGGCTGACCTTAGAGAAGCTTCATTCATTCAATCATATTTATTGAGTGCTTAATTTGTGCTGTGTGGGAGAGTACACTATAACAGTCCTGACCACTGTTATCTTACAATCTTGAGTCTACCTCACTCCTCTGTGTCTCAGCTTCCTCTAGTAGGTAAGCTTATTGTGGGCAGGGAATATGTCTGTTTATTGTTATATTGTACTCTCCCAAGCACTTAGTACAGTGCTCTGACAGACAATAAATATGGTTGACTGACATCTGTAAAATGGGAATTCAATACCCATTCTTTCTCCCTGTAAGCCCCATATGGAATAAGGACTGTGTTCAATATGATATTTTGGATCTATCGCAGACTTCAGTAGAGTGTTTTACACATAGCATTGCTATTATTATTGCTGTTATTATCAGTATAACTCTTATTATTTCAATCTAGTTAGATGTTCTAAGTCTCTTATCCAGGACTATCCCTCAACTCATCTTGAACTTCCCCATGTTTGTGGCTCACAAAATACCCTATGGCCGCAAAGTACGCTCACTGCCAGAAGCTGCAATTTAGTGCCAGGCTGTTTGAGGAGCTGATCTGGGAGAATGGAGACAACCAGGCTTATGTTGTCAGTTACATGCCAGGGTCCAACGGGCAGCCTGAGCTTGCACATTCTAGGAAACCGGTAGCAAGGGTGGCATTTTCTGAGAAGGGTGAAGGTGTCACATCAACAACCCATCCCACAGCACTCCTTAATGCACCAGGAAAGGAAGTTACTTTGCTGCCACACGGGAGAGAAACTCTGGCCCCTAGAATTTCCACAGCCCTGGAAACTCCCTGGATGTCCATATTCCCTCGTATCATGACAGCAGACGTGGACCTTGTTCATTGTTCGGAGGTATGAACGGTGGATGAGAGAAGGAAAAAGTTTACTGATTGCCTGGGTCAAGTTTCTATTTCCTCTGAGTGTTGAGAAGTGGCATGACAACTGGTTTCATCAGGCAGAAATTCACATCCCTGAGCCAGGCCTTACCTACTATTGCAAAAGACACTCACTGCACTGCCCCGTTCTCTCACATAACCATAAATCTGCAAAGCAGTTTACTGCTCTCTTCCAAGCTTTTATGCGTTAAGGGGTTTGCACCCCAGATTTAAGTCAGAGAGTTCCTTTTCTGATTTGTAATTCTCTGGGATGAGATTTTTATTTTGGATGTGGGTAGCTGGTACAGTTGGGCTCTAAAGGGAGCAGCATTTAGAAGGATTTTGTGAACTAAAGATCAGTGAGTCCACCAAAGGAAAACAACAACAAAGTAAGGAATCTCTTTCCTGGAGAAGTAGAAGATTGAGCTTGGTGTCAAAGATAGCACTTGGATCTGTGCCCCTTGATCATTGGTTTTCACCTCACCCTCAGCACGGGACTTATACATATATCTGGAAATAATGTATTTATATTACTGTCTGCTCACATTCTAGATGGTAAACTTGCTGTGGGCAGGGAATGTACCTACCAACCCTGTTGTATCCTACTCTCCCAACTGCTTAGTACACTGCTCTGCACACAGAAAGCCCTCAATAAATACCATTGATTAATTGATTACAAACAAAAGGATCGTATTTGGAGCTGCTAATTTAGTAGAACCAATCTGGGACTGACAAGAGTCAATATAAACATGGGAAAACATCATATTTTTCCTTTAAAGCAAAGGTCTTCAACTTGGAGTAACAAGAGGAAAAGGTCATCACCCACAAGCATTACTGATGACTCTTATTCCTAGTTTAACTGTGGGTTTTTTCTAAAAGCTTATGTGGTGTGTGAATTATCTGCTGAGGGGTAGCCAAGGGTGCCAGGTGAACAGGTCAAGAGATGTCAGAAGCGAGTGCAGTTTAGAAATAGAACTGTTGCCTAAAATAGCCCAACTCCATGAATCAAATATGACTTCAGGGGAACTCCAACCGTTACTGATTGGTTGCAAGGTAGAAAGCCTTGGAGAGTTCCCAGTCTTAATCCAGAAACAAATGACCTTTCTTCTGTTGTCTACAGGCTGGGATTATCATCCACTGGGCTTTGCTCTGATCCAAATTTTCCATTTTGGTCCTGTAGTTTTCAACATTGGGATCACTCTCCATCATTGGCATCGGGCTGTGTTAGATAAACTGTTGAATACCCTTATTCAGTAAGGAGAGAACACTGAAAAGTAGATTTGCAGAGATCGGAGGTTTGATATACAAAAGCCCCTGAATGGGGATGAAATTCTCATTCGTTGTTTTTTTTTCCAACACTGTAAACTTTGAGAGCGGGGTGAGGTTTTGATTATTTCTCTGCTGCACCATATCGCAGATCCATCCAAATGGAGCCCATATGCGCTAGTAAGAAAGCAAAACTAACAGGAAGGTGAATATCAAGAAAAGGCACAGATAGCTGTTTCAAAGTGACAGCTGAAGATGTTGAAGAAAGTTAAAAAAACTATGTAAAAGGAGAAAATTGTATTCCTACTTCTTTTTAACCTTTGCCATCTAAGGAATTGCTCTGGGGCAAAACAAATTCTTTTAGGTTCAGGATGAGTGTGCCCCTTGATGTACATAATGATTCAAAAACTTATGGGATTTTTATTTTATTGTTGAAGTACAAGTGCTTTATAGTGCACACTCTCACACAGAATTCATTGATTATGGAGGTCTACCCTCAGGAATCATGGACAGGCCTCAGTTCTGAGACTTCAGACACAAGAACCGGTGTGGAGGAATTGATTACTAGTGCTAGTGGTTTGGTCAATGCCACTTTTCTTCTCTCATCTCTGCCGGGCTTGTTCTTGTTAGGGCAACAAGCTGGTTGGTGGGCAGATGAGCAGGACATTATGAAATGTGCGTATGGTTTTGTTTTCGTGTCTATGGGTTGGAAACACTTTTATTATATTTGTTAAGGGCTTACTATGTAGCAGGGTACTATATTAAGCTAGCTCTGAGGTAGATACATGGTTGTCAGGTTGGACACAGTCCCTGTCCCTCTTATGGCTCACAGTCTTAATCCCCATTTTACAGATGAGGTAACTGAGGCCCAGAGAAGTGAAGTGACTTGCCCAGTGTCTCACAGCAGACAAATGGAGGAGTCAGGATTAGAACCCAAGTCCTTCTGACTCCCAGACCCATGCTGTACCCACTAGGCCACACTGTTTTTCTTTCGATCAAAGCAAAGTAGAGTGAATAGAGCACGGGCCTGGGAGTCTGAAGGTCATAGGTTCTAATCCCGGTTCTGCCACTTGTCTGCTGTGTGATCTTGGGCAAGTCAGTTCACTTCTCTGTGCCTCAGTTACCTCATTGCTCAAATGGGAATTGAGACTGTGAGCCCCACGTGGGACAGGGACTGTATCCAACTCAATTTGGCTTGTACCCCCCTCCGTATTAAAGAGACTCTCCTTACCATCAGCTCTAAAGTACTCGATCAGCTTGCTCCCTCCTACCTTACCTAACTGATATCCTATGACAACCCAGTCTGCACACTTGGCTCCTCTAACACCAACTCCTCACCCTGGGCTTCAAGGCTGTCCATCCCCTCGCCCCCTCCTACCTCACCTCCCTTCTCTCCTTCTCCAGCCCAGCCCGCACCCTCCGCTCCTCTGCCGCTAATCTCCTCACCGTGCCTCGTTCTCGCCTGTCCTGCCATCGATCCCCGGCCCACATGATCCCCCTGGCCTAGAATGCCCTCCCACCCCACATCTGCCAAGCTAGCTCTCTTCCTCCCTTCAAGGCCCTACTGAAAGCTCACCTCCTCCAGGAGGCCTTCCCAGACTGAGCCCCCTCCTTTCTTTCCCCCTCCTCCCCTCTCCATCCCCCCGCCTTACCTCCTTTCCTTCCCCACAGCACCTGTATATATGTTGGTACATATTTATTACTCTATTTATTTATTTTACTTGTACATATCTATTCTATTTATTTTATTTTGTTAATATGTTTGGTTTTGTTCTCTGTCTCCCCCTTCTAGACTGTGAGCCCACTGTTGGGTAGGGACTGTCCCTATATGTTGCCAACTTGTACTTCCCAAGCGCTTAGTACAGTGCTCTGCACACAGTAAGTGCTCAATAAATATGATTGAATGAATGAATGAAAACTTATTCACTATACTTCAGTTTCATCTAGCTCAACACCAGTCTCTTGCCCATGTCTTCCCTCTGGCCTGGGACTCCCTCCCCCTTTATATTTGACAGACCACCACTATCCCCACCTTCAAAGTCTCATTAAAATCACATATCCTCCAAGAGGCCTCCCCAAGGACATGACACAGTCGGGGCAGGGCTATAGGCACTAAAATATCTTGAACATCTCTCCACAAAATACAGAAGACTGAAGGAGAAAAAATAAGCTCACTAAGAAAAAAAGACTTGGGTTAGCCATAATAATAATAATAATAATAATAATAATGGTATTTGTTAAGCACTTACAATGTACAAATCACTATTCTAAGTGCTGGGGCGATACAAGGTGATCAGGTTGTCCCACGTGAGGCTCAGTCTTAACCCCCATTTTACAGATGAGGTAACTGAGGCTCAGAGAAGTTAAGTGACTTGCCCGAAGTCACACAGCTGACAAGTGGCGGAGCAGGAATTAGAACCCTTGACCTCTGACTCCCAAAACCGAGGCTCTTTCCACTGAACCACGCTGCTTCTCTAGCTTAGTTGGCCTGTTGATATGGCGAGCCGTTCAGAGAATGTTATTTTTTTTCTTTCTATGGAATTTGTTAAGCTCTTCTTATATGTCAAGCACTGTTCTCTCTCCCTCTAGACTATAAGCTCGTTGTGGGAGGGGAATGTATCTGTTTATTGTTGCATTGTGCTCTCCAAAGCACTTAGTACAGTGTTCTGCACACAGTAAGTGCTCAATAAATATGATCAAATGAATGAATGAATGTTCTAAATGCTGGCTGGGATTGATACAAATCAATCAGGAGAAATGCAGTCCTTATTCCACATGGGGCTTATAGCCCAAAACAGGTATTCAATTTCCATTTTACAGCTGATGCAACTAAGGCACTGAGAAGTTGTGACTTTTTTATGGTATTGTACTAAGTGCTGGGGTAGATACAAGAAAATCTGGCTGGACACAGTACGTATCCCACATGGAGCTCACAGTATTCACCCCCATTTTACAGATGAGGTAACTGAAGCAAAGAGAATTTAAGTGACTTTCCCAAGGTCACAAAGCAGACAATTGGCAGAATTGGAATTAGAACTCAGGTCCTCTGACACCCAAGCCTGTGTTCTTTCCATTAGGCCAGGCTGCTTATTCTAAGGGTAGACATCAACTTGTACTTCCCAAGTGCTTAGTACAGTGCTCTGCACACAGGAAACACTCAATAAATATGATTGATTGATTGATTGATTTGTAGGGAAGGTTCATTTATCTACTTTCATTTACATTTTGAGTTATTGTCAGAGTACCTGATTCTGGGTAAAAGCTATGCACTGTAGTCATATGAGATGTCAGGCATCATCAAATTGAGCAGTTTAACAGTCACACAGCTTTGGAATCTCTGCTCATGATGAAAAAACATTTGGCATTCAATCACAAGCATAAATTCCCTTGAAAACATAGGAGGTAACAGACACAGGAAAGACAGGCATTTAAGCATGGATATCTGCTTAAAACTGCTCAGTGTGTAGTGCTTTAAATGGGAAAACATCAAAAACCATAGGAGTTTTCTAGGTATTAAACAGGGTGATGACCAGCAGCATTTTATTAATCTGACACATTTCCATAATCAACCACTATGAACCAAGCACACAATCTACCCCTCAAAATTGAAGTAACTCAGCAAGAGCACTGACTAGTCACTTTTTAGGATATTTTTTAATCACTCTATGACAAGAACTGGGGAAGATACAAGTTAATCTGGTCTAAGTAGGAGATAGAGCAGGTTTTGAACCCCCATTTTACAGTTGAGGAAACTGAGACACAGAAAAGTTGAATGACTTGCCCAAAGGCAGGCAGCAGACAAGTGGTGGAGTCAGAATTAGAACCCAGGTCCTCTGACCCCCAGGCCCATGCTTTTTCTACTAGGACATTCTGTATTCTCACTTCTAAGAATTTAATAGACAATGACATACTGCCCCTTTAATCAGGACAAGGGACTCCACTGTTATAGTTCTGAAATCCCATTTGCTGACAAAGACAGGAAAGTAGGTTCACTCTGGTAAAATTATTTTTGAGCATTCTTTTAATAGAGTTAGAGAAGCCATCCTATACACAAAGTCATTTTTGATTGCATTTCACTTGCCTCTTGCAATCAAACTCAGCACTTAATACAGTGCCTGGCATATAGTAAGCGCTTAAATACAATTATCATTATTCAGGTATGAAACTATTTTTGCTATTGATTTCTAACTCCAGGTACCATATCCGATGCTTAGTAAATCCATCAATCTATCTGTGGTATGTATCAGGCGCTTACAGAGTTCTGTAGTGAGTGTTTGGGACAGTACAATCAACAGAATAGGTAGAGACTATCACGGCCCACATAACACAGACTAAATGAGGAGACAGATACTAAATTAAATTACAGGTAGGTATGTATATAAGTGCTGTGGAGGTAGAGTGAAAAAATAAAAGAGATTAAGGGGTTTAGACCCAAAAGAAGGGAGTGCAATTAAGGGTAGTGAGGGTTTATTCAGGGAAGGCCTCTTGGAAGAGATATGATCTTAGTAGGGTTTTGAAGATAGGAAGAGTGGTGGTTTTCAGATGGGAATGAAGAGGGAGTTCCAGGACAGAAGGAGGATGAGGGCAAGGGGATGACAGTGTAAAATATGAGAACAAAGTACAATGAGTAGGTTGGTGCTAGTAGTAACAGTAGTTTATACTATTTATTAAGCACTCACTGGTGCACTAAGCATTGAAAAAGAGCACACAGGTGGGAATCAGACATAGATTGTATCCCCAGAAAGGCTCGTATTCTATGAATACAGGTCAGAGAGAGGACTGGAGAAAGAGACACGTTGGGCATGGTGAAACAACAGAACATTAAAACCATATAAGAGACAGGGACAAATACACAAAATAAAAACAAAAGTCTGTAGTGAGCTTTTGCTAGAAGAGCAGTAAAGAAATGGAATCAGGCAATGCACATTTAATAATCTCCCCAATGAAGCTATTTTCACACATATTCTATTTATCTTCTCTGGTACCTAGATGTTTAGTTCCCTTCTTCCAAAAAAGTGAGGGTTTTTTTCTTGCAATACCCTGGATTAAGGAAAATCTTTGCTATAATAGTCACCCATTCTGATGCTGAATAAATTCAGTCCAAGCCATTTTTTTCATCCACAAGATACTGTGTCCACATAAAATGCCCAGTGTCAGATAAATGTTCCCTAATTCCCCAAACTCATTCTAAATAAACCATGTGTTGAAACACTCATTATGGCAGAATTGAGGGTCTAATGGAGGCCAGCTCCCTTCCTTAAGAATGTGGTAAGCTGGTAAATAATTAGTTCAATAGTTAACTAAATCTATTATCACTTCTTCTGGAGGGGAAAATAGTATTCTTCTAGACTGTGAATCTGCTGTTGGGTAGGGACCATCTCTACATGTTGCCAACTTGTACTTCCCAAGTGCTTAGTACAGTGCTCTGCACACAGTAAGCGCTCGATAAATATGATTGAATGAATGAATGAAAACATATCAGAGATGAAAAGAAACAAATGCAAACAGATAACTTTTACTAAATCAAAAAAATGACTTTTTTTTAAAAAAAAGAGAGTAGTGAGGATGGATTTTGCATATCATCCTATTTCAGAAAGGTAACATTGCCTTCAGCCTGCAAAAAACATCTACATTCTCTTCACTTTCCATTTTCCAGTTTCATAAAATAATGGCTGTGCTCTAGCATCTTCCATTTGGGATCCTTAGAGAGCACCTCTACATCCTGTACAGTGCCACACTGTTAAATCTAACCTAGAGAAAAAGAGTGATCACCATGTTGACTTAGGGTGGCAGCAGAAAATTGTGTTCTTTTCAATTATCGTAACTGAAGCTTGATGCGTTAAAGAAAGAGTTACTACACTTAGGGGCTCCCAGTGGTGACAGATAACTCAGAGGTTATCAAATAAGTTTTAATTATCCAATTGCAAATGAAATCTGTATGTGAGTTGACTCTGTATCCATAGTCTTTTTAGGCTATGTACAAACTCCAGCCTGGAGCCCAAGAGAACATACTGTAAATGTTTGAACTATTCCCCCTGAAATGCTTTTACACAAATGGTGGCTCAGTTGCAGGCAGAGACACCAAACTCACCGGTGTAATAAACGTTAATGCAATACAGAAGCCTTGCTAATATAAAAGGATCGGTGATTAGCACTCTGGATCAATTCTGATATTTTTTTTTTGTAGGACCAGGCTTGCTAATAAACTGCCGGCTGCTAAAGTCACTAAGCCTATTTTCATCACAATCATCACATAACAGGCCCCTTGCAAAATACCTCAGGTATGCATCTCTCTCACTGTTCTCTTTGGATTGTTTCAGAAGAAACAGGCATTTCAAAACCAGCTTTTCTGGGGGGTTGCTGTTAATAAGTCCAGATATAGTTTCAAGTTTCGGTTTTCTAGTTGGCAGGCTCTTATTCATCATGGCATCTTAGCCAAAGTCTGTGGCCTGGAAAATTTGTGAGGATGTTAAAAAAATAGATATTCTTCAGAAAATGAACAGAATGAGGGCAGGAATTGTGTCTACCAACTGTATTACATTCTCATATGTGCTTAGTACAATGTTCTGCACACAATTAATTGAAAAATCAGGTTGAGCTAAAATGAGCATGCCCTGATCTGGGATAACAAGATTTTCCTCAGGGGAAGTTGGGAAGCAGGGTGGCCTATTGGATAGAGTGCTGGCCTAGGAAACAGAAGGACCTGGGTTCCAATCCTGACTCTGCTGCTTGTCTGCAGTGTGACCTTGAGTAAATCATTAAACTTCTCTGCGCCTCAGTTCTCTCATCTGTAAAATGGGGATTAAGACTGTGAGCCCCATGTGGGACATTGACTATGTCCAATGTGATTAGCCTGTTTTTACTCCAGAGTTTAGTATAGTGTCTGGCACATAGTAAGCACTTAAATACCATTTTAAAAATTCATGAAAACAATGGCTAACAGCTTGAACTTCTCAAAAGTATTGAGCTTAGCCCTTAAGAAAACATTATTTTCAGCAGAGACTGCTCTGGATGAAACTCTGGTCTTGACAGCCTGTGTTTTTGGTAAAATGTTATTGCTGGCAAGCTTGAGTAGGGGCTGGGGGACAGGTGGGATGGGAGATGGTCTTAGAAGTCTTCCTCCTAAGTGGAGATGTGCAAATTGACTCAAGCACCTGTGGGAGAGTCAGGTTTGTTCTGTTTTCTAGCCCATTGTCCCTTTGTTCTGTAATTAGAGCCAAATGTTCCCTTTCTTCGATTCCTCTGGCCATGAAATGTGATGCCAGACTCAGTAAAGGACAGGCCCTTCCCTTTCACTTTCTCACTTCTGGCCTCTGCTGCTATTACCCATGAAACTGTAAAACCATTTGTAAACCAGGCAGTGGCCTAGGGCTCAACCATTTGGCCCCTTTCTACCACATTGGCTGGGATGGCTTTGCCTGGTCTCTACCAGCCATTTTTTCATCTTTCCAGCTTGTTGTCATAGAGTCAGGGGGCTCTTGAATGGACATTTAATGAGGCAATCCCTCCAAAATAGCATATTCTTTCTCCTGTTTTTAAGCAATAGTTGTGGTATTTGCTAAGTGCTTAGTTTATTCCAGGCACTGTACTAACCGCTGGGGTGAATACAAGCAAATCAGATTGGACATGGTCCCTGTCTCACATGGGGCTCACAGTCTTAATCCCCATTTTACAGATGAGGGAACTGAGGCACCGAGAAGTGAAATGACTTGCCCAAGCTCACAACACAACCAAGTGGCAGAGCCAGGATTAGAACCCAGGTCGTTCTGATTCCCTGTTCTGTGCTCTATCCACTAGTCCATGCTGCTTCTCATGGTCTCTTTAGGAGGGGGAGAAACAATGGGACCTAATAATAATAATGGTGGTATTTGTTAAGTGCTTACTATGTGCCAAATGCTGTTCTAATAGTTGGGGGGGATACAAGGTAATCAGGTTGTCCCACATGGGGCTCACAGTCTTAATCCCCATTTTACAGATAAGGTAACTGAGGCACAGAGAAGTTAAGTGGCTTGCCCAAAGTCACACAACTGACAAGTGGTGGAGTGGGATTATTCATTCATTCATTCAATTGTATTTATTGAGCGCTTACTGTGTGCAGAGCACGGTACTAAGCTCTTGGGAAGTACAAGTTGGCAACATATAGAGTCAGTCCCTACCCAACAGCGGGCTCACAGTCTAGAAGGAGGAGACAGACAACAAAACAAAACATATTAACAAAATAAAATAAATAGAATAGTAAATATGTACAAGTGAAATAAAGTAATAAATATGTACAAACATATACAAGTGCTGTGGGGAGGGGAAGGAGGTAAGGCATGGGGATGGGGAGGGGGAGAAGGGGGAGACGAAGGAGGGGACTCAGTCTGGGAAGGCCTCCTGGAGGAGGTGAGCTCTCAGTAGGGTTTTGAAGGGAGGAAGAGAGCTAGCTTGGCGGATGTGCGGAGGGAGGGCATTCCAGGCCAGGGGGAGGATGTGGGCCGGGGGTCGACAGTGGGACAGGTGAGAACGAGGCACAGTGAGGAGGTTAGTGCAGAGGAGCGGAGGGTGCTGGCTGGGCTGTAGAAGGAGAGAAGGGAGGTGAGGTTGGAGGGGGCGAGGGGATGGACAGCCTTGAAGCCAAGAGTGAGGAGTTTTTGCTTGATGCGTAGGTTGATTGGTAGCCACTGGAGATTTTTGAGAAGGGGAGTGACATGCCCAGAGCGTTTCTGCACAAAGATGATCCGGGCAGCAGTGTGAAGTATAGATTTAAGTGGGGAGGGACAAAAGGATGGGAGATCAGAGAGGAGGCTGATGCAGTAATCCAGTCGGGATAGGATGAGAGATTGAACCAGCAGGGTAGCGGTTTGGATGGAGAGGAAAGGGCGGATCTTGGTGGTGTTGCGGAGGTGAGACCGGCAGGTTTTGGTGACGGATTGGATGTGAGGGGTGAACGAGAGAGCAGAGTTGAGGATTAGAACCTATGAACTCTGACTTCCAAGCCCGTGCTCTTTCCACTGAGCCACACTGCTTCCTAGTGGAAAGAGCATGGGTCTTGGAGTCACAGGACCTGGGTTCTAATCCCAGTTGTTTGCTGTGAGATCTTGGGAAAGTTTCCTAACTTTTCTGTGCCTTGGTTTCATCATCTGCAAAATGGAGATTGAATGTCTGCTCTCCCTCTTATATAGACTGTGGGCTGTATATGTGGCAGTCACTTTGTTTAACCTATCTTGAATCTCTCCCACTGTGTAACACAATGGTTGGAGGATGGTAAGCACTAAACAAATATTATTATTGTTATTATTATTAGTCCCAAATCCCTCTCACCTAGTCAATTATCTAGTTTACCCTGCTTTTTGAATACTCAGGTCCTAGGCCTGGACCTGCCTGGACCAAATGCAGATAATTATAATAATAATGATGGCATTTATTAAGTGCTTACTATGTGCAAAACACTGCTCTAAGCAACGGAGAGGTTACAAGGGGATCAGGTTGTCCCATGGGGGGCTCACAGTCTTAATCCCCATTTTACGGATGAGGTAACTGAGGCACAGAGAAGTTAAGTGACTTGCCCAAATTGGCAGAAAATTGGCAGAGCTGGGATTTGAACCCATGATCTCTGACTCCAAAGCCCATGATCTTTCCACCGAGCCATGCTGCTTCTCAGATCCCACACAGATTGGCCGCCAACATTTATTTGGCAGCAGCATGAGCGGAACCTTCCCTGAAAAATTCTGAAACCTCAGCGTGGCTCATAGGACAACCGCAAGATGCTTGACAAGGCTTGTTTTTTTTCATTTCTGGTTGATGGCTCCAAGACTCCATCCCTTCCAATGGACCAAAAATCAGAATTTTATTTCTTTTTAATTGGTCAGATCCAGCTGAACAGATAAATTCAAAAGATCTCCCAGCCCACAACTGCGGCCTCACCCACATTTCCCCAAAGCTGTATTTCCTTCGCTTTAGCCTTCCCCTTCTCCCATGGTTCCCCATATAACAAGGGTAAGAAAACACAAGCATCTGCCAGCACCGGTTAGGCTCAAAAGTCTCCCAAAAACATCAATCCCACAAAAACCTAAATTGTAGGAGTATGGGGAGCTGGGGACTTGGAAAATCTCTTCTAGGCCTGTTGTTGTTACAGTAGCTCCAGATTTGGGATGATTTGCGTGTTGTGTATACTATGTCACGCCACCTGAATAGCAAATAATCATGGAACTCTCCCCAAACTACTTTCCATATCACCTTGGTGTGTCAAAGAAAACATCTCAAAAGACATTAAACCACCAAATGTCATTTGGTCCGGAGGAATAACAGCCATTTTACCAGGGACGCAACAAGGTCAATCGGAGGTTATGGCAAAGGCCAATGTGGTAAAGGCCACAGGCTAAATGACTGAAAGAGCTAACTAATCTCCAGCTAATTTGCAGCTCTAATGTTTTTCTCCTAAGCTAGGCAGTGTTTCACAGAATGCTGATTCTCCCTAAGGACCTGTGAATTACTTTCAAGCCTTCTCTGGAACTGGTTGGGAAAGGTATAAAGGAGTGAAGAGGGTGAGTCTTTGTTTTCAAGTTCAATTTTGGGAAAAGTTCAGCAGAATCTCTGGCACTGAAGTTGGGGCTTTCACAAAAGTTAGATATTTAAAAATCATGGGCCTGAAAGTCAGAGGACCTGAGTTCTAATTCTGCTCTGCCACATACCTTTGACCTTGGGCAAGTCATTTCTTTGCTCCTGAGTTCCCTCTTCAACAAAGTGGGGTTTCAATACCTATTAGACTGTGACCCCCTTGTGGGACCTGATTATCTTGTATCTATCCCAGTGCTTAGTACAGTGCTCAGCATACATTAAGCACTTAAATACCACAGTTTATATTGTTACAGTAAGTGCTCAATAAGTACAATTGAATAATGATGATGATAATAATAATAATAAAGTATTAATGAATCTGAAATTTTTACTGGGGTGTTAACTTGCTCTACCCTGTCTCTTTGTCCTTCCACTGCTCCCCCTCTAGACTGTAAGCTTGTTGTGGGTAGGGAATATGTCTGTTGTACTCTGCCAAGCATTAGTAGTGTGCCCTGCATTTGGTAAGTGCACAATAAATGGGATTGATTGATTGATATGGAAGATAAAAGATGAGAAAGGGACACAGACACACTGTCCTCACAGAGGTTGAGGAGGAATGAGATGGGCACCTCAGAGATATACTATTGCCATGAGCAGAATGTGGTATTTGGAGTACCGAACTTGTAATAAGAATTCAATGGAAAACCAAGGATAAAGAGTCAGAAAAAACACATACATATTCAAAGCCTGCAATATATTTAGAATGCAAAACCAAAAACTTGTGGCTTGGGAGAACCAGTCTTGCCTAACTCTTAAAATTCTCTTTAACTTTCTCATTCCAGCATGCCCTTCCCTACCCTGGAGAGAGGGGAGAAACTATTGTGTAGGAGTTTATCATCAGTACTGATGAAGTACCTGATGAAGCTTCAGAGATTCAGTCCTAAGTTTCTCCAGTCACCACTTCCTGACATCTTGAGGATGTCTCTCTATTCAGTGATACTGCTGCCTATTTCTGCTTCTAAGTTGCTGGGGCTGTTGAAGTCCCTTTGATAGGTTGAGGCGTGCCATGTTGGGCTTCGAATGAATCCTACCGTCAATAATAATAGCATTTATTAAGCGCTTACTATGTGCATAGCACTGTTCTAAGCACTGGGGAGGTTACAAGGTCAACAGCTTGTCCCATGTGGGGCTCACAGTCTTAATCCCCATTTTACAGATGAGGTAACTGAGGCACAGAGAAGTTAAGTGACTTACCCAAAGTCACACAGCTGACAAGTGGCAGAGCCGGGACTAGAACCCATGACCTCTGACTCCAAAGCCCGTGGTCTTTCCACTGAGCCACGCTGCTTCTCTAATATCATTGGCTGAGCCCTGCTACTGGTTCATTTGGAAGAGCACTGCTCTGGGAATCAAGAGACCCGGCTTCTAATCCCAAATAGGCCTGTACCTAGTGTGAGTGAAGACAATGCATGCACTCTGGCAATGTGCTTCATCCCTGCTCACTTGCTTGTTTTGCTTCATGACCCGATGAGAATATGAATGATAGGAACAAGAGAGTTCAAGTGTCATTGCACAAGCAACTAGCACTTTAATCAATTTACTTATACAGGTCCTCAGTCCTCAAGCCTCAGGATTGGGGGTTATCCGTTGTTCCCAATGGGAATCTACATTATTGACATCATTATAATCATCAGATGTTGTGGGAACAGTGTGTCAATGTAGCCTCCTGCTCTGTTGCGTGAGAATCTTGGGACATTTACTGGAAGAGCCCATCGCAATGTTTTAAATAGATTTGGGGTTTGGCTGATGATCCACCATTGCCAAGATCCGCCCTTTCCTCTCCATCCAAACTGCTACCCTGCTCATTCAAGCTCTCATCCTATCCCGTCTGGACTACTGCACTAGCCTTCTCTCGGATCTCCCATCCTCGTGTCTCTCTCCACTTCAATCCATACTTCATGCTGCTGCCCGGATTATCTTTGTCCAGAAACGCTCTGGACATATTACTCCCCTCCTCAAAAACCTCCAATGGCTACCGATCAATCTGCGCATCAGGCAGAAACTCCTCACCCTGGGCTTCAAGGCTCTCCATCACCTCGCCCCCTCCTACCTCACCTCCCATCTCTCCTTCTACTGCCCAGCCCGCACCCTCCGCTCCTCCACCACTAATCTGCTCACTGTACCTCGCTCTCGCCTGTCCCGCCATCGAACCCTGGCCCACGTCATCCCCCGGGCCTGGAATGCCCTCCCTCTGCCCATCCGCCAAGCTAGCTCTCTTCCTCCCTTCAAGGCCCTGCTGAGAGCTCACCTCCTCCAGGAGGCCTTCCCAGACTGAGCCCCTTCTTTCCTCTCCCCCTCGTCCCCCTCTCCTTCCCCCCGTCTTACCTCCTTCCCTTCCCCACAACACCTGTATATATGTATATATGGTTGTACATATTTATTACTCTATTTATTTATTTATTTATTTATTTTACTTGTACATTTCTATCCTACTTATTTTATTTTGTTGGTATGTTTGGTTCTGTTCTCTGTCTCCCCCTTTTAGACTGTGAGCCCACTGTTGGGTAGGGACTGTCTCTATGTGATGCCAATTTGTACTTCCCAAGCGCTTAGTACAGTGCTCTGCACATAGTAAGCGCTCAATAAATACGATTGATTGATTGATCCACCAGAGGACCTTTGAGGTCTGGTAGCTAATAATGATAATTGAGGAATTTATTAAAGGTGTGCAAAGTCTTGGCATAGATATAATACAACTAGATCAGATACATGAAGTTCTCGATCTAAGTAGCTATTCCATTTTGATAGCTTTCTCCTTCTAGACTGTAATCTCACTGTGGACAGGGAACGTGTCTACCAATTCTGTTGCATTCTACTCTCCCCAGTTCTTAGTACAGTGCTCTGCACCCAGGAAGCACTCAATAAATACCACTGACTGAATATTCTGCCTTTTAATTGATTTATGGATGTGGAGGTCTCGAGGTCTTAAAATCAACCCTGTCCACCATTTCTAGAAGAATAATGTTGATGTTTTGATACTTTTCTCCCCTCAAAAATGTGTTCATGCCATTAGAAGACTGTCTTCTAATTTGTCTGGCCTGCATATGTTCTGAAACATGAGTCACGTGGTATCTTGAAGACCCCCTGGGCTTCAAAAAATATTACACAACTTACTGGTCTCGGTATTGTTTCAATTTTCTTGTGTAGTTTGTATGTTGTCTTCACTCCATGTTTCCACTGAAGATTGCCAACCCAGTAGTGATTGTTGTCACATGTGGGTGACATGCTGCTACTTAAAGTTTGAGCATTTCAGATACATTCCTGGGGAGGGAGAGGGTGTTCTTTCATGCCCTTACTGAAGACACAACAGTGGGGAACACGTCACAGCAGTGAGCAGGCTAGCAAACATCTTGTAATATCCATAATCTGTCATGCTATTGTTTCCTAAAACTTTAGAATCCAGCCTGCTACCTCCTTGCAACGCTTCATTCCCAATCCAGAAAGTGAAGGGCAGGGCTGAAAGACAGAAAGCAAGGAGCAGGGAAGGGGAGAAATGTGTTTTTTTTCCCTCTGGCTTTTAATCAAACCCCATGTCCCCTCAGGGCAAGTCTGAATTGATTCCTTTTTAAAGTGCATTCAGCGGCTCCATGAGATAGATGCAAAGCTATTGATTGCCAAATCATGAACAATTCCCTCTTCTGGGGAAAATTTTAAACGTATGGAGGAGGTGGGGTATGAATAGAGGGGTGGGGAAGGAATCAGAGAAAGGAAAAGAGAAAGAACTGCATGGTCTAGCGAAAAGAAACGTAGGTTACAGTCACAACTTTGACAGTGTCCTGCTGTGTGACCTAGGGCAAGTCACTTAACCTCTCTGTGTCTCAGATTTTTCATGTATAAAATGTGGATCATACTTCCCGCCTCTTCCTACCTCCCAGAGGTACTGTGAAGATCAAGGAATGAAATAATTCATATGAATGTTCATTTGAAAAAATACAATTGCTGTAAAATGTGAAGGTATTATTACTATGATTATTCAATAATCATTTCTCCATTCACCAATAACTACTCAAGGATGGTTTTGTTTTTAAATTATTATTATATTTAAGTGCTTATTATATGGTAGGCACTAGGATAGGTATACTGCAATCAGATCAGACAGTCCCTTTCCCACACAGACTCACAGTCTAAGTGTGAGGGAAAAAGAGATATTTAATACAGATGTGGGAACTGAGATGTAGAGAAGGGAAGTGACTTGCCCAGGGTCACAGAGCAGGCAAGTGAGTCGGGATTAATGTCCAGGTTGCCTACTGTCTAGTGCTATGCTGTTTTCACTAGGCCAGACTGCTTCTCCTCACCACTTTGCTTAAGTACTGATTTTAACTTCCCCCTCTCCTATATCATTTGGATGGAAAAACCTCAATGAACGAGGTGTATTGGGGAAGCCTTGAATCTATAAAAATTTAAATAGTAATAATAACAGTATTTGTTACAGGCTTAATTATGTACCAAGTTCCCTCTCTAGACTGTAAGCTTATTGTGGGCAGGGAAGAAGCCTACCAATTCTGTTATATTGTACTCACCCAAGCACTTAGTACAGTGCTCTACACACAGTAAGCACTCAATAAATATGACTGATAAGCTTCGGTTAAGCACTGTGGTAGATACAGGATAATAATCAGTTTGGATATTTTCCCTACCAACATGAGGCTCATTACCTGAAATTCCTTGTATTTGTGTTTCTATGTTTCCAAACCTCCATGCATTTGGCCCTTTTCATGTGCAAACAAGTGCATGCCATTCCTAAATCCTCCAACTCAGAACACAGAAATCTCAATCTGGAGCTGTTCACAGCTTTAATGGTTTCCCTAAAGCCTCAGGTTCAGACGCTGCCCTGAGCCAACTGAGGGAGTTGTTTCCCATACTGTACCCCTCAGTGAAATCAAGAAAGGAACCAGGTCTAAAAAGGAGTGAGGAGTCAAACCGGAGAGCCTTGCTGATGTGTGCCTCCTCCTCTTATGTACTATTAATACAGTGGGCAGTTCAGTCCAAAAGGAAATGGGAATGATACACCGTACTCCATATGAGGCCGGTGCGGCCATTACAGTCAATCTTGTCAGCTCTCATAGGCTTCAAAGACTCTTTTAACCCACTCAGCTTTTCTTCGTAAGTGGCATTTACCAAAATTAAAAAAAGGAAATGAAATGATATCAACCACTTCAGTGTAATGCTTTCGGGCTGGTTTATCCTGCCAGCCATCTGTAGGTAGATTCATTTGTTGGCCTTAAAGCTTATTCCTCTAAAAAAAAAGAAAAAAATGAAGATACACAAAATGGGAAAAAGTAAGCTCCCTCTACACTGCAAGCTTACTGTGGGCAGGGAACGTATCTGTTTATTGTTGTATCGTACTCCCCCAAGCACCTAGTACAGTGCTCTGCACGAGTAAGCACTCAATAAACACAATCGAATGAATGAATGTTATGATTGAAATCACCTTTTAAAATGGCTTGCAAATGATAAGGGATCCTATCATAACCCAGGAGTTGCAAAACAGTGTTGGAGAAGGAAAGATGAAATTATTTCTTTGTTGTTGTTTTTTTTTACTCTGACTCTCCCAAGTTTTTGTGGGTTTGCAAGACCTTTACTGTTATTTTAACTTGGGTTTTTTTGTGGTTTATATATGATAAAGGAGTTATTACACAGTGATCCTTGTATGTTTAGGTCAGCTGTGGCAATCAATCAGTGGACACTTTGCCTTTGGCAGCACATGCTTCCATAAAAAAAAATTGTCTGGCATACGCAAGTTAGTTAGTAATGACAGAGTAACCTCTATGTCAAGTAATATACTTGATAAATTTTGCATGTGCTGTTGACTGACAGCAGCCTCAGCTTCCTGTCTAATAGCATACACAAGTTTCAAAGAGTACAGAAACTCCTTTCTTCTCCCCCAAACTAAGATCAGTCAAATCAAACGCAGTAGATCTGCCGAAGGACTTAGCAAAGCCTCAGGAGAAAGGCTATTTTGAAAGGCTCGAGACACAGCCTGTCAGACACAGTTCCTCTGACACAAATGGGCAATCCCTGAATCTCCAGTGAAGGGACAGTCATGGTCGAATCCAGAGAGACTGACCCCAATCAGAGACAAATCTAATTCACACTCCTGCTGATCAGTAACCCTTATCTTCGAGGATCTGGAGGGCCAAAGCAGTAGCTTTTGTTTAGTCTGTTTGGATGAGGTAATTGTTTGCAGCTGGAGTCCCTGACAACGTTTCCTTTCTTGCTTGGGTTCACCATTAAGGTAGCGCCCCAGTTCCAGAGACTTTTCCTTCCCAGCCATTTTCACTGTGATTGAAGTTTCCGAGCTTGTCCGTCTTTGGAACCGGGGATTCCTGGGGTCAGATTCCTTCGTGACAAAAATAGAAGAAATCATCCAAGGGCAATCGACTGAGTGATTTGTTGGAAAACGTTTGGGAAGAGGCAAACGTAGCGTAATCACTGAATGAGGATAGCTGCTTTTGATTTTTTAATGGTATTTGCTAAATGCTTACTCTGTGCCAAGCACCATATTAAGTGCTGAGGTCGATACAAGATAAATCAAGTTAGACACTGTCCCTATCTCACATGGGGCTCACAAGGAGAACAGGCGTCACTCTTCAACTCAAGCACCCGTCAATTCTATAGTGAACTTTTCTTGTCAATCAAAGCTATTCTGTTGTCAGATCTATGCAAAGTATTACTGCCTTTTGGACACCTCGGGGAAAAGTTTATCTTATTGACATCCTAATGGGATTTCTGAATATAGAGCATGGAAGAAGTGACAGAGGTTACGTATAGAGATTAATTTTAACTATAAAGTTCTGGGCCATGGAAAATAATGAACACATGGTTGTGGTGTATTAACAAGAGAAATGATGGGGCTTAGCCATTTGATATGGAAAAATAAAACAAATGTATGTCTCCAACTTTTCTTCTCAGATGCAACTGGTTGCCAAGTCCAGCTACTGCTTTTCATAACATGCTAAAATCTCCTCATTTCTCTTTGTCGCTGGTACAAATACCTTCTCTAGATTACTTATTTTTTGCTGCCCCCCTAATTTCAAGCCTTCCTCTCTCCACTCCAAATAATAATAATAATAATAATGGTATTTGTTAAGTGTTTACTATGTGCCAGGCACTGTTCTAAACACTGGGAAAATACAAGCAAATCCGGGTGGATACAGTCCCTGTTGCACATGGGGCTCACAATCTCAATCCCCATCTTATAGCAGAGGTAACTGAGGCCCAGAGAAGTGAAGTGACTTGCCCAAGGTCACACAGAAGACAAATGGTAGAGCAGGGATTAGAACCCATGACCTTCTGACCCCCAGGTCCCTGCTCTAGCCCCTATGCCATGCTGCTTCTCCAAGGCACTTCAAAGCAATCTATACAAACTGTGGTCAAACAATCAACCCATGGGACTCACTTATTGAGCACTTGTTAAAAGTGCTCTACTAAATGTTTCTGAATAGTACAATATAATAAAGTTGGTGGATGCACACTGCAGCTAAAAAAACACTTTACCTTAGTGCAATCATGGCACTCCAGTCCTAAAAGCCATTCAGTGCTCCCCCATCACTTTGCAGATTACATGTTTAAGTTCATCCATTAGATTGTAAGCTTCTTTAGGACATAAATTGATTCAACCTTATTCTCCCAAGCAGCTTAATACAGTGCTTGCACAGAATAAGTATTCAATCAACACCTTCGATTGACTGATTCTGACTGTACCTCTCAAACCTCTGCAACTGCTGATAAAGCCATTCATTCATTACTAGGAATTTTTCTCTCAAGGCCTAGGAGGGATGGCAAAGCTTCAGGTGCAGAATCTCAATCACTCTCCCAAGGACTTAACACAATGCTTAGCACACAGATGGTGTTCAATAAATACTATTGATCAACTGACCATGTAGGAGAGAGGGGTAGCCCTGTAAAATCACCACTATCAAAAAAACAATAAGAAGAGTCCTCTGATAATAATAATTATGATATTTGTTAAGCGCTTACTATGTGCCAGGCACTGTACTAAGAGCCGGGGTGGATGCAAGCAAATCGAGTTGGACACAGTCCCTGTCCTACGTGGGGTTCACAGACTCAATCCCCATTTTATAGATGAGGTAACTGAAGCCCAGAGATGTGAAGTGACTTGTCCAAGGTCACACAACAGACAAGTGGCAGGGTCAGGACTAGAACCCATGACCTTCTGACTCCCAGACTCATGCTCTATCCACTACACCACGCTGCTTCTGATGGTGAGATGCCCTCTCTTTGTACCACTAGACAAAACATTGATGAAAGTAAACTGCTCAATATACTGGTCAGTCAATGGAATTTGTTGAGCATTTACTGTGTACAGAGCACTGTACTAACCACTTGGGAAAGTACAATCCAACAGAGTTGGTAGCCTCAATCTGAGCCCTCAAGGAGCTTACAGTCTACAGGGGGAGATGGCCATTATCGGGAAACATGTCAGGTAACTCTGTTGTATCCTCTCAAGTGCTTAGTACAGTTCTCTAGAGAAGCAGCGTGGCTCAGTGGAAAGAGCATGGGCTTTGGAGTCAGAGGTGATGGGTTCAAATCCTGGATCCACCAATTGTCAGCTGTGTGACTTGGGGCAAGTCACTTAACTTCTCTGGGCCTCAGTTACCTCATTTGTAAAATGGGGATTAAGACTGAGCCCCCCGTGGGACAACCTGATCACCTTGTCACCTCTCCAGCGCTTAGAACAGTGTTTGGCACATAGTAAGCACTTAATAAATGCCATTATTATTATTATTACACTAAGTGCTCAATAAATACTATTGATTGATTGAAATAAATTACAGTCAATCACTGACAAGGCAGCATTGGTGCTTGGTGACACTCTGGTACTCTGAGCCATCCAATTTAGGGGCACGTTGCTCAATCCAATGCAGGGAGAGCTAGAAAAGGGGCCCTGACAAATACATGGCAGGTTCTGCTTTAATATGCATTTTATTACCTAATTCAGAAATAATGAGATGGAAGTCCCTGCTGAAAGTGAAACAAAATTCTAACCAGAGGCTGCCACAGTAACAAGTGAGGGGATGGAGTCAGCCATGATAGATGATGCTGGGCATGCAGCCCAAGGCCTTGGCATGGAGTGATCAGGAGAGATGGGCCAGTGGGGACTGGGTTTTGCCACTCCTTCCTCCAGGGAATAATAATAATAGTAATGGTAGTTGTTAAGCACTTACTATGTTCAAGGCACTATACTAAGTGCAGGGGTGGACACAAGAAAATTTGGATGGACATAGACCCTGTCCCATGTGGGGCTCATAGTCTCAATCCCCATTTTCCAGATGAGGTAACTGAGGCCCAGAGAAGTGAAATGACTTGCTCAAGGTCACACAGCAGATAAGAGGCAGAGCCCAGTGCTGCTTCTCAAGGAAACACTTGGTCTGGAACTTTTCTTTATACCAGAGCCAAGTTCTGTACAAGTCCGGCTTACTTCCAGCACTGCAGTCTTTCTACAACATGAGTATGTCTTAATGAACACAATTCACAAGTTGGTGCAAGTAGATTTGCTGTAGTAAAAAATAATAATGATGATGGTATGTTAAGCTGTTACTATATGCTAGGCACCCTACTAAGCACTGGGTTGGACACAAGCAAATTGACTTGGACACAGTCCCCATCCCACACAGGGCTCACAGTTTTAATCCTCATTTTATAGGTAAGGGAACTCATGCCCGGAGAACTGAAGTGACTTGCCCAAGGTCACATAGCAGACAAGTGGCAGGGCTGGGATTACAGCCTTCTGACTCCCATGTCAATACTCTACTATAGATATATATGTATATATGTTTGTACATATTTGTTACTCTATTTATTTATTTATTTTACTTGTACATATCTATTCTATTTATTTTATTTTGTTAGTATGTTTGGTTTTGTTCTCTGTCTCCCCCTTTTAGACTGTAAGCCCACTATTGGGTAGGGGCTTTCTCTATATGTTGCCAACTTGTACTTCCCAAGCGCTTAGTACAGTGCTCTGCACACAATAAGCGCTCAATAAATACGATCGATGATGATGATACTATGCCATGCTGCTTCACGGTCGTGCTCATGTATGTGACATGAGTCAAGGCTCTGAAAAGCAGCTTGGCCTAGTAGAAAGAGCACAGGCCTGGGAGAGGATCTGGGTTCTAATCCTGACTCTACCAGTTGTTTGTTGTGTGATCTTGGACAAGTCACTTAACTTCCTTATGTCTCAGTTTCCTCATCTGTAAAATGGGGATTCAATAACTGTTCTCTCTCCTCCTTAGACTGTGAGTTTCGTGCGGGACCAGAACTATGTCCGACCTGAACTTGTATCTGTCTACTCCAGCACTTAGAACAGTGATTGATATATAGTAAGTACCTAATATAATAATAATAATAATAATAACTATAATAATCAGTTGGGATGCTACCTCATTTGGCTAGCCTCTGCCTCAGACAATATCACATTGTCTTGTGTTGGCTTTTTCTACAGGTTTCTGCAATTTTATAGTATTTAATGAAATAAAATAACAACAGTTATTTGGCAAGAATATTAGCAGTCTGCTAATTGGGGAAAAAAACAACATAGAAATTTGTATTGTAATTTGTCACTAATAATGGTATCTCCGAACCATCTATCCCTAAATCATGAATTCCTATTGAATCTGTAAGAGACAGTGTTGCCCATTTCATTCAATCATATTTATTGAGTGCTTAATGTGTGCACAGCACTGTACTAAGTGCTTGCAAAGTACAATTCAGCAACAAATAGAGACAATCCCACCCAACAACAAGCAGGGACTTGGGAGTCAGAGAAACTGTGTTTTAATCCTGGCTCCTCTACTGTGTGACCCTGGGCAAGTCATTTAACTTCTCTGTGCCTCAGTTACCTCATCTGTAAAAAGAAGTTTAAGACTGTGAGCCTTATGTAGGAAAGGGACTATGTCCAACCCGATTATCTTGTATCTACTTCACCACTTAGTACAGTGTGTGACACATAGGAAGTGCTTAATACCATTAAAAAACAAAAAAAAAAAACCCTGTGAGCCTTATGTGGGATATGGATGTGTCCAACCTGATTAGCTTGTATCTACCCACTACTCAAGAACTTCTTCTGGTTGTCACCATAAGAAACTCTTCACAGTTGACTTTAATACACATATTTGGCTGTCTTCCTGTTAATTATCCTTGCTCATCTTCCACTACATCCCAACCAGCACACTCCACTCCTCTAATATCTACCTCCTCGCAGTTCCTCGCTTTCATCTCTCTTGCAGTTGACCTCTTTCCTCCCATCTTCCTGGAACTCTCTCCTTCTTCACATCTTACAGTCAACATTCTCCCCATTTTCAAAGCCTTACTAATACTTCATCTTCTTCAGAAAGCCTTCCCTAACTAATCCCATCTTTCCCCACCCTACCTTCCCCTCCCTACTGGTACAATGATACACCTGTGTACTTAGTCCTGTCCCTTAAGAACTTAAACACTCACCCCACCCACAGCACTAAAGTACATATTTCTGTTAGTTATTATTAATAATAGCACTGTACTAAGCACTGGGGTAGATACAAGATAATCAGGCCCCACATGGGGCTCACAGTCCAAGAAGGGGGGAGAACAGGTACTGAATCCCCACTTTGCAGATGAGAGAACTGAGACTCAGAGAAGTTACAGCAGACAATTGGGATTTAGAACCCAGGTCCCCTTACTCCCATGCCCTTTCTGCTAAGCCATGCTGTTTTTCATTTATACTCAGTTGCTTCACTGATTTTTGTCTGATTTGTCTATTATTATGATACTTGTTAAGTGCTTACTTTGTACTAGCAATTTACTAGGCACTGGGGTAGATACAAAATAATCAGGTTGGGCACATCCCTAACCTACTTGGGGCTCATGAGCTAAGTAGGAGGGAGTAGGATTTAATCCTCTTTGTACAGATGAAAGAAGTGAGGCACAGAGAATTGAAGTGACTCACCTGAGTTCACAGAGCAGACAAGAGCCATGGGCAAGATTAGAACCGAGGTCCTCTTATTCCTAGCCCCATGCTCTTTCCACTAGACCATTCTGCTTCCCCTACTAGATTGTAAATTCCTTGACAACAGAGATCATGTCTACTTACCTCATCATACTCTCCAAAGTACTTAGAACAGTGCTCTGCACATAGTAAGTGCTCAATAAATATTCATTCATTCTTCTCCCACTCTCTCCTGTGTTGCCCTGACTTGCTCCCATTATTCATCCCCCCTCCCAGTCCCTATGTACATATCTGTAATTTATTTACATTATTGTCTTTCTCCCCATATAGACTGTAAACTCATTGTAAGCAAGGAACATGTCTGTTATAACAGCACTTAGTACAGTGCTCTGCACACAGTAAATGCTAAATAAATTCATTCATTCAATCGTATTTATTGAGCACTTACTGTGTGCAGAGCACTGTACCTTATAAGCGCTTGGGAAGTACAAGTTGGCAACAGACTGATTGATTAAGATGCACAATCACAAAATCTCATTACACTAGAGTTGATGCTATTATCATTGTCTTTAGCAAAAAAAGCCAACTTGTATTGATCAGGAGAGCCCAAAAGAATTCTACTGCTGACTACCCAGTATGCCCTGAAAAGGCAATATCAGTAGCAGAAGTGATGAAGAAGAAGGAAGAAAAAGAAGAAGAAGAAGAAGGGTATTTAATCAGTTACTATGTCCTCTAAGCACAGGGTTGATACAAGATAATCAGGTCAGACATAATCCCTGTATCACATGAGATTCACAGTTTAAATGGAAGGGAGAGAAGATATTGAATCCCATTTAAGAGATGAGGAAACTGAGGCACAGAGGAATTAAATGACTTCCCCAAGGTCACGCAGCAGACAAAGTGGTGGATTAGAATCCAGGTTCTCTGATTCAAGGCCCATGAGCTGTTTCTCCTGTTTAGTTTCAGAGGTATTACAGTATTAAGTCCTATTTTCATGGATGCTAAAACTCATTGGGAATGGTGTTTGACAATTCAAGGAACTTTATATTCCTATACCTCCATTTGCTATTGTAGAAACTAGGGCTATGAAGAGGTCTGAATCCATGAGTTAGTTGTAGTATTCAGCTCTCTGGGTGGAATGCAATTGCTTCTATCAATCCAAATGAACATGTTTTTGAAGGGAAGGAAAGGAACTTTAAACTAACATTTATATTCTAGTGGAAAAATAAAACTGCTTATCAGCACTAACAGCAGCTCATGGTGTAACTTGGCAGGAGGAAAACATACAAGGCGAGTCAACATTGGTTTTTAAAGATCAAAACCAACCAAATGTATAATCGTAGGTTCAAACATTCTCATTTTGAAGAGAGAGTTTATTTGTTTCTGAAACAGCTAATTTGGTATTCACATAACTACATCCTGAACTTTCCCTTTATCACAAGTATGAATTCCTCAGTGGCCACAAGAGCCAAGTTTATACTTAACTATAGTGGAAGGTCTGTCAAAATGCTGTTTTCCTATTACTAGATTTTTAGTTTTGTTTGTTTAAAAACTTTTAGATTTCTAAGGGAAATGCAAAATGAATATATAGGCAACACACTAGTAATCAAGATGTACCTACCCTTTATGTAAATGGTTGATAAATATTTTATATGCCAAGGAAAAATAATGTGCCCCATAGTGCGCTGAATTTTAACAGAGACAGTATCACATTTTATCCTATGAAGTTTTAATGTAAATACTGAATATAGACTCCTAGCCAATCGTATTTAAAAAGTGTGTAAACTTGTAAGAAGTTCAACAAACCAGTTCCAGCAGCTTTAACTTTTCTGGAGATATATAAACAAAATAAAGCTCACATCAAATAATCAGAGTTGGAGAGTTTACCATACTACACACCACCATACTAGGTGCTTGCAGAGTACACTACAGTAGAGTTGGTAGACACACTCCCTGTCTGCACTAAGCTTACAGTCTAGAAGGGAAGACAGTCATTCAATTCATGGGGGTTTCATGAAGGATTAGTATCATTTTGAACCATGACCGCTTATCAGGTGAAGTCCTTCAGGACAACTGAAAAAGAATTGCAATATCTTTCTCCCTTATCCATCGCTAAGTGGTTAAAACTATATTTATTATTATATGGTTGCCAGCCTAGCAATATGGGGGAAGGGCTGGGGAAAAGGGTTGGGGGGAGTATCCCATGAGCCCCCTCCCAAAGCAACTCAGTGTGTGTACCCACCGCTTCTCTGGTCTTGAGAAGAGTGGCAATGGAGCACAATACTCCTGTATCCTCTTGCACTGGAACACAACTTTGTGAGGCTCCCAAGATGTGTGAGACTCGTAAGAACAACAATCTCCACCTGGAGCTGGGACGCAGCATTGTGAGGGTCATGGGAGGTAGGGGGGAGGTTAGCATAGCATTGTGCAAACCAGGACTTAGCATTACGAAGCCTACAGGAGGTGTGAGGCTAGTGAGGATGTTGTGTTCACCACCGCCCCTGGAAGGAACCAGGAAGACGAGGGAAAGAAAACAAAAATAAAATAGGAAATTAAAAAAAAATGCTGGCTTGAAATCTCTTCCACCAGCTGTAATGATAAGTAGCAAGGGGAGAGAAAAAATGTGTGAGTGACAGACATTCCAACCAACTCACATCTGCGGGATCCAATATGAGGATGCCACTCAGAGGGTTATATATCACCCCTTTGACTGGGTGGATGGCTATCAGATAAGGATGCTGAGGCATGCCTATAATCCAATCAAATGCACCTGTCTGCACCCCGGTTGTGAGCCCCTATCCAACTACATAGATGACATAAAACTAGGTGAAGAAAAAGGGAAATGATGGCTTATTCAGGGAAGGCCTCTTGGAGGAAATGATGATGATGATGATGACGGTATTTGTTAAGCGCTTACTACGTGCCAAATACTGTTCTAAACACTGGGGTAGATACAAGGTAATCAGGTTGTCCCACGTGGGGCTCGTAGTCTTAATCCCCATTTTACAGATGAGGTAACTGAGGCACTGAGAAGTTAAGTGACTTGCCCAAAGTCACACTGCTGACAAGGGTGGAGCTGGGATTAGAACCCACACCTCCAACTCCCAAGCCTGTGCTCTTTCCAGCAAGCCATGATGCTTCTCATGTGATTGTAGGAGGGCCTTGAAGGTGGAGACAGTGGTAGTCTGTGGCATATATGAAGGATAAGGGCATTCCAGACCAGGGGGAGGGCATGGGTAAGTGGCAAAATAGATGAGATTGAGGTACAGTGTGTAGGTGGACATTGGAGGAGCAAACTGTACAGTTTAGGTTGTAGTAGGACATCAGCAAGGTAAGAGTGGAGGGAGAGAGCTGATTGAGTGCCCTAAAGCTCAACTTGTACTTCCCAAGCGCTTAGTACAGTGCTCTGCACACAGTAAGTGCTCAATAAATACGATTGAATGAATGAATGAATAATGGTAATGAGTTTCTGTTTGATGTGGAGGTGGATGGAGGTTTTTGAGTATTTGGTAGATATGAATTCAATGTTTATTTTAGAAAAATCATCTGGCAGCAGAGTGAAATATGGACAGGTTGAATTGTACTTTCAAGTGCTTAGTGCAGTGCTCTGCACACAGTAAGTGATCAATAAATTTGACAAATGAATGAATGGAGGAACAGGAGGCAGGGAGGTCGAGGAGGCTGATGCAATATCTAAGGCTATGATAAATACCTGTAACAGCATGATAGCACTTTGAATTGAGAGGATGGGACGTTCTGGAGATGTTGTGAAAGTAGAACAGATATGATTGGTGTGAGAATGATTGTGTGGGTTGAATGAGAAATGAATCAAGGAAAATACCAAAATTACAGGCTTGTGAGAAAAGGAGGATAATGTTGAGGAGTACTATTTTGGACACGTAAGTTGGAGGTGCTGGAGGGACATCCAAGTAGAGATATCCGAAAGGCAGGAAAAAAAGAGAGACTGCAGACAAGGTGAGGTTGGAGATGGTGAGCTAGATTTGGGAAGCTTCAGTGTAGAGATGGTAGTTGAATGTTTAATTGAATCAAATCTTCATCTTTGTAAACAAGAAAATGATGATATGGCTTTGTCTAGCAGTCACTCATGAAAATTTTGTGGTGCTACTGTTGGTAGATACACACAGCAATTGAACTGTTAGTGGATACCTATGTGATCATTAATGTTGCTATATATAAAATGTGTAAATTGGACCTTATCCAACCACTGAGCTGGAAATGCATTGCCTTCCTGGGAGAAGGGAACAATCTAGTTCTCCTGCTAACCACCACCACTAAAGTTTCAAAGTTATTTGCATAATGCGCAAGATGGATACTATTACTTTAGTTTTGTTTGACAATACCTTAGAATTGAAGAACTACTTATGCGGAATTAATGTCAATGAGACGTTTAGCGACTACATTACCATATTATCTGAAGACACCAAAATGGGCAGAATTGCATTTCACATTTGTATTATACCCATTATTCTGGGGGATTCAAAACACTTATTCTCAATAATCCATAGCAGCAGATGAGAAACTAAGGCACTAATTCTTGATCTGGTAGGAAATACTGTCCGTGATATGTGGTTTTTGCTTTAGTGCTCCAAATTACAGTTTCTTATCCCTTGCGTAAAATATCCAGTCCATGGAAATGGCTTATGGGCCCTTTGAATTCTCTTTTATTGTGGCTAGGCAGCTGGGGATTCATTTTTACACATTCTACCGAAAATCAATTTTCTTTTCTAAGATATAATTATGACAGTTAAGCCAGCCCTTTGCCCTCAAAAGGGATCCTTAATCATTGCAGTTCTCTGACAATTTGGGTGTTCCTAGGCTTAATATGTGTGTTGTGGATCTTTATTGTATAAAAATCAAAATTTTAATTTGGGGTTAATGTACTCTGCTTAATACCAGAACCCTCCTGCAATCTTTTTTTTTTTAGCATGTTGCAAACTATCCTTCCCCTTCTTCGTAATAAAAATGTGGTTGGAATATAATTTTAAACAGGATGAAAGATTAAACAAACAAAAAATAATGAAAAGTCAAAATATGCATACTGTGCAAAAACACAGTCTTATAGATTTTGCCTTATATAAACTTCACCCAGCCTATGTGGGTTTTAACATATTTCCATGGCTTTAAATAGGAAAACATCTTAAAGCTCAGCCCATGGGAAACCCAACCTTGATTAGTTTTCCCTTTTACTACAGCCTGCAGAGTGTAAAACACAGCACATCAGAATTGAATTTGTCATTTCCAGACCTCACAGGAATTTTAGGAACTAAATAGTTAGGAAGCCATCCTGGTACTTTTCTTTGCTTTAATCAAAGTAGAAGTTTCAATTTAAACATTCAGGAAATCTCCCTTATTTAAAGCAATCAACTCATTGCTGACAGAGTCTGGCTTTACTGTGTTTAATTTTTTGGCATGATGCAAAACTTGATTGGTCACAGCCAGTGCATGAGGAGTTTCTCTCTTTCTTTCAACGAAGAGAAGAATTCCAGACAAGTCTGAAGATATTTGTGTATTTTTTGAATTGGTAAAGCATTAGCTCAAAACCTCACCTGGAAAATAGAACTAATATCTCGAACCTGGGGAAAGTTTCAGAGTCATACAAATGATCTAATTATGTAAGTCTTTCAGCGGTGGAAAGATGCTTCAATTAATTTGGTAATATACACTTTTCCTTCTTCAAAAATCTCTATTTTATCGAACTTTCGGGTTGTGTGGTAAATTACAAATCTGTACCATTTTCTAGAACCCATCTTACTGTGGATAAAAATAATAATTAAAAAACCCCAAAAAGATTGGAAGGCAAGGTTTACTGGCCCGTGCTTAAGAGCTAGGTAACACAAAAGCACTAAAAAAAAATATATTGAACACTGAATGAATTACGTAACTATCAAAGTTAAAAAATATAGGAACAATATCAGTTGTGTTTCTTGGTGAATGGATGCAGCATTCACCACTAAACAGACTGGCGAGAGCGAGTCACAAATTTGCAACTGATTCATGACATTACTGTGTGTAATTGTATTTGTAGATAAATATAGGCTATTGACCTCCCTTTCTGAGGCTTGTATAGGTTTGTTGTGTAAGCAAAAGAATTAACTACTTTGTAGTGTTCGAATATAAAAATAAAATTAAGCTGTCTTTCTGGACTGTCTTTCAGTTTATTCAATTTTTTTCAAAACCTTACTAAAATCATCTCTCCTCCAAAAGGTCTTTCCCATCTAAACTCTCATTTCCCCTACTCCCCCTTCCCTTTTTGCATCATCTACGCAGTTGGTTCTGCATCCTTTAAACGCTTAAACCCCACTCTCAGACCATAGCACTTATGTACATATATGTAATTTATTTTAATGTCTTTCTCCCAGTCTAGACGATAAGCTTCTTGTGGGCAGGGAACTTGCCTGTTAACTTTTGTATTGTACTCCTCAACTGCTTAGTACAGTGCTCTATACATAGTAAGTCCTCAATAACTACCATTAATTGATAAAAATCACTTCCAAGTGAGCTGGTAGGGACAGGCAGTTATAACCCCATCGAACAGTCAGAAAGACAGACATTTTGAGTTTGTGATACCCAGAAATACAGTGGTATCACGAGCTGAGAATTCAGACTTGTCTGAACATCAGACAAGAGCTTTTTTAGGCCAACATGCATGTATTCTGGACTTTCATTAAGGTAACAAATCAACCAGAATTGTATCATACAATTCCCTGGCAAATAAGGATGTGGCACCAGATCCCTTTAAGTTCGTTATTTTTCTTTTCAGCATCTATCCTCCCTTTGCTTCAGCTCCTGCTTCCTAGTTACATGACTCAGAAACGATCTGTTTTTTAAAAATTGATACTTTTTAAGTGATATGCCAGGCACTATACTAAGTGCTGAGATAGATACAAGATAGGTGAGACACCGTCACTCCTCCACATTGGACTCACAGTCTTAATCCTCATGTTACAGCAGATGAGGTAACTGAGGCACAGAAAAATTCAGTGATTCACCCGAGGTCACACAACAGACACACAACAGAAGCACATTTGATATTAGAACCCAGGTCTGCTGATTTCCAGCCCCATGCTCTTTCAGGTAAACCATGCTGCTTCTCCCACTGCCCATTTACAGGGACCTTAAAGGGGAACACAATGACTCTGTAGAAACGTTCCAGGTTCAGGTGATCTCATCATACCTCCACAAAACGGTGCTCTATGACATCAATAGGCTCAACAGGTGATGTCACTGGCATCTCCTCATCCGGTGTCTTTGAGTATCTTTCTGGTAGCAGAAATTTGTGAAATCATTTCCCATTAGGTTGTCAATTTCTTAAGAACATGGATACAGGTTTGGATTCTAGTGTCCTCTCTCAAGGGCTTACTATAGTGCTCTGCATTCAGTAGGAGCTCAGTACCTACCATTGATTGACTGAATTCTTATGTTACAGGGTTAATATTGAATATGCAGTTTACTCCAAAGTCCAACCCACTCCTTACCATTGTTGGGATGGCAAAATGACCACAAGAGGGGAATACCAGTAACTCTGAATGAAGAACTATATCTAGAGAGTGTCTTAATAATAATAATAATAGTATTTGTGAAGCACTTACTACATGCCAAGTGCTGTTCTAAGCGCTGGGGTAGAGACAAGGTAATCTGGTTGTCCCACATGGGCCTCACAGTCTTAACCCCATTCTATAGATGAGGTAACTGAGGCCCAGAGAAGTGACTTGCCCAAGGTCACACAGCAGACAAGTGGCAGAGACAGGATTAGAACCCACATCGTCTGATGCCCAAAGCCCATGCTCTTGACAATAGGGCATGCAGCTACATCTTCTGTGACAGATGGACTTCATGGGAACCAGGAAAATAGCTGACTAATGTGGGTGGTGAAAACCACAGTGACTACCAGGGTGCCTTCCCTGGCAATCAACTACTGAGAAGCAGCGTGGCTCAGTGGAAAGAGCACAGGCTTTGGCGTCAGAGGTCGTGGGTTCAAATCCCGACTCCACCAATTACCAGCTGTGTGACTTTGGGCAAGTCACTTAACTTCTCTGTGCCTCAGTTACCTCATCTGTAAAATGGAGATTAAGACTGTGAGCCCCCAGTGGGACAACCTGATCACCTTGTAACCTCCCCAGAACTTAGAACAGTGCTTTGCACATAGGAAGCACTTAATAAATGCTATTATTATTATTAGTGGTCTGGGGTGCTCCGGTATTACATAGGTGGCATGCTCTGATCATAGTGATTATAAAAGGGCATTGTGTTGCTCTGGTACCCACCTATTCAATCAATAGTATTTATTGAATGTTTACTGTATGCAGGACACTGTACTAAGTTCTAATTCACCCATTGTACTCCATGGTAAAGAAAGAACATGGCCGGCAGGCAAGAGGGAGAGTGTTTTGTGGAGAAGCATGAACCACTACCACCATAATTGGTTCCTTGTTTCAAGTTCTCAACCTGGGGGTCTCAGGACTGAAGCTCATCCATCGTTCATGACAGGAGACTGCATCATCTTCATCATCAGTATTCACATAATAATAATAATAATGGCATTTATTAAGTGCTTACTATGTGCAAAGCACTGTTCTAAGTGCTGGGTAGGTTACAAGGTAATCAGGTTGTCCCCAGGGGGGTTCACAGTCTTAATCCCCATTTTACAGATGAGGTAACTGAGGCACAAGAGAAGTTAAGTGTCTTGCCCAAAGTCACACAGCTGACAATTGGAGGAGCTGGCATTTGAACCCATGACCTCTGACTCCAAAGCCCATGCTCTTTCCACTGAGCCATGCTACTTCTCTAATGACTTCCATAAAATGGTGGCTTAAAAATACTCATCTATGATTAATTAGGCAAAGACCATAAGCTTGAATGAATGACTAAGCTGCTAGAATTAATGTTAACTTCCTTATAGGAGATTGGATAAAGCACCTTCTCTGTAAAATGCCATTTTTGTCTTAACTTCAGTTTGAAATTTCCCTAGATTGGAGTTCATGACTGCATAGATGGAAACTGGGGTCCCATCTACTTTTCGACTTGCGATTTATTCTGCCAACCAGTGAAGTGAGATTTTTTTTAAAAAAGCAAAAAATTGTCAGAAGCCTTCATGCTGAAATCCTGATTTAATGCTTTGTACGGTATTTGTTAAGCACTTACTATATGCCAAGTACTGTATGAAGCACTAGGGTAGATACACGTTAATCAGGTTGGACACAGTCCATGTCCCACATGGATCTCAGAGTCTTTATCCCCATTTTACAGATGAGGTAACTGAGGCACAGAAGTGAAGTGACTTGCCCAAGGTCACATAGCAGACAAATAGTGGAGCTGGGACTAGCTGAGCTCTCTCTATTGGGCCACGCTGCTTCTCTAGCTGCACTACTGTACCCTAGAACGTGAAAAACACTGAGAACAGGCTTCTGTGTGTATTTCTTTATAGGCCCATTGGGAAAGGTTTGCAGGGCTAGCTACACTAAGGCACGGAAGACTAGTGGAGCAATAGTCAGAATTCGCCTTTTCCAGTATTCCTTCCCCATAACCGAACCTGAGAGGAAAGTATGAGTTTGGAACTCGTATTTAGTACAGTGCTCTGCACAAAGGAAGCACTCAGTAAATACCACTGATTGATTGAGGGGTGCCGTCAGGATGGCTACCCATGCTCTTCCCTCACTAAGAGACAATGAGCCCTGAGCCACTGCCCTTTCCGCTCCATGCTCAAAGAAGCCGTGGTCCTCTTCTGTCAAAGGTCAAATCAGTGGTATTAATGAGTGCTTACTATAGGCAGAACACTGAACTAGTGTTTGAGTGAGTATGAGTTGTTAGATATGATCCCTGCGCTCAAGGAGATTACAATTCATTACAAAGATGATAAAAATCGAAGATGAAAATAGATTAGTTAACTAAATGGTGTATCCTGTTTATTCTGTGGCTTTATTTCTTGGTAGTTGGTTCCATGCCACTCCTAGAATACCTATTTGACTGCTCCAATGGATGTCTAGCAACAACAAGCAAAGACATGCAATTTCACAAATATGACAAATTAGATATGCAAATGCCAACCTGCTGGATAATGTCATATCTACAAGAAGAAATGATTCTAACCCCACACCATACAGAAGCTTTTATCCCATGTGCTAGGTGTACCTAGGTGATATGTGTTACAAAACTACTCAACTTAACTTAGAACTAAGCCACAAAGTGAAAAATTGCTCTTCACTTTATTTACCTGTCTGAGAGCTATAGAAGAACAGTGGTGGAGTGCAAATCATTCAAGCAGAAGGATGGAAAGAAAAATATCCCCCAAAACATCCCCTCCTTGGGGAAATGAAACCTCTGCTATAGCAGTTTTTCAGATGTGGCATGTTCCAAATCCAAACCCACAGGCAAAAACTTGTTTCATTACAGTGCATACCACCTACCACCAAATGCCGCTGCCCTTACTGAAAGATGAAGTAATTTAGGAGTAAGGTGTATTGGATTACTGGTCTTTCTGTATTTTCCCCCCTGAAACTGACATGATTAAGATATACCATGAGGACTATTATTTGATATACTGTATTTTATTTCCTGGTCATGCATCACCTGAGCCAGAAGTTTCCCCAAGTGGGGTGGTAACAATCCTGGGGTTCTCAAGGTTAGAAAATGGCTAAAAAAAAGGGGAAGGGATTGGGCTACAGCAGGAAAGGAGGATCGGACTTATTTCTCATACCCTTCCTCCTGACTGGAACTCCCACCCCCTTTAGCTAGCTAGCTAACTAGCTACTCTCTTCCTCCCTTCAAAGCCCTACTGAGAGCTTACCTCCTCCAGGAGGCCTTCCCAGACTGATCCCCCCTTTTCCTCTCCTCCTCCCCATCCCTCCGCCCTATCTCCTTCCCCTTCCCACAGCACCTGTATGTTTGTACAGATTTATTAATCTATTTTACTTGTACATATTTACTGTTCTATTTATTTTGTTAATGATGAGTATCTAGCTTCATTTTTATTTATTCTGGTGACTTGACACGTGTCTACATGTTTTGTTTTGTTGTCTGTCTCCCACTTCAAGACTGTGAGTGAGCCCGTTGTTGGGTAGGGACCGTTCCTATATGTTGCCAACTTGTACTTCCCAGGCACTTGGTACAGTGCTCTGTACACATTAAGCGCTCAATAAATACAAGTGAATGAATGAATGAATTTAGCTCTGCTTGACTCTACCTTCAAAGTCCTCCTGAAAATGCACCTCCTTGAAGAGGCAACAACTAAGCCTAATTTTCCCATGATACATGCATCCAACAGACTTCCTTAGTACTTATTCATTCAAATCGTATTTATTAAGCACTTACTGTGTGCAAAGCACTGCACTAAGCGCTGGAGAAAGTACAATACAATAAACAGTGACAATCCTTGCCCACAACGAGCTCACGGTCTTTACACTTCCTAGAATCTATGCATATTTTCAGTTATACTAACTTGTACATATGCATTTATCCTTTCACACTTTTGTTGTGGGAATGGCTTGGATCTGACAGTCTCCATAAGTAGAACGTAAACTCAGTGAGGGCAGGATACTAGGTAGAACTCTTCCAAGTGTTCTACACCCAGGAGGTGCTCAATGTTACTGATTTACACTGGAGCAGAATAGAGTAGGGAAAACAGAAGAGCAGATAATTCTAGGCATTTAAGTACATACTAACTGCAAGACGTATTTGGGAAAGGCAACTGAATATCAGGAGTACTCCGGCGGGACGAATTTAATCATTCATTCTATTTATTGAGCACTTACTGTGTGCAGAGCACTGTACTAAGTGCTTCAGAGATTATAATACAACAATAAGCAGACACATGCCCTTCCTACAATGAGCTTACAGTCTAGAAAGGGAGACAAATATTAATATAAATATGTTACAGATACATACATAACTGCTTTGGAGCTGAGAGGGGGGAATAATAAAGGGAGTGAGTTAGGGTGACACAGAAGCTAGCAGAAGAAGAGGAAATTAAGGCTTAGTCAGGGAAGGCCTCTTGGAGGAGATGTGCCTTCAATAAGGCTTTGAAGGGGGAGAGAGTAATTGTCTCTTGGATTTGAGGAGGGAGGGCATTCCAGGCCAGAAGCAGAATGTGGGTGAGGGATCGGCAGCATGATGGATGGGATCGAAGAACAGTGAGAAGGGAGATCCTTAGTTCTTTACCATGATAGTTACTTGAAATAAGTCAGATCTTAAACTTTCAGAGTCTTGTGAGCTTGTAAGCATTCCTCCAGTGGTTCTGTCTCCTTGTCAACAATATCAAGGTTGCTGGTCTGTGGACTGTTAGTATAGCTTCGTTGATTTGCCTGAACATAATGGACAGGAATGCTACCAAGCTCAGAGGACATTTGATATTCAGTCTCATTAGATGTTGGCCACAGAGTTTAAGACTTGTTGTCAAACTTTAACCCTAATAACTGTAGGGTAGCAAAGTGTTGTGTTCAAGAGAGTTACCCTAAAAAGTCACTCTACAATCTACACCTAGAAGTCTTTTCCTGAGTCTAAATAAACTAGCAGAGCTGAAATTCAGGAGAAAAAAATAAAGGTAGTGTTTATTCCAGAGTCCCTTTGGACAATCTCAGAATATTATTTCTTACAAAGTCACATTGCATCCCCAAATTATAAGAACAAGGTGGATAGGTCATCTTTAGTAAATAAGCTTCCAATTAAACTGCGACTCAGTTTTGAAGTCCAAGCTAATGCCATCTGGGCCACATTCCAGTATCTGGCTGGGGAATCTCTTGTAAACGGAACAAAATTCACCCAAGCTGGAGATCCACTCACACACAATGCTTTTCCACTTGGCTAAGCTACTTATCTGTCACTGAAGGCAGAATATGCTAGTTTTCAAAAGGTTGCTCTGAGTTGTCATCACCAGAGTTATCGTCCCAGAAATCCTTGGAAAGCAGCCCCCTGCCATCCTGCCTTATGAGCACACCTACCACGGGGAAAAAATTAAACTACTATGCACTGGGTGGAATCACATTTTCCCAGTGCCACATAAATTTGCCTGGGAGAAAATTAGTGGGTGCAAGACAGCTGCATGCAAAGAAACACTGGCCAAAACCACGGCCTTGTTTTCCCAAGACAAATTAAGAAAACACCAAAGGAGAAGACTGGCTTACCCAAAACCAGAAGACACTCAAAGATTGGCTCTTTTCCCAGCTGATCGTCTTCATCAGCTGAAGAACTCAGGGGAGCCAAGCAGGACCACTATGGGAGTGCCTACAGCTAACAATGAACTCACTCCTACCCCCTTCCCCAAACACTGTGACAGGGGACAGGATTGCTTGCTGCTTGAGCTGTGGAGAACTTCCCTGACTAAGTCTAACTGTGTCCGTGGCTTTGATCTTTCCCTAAAGGGCAAAGGTAAGCCAAAAAATACTCAGGAGGGAATTGGAGGAGGGCTAGGCATGCTTCCCCAGAAAGCAGGCAAGCATGTAGTAAAGCAGCGTGGCCTTGTGGACTTGCTTGCTGTTTGACCTTGGACAAGTCACTTGACTTCTCTGGGCCTCAGTATCCTCATCTGTAAAAATGGAGATTCAATACCTGTTCTTCCTCCTACTTAGACCGAGTCCTGAGTGAGACAGGGACTGTTTCTGATCTAATTGTCATATTTCTACCCGGCACTTAGTATAGTGCTTGATACATAGTAAGCTCTTGACAATGATTAACAAGCACTTACCACTATTATCAATATTATTACCATTATTAGGAGCACATGAGGTTAGCCGGGGGCGGTGGAGGGCACAGAAACATCATTGGTTCCCTCATCCCTGGAGGAGGTTGCAGTTGCTGAGGTGTAAGACACAGGGAAGGAGAACTGACTGAGCAGCAGAGATCAGGAGGTGTTCAGCGGTCTAGGTACTCATCACATTCCACCATGACTGCTCTATCAGCCTCCTTCTGACATCTCTGCCTCCTATCTCTCCCCACTCAGTTCATACTACACTATACTGCCTGCAATATTTTTCTAAAAATAATAATAATTATCTCCAACCATGTCCCAACTCCTCAAAAATCACCAATGGCTACCCATCCATCTCCTCTCAAACACCTTACCTTAGGCTTTAAAGCATTCATTCAGCTCACTCCCTCCTACCATATCTTGCTGATCTCCTACTACAACTTAACTCACGCACTTCGCTCCCTTAACACCAACCTATTCAAAGTGCCTTGATCTCATTCCTCCTGCCGCTGGCCCATACCCATTAACTGACAGCCAACATCTTCAAAGCCTTATTAAAATCATATCCCCTCCAAAAAGCCTTCCCCAACTAACCCCTCTTTTCCCCACCCTATTTCATTCAATTGTATTTATTGAGCACTTACTGTGTGCAGAGCACTGTACTAAGCACTTGGGAAGTACAAGTCGGCAACACATAGAGACAGTCCCTATCCAACAATGGGCTCACAGTCTAGAAGGGGGAGGCAGACAACAAAAACACGTAGACAGGTGACAAAATTGTCAGAACAAATAGAATTATAGCTATATGCACATCATTAACAAAATAAATAGAATAGTAACTATGTGTAAGATAAAGAGAGGAATAAATCTGTACAAATATATACAAGTGCTGCGGGGAGAGGAAGGAGGTAGGGCAGGGGAAAGGGTAAGAGGAGAGGAAAAAGGGGGCTCACTCTGGAAGGCCTCCTGGAGGAGGTGAGCTCTCAGGAGGGCTTTGAAGAGAGGAGGAGAGCTAGTTCGGTGGATGTGTGGAGGGAGGGCATTCCAGGCCAGGGGAGGGACGTGGACCAGGGGTCGATGGCGGGACAGGTGAGAACGAGGCACAGTGAAGAGGTTAGTGGCAGAGGAGCAGAGGGTGTGGGCTGGGCTGTAGGAGAGAAGGGAGGTGAAGTAGGAGGGGGCGAGTTGATGGAGAGCCTTGAAGCCGAGAGTGAGGAGTTTTTGCTTGATTTGTAGGTTGACAGGCAACCACTGGAGATTTTTGAGGAGGGGAGTGACATGCCAGAGCATTTCTGTACAAAGATAATCCGGGCAGCAGAGTGAAGTATAGACTGAAGCAGGGCGAGACAGGAGGATGGGAGATCAGAGAGGAGGCTGATGCAGTAATCCAGTCGGGATAGGATAAGAGATTGAACCAGCAAGATGGTGGTTTGGATGGAGAGGAAAGGGCGGACCCTGGCGATGTTGTGGAAGTGAGACCAGCAGGTTTTGGTGACTGATTGGTTGTGTGGGGTGAATGAGAGAGCGGAGTCGAGGATGACACCAAGGTTGCGGGCTTGTGAGACGGGAAGGAAGGTAGTGCCATCTACAGTGACGGGAAAGTCAGGGAGAGGACAGGGTTTGGGAGGGAAGATAAGGAGTTCAGTCTTGGACATGTTGAGTTTTAGATGGTGGGCAGACATCCAGATAGAGATGTCCTGAAGGCAGGAGGAAATACAAGCCTGGAGGGAGGGAAAACGTGTTGAGGAGAAGGGGGGTCATCCACAGTATCGAAGGCAGCTGAGACATCGAGGAGGATTAGGACGGAGTAGGAGCTGTTCGGTATGGCAAGGAGGAGGTCACTGCCCTCCCTTCTGTCACCCATGCACTTGGGTCTGTACCTCTTAAATACTTTGATACTTACCCAAACCCCAGCTCCCATATCACTCATGTACATTCCTTTATATTCTGATTCTCCCCCTATCTGTAATATATTTTAATGTCTGCCTACCTTACTAGATTTTAAGATCCTTGAGGTTACAGGTCCTCAATTAACTCCATTATCTTATCTTCTCATGCTGCTGCCCGGATTATCTTTGTCCAGAAACGCTCTGGACATATTACTCCCCTCCTCAAAAACCTCCAATGGCTACCGATCAATCTGCGCATCAGGCAGAAACTCCTCACCCTGGGCTTCAAGGCTGTCCATCCCCTCGCCCCCTCCTACCTCACCTCCCTTCTCTCCTTCTACTGCCCAGCCCGCACCCTCCGCTCCTCCACCACTAATCTCCTCACTGTACCTCGCTCTCGCCTGTCCCACCATCGACCCCCGGCCCACGTTATCCCCCGGGCCTGGAATGCCCTCCCTCTGCCCATCCGCCAAGCTAGCTCTCTTCCTCCCTTCAAGGCCCTGCTGAGAGCTCACCTCCTCCAGGAGGCCTTCCCAGACTGAGCCCCTTCTTTCCTCTCCCCCTCGTCCCCCTCTCCATCCCCCCGTCTTACCTCCTTCCCTTCCCCACAGCACCTGTATATATGTATATATGGTTGTACATATTTATTACTCTATTTATTTATTTATTTATTTATTTTACTTGTACATTTCTATCCTACTTATTTTATCTTGTTGGTATGTTTGGTTCTGTTCTCTGTCTCCCCCTTTCAGACTGTGAGCCCACTGTTGGGTAGGGACTGTCTCTATGTGATGCCAATTTGTACTTCCCAAGCGCTTAGTACAGTGCTCTGCACATAGTAAGCGCTCAATAAATACAATTGATTGATTGATTGATTCTCCCAAGTGCTTCTTTCTGTGCTCTGCACAATAGTATTCATTCATTCAATCATATTTATTGAGTGCTTACTGTGTGCAGAGAACTGTACTAAGTGCTTGAGAAGTACAAGTTGTCAACATATAGAGACAGTCCCTACCCAATAGTGGGCTCACAGTCTAGAAGGGGGAGACAGACAACAAAACAAAATATATTAACAAAATAAAATAAATAGAATAAATATGTACAAATAAAATAGAGTAATAAATATGTAAAACATATATACATATATACAGGTGCTGTGGGGAAGGGAAGGAGGTAAGATGGGGGGATGAAGGGGGGGCAAGGGGGAGAGGAAGGAAGGGTCTCAGTCTGGGAAGGCCTCCTGGAGGAGGTGAGCTCTCAGCAGGGCCTTGAAGGGAGGAAGAGAGCTAGCTTGGCGGATGGGCAGAGGGAGGGCATTCCAGGCCCGGGGGATGACGTGGGCCGGGGGTCGACGGCGGGACAGTCGAGAATGAGGTACTGTGAGGAGGTTAGCAGCAGAGGAGTGGAGGGTGTGGGCTGGGCTGTAGGAGGAGAGAAGGGAGGTGAGGTAGGAGGGGGCGAAGTGATAGGCAGCCTTGAAGCTGAGGGTGAGGAGTTTTTGCCAGATGTATAGGCACTCAATAAGTACGACTAATTGGTGAAAACAAGGTAATAGAGTGGGCTGCTACCTATTTGTCCCTCCCTCTCCCCCCATGCTATTTCTTAGTCTCAGCCCCTTGGACTGTAAAGTTGAAGGGCTGAGCCTGGGCCAGGCCTGCTATGGGAAGAAACTGTCCTAGAATCTCATTCTCCCAGGGAAACTCATTCTCTGCCTCCTCCCTCACTCACCTTATCCCCATTTCTCTAGCAGCATGACCTAGTGGCAAGAGCACGGGCTTGGGAGTCAGAGGTTGTGGGTTCTAATCCTGACTCTGCCACTTGACTGCTGTGTGACCTTGGGTGAGTCACTTAACTTTTCTGTGCCTCAGTTACTTCAACTGCAAAATGAGGATAAGAGTGTGAGCCCTACGTGGGACAGGGACTTGTGTCTAACCTGACTTACCTTGTATCTACCCAAAGCAGCATGGCTCAGTGGAAAGAGCAAGGGCTTTAGAGGCAGAGGTCATGGGTTCAAATCCTGGCTCCACCAACTGTCAGCTGTGTGACTTTGGGCAAGTCACAACTTCTCTGCGCCTCAGTTACCTCATCTGTAAAATGGGGATTAAAACTGTGAGCCCTCCCCTGTGGGACAACCTGATCACCATGTAACCTCCCCAGTGCTTAGAACAGTGCTTTGCACATGGTAAGTGCTTAACAAATACCATCATTATTATTATTAATTATTATTATTATTATTATTACCCAGCTCTTAGAATAGTGCTTGGCACATAGTAAGTGCTTAACAAATACCAGAATTATTATTAGTAAAGATCAACAATATTAATAGTATGCATTCAGTGCTTAATAGAGGACAAATACTGTATTAAGCACTGGAGTAGGTGTAGATTAATCAACTGGACACAGTCACTGTCCCACAATCTAGGTAGGAAGGGAATCAGGTATTTAATCCCAAATTTATCAGATGAAGAAACAGAGGCACAGAGAAGTTAAGTGACTTGCTCGAGGTCACAAAGCAAGAAAACAGCAGGGCTGGGATTAGAACCAGGTCATCAGACTTCAAGGCCTGTGCACTTTCCATTAGGCCGTCCTGCTTCATGAGAATAGCCCTTGTCAAAGTGATAATTGCTTTTAAAATCAACTCAAAGATGATCAACATCTAGACATTAGTCTGCCATGCTGACAATTTAGATGAAATTATTACCTGTATATATGTATATACCTGTATATATGGATATATGTTTGTACATATTTATTACTCTATTGATTTATGTTACTTGTACATATCTATTCTATTTATTTTGTTAGTATGTTTGGTTTTGTTCTCTGTCTCCCCCTTCTAGACTGTGAGCCCACTGTTGGGTAGGGACTGTCTCTATATGTTGCCAACTTGTACTTCCCAAGCGCTTAGTACAGTGCTCTGCACACAGTAAGCGCTCAATAAATACGATTGATTGATTGATGAAAGATGGATTGTCAGTCTTAGAAGCCTTAGGACATTAAGTCAGAAAGAAAACAGTACCTTAGGCCAGGCCTAACCCTGTTTTATAACTAGGGTGGCCAACAACAATACACCAAAAGACTAGACTCTGGTGTGCTCTATAATTTTTGCGGGTGCCCGCCCAAACCTAGAGGGTTTATCCAGAGTGCCCCAACCCCAAAAATACACCAGCGACATTGCATCCCTCTTCCAGGCCCCTTGAACACAGCAACCAGTTTTGGGTTGCAAAACTGAGCAGCAGGAGCCAAGACGAAGGAAGCCTGGACACTGAAAAGATGCATAAAGGTGTTCCAGTGATAAATCAGTTCTGGACAGGGGACAGATCAGCTGAACACCAGACTGTGAAAGATAAGATTAGATGGATGGCTACACTATTCATAATTTGTTACTCTTTTGACAGGAAAGGGATGCACTGAACTACGAGCAAACCCAGGAGAAGCAGTGTGGGCCAGTGGATAGTGCATGGGCCTGGGAATCAGAAGGACCTGGGTCCTAAACCTGCCTCTGCCACTTGTCTGCTGTGTAACATTGGGAAAGTCACTTGCCTTCTCTGTGCCTCAGTTACCTCCTTTGTAAAATGGGGCTTAAGACTGTGAGTTTCGTGTGAGACATGGACTGTGTCCAATCTGATTAACTTGTCTCTAACCCAGCACTTAAAATAGTGCCTGGCACATAGTAAGTGCTTAACTAATAGCATTAACAACAATAATCCTCCAGAGACTGGCCGTATCACCGCTGCCTGGGACACCTTCCCAAGTTCGCTTGTCTTCCTTTACAGGAATCGTGAGAGTGGAAAGATGGAGGAGGGAAGATTTAGGTTAAATTCCCTCCTCATCTTGAAACCTATGAGGATCAGGATGCCGGCAAGCATAAACTGAGCATGTTCCTGATCAGACACGGGAAGTTAATCATTTCAAGTTGAATGAGAGAAGATGAAGGTCATTGCCAGTTGGGACAATTCTAAATTAGGTTGTTATATGTTTTCTAAATTTCATGGATAATCTATAAAATTCCAGATCACACACACACACGAAAAAAAACCTGCCATTACTTGATGATCTGGAAGCAGTGAACAAAGAGGGCTTTAGAACAGTAGCTTGCATGTGGTATTTTCCACAATAACTCCCCTGGCGGTCTTAAATCAAGACTCAGTGTCCTCCCTAGGCAGCTATGGTGCCATTAGACTCCCCATCCCACTGGCACTAGGAAAGTGGATCACTCTGTTGTGGCCTCAGTTACAATTTTGTGAAGTAATAAACTCAAGGAAGCTGACATTGACCACCCTAACTGCCTCCAGAGTTAAAGCTCAGGGCGTTTGACTCTTCAGATCTTCCTAATTCCTAACACCTCTATTCTTTTCCGCTTTCCAGTTGAAACAAAAATGGCAATGTTGTTCATATGCAGCTTTCCCTCCATATACCCTCTCCGTATACTATACCCTCTTCTCTCCCTCCATCATCAAAAAAATCTCTAATGGCAGGGATCAGGTCAGTCAATCAATGGCATTTATTGAGTGCTTACTGTGTGCAGAGCATTGTACTAAGTGCTAGGAGAGTACAATGTAACAGAGTAGGTAGACACATTCCCTGCCCACATACAACTATATGGCATTGTACTCTCCCAAGCCCACAGTAAGCCTTCAATATAAATACTATTGATGGATTGCCCATTCCTGTAGATCAAGGAGAAACTCTTCACCATTGGTTTTAAAGCTCTCATTCAACACTTTGTCCAGTACTTACCCTCACTGCTCTCTTACTACATCTCAGCCCCCCTACTTCATTCTTCACAAGCCCACCTATTCGCTGTGTTTCATTCTCACACCCAATGACGAAATTTATTACATCCTTATTATGTGCACAGCTGATATGAGATAATCAAATTAAACACAGTCCCTGTTCCACATGGGGCTCACAGGCTAAGAGGAAGGGAAAAGGGGTATTTTATCCCCATTTTACATATGAGGCAACTGGGACACATCAAAATTAAGAATGATTATGGTATTTGTTAAGTGCTTACTATGCACCAAGAACTGTTAAGCGCTGGGGTAGATACACGGTAATCAAGTTATCCCACATGGGGCTCGCAGTCACTCTCCATTTCACAGATGAGGTAACAGGCACAGAGAAGTTAAGTGGTTTGCCCAAGGACACACAGCAGACAAGTTGACGACTTTTACTGCCCAAGCGCTTAGAACAGTGCTTTGCACATAGTAAGTGCCTAATAAATGCCATTATTATTAAGTGGAGGAGCTGCGACTAGAAACCAGGTGCTTCTGATCCCCAAGCCCATGCTCTTTCCACTAAACCATGCTGCTTCTCTAAAATTAAGTGACTGATCACATAGCAGGTAGTGGTGCATCCAAGACTAGAGCCCAAGACTCTCCCATTCATTCATATTTATTGAGCGCTTACTGTGTGCAGAGCACTGTACTAAGCGCTTGGGAAGTAAAAGTCCGCAACCCTTTCCGCTAGGTCACGCTGCTGGTGGCAATTTCTTGTTCAAACATTTCCTTGATTTTTAAATGGTATTTGTTAAGCACTGACTATGTGCCTGGCACTACTGTAAACACCAACGTGCTTCTGTCTAGCACTGGACCCTTTCCATCCAGCAGACCGCTGCTCTCCCTCTCTATAGGGCCCTTCTAAAGTCACATCTCCTCCAAGAGGCCTTCCCTCATTCCCCCAACCTTTTAGCAATTCTTCGTCACTTTAGCCCTGGGATACTCAAATCTTACTTTAGCAATCAGCTACAGATCTTCATTCCTTCTTCTTGTCTATAATTTAGTTTATAAGCTCTCCCCAGGCAGGGATCATCTCTGCCGATTCTTTCATTTTCTATGTAGAACTTACTACTGTGCTCTGCACACAGTAGGTGTTCAAAAAATATTTTTGATTTGCAGTATTCTGTGTTTGCTGTGTTTCTGGGCCCATTAAGCCTTTGGGGTTTTAACTCTTAAGAAGCATCTTTCCTACTGACCATGGAAGAGCCAAGGGTTCTCTCAATCCATCAATCGTACTTATTGAGTGCTTACTGTGTGCAGTGCACCACACTAAGCGCCTGGGAGAGTTCATTATTACAACAAATCAAACAGTCCCTGTCCACAATGAGCTCAATAAATATTATTGATTGGCAGTGTGTTTTATCTCTGGGCCCATTAACTCTTTTGAAGCATCCTTCCTTCTCACCATGAAAGAGCCAGGGGTTCTTTCAATCACTGAAGTTGCTTTCTCATCCCATTTATACTTAAGGTAAAAGCAAATGAATCTAGTAATCAAAGCTTCTGCCACATTATGAACTGCCCTAAAAAGGAACTAATTTAATTATAATCACAAACCAAAGACATTAAGAGGATCCACTACAGCTCTAATGCAGAACAGCCAAGAATTGAGTTAGCAAATTCTAACATAGTTTACAGTTCCATGTTTTCACTTTGCAAGTTGGCCCCTTGCCAGGGCCAGAAACGAGGGCCATTTTCCCAAATATATTCAGGGCTCATCTCAGCTTCAAATCTCACATCAAAAACGTTCCATTAAGCTCCCATAATTTCCCCCTTCAAAAATGAAATCCTCTTAAATGAACATATTCCTCTGGTTGTAGTATTCAGACCCTCTCTCTGCCTTTTCATTTCCTGCACCATTCAATTCTTCAAGCCCTGTAACTTAATATTGAAAACTAGTATCCACTAGCCCATGCCTTATTCATTTCAAATCAATTTCTGCATTTTACAGCATTGCCCTACACAGGACTTTAAAGCTCAAAACACTACTCAAAAAGCAATATTTGAAACGCACTACCAGATCCTCCTCCCCATCCTATCCACTGACAACAAACACCTTCCTAGGCTCTTCCTCCCAAAAGATTTTGGCATTGTCTGGAACTTAAATCTAATGAGCTTGGAAATTTGACTAACTGGTTAGTGACTAGATAGACGCAAGATAGATCACGTTGTCTAGCTTCGAGAAAATCCCCAGGCACTTGTTTCTTTCAGATTCACTATTGATTTGCAGCTTCCTAAGAATGCTTTTGTGTTTAACTTGAGTCCAGTCCCAGCCCCTTCTCTCCATTTTGCAGCAAAGTTGCTTTGTCTTGCAGAGACCTCATGTTTCATTTCATCAGGCTCCAAAAGGTCAGGTTTTCAGAGCTTACTGTACAGAATGATATGTAAAGTGTGGGGTTTTTCACCACAAAGACACATGGTTTATACACTGTGACTTTTACAGAAGTTTTTTAACAGTTCATAAAGTGACTGAGAAACAGCATTTTGTGACCGGAAACTTTTTTTTTTTTTTTTTTTTTTTTGCAGTAAGCTGGATTTTCCCTTGCTTTTCCAGCTTTGGAATAAACAGAGCTGGGTGAAAAACAAAGTGTCTTAAGGTTCTTCTGGGGGTATTTCTTTGTCAAACACAAAAAAGCCAATGTAATCTGGTAAACGGAAGTTTACCTTCTTGGTTTATTTTAATAAAAGTATTCTGAAAGTGCTGTCTCATTTTTCTCCTTGTTTTTGACAAGTTCTTATAAGCCAAAGGCGCTCTCCAAAACAATCACCAGTCAAAAAATGAATAAATCAAAAAACTCCTTTAATCATAAATTAAAATGCATCTTGTTTTCATTTTGTTTTTCTACTGCTTCAGCTTCTGAATGTTGGCAAACCTGCTTTTCTACAGTTCGTTATCACAGTGCAGCTTTTGATTTTTCCAAGGCATTGAATCAATCAATAGCATTCATTGAGCTCGTATTCTGTGCAAAGCACTGTTCTAATTCTGGCTCAGCCACATGTCTGTTGTGTGACCTTGGGTAAGTCACTTAATTTATCTGTGCCTCAGTTTCCCTCAGCTGTAAAATGGGGATTCAATCCTACTCCCTGCTACATAGACTATGAGCTCCATGTGGGGCAGGGTCTGGGTCCAACCTTGTTAAACTTGAACCCCAGCACTTAGAATAGTGCTTGACACATAATAAGTGCTTAACAAATGCCAAATAATAATACTAAGGGATTAAAAGAATACAGTTGAATTACTTGAACCACATTTTGTCAATGATGTGCATCTAGCTTTACCTCTATTTATTCTGATGACTTGACACCTGACTACATGTTTTGTTTTGTTGTCTGTCTCCCCCTTCTAGACTGTGAGCCTGCTGTTGGGTTGGGATCATCTCTATATGTTGCCGACTTGTACTTCTCAAGCGCTTAGTACAGTGCTCTGCACACAGTAAGCGCTCAATAAATACGATTGAATGAATGAATTCTCCTGTCCACAGAGTTTTTTTAAAAAAAAAATGTTAATAGGCTGAGATTCTTGAAAATCCTTTGGACGGAGATTTCCAACTAAATTCCCCATTTACTTCCGTTCAGAGGCACAGAACTTAGCGAATTTTGGGGGAAAAGCGTGGTCTAGTAGATACAGAACAGGCCTAGTAGTCAGAAGGACCTGGGTTCTAATCCTGGCTCCACCACTTATCTGCTCTGTGATCTTGGGCAAGTCGCTTCACTTCTCTGTGCCTCAGTTCCTTCATCTGTAAATTGGGGATTAAGACCGTGAGCCCCATGTGGTACAGGGACTGTGCCCAACCTGATTAGCTTGTATCTACCCCAGCGCTTAAAACAGTGCTTGAAACATAGTAAGCGCTCAACAAATACTGTCATTGTTATATTTTAGATCTTGAGGTACCCTCATCCTGAGATGCCAGGGGTGTCACCTGTTTCGTCTTTCAAAGGTGCAACCCCATAATTGCTTTGGGAAGGGAAGTTTCATTTAAGTTGATAAACATGCTGTGTAGAATATACCACGGGCTTCGCGTATATGATCTGTTAATAAGCCAACACCCAAAACCGTTAGCCTGCACAGAGTTCACACAAACTGCACATAAGATCTCTTGTTGCTTTCTACTATCCTCTTGCCCCACTGTGATTTCTACCTAACCTCCAGTTTACCCCAGGATGTTGTCCAGACCAAGAATGGGATGCCTAAACAGTCATTCCCCATTTGTGCCATAGCTAGAATGAGAGGAGATTCTAAAATGTTGTCAGTGGATCATATTCTGTTTCCTATGTCATCAATTTGTAAAAAGGAAGAATTTATTCTTCAACCTAAAGCATCAGCTGCACAGAAATATTTCCTGCGAGGAAGCAGTAAAATAGACCCATTTTTGCACTAATCCCAGGTAATTTCAATTTCTCACCCAAAATCATGTATACCTCATTCTCCCGTAAAAGAGAATTTCATTCTTGCTAAACCATGTTAAAGAAAACGCACTCCATAATACTCATCAAGATTTGTGCCGATAATGTGGTTTGCTGAGCCCATGCAGACTTATGTTATCAGAATATTCCTAAATTCCCTAATGGTCTTAGCCAAAATGCCAATTGAAAACCTACAGAATGGCAAAATGTGTATTCGTTCAGTTGAACAGTCAAATAGCTGCTCCTACCTGACCGACTCCCCTTCTACTGTTAAACCCTCATTCTTCCTCTGGCTCCCACTATTTTTAAATATTTTATGCTTGTCTATCTGCAGGGAACATGTCTATCCACTCAAACTGTATTTTACCAAGTGCTTAGTACAGTACTCTTGTACACCATAAACACTCAAATACAATTTATTGAATATCTCTCCATCCTACTCCCATTAGATAGCAAGGCCCTGAATGGAGCCAAGTACCCAGTCTCCAGCTGCTGCAGGGGCAATACTCGCTCCCCGCCCCATAGACTCAACTGCCTATTTCTCAGAAAAGCAGGATGGCCTCATGGATAGTGAAACTGCATAGTAGTCAAAAGGATCTGGGTTCTTATCCTAGTTCTACCACTTGCCTGCTGTGACCCTGGGCAAGTCACTTCACTGTGCCTCAGTTACCTCACCTGTAAAAGGGGATTAAGACTGTGAGCCCCATTCAGGACAGAGACTCTGTTCACCCTGATTAGCTAGTATCTACCCAAGCACTTAGTACAGTGCCTGGTACATAGTAAGTGCTCAAGAAATACTGCAATTTTATTATTATACCTTATGGTTATCACAAGCCTCCTGCTGGCTGAGAAGAAAGGGTAGTATATCCCTTTAACTCCCGATCCTCAGAATTTGCACCCTCTCCCTATGTTCCCAAGACCTGTTGAGCCTGGATAGTCTGTCAGTTCCACCTGACAACTTCCTGCCTAGGAACTGGCAAGACCAGTAGCTAAGATTTTGACAGAATACTTAATAATAACAACTGTGGTATTTGTTAAGTGCTTTATTGTGTGCCAAGCACTGTTCTAAGCAGTGGGGTAGATACAAGGTAATCAGGTTGGATACAGTCCTTTTCCCACATGGGGTTCACAGTCAATCCCCATTTTACAGATTATTCATTCACTCAATCATATTTATTGAGCACTTACTGTGGGCAGAGCACTGTGCTAAGCGCTTGGGAAGTACAAGTCGGCAATATATAGAGATGGTCCCTACCCAACAACGGGCTCACAGTCTAGAAGGGGGAGACAGACAACAAAACAAGTAGACGGGTGTCAAAACCATCAGAATAAATAAAATTATAGCTATATGCACATCATTAATAAAATAGGGTAGTAAATACGTACAAATAAAATATAGAGTAATAAATATGTACAAATATATACGAGTGCTGTGGGGAGGGGAAAGGGGTAGGGCAGAAGGAGGGAGGGGGAGCAATGGGGAGGGGAGGACAAGAAGAGAAAAGGGGGCTCAGTCTGTGGAGGCCTCCTGGAGGAGGTGAGCTCTCAGTAGGGCTTTGAAGGGAGGATGAGAGCTAGTTTGGCAGATGTATGGAGGGAGGGCATTTCAGTCCAGGGGTCGATGGCAGGACAGATGAGAATGAGGCACAATGAGAAGGTTAGCGGCAGAGGAGTGGAGGGTGAAGGCTGGGCTGCAGAAGGAGAGAAGGGAGGTGAGGTAGGAGAAGGCGAGGTGATGGAGAGCCTTGAAGTCGAGAGTGAGGAGTTTTTGCTTGATTCGTAGGTTGACAGGCAGCCACTGGAGATTTTTGAGGAGGGGAGTGACATGCCCAGAGTGTTTCTGCACAAAAATAACCTGGGTAGAAGAGTGAAGTATAGACTGAAGTGGGGAGAGACAGGAGGATGGGAGATTAGAAAGGAGGCTGATGCAGTAATCCAGTCGGGTAGATTAGGTAATAGAGTCCCAGAGAAACTGAGTGTTTTGCCTAAAATCACACAGCAGACATAAAGCAGACCAGGATTAGAACCCTCATCCTCTGACTTCCAGTACTAAGCCCTTTTCACTAGGACATGCTGCTTATTGCAAGACTGACTTTGGAACACTGTTACAAATTAAGGTGGGAAGAGAGGGGAGAAGGCGGAAGAGTGCAAAGGAAGTAATTCACAGGAATGTATGCCCTCTCTCGAGCATAAATCTCTTAAGAGTGTCACAACAGGTCTCTAAAATTAAGTCCTGGCACCTACAAACATTGCTCTGCCAGTAGAGGCACAGCTTAGAAGAGAGATACCCAGCATTAGACCCCAAAAACAAATGCAACCTACCTTGGAATTTTAGCAAAACTTTAAAAAACAACAACTAACTAGGCCAAATGAACTGTTAAGCTGGAGGGCCTTGTCAGAATTGACATGTAACCTGGCTGAATCCAGCCCACAGCTCTGGAGAAGAGCTCAATCCATTGTATTTATTGAACATTTATTAGGTGCAGACCATTGTACTAAGTATTCATTCATTCAATCGTATTTATTGAGTGCTTACTGTGTGCAGAGCACTGTATTAAGCACTTGGGAAGTACAAGTCGGCAACATATAGAGTTGGTCCCTATGCAACAAAGGGCTCAAAGTCTAGAAGGGGGAGACAGACAACAAAACAAAACACTTGGGGAGAGTACAGTAAACAGAGTTTGTAGACATATTCCCTGCCCACATTGAGTTTACAGTTTAGAGTCTTTCCATCTACAGTCCAGTTCAATTTACTAACTACCCATACTATCATTGACAATCAAAATTAGTCCATGGCTACCCCTAGTCTTATAACTGGCCAGTTTTGAACTAATCAGAAAGTAATTAAATTATATATTACTACTAAAAATTGAGATTTTAAAAACAGGCTATACTTTACCATTATTATTGATTTTAAAAATCCTGCATTCATATAGATTTCTGGTTAAGTAGCCCACTGGGGAATAAATTTGGACACCCCTGGCTCAGAAACATTCTGATGACTTGACACCTGTCCACATGTTTTGTTTTGTTGTCTGGTGAGCCCATTGTTGGGTAGAGACCGTCTCTATATGTTACCAACTTGTACTTCCCAAGTACTTAGTACAGTGTTCTGCACACAGAAAGTGCTCAGTAAATACGATTGAATGAATGAATTCCTGAGACTGAGTGCCTCAACCAGCAGACAGCTTGAAAAAGAGAGGAGCTTCTGCCCTCAAACCCTACCTCATCCTACTCAAGTCTTCCCGTCAAAAGAAAATTCACTCACTGGTATAAACTGGCATTCAGTACACTTCCACATCTCCCAAAACAAACTAAACACTGCAGGGCTCCCAGAATAAATAGCAAGCATTTCAATCGCCTCCCTAGTAGAGGGGCAAAGGGTTAAACAAGTGGCTGCCAAGAACACAGGCCCTACTGTTCACAATTTTAGTCTTATTAAGTTTTACCTGCTCCAGTTTCTACAGGGCAAAGCACTCTAGCTGCAGTCATTGACACAGAGGAGCTGCTGAGCACTTTCAAGGGCATTTGAGAAGGCTGCAGGTCTGCACAGGTGAAAGAGATTTGCAGGAAAGCAGCTAAGAGTCATCACACAAGTGATCAAGTTCCTTGTTGATCCATCAATCATGGGCCTGGTGAGTTGGGCTGAATAGACCCGAACCCAGTTTGCAGCCTTGCTGAATGCCAGGAGCGGTGGGAAAACTACCTGCCAAGCTGTCTGTAATGCCAACAGAGCTTGGCATGCCAACCATGTATGTAGGGTATATGAAAGGTTTTCTAAATGTAAATGCTCTCAATGTCCTTCCTCTAGGGAAGCAGCCTGGCCTAGGGGAAAGACCAGCAACTTGGGAGTCAGAAGACTTGAATTCTAATCCCAGCTGTGTGACTTTGCACATGGCTCTTAACTGTTCTGTGCCTCAGTTTCCTCATCTGTAAAATGGAGATTCAATATCTGTTCTCCCTCTTATTTTGACCATGAGCTCCATGTGGGATAGGAACTGTGTTTGACCTCGTTATCTTGTACCTATTGCAGGGTGTAGTTCAGTGCCTGGCACTTCTCTAGATGGTAAACTCGATATGGACAGGGAACGCATCTGCTAATTCTGTTGTATTGCACTCTCCAAAGGGCTTAATAGAGTGCTCTGCACATAATATGTACTCAATAAATACCATTGATAGTAGGTGCTTATTAAATACCATGGTTATTATTATCCCACTCTATAAATCCTTGCAGGCTTTAGAGTAAAGATTTCCTGAGAGCTCCCTGTTAGCAATAAAGGTGGACTGCCACAAAAAGGAGACTGGGAGATACACAGTTGTCTCGAAATCCAATGACAAGTGCAGAGGCAAACCTGCTATTATTGCTGTTTAATACTGATTAGTAGCCACCTTCTCCTTGTCATGTAAGGTGCTCAGAAGAATATTCCCATGGTAGAGTCCTTGACCACTGAAGTTTAATCAAGAGCAATAGTATCAATAGACTGCCTACTGTGTGCAGGATATAAAACTAGGTGCATATGAACAAAAAAAAAGTGAAAGCTAAAATTCTTATTGGGAATCTACCTATGCTATATTTTAAAGATGAGGCATTGAGCAGGTGGAAATAAAGGAGTGAAATATATTCATTAGGCATCTTTTTCTGCTGCTTTGAAAATCATGCTTGGATCATTACACCCTGAAACACACTAGAAATATTAATTAAATGTCTTTAGCTTCTTCCTCAGTATGTTGATTTTAGGAAATGAATTGAATCCCTTGGAAGCACATTAACTCTTGAGCTATTAGGATATTGCTAGCTAGTGTTCCAGAGTCCCTCTAAAAGAACCTAAGTTATTCCCAGAGAGAAACTTAAGCACCGGAGGACTCTGGTTAAATAGAATATAGAATTACCCATCACTCAGAGAAACAATTTAGGAATCAGAGTGCTAAGAGAATTTAACCTCTGCCAAGAAGGTTTCATGAACTGCCCACTTCCTATCAGCTGTTCATTAATACTTGACTTTTTTATGGTATTTGTTAAGCACTTACTATGTGCTAGGCACTGTTCTAAGTGATGGGGGTAGATAAAAGGTAATCACAGAGAATTCAAATCCAGTTTAAAAGACATATAATAATAATAATGATAATGATGATGATGATGGTATTTGACCTGGTTATCTTGTACCTATTGCAGGGGGTAGTTCAGTGCTTGGCACTTCTCTAGATGGTAAATTGATATGGGCAGGGAACGTGTCTGCTAATTCTGCTGTATTGCACTCTCCGAAGGGCTTAATAGAATGCTCTGCACAGAATATGTGCTCAATAAATACCATTGATTGATTGATAGTAGGTAATTATTAAATACCATGGTTATTATTATCCCACTCTATAAATCCTTGCAGGCTTTGGAGTAAAGTTTTCTTGAGAGTTCCTTACTAAACTTACTCCCTTACACTTGCTTACTATGTGCCAAGCACTGTTCTAAGCTCTGGGATGGTTACATGGTTATCGGGTTGTCCCACGTGGGGCTCACAGTCTTAATCCCCATTTTACATTTGGGGTAATTGAGGCACAGAGAAGCTGAGTGACTTGCCCAAAGTCACACAGCTGACAAATGGTGGAGGCAGGATTAGAACCCTTCATATTCCTTCATATTTTGGACCTGCGTATTTAGATGGTTTTGGACTGCAATTACCGCCAAGCTAGCTCTCTTCTTCCCTTCAAAGCCCTACTGAGAGCTCACCTCCTCCAGGAGGCCTTCCCAGACTGAGCCCCCTCCTTCCTCTCCCCCTCCTCACCCTCCCCATCCCCCCCACCCTACCTCCTTCCCCTCCCCATAGCACCTGTATATATGTTCGTACAGATTTATTACTCTATTACTTGTACATAGTTACTATTCTATTTATTTTATTTTGTCAATATGTTTTGTTTTGTTGTCTGTCTCCGCCTTCTAGACTGTGAGCCCACTGTTGGGTATGGACCGTCTCTATATGTTGCCAACTTTTACTTCCCAAGCGCTTAGTACAGCGCTCTGCACACAGGAAATGCTCAATAAATACAATTGAATGAATGAATGAATGAACCCACGACCTCTGACTCCCAAGCATGAACTCTTTCCACTAAGCCATGCTGCTTCTCTATTTGTTAAGCACTTACTATGTACTAAGCACTGGTCGGGGGGAAACAAGCAAATCAGGTTGGACACAATCCATGTTCCACATGGGCCTCACAGTCTTAATCCTCATTTTATAGATGAGGTAGCTGAGGCACAGAGAAGTTAAGAGACTTACCCAAGATCACACAGCAGACAAATGGCAGAGCTGGGACTAGAACCCAGGTGCTTCTGATTCCCAGGCCTATGCTCTATCCACTAGGCCACCCTGCTTCTCTTTGACTTTCTCTTGACATTTTTAAGCATCTGTGAGGGTTTACAGCATATAGGAAGTTGCCCTGTTTCATGGAGTTTACATGGTAAGGAAAAAAAAATAAACCATTTTAAAAAACCAACTGGTTTAGAATTGATATTGTTTATTTCACATGATTTAGCGAGTAAAGAATCATATCCTCTTTGACCACCCCCATTGGACAATATAATGTGGTTTGGGATAAATAGATTTGAAAAGAGGGGAGATTTAAGGGAGCCCTGATTGACAGAAGGGCCTCAGCTGCCTCTTAAGAGGAGATCACCAGTCAGCTCTCAAAATCTACTCCTTCTACCTGCGTCTCTGATCCCATCCCTTATCATATCACTTGTATCCATGAAACAGCATGGCTCAGTGGAAAGAGCGTGGGCTTTGGAGTCAGAGGTCATGGGTTCAAAACCCGGCTCTGCCAATTGTCAGCTGTGTGACTTTGGACAAGTCACTTAACTTCTCTAGGTCTCAGTTACCTCATCTGTAAAATGGGGATTAAGACTGTGAGCCCCCCGTGGGACAACCTGATCACCTTGTAACCGCTCCAGCGCTTAGAACAGTGCTTTGCACATAGTAAGTGCTTAATAAATGCCATCATTATTATTGTTATTATTATTCCCACTATGACCACTATCATCCACCACTCATTTTCTGGTGACTTCCTCCTCTCTGACTTCAAACACACTCACACTTCCCCTACCCTAAAAATCCTTCTCTGGGCCCACTGCAACTTTATCTCCCTCCTCCCATTGTTGGCCAAACTCCTCAGCAACATGATCTAGTGGATAGAGCTTGGGCCTGGGACTCAGAAGGACCTAGGTTCTAATCCCAGATGTGCCACTTGTCTGCTGTGTGTCCTCAGGCAAGTCACTTCACTTCTCTATGCCTGTTACCTTACCTGCAAAATGGGGATTAAGACTGTGAGCCCCATGTTAATCCAAGCAATTACCCTTATTACTGTCCGTCTCCTTGCTGACCTCCGTGCCTTCTGTCTCTCCCCACTTCAGTCCATACTTCATTCTTCATGCATACTTCTACAAAAACATTCGGTCCATGTTTCCCCACTCCTCAAGAACCTCCAGTGGTGTCCATCCACTTCCACATCAAACAGAAACTCCTCACCATTGGCTTTAAAGCACTCAGTCACCTTGCCCCCTCTTACCTCACCTCGCTGCTCTCATACTACAACCCAGTCATTCATTCATTCAATCGTATTTATTGAGCGCTTACTGTGTACAGAGCACTGTACTAAGCAATTGGGAAGTATAAGTTGGCAACATATAGAGACGGTCCCTACCCAACAGTGGGCTCACAGTCTAGAAGGGATAATAATAATGATGGCATTTATTAAGTGCTTACTATGTGCCAAGCACTGTTCTAAGTGCTGAGGAGGATACAAAGTGATCAGGTTGTCCCACGGGGGGCTCAAATCAATCCCCATTTTACAGATGAGGGAGCTGAGGCCCAGAGAAGTTCAGTGACTTGCCCAAAGTCACACAGCTGACAATTGGCGGAGCTGGAATTTGAACCCATGACCTCTGACTCCCAAGCCCGTGCTCTTTCCACTGAGCCATGCTGCCTTAACCACATACTTTGCTCCTCCGGGGCCAACATACTCTCTGTACTTTGATCTCGTCTATCTCACTGCCAACCTCTCGCCATTATCCTGCTTCTGGCCTGGAATGCCCCTCTGGCCCTTTCATATCTAACAGATAATTTCTTTTCCCATCTTCAAAACCTTACAGAAGGCTCATCTCCTCCAAGAGGCCTTCCCTGACTAAGCCCTCATTTCCTCTTCTCTCTCTCCTTTCTGTCACCCTGATTTGCTCTCTTTATTCAACCCCATTCTCAGCCCCAAAGTACTTATGTAAATATCTGTAATTTATTTATATATATATATATATATTAATATCTGTCTCCCCCTTTAGACTGTAAGCTCATTGTGGGCCCAGAACATGTCTACCAACTCTGTTATAGTGTACTCTCCCAAGTGCTTAGTACAGTGCTCTGCACAAAGTAAACATTCAGTAAATACAATTGACTGACTGATGTGGGGAATGGCCTTTGTCCCACCTGATTAGCCTGTATCTACCAGAGGACTTAATCCAATGCCTGACACATAGTAAGTACTTAACAAATAACACAAAAATGTACATCTATGTACCCATTCCCTCTGTGTCCTCTCCTTTACCTTCCTTTCTGAAACTTTGCAACCCAGTTTCCGCACCCTTTACTCCACTGAGACTGATCTTTCCAGTATCACTAATGACCTCCTCCTTAATAATAATAATAATGATGACATTTGTTAAGCACTTACTATGTGCCAAGTACTGTTCTAAGCACTGGGGGGGATACAAGGTAATCAGGTTGTCTCACATGGGGCTCACAGTCTTAATCCCCATTTACAGGTGAGGTAAATGAGGCACAGAGAAGTTCAGTGGCTTGCCCAAGGTCACACAGCAGACAGGTGGCGGAGCAGGGATTAGAACCCATGACCTCTGACTCCCAAGCCCGTGCTCTTTCCACTGAGCCACACTGCTTCTTGCCAAATGTAGCAGACTCTCTTCTGTCCTAAACCTTCTTGACCTCTCTTCTGACTTTGGGCCACCCCCTTCTCAGGGAAATACTATCTGACTGGCTCTTCCCTGGCTCACACTCCTTAACTATGGGTGTTACTCAAGGCTCTGTTCTGGGTAGCCTTTTATTCTCAATTTACTCACATTCCCTTGGCTCAGTGGCTCAGTGGAAAGAGCCCTTAGAACAGTGCTTTGCACATAGTAAGCGCTTAACAAATACCATCATCATCGTCATCACTGTTCAACTACCTCCTCTAAGGTGGCTGACTTCCCAGACTACCTTGCTATTCCTGACTTCTCTCTTCCTTGGCAATGATAAATTTCCCCCTGCCTTCAGGACATCTCTATAGAGAAGCAGTAAGGTCTAGTGGATAGAGTACAGGCCTGGGGGTCAGAAGACTTGGGTTCTAATACCGGCTGGGTGACCTTGGGCAAGTCACTTCACTTCTCTGGGCCTCAGTTACCTTACGTGTAAAATGGGGGTTAATGCTGTGAGCACCAGGTGGGACAACCTGATTAGCCTGTTTCTCCCCTGGCAATTAGAACAGGCTCGACACAAAAGTAAGTGCTTAACATAAACCGTCATTACCATCAGTGAAGCAGCGTGGCTCAGGGAAACAGCACGGGCTTTGGAGTCAGAGATCATGAGTTTGAATCCCAGCTCTGCCAATTGTCAGCTGCGCAACTTTGGGCAAGTCACTTAACTTCTCTGAGCCTCAGCTACCTCATCTGTAAAATGGGGATTAAAACTGTGAGCTCCCCGTGGGACAACCTGATCACCTTGTAATCTCCCCAGCACTTAGAACAGTGCTTTGCACATAGTAAGTGCTTAATAAATGACATCATCATTATTAGTAGTAGTAGTATTAATTGTCAGCATGGCTTAGTGGAAGGAATGCAAGCTTGGGAGTCAGAGGTAATGGGTTCTAATCCCGGCTCTGCCACTTATCAGCTGTATGACTTTGGGTAAGTCACTTAACTTCTCTATGCCTCAGTTACCTCATTGGTAAAATGAGGATTCAGATTGTGAGCCCCACGCAGGACAACCTGATGACCTTGTATCTATCCTTGTGCTTAGAACGGTGCTTGGCACATAGTAAGCGCTTAACAAATATCATAATAATAATAATGGCATTTATTAAGCGCTTACCATGTGTCAAGCACTGTTCTAAGCCCTGGGGAGGTTACAAGGTGATCAGGTTGAACCACAGGGGGCTCACAGTCTTAATCCACATTTTACACATGAGGTAACATGAGGTATTATCATCATTATTATTATTATGTCCCTTGGCACCTCGAGCTGAGTACCTTCAAAACTGAACTCATTTTTATCCTCCATCTAACCTTTCCACCACAGTTGGCAACACCACCATCCACCGTCTCCCAAATCACATATCCTGGGCATTTAAGAATAATAATAATAATGATGGCATTTGTTAAGCACCTACTATGTACAAAGCACTGTTCTTTTAACCTTGACTCCTCCAATCTTTCAACCCCTTCAGTCTGCCACCAAATCCTGTCGGTGCTTCCTCCACAACCGTTACAGAATCTAATCTTATCCCCTATATTAATGGCCACCACATTGGTCCAGGCACTTGTTTTATTCCTCTTGAATTTTAGCATCAGCCCCATTACCAGTCTCTCTGCCTTTCCACCCTCCAGTCCATACCTTACTGCCTAGATTCATTCATTCATTCATTCATTCAAACGTATTTATTGAGCACTTACTGTGTGCAGAGCACTGTACTAAGTGCTTGGGAAGTACAAGTTGGAAACATATAGAGACGGTCCCTACCCAACAACGGGCTCACAGTCTAGATCAGTTTTCTAAAACATAATTCTTCACACACCTCTTCATTCCTCAAAAGCCTGCAATGGGTATGAATTACTCTATCAATCATGAGATCTTCTTCCCTCTTATTCACTTTTCTCTCCCTCCACCACATTTTGCACTTTTTATTCCTCTTGAATTGTGCCTATCCTCATCCCTCTTTTTCCATCACATTCTTGCTCACACCTTCCCCTTCATATCCATTAGATCCCTTCTCTCCCTCTCTTCAAAGCTCTTCAGAAACCACAAGTCTTCCAGGAAGCCTTCCATGATGAATTTCTCTTCTTCTAACTTTAACTCCCAACTGCCTTTTCAGCACTTCCACTTCACCTAAGCACATATGTACTCATAACCTCCTTTAGCACTTAGGTACATATATACTTAGGTACCTATATGCTTGTACTTTATTCTTTCCTCCTATCCATACTTTATTTTAGTGTCTTCCTCCCTCACCTGACTGTAAACTGCTTGAGACCAGGGATCATTACACTCTTCCAAGCACTTAGTATAATGCTCTGCACATAGTAGGTGTTCAGTAAATACTATTGATTGATTGTGGTGAGATGATACAGAACATTACTACATAAAGAGTGGGATTTTTTTTGTTTGTTTTTCAACTCGCATGAAAATCCTTTTACGCTTTGTAGTTTCTAAACAAACTCCTTGGGATTACAGATTACTTATACCTCTAGCCAAACATAGCAGCACGGCCTAGAGGACAGAGCATGGGCCTGAGAATCAGGACAGAGGTTCTAATTCCAGGTCTGCTACTTGTCTGCTGTGTGACCTTAGGCAAGTCACTTCACTTCTCTGAGCGTCAGTTACCTCATCTATAAAATGGTGATTGAGACTGTGAGTCCCACGTGGGACAGAGACTGTATCCAATCTGATTTGCTTGTTCTCCCCACCCACCCTCCTGCTGGCACTTAGTACAGTGTCTGGCACATAGTAAGTGCTTAACAAATGCCACAGTTTTTATTATCAGATGTCTTTTAATCTGGATTTGATTTCAGTGCCATCTTTGCTCTAAATTTCAGAGCAGCAAATATCACTCCGATAGCATTTGTGTAATCCAGCAGTTTGGTATAATGTTCAAGTAAGAAGTGCAAATTTAAACCTGCATATGAAAAGAGTTGGCCACAAAAGCTCTACGTGGTAAAAACATACATTTTTCCTGCTTAATTGTGCTGAGCTCAAATTATATTTAATAAGGCTCTAATTATAATTATTCTTCCTTTCATGCCATTCTCTCCTCCATTCCACCATTCTACACAAATCACGGAGCTAATGGAGGCAGCATTTAAGAAATACAATTCAGTGGTATAGGATTAGAAAATCTGGAATCTATCAATTTGAAAGGATGAAGAAGCTACACTGGCAATAGTGATTTTTGACAAAGATTAATGACTTCTTTTTGGAACCACTGAACAAATGGGGAGTTTGGGACTTGGCCATATGAATTCAATAGGGCTACCTTATCAAGACTTCGCCTGCAATATTTAACCTCTAATCACCACCACTGAGGCTCAACAATGAAATAATTGATTGAAATGTGAGTTATGTGCCCTGAACCAAAGAGGGTGGTGAGGGGAGCAATTGGTTTGAGGGTTAATTATTTCACTGCAGCACCCTCAGGAGGTAGGTAGCAAGTAACGAAAATGACCATTTCAATTAGAACATCCATTTAGAAGGACTTGGTCGTTATCTTTAATATATCACATGGCAGACTCACGTTGAAGAATCCTTTCAGGGAACGTACGCTAATGAAGATTTCCCTCATGGCTCCCCCCTCCTCTGCAAGCTGTCATCCGATAGTCTGAAAAGTTACCAACAGAAAAAGTCCACAGATGGAGGGAATTATCCCACTTGAGATTTATAAAATGTCTGTAGGCAATCAAATTTGTGAAGATTAGGAAGTGAATAGAGAACCAATCATTATCAGGAAGAGCACAGATATTTAGAAGACATTTTGGGTGGCCTAACATTCATTCTGCTTTGTCTTGGCAAGTCATATTTGTAGTAAATTCAATTGGTCTATGAAACTCTTCTTTCTCTCTCTTTTAATAGTAATTGTGGCATTTAATAATAACTATTAGCATTTTTATTTGGCCTAGTGAATTACAGCACAGGCCTAGGAGTCAAAAGGACCTGGGTTCTAATTCCGGCTCCTTCTCCACCTGCTGCGTGACCTTGGGCAGGTCACTTCACTTCTCTGGGCCTCAGTTACCTTATCCGTAAAATGGAGAATCAGACATGAACCCCATGTGGAATAGGGACTGCTTCTGACCTGATTGTCTTGTATCAACCCCAGGAATTAGAACAATGCTTGGCACATAGTAAGTGCTTAACAAATACCACAATTATTAGTATCATTATCATTATTATTGTTAAGCACTTACTATGTGTCAAACCCTAGTAAATACTAGGGTAGAAGTTAGTCAGATCAGACAAAGACGCCTGTCCCACATAGGGCTCACAGTCTAAACAGGAGGAAGAATAAAGATTGAATCTCCATTTTACTGATGAGGAGACTGAAGCACAGAAAAGATAAGTGACTTGCCCAAGGTCACACAGAAGGGAACTGGCAGAGCCAGGATTAGAACCCAGGTCCTCTGACTCTCAGGCCTGTGCTCTTTCTACTAGGCCAAGATACTTCTTAATTATAGTCTTTGTCATATGCTTACTCTACGCCAAGCACTATGCTAAGTACTGGGGTAGATGCAAGATAACTACACCAGACCGCATCCCTTTCCCACAAAAGCCTCACAATCTAAGGGGAAGGAAGAACAAGTATTGAGTCCCCATTGAACAGATGAGGAAACTGAGGCACAGAGAAGTTACGTGACTTCCCCAAGGTCACACAGCACACATGTAGCAGATGATTAGAACCCAGGTTTCCTGACTCTTGGGCTCTTTCCTTGAGGACACATTCTCCCCCAAGACAAAGTGAGAGTTTTCAACAAATACATTTTGTTGATATTAGTTACAGGCTCCAGTGACATGTGGACACCTACTGGGAAGGCTTGAAAATAATCGGTGTCCTTTAAGCTCCTCCCCTAGATGATAAGAGAAGAGAGAAGATGATAAGAGATAAGAGAAGCAGCGTGGCTCAATGAAAAGAGCACAGGCTTTGGAGTCAGAGGTCATGGGTTCAAATCCCAGCTCCGCCAATTGTCAGCTGTGTGACTTCGGGCAAGTCACTTTACTTCTCGGTGCCTCAGTTACCTCATCTGTAAAATGGGGATTAAGACTGTGAGCCCCCTGTGGGACAACCTCATCACCTTGTAACCTCCCCAGCGCTTAGAACAGTGCTTTGCACATAGTAAGCACTCAATAAATGCCATTATTATTATTATTATTATTATCATAAGCTAATCGCAGGCAGGGAACGTCTGCCAACATTGTTGTATTTTACTCTCCCAAGCACAGAGTAGAGTGCTCTGCACACAGTAAGCACCCGGTAAATATCATTGATTGATTGACATAAAATGCATGACTCAGGGAGTCGGGAGGACCTGGGTTCCAGTTCTGACTTAAAATCATCTGCTATATGATCTGGAGTAAATCACTGAATCTGACTGGGTCTCAGTTTCCTCAGCTGTATAAAATGAGAGCAGTGTTATCTAGTGGAAAGAGTATGGGCCAGTGAGACCGAGGACCTGGGTTCTAATCCCAGCTCTGCCACTTGTCTGCTATGTGACCATAGACAGGTCACTTACTTAACATCTCTGTGCCTCAGTTCCCTCATCTGCAAAATGAGGTTTCAATATCTGGTTTCCCTTGTACCTAGACTGCGAGCCCCATGTGCGACCTAATGATCTTGTACCAACCTCTGGGCTTAGTAATTATAATAATAATAATGATGGCATTAATTAAGCACTTACTATGTGCAAAGCACTGTTCTAAGTGCTGGGGGATACAAGGTGATGAGGTTGTCCCACGTGGGGCTCACAGTCTTCATCCCCATTTTACAGATGAGGGAACTGAGGCACAGAGAAGTTAGGTGACGTGCCCAAAGTCACACAGCTGACAAGTGGCAGAGCCGGGATTTGAAACCCATGACCTCTGACCTCTGACTCCAAAGCCCGTGCTCTTTTCCACTGAGCCACGCTGAGTACAGTGCTTGGCACATAGTAAGTGCTTAAAATATACCACAATTATTAGTAATCCCAGCCTCTCCTTCCCTACTGGCATGCTCTGAGAATAAAATGAGATAACTGGTGCGAAGCCCTTTGAAAAATGAAAATGTTCTACAAATTCAAGATGCAATTATTAGAAAAAAGCTTGTGCAGAAAATAAGAATTTATGATAACAATGCATTTCTTATGCACGGACTATGAGCCAATCACTATGCTAGGAATTGGGATAGAGCCAATACATGGGACTTACAGTCTAATGGGCATGCAAGTGCAGGTACTGAATACCCACTTTATAGATGATGCAACTGAGGCACAGAGAAGTTAAGCGACTTGCTGCAAGTCAGACGGCGGGCAGGCGGTAAAGCCGGGGTTAGACTGCAGGTCTCCTGATTCCCAGTTCCATGCTCTTTCCACCAGCACAGCCTAGTGGATAGCACACAGGCCTGGGAGTCTGAAGGTCATGGGTTCTAATCCCAACTCTGCCACTTGTCTGCTGTGTGACCTTGGGCCAGTCATTTCACTTCTCTGGGCCTCAGTTGCCACATCTGTAAAAGGGGGATTGAGACTGTTAGCCCCCATGGGACAGGGATTGTGTCCAACCCAGTTTGCTCATATCCACCCTGATGCTTAGTACAGTGCCTGGCATATAGTAAGCACTTAAATACTATTAATTATTATTATTATTCCTTTTTGTGCAGATAATCACCAGTTGTTGGGGACCAAACTGGTGAGCTCTCCATTTTCTTTAATAATAATAATAATAATAATGATAGCATTTGTTAAGCGCTTACTATGTGCAAAGCACTGGCAAGGTGATCAGGTTGTCCCACGTGGGGCTCACAGTCTTAATCCCCATTTTACAGATGAGGTAACTGAGGCTCAGAGAAGCTACGTGACTTGCCCAGGGTCACACAGCTGACAATTGGCAGGGCTGGGATTTGAACCCATGACCTCTGACTCCGAAGCCCGTGCTCTTTCCATTGAGCCACACTGCTTCTCTTTTTTGGTTATTTAAACCATTCATAGTTCAGCTCCGTGGCCATTCAGATAACTGAGCTTTGAGTCATCAGTTTCCCCAGCAGCTTCCTTTCTATGCCCTTGACTGCTTCTGTGCCCACATAAGGGCAGGCAGAGTAGACAGCAGGATCAAGTATCAGCCCACTGCGGGACCAGGCAGAGCTGAGAACACGTTCCTATCATCATCCAGAACCCAGAAAGAAAAAGATTTAGCTCCTGGGACTAGACTTGTCATCTCTGTCAGGGAGATGGGTCCATAGCCCAGGGTGAGAAGAGGGCATAACTGCAGCTGATTAGCTCCTTAAGCTACCGATTCTGATGCATTGTCCTCTCCCAAGTGCTAGGTACATTGACCTGCACACAGTAAGCATCCAATAAATGCCATTGATTGATCACCCACCTTGAAGTATAAATCAATCAATCAATCAATCGTATTTACTGAGTGCTTACTGTGTGCTGAGCACTGTACTGAGCACTTGGGAAGTACAAGTTGGCAACATATAGAGACAGTCCCTACCCAACAGTGGGCTCACAGTCTAGAAGGGGGAGACAGAGAACAAAACCAAACATATTAACAAAATAAAATAAATAGAATAGATATGTACAAGTAAAATAAATAGAGTAATAAATATGTACAAACATATATATATATATACAGGTGCTGTGGGGAAGGGAAGGAGGTAAGACGGGGGCATGGAGAGGGGGGCGAGGGGGAGAGGAAGGAGGGGGCTCAGTCTGGGAAGGCCTCATGGAGGAGGTGAGCTCTCAGTAGGGCCTTGAAGGGAGGAAGAGAGCTAGCTACGGAGAACATAATATAATATAAATATAATAGATACCCAATGATAATGGCAATACACACTTTAAAAGAAAAATCTAGTGCAGTACAAAATCTGTTCTCCCATGGGTGAGTGGCATTTGATGGATTCCATTTAGCTATACCCAATTTAAAAAAAATCAGTACTTTTAATAATAATAATAATAAGAAGAAGAAGAAGAATGATGGCATTTATTAAGCACTTACTATGTTCAAAGCACTGTTCTAAGCGCTGGGGGGGTTACAAGGTGATCAGGTTGTCCCACGTGGGGCTCACAGTCTTAATCCCCATTTTACAGATGAGGTACCTGAGGCACAGAGAAGTTAAGTGACTTGCCCAAAGTCACACAGCTGATAAGTGGCCGAGCCAGGATTTGAACCCATGACCTCTGAGCCAAGAAATTTTACCAGCATTTAAAATAACCAAAAGATTTTCTACCCAAATTACAATGCAGTGACCAAGACAAAATAAATCAAAAACACTAAAAGAACAAAAGCGATGTATATAAGGAAAAAAAAAATGACAATGACTTTTCTTCCAGCAATTGTCCATCAGTATTTTCAATATCTGTGGCAAAATTCTAACAGGATGACAGCCTGCCCAGAAACAAGAGAGAAAAGAAAGAGGAGGAGCATATCAAATTTTACCCACTCCCTGATTCTAATTTTCCCCACTTTCTTATTCTAATGAGGCCTGCCCTTGATTTCTTTAAATCCCTGGTTGCTGGAGTAAGTGGTTATTTTCAGGTCTGGCCTGACCTGTGTTCTTTTTGATCACATGCTCATTTGTGTGCAGGGGTAAAATTGGTGCCACCTGGTACTGTAAGACCAGAAATGCTGTCTGACGACTATAATAAAGTTTTTATTTCCCAAACTTGCAGGCAATGATGTTTACACGGTGTTCTTTTGAACGTCTAATGGGCAACTCAGCTGGGGACATTCATCCTAATTCTTCTACTAAAAAATACACGTTGAGACTATTTCAGTCTTTCACTGAACAATTCTTAACATACACCACAAGTTCAGCCCCAAACTCTCAATACATGATACTTTTGAACAAACTAATAGCAATAGCATCTGTCTTGCAGATTAACTAACATAGTTAAAAACAAAACAAAAAAAAACCCCTCAACACTAAGAAATCATTCCTTAAATTATTAAGGGGTAAAAGACAAAAACTGTTTAAGGGGCACTAGGAAGAAGTTGAGGGATATTGGGGAAGTCAATACTCCTGCACACTATAAAAACTTTCATTTTGAAATGCTGCAGCCTCCTGTTTCTGAGCAGTTGTAATTCTGAGTTATGTTTATAAATCTGCCTTTGAAGTTGGAGAAATTGTATTTCTGTTCCTTACATAATCCTCGGTGTTGAAAATGAGTTTTAATGATATTTGGAAGAACCTTTGATGCAAGATTAGACTAGACATTAACAAAGGGGCTGCTTGAGTGTATAAATCCTTTACTGTAATACACCGTCCATCTTTTCCCTGATCCCCTCACTGTTACACCCTCAGTCCCTCACTAACACCAACCTGTGTTATGGGCTCAATAACTATTTGTTGACCTACCCATCCTCTAACTCCCCACTGGAATTATTCCACCCACACACTTTCTCTGAATTCCAGTCTTTCTTACATTCTTTCATTCATCCCATCATATTTATTGAGTGCTTACTCTGTGCAGAGCACTGTACAATTCGGCAATAAAGAGAAATAAACCCTGCCCACATGGGGCTTACAGTCTCGAAGGGGAAGACAGACAGCAAAACAAGTTAACAGGCAGGTTCTTCCCCCTTAAAACCATTCTTTTTCTTGCCATCTTGCTCTTGCTCTTCTTCTCTCTCTTCCTCACCCCTTCCCATTTTAGCTCCATTACATTCTTGATTTCCTTTAGGAGAAATGGCCACGTTGCCTTTCAGAGGGGAAGCAGGTCATGACCTTGGCATTTGGGTCAAGAGTCCCTTTGTAGTTATTGACGCTCTCTGTCTTTGGCTTGAAGCCTTCACTTAGACCCAAGAACCAGACCAAAATTGCGGTGACACAAGTTTCACACATGTGCAAAGAGGTTTTCATCACTCTGTACTTGAAGAATATTCAATTTCAATGAAGATTGTTTTATGTTTCACCAAAGAAAATGCAACCTGCTGCTCAAGAAGGATATAGCATCAGAAGTTTAAAATCCTTCTGAATAATTCAGATGAAACTTGGTTAAGAGCTTTGATTCATTTGACTGCATCTTGCTGTAAGGGTAGCAAAACCTATCTTGTCACTCCCTCAAACAGCAGAATACTTTTGACTTAAATGCAAACATACCAACTGTAAATGGTTTATTTCCTTACTTAACTTCCCAGGAGGAACAGTCATTTAAATATATTACATGCCAGACATTACCAAATGCATTATGCTTATTTATCAATTTGGATTTTTAAAGATTGACTCACCATGATCGCCATTTTAGGATTCATGTACTACACAAAAAAGCAAACCTTATCTGCTTTATACAAATTAAAGGGAGCAAATAATAGGTGCATATGAAAGATGCAAAGCATTACTTAAAAATTATTAATTAAAAATTAATGAAATTAAAGTAAATTAATTAATTTAATTAAGTAAATTTACTTAATTAAAAAGTAATTAATTATTACTTAAAAATAATAATAATTTGTTGAGCACTTACTATGTGTCAAGCATTGTTCTAAGCACTGGGGTAGATATAAGCTAATCAGGTTGGACATAGTAGCAATCTTTCATAGAGCTCACAGTCTTAATCCCCATTTTACAGATGAGGTAACTGAGGCACAGAGAAGTGATGTGATTTGCCCAAGGTAATACAGCAGACACAAGTGGAAGAGCTGGGCTTAGAATCCAGGTCTTTCTGACTCCGTCCCAGGTGTTATTCATTTATTCAGTCATATTTATTGAGCGCTTACTGTGTGCAGAGCACTGTACTAAGCGCTTGGGAAGTACAAGTTGGCAACATATAGAGACGGTCCCTACCCAACAGCAGGCTCACAGTCTAGAAGGGGGAGACAGACAACAAAACAAAACATATAAACCAAATAAAATAAATAGAATAAATATGTACAAGTAAAATAGAGTAATAAATATGTACAAACGTATGTACATATATACAGGTGCTGTGGGGAGGGGAAGGAGGTAAGGAGGAGGGGATGGAGAGAGGAGTAGAGGGAGAGGAAGGAGGGGGCTCAGTTTGGGAAGGCCTCAATTCACTAGGCCATGCTCCTTCCCCAATGTATCCTGAATAGCAGTAGTCTGGGGCTCTGCCCAGTGGAGACAGGTAGCAGGTCCACCTATAAGATCAGGCCTTCCTCACAAAATCCCTTCATTTGGCATCCTGTAGATCGCATATGTAACCAGCCAGTTGGAGCATCATCATCATCATCATCATCATCATCATCATCAATCGTATTTATTGAGTGCTTACTGTGTGCAGAGCACTCTACTAAGCACTTGGGAAGTACAAATTGGCAACATATAGAGACAGTCCCTACCCAACAGTGGGCTCACAGTCTAAAAGGGGGAGACAGAGAACAAAACCAAACATACTAACAAAATAAAATAAATAGAATAGATATGTACAAGTAAAATAAATAAATAAATAAATAAATAGAGTAACAAATATGTACAAACATATATACATATATACAGGTGCTGTGGGGAAGGGAAGGAGGTAAGATGGGGGGATGGAGAGGGGGACGAGGGGGAGAGGAAGGAAGGGGCTCAGTCTGGGAAGGCCTCCTGGAGGAGGTGAGCTCTCAGCAGGGCCTTGAAGGGAGGAAGAGAGCTAGCTTGGCGGATGGGCAGAGGGAGGGCATTCCAGGCCCGGGGGATGACGTGGGCCGGGGGTCGATGGCGGGACAGGCGAGAACGAGGTACGGTGAGGAGATTAGCAGCAGAGGAGCGGAGGGTGCGGGCTGGGCTGTAGAAGGAGAGAAGGGAGGTGAGGTAGGAGGGGGCGAGGTGATGGACAGCCTTGAAGCCCAGGGTGAGGAGTTTCTGCCTGATGCGCAGATTGATTGGTAGCCACTGGAGAGCCATTGGCATCCCTACTGTTCCACCTCTCTTGGTACAGTAAAAGGAGATAAACTCAAGACAGCATTAAAGGAGAGAGAGAGAGACCACAACAAAGAGAAAGATCAATCTCTAAGGGAGCAGGCCTCTGATTAGTAGTTGCAGTGGAAGTAGATGTTAGAGGAAGAATGGTATTTATTGACTTCCACTGGACTCCATTGGGTACAATGCACTGTACTAAGTTCTTGGGAAAGTACAAAAGATATTATCTAACGGCGGGGGAGATAGACATAGAAATATGTACAAATTGAGTAATAAGAATAATTTTTGACTGCACAATTGATTAGGCATGATGAGCTGTTGAAGAAGGATATACGCAAATATCGATTAATCTATCTATCAATATATAAGGAGGTTAGCATGGAAGGAAGTGCTTAGTACAGTGCTCTGCATATAGTGAGTGCTTAATAAATATGATTGAACAGTTATATTGTACTCTCCCCAGCACTTAGCACAGTGCTTTGCACACACTAAGCACTCGATAAATACAATTAATAATAATAATAATAACAAAGAGAATGAGCTGGGAAGTAGTCTGTGAGGTGAGTTTAATGCGTAGGGTGGAGAGAATTGGTGGAATCCAAACACCCAGACCCCAGGTTTCCATGACATCAGACGTACCATGCCAAATTGCAGAATAATGTGATGACGTCATTATGGTGACCATTTTGGGGGAGTCCACCTTATTCAGTCCCAATCCACCCAAACCTACAGCTTTCTCTCTGGGGTATTCTGGTCCCACGCAGCACTCCTGAACTTTTGCATTCACTCCCCAGGTGCATGTGAACTCAGACACGGCCCCTGAGCCATGGAACTTGGCAGGAGGAGCCAGGGCAAAGCAGATCTGGGCAGTAAGCGCTTAACAAATACCATTATTGTCATTATTATTATTACTGAATATTTAAATAACATATGAGAAGCAGCGTGGCTCGGTGGAAAGAGCCCGGGCTTGGGAGTCAGAGGTCGTGGGTTCTAATCTGGGCTCCGCCACTTGTTATATGTGTACTTTGGGCAGGTCACTTCACTTCTCTGGGCCTCAGTTCCCTCATCTGTAAAATGGGGATGAAGACTGTGAGCCCCACGTGGGACAACCTGATTAACTTGTATCTACCCCAGCGCTTAGAACAGTGCATGGCACATAGTAAGCACTTAACAAATGCCATTATTATTATTATTATTATACATCAAAGGGTCCAGTACCGGATCCATACCAGACTGTATATAGCCCACCTAAAAGCCAGATTGTCCATCCTAAAATAATAATAACGATGGCATTTATTAAGTGCTTACTATGTGCAAAGCACTGTTCTAAGTGCTGATAATAATGGCATTTGTTAAGCACTTACTATGTGTGTAAGCACTGTTCTAAGCACTGGGGAGGTTACAAGGTGATCAGGTTGTCCCACGGGGGGCTCACAGTCTTAATCCCCATTTTACAGACAAGGGAACCGAGGCCCAAAGGAAGAGCCACCCGAGCTCTGAATAAGGAAGCAAATGTACTCTAAATCCACTTCTATGATCTCTACAGTAATTGTATAAATTACTACAGTAAAACTGTGTCTCTTCAGTAAGTTTTGAAATAGAATGCCCAAAGCTGTGATGCAAGCAAAATATTCTTTAGTTACTTCTAATACTGGGAGAAGTTCTCACAATGTTCACATGTGTTTTGCTTCTAATGCACTCTAAAGAGTTTAGTATACAGTGCTCTCTGCACCCAGTAGATAGTCAATCAATCAATCAGTGATATTTATTGAGTGCTTACCGTGTGTGGAGCACTGAACTAAGCACTTTGGAAAACACAATACAACAGAGTTAGTAGACGTGCTCCCTGCCCACAGAGAGCTTACAGTCTACATTGGAACTTACAATATAAACAATTATGGTGATTAACATGGTGATAAGGATGGAAGGAAAAAAGGAAACAAAAATAGAAATTGGAAGCCTAGTAGTGATAAGATAGTGCATTTTACTAGATTATAAAATAAATTATACATTCTACAATGAAATTCTTGAGCTCATTGTATATTGAAGGTAACTGCAGTACTAAAAAGCAGTAGATTTGTTCAAGCAATAAAAAGTGGATATTCTAACCAAAAGAAAGTGGTTGCAAATCCAGGAAGATATGGGAAAGTTGTTTGGTATTATTATTATTATTGTTGTTATTATTATTATTTTATTATTATGTTAATTGGGTCAGACATAGCCCCTGCATCACATGGGGCTCAAAGGCTAAAGTAGAGGGGGATCAGGCATTGACTTCCCATGTTATAGATGAGGAAACTGAAGCACAGAGAATCAATCAGTGGTATTTACTGAGTACTTTGTTTAGAACATTATACTAAGCACTTGGGAGAGTATAATACGACAGAACTAGCAGACACGTTCCCTACCGATTATGAGCTTACAGTCTCTCTAGTGCCTAGAGAGAAAATATGTGACTTGCCCAAGGTCACACAGGAGGCAAGTGACAGAGCTAGGATTAGAAAACAGGTCCTCTGGTCCCAGTCTTGTGCTCTTTCCCTACTGCAATGCTGCTCCTCTGAAAGTTGACTGTGATAGAGATATGAAAAGTAAGGAACAGTATTAAACTTTTTTGAATGAAAATGGCAAAAAATATATTTTAGAGGAGTTTAAACATTCAAGTACAACTGGACTTTCCAACTCTGTTGGAGTCAGCATTCTCTTATAGGATTTTAGAGCCTCAGTTTCAGTCCAAAACCAGGATGTTCTGGACAGGAAATCTTCCAAGAAGGCATATTCTTATGAGATTTCCCACTTGATCTTTTGTCAAGAGAATCTGAGATTAATTTAGGATTGGCATCTGAACTTTTGGCTGCTTATCTGAGCTGAATGGCACCACACCACCAAACCCTTGTGCACTTTTGTTTATAGGAAAAGCAAAGTCAGTCTCTGCTCTTTTAGAAATTGTACTGCCACCACATGTGTTTGCATCAAAATATTTTCTTCCTATCTGCAAATACCATCTAGAATGGATATGCTCAGAACCTCCATATTTTTTCCATATCTTCAGCATTCCTCCTCCCCAACTCTGTCATTGGAACAATGGCCTTCCAGGATAGCTTAGAAATGGACTGTTTCAATCAATGGGTTGAAGGATTAGAGCAATTATGGAAGGGTGGAGCCAAGTTGGGGGTAAGGAATCAATCAATCAATCAATCGTATTTATTGAGCACATATTGTGTGCAGAGCATGGTTCTAAGCACTTGAGAGACTTAGATATGATACAGTTGGTAGACATGGTCCCTTCCCACAGTACAGTCTAGAGGAAAGCACCAGGCAGCTAATTCTTCCTGATCTCCAAGGAATCCACTGCTCGAGAACTACAGCAGGAGCCAGCAAGGAATATGCCATGTAACTGGCTCTATGTGTGGCATTGCTGCTATCAAATGAAATTAGAGTTTTGCCTTGAAAACCCACTTTATTTAATGGTTAGCCACATTAGCAGCATGGTGGGCAGTGTCAGTGTTGATTCGAATGGAGGTCTGTTCTTAGCATCTTAAGTGAAGGACTGTTTGGTGTACAATTTGGCATGAAGCTGCATTTCCTATGCCTTGAGGATACATAATTGAAGATATTTCTGATGGAAAGTCTTACTTACTTTGTGGAACACCTGAAAAAATTCTGCCAGAAAATAAACTTTTGCACAGACTACCACTTATCTGCATACTACATCTAGCTAAAGACTTGGAATTCATTAATGGCTTGTGGAGGATTTAACTGGGAAAAAAAGACAATCCCATCTACACAAATGGGATAAAGGTTACAGCTGTCACCTTTCAATCTGGCAGTACTCACGGTATTACAAGTCACAATCAAAACTCCTTCTCCTCCCTTCATCCTCATTTCATTGAGCAGCATGGCCTAGTGGAAAGAATATAGTCCTCGGTATCAGAGGACCTGGGTTCCAATCCTCGCTCTGCCTCTTGCCTGCTGTGTGACCTTGGGCGAAGTACATCTTTTTGCATCAGTTTCCTCATCTGCAAAACTAGGATTCCATACCTGTTCTCTCTCCCCCTTAAACTGTGGGCTTCATGTGGAACAGGGAGTGTGACAGGCCTGATTATCTTGCAATAATAATAATAATAATAATAATGGTATTTGTTAAGTACTTACTACGTGCCAAGCACTGTTCTAAGTGCTGGGGTAGATACACGGTAATCAGTGTGTCCCACGTGGGGCTCATAGTCTTAATCCTCATTTTACAGATGAGGTAACTGAGGCACAGAGAAGTTAAGTGGCTTGCCCAAGTTCGCGCAGCAGACAAGTGGCAGAGCCAGGATTAGAACCCATGTCCTCTATTCCAGAGCTTAGTGGAGTGCTTGACACATAGTAAGTGCTTAACAAATGTCACAATTATTATCATTTCAACCTCCCAAACTAGGGGACACAAAGCTTCCTATTGACTCCCATATGTTGGACTCTTCAACCAAGCAATGCCCTGATAAAAGAAATACACCATGCTTGTTAGAGGAAGAATAATCACTGACACACCGAACCATGGGTTTCAGAGAACTGGGGGCAGATGGAATTGCTTTGAGTTATGTAAGTCTATTTTATTTTTTTACAGAAACTTAGACAATGTTTTCCAAATCCCCAATAAACCCAGTTTAACCCCTCCCTGTGGACAGAAAGACGTTCATCTCTTCCCATCCCTGTTTAGCATAAACCTAATTCTAGTGTGGGTCAACAGGTTCCTCCTCTCAGTTTTATCACGCACTGAACCTCACAACATATGTAAGCCATGATAAGACTGTGAGGAATCAGGGAAGCTGGAGACTGGCTGGCATATGGAGTCATTCTTGAAGTGCCACTGAGGATGATATGAGAGATCGTTCCAGAATCTTAACTTGCCATCCCAACTTTTTGCAACAGGTGCAGCAGATCAACTGCTACTGCCTTCCTTAAATGCATGCGAGGAAAGAGTTACCAGCCCTGAATAATATCCCCAGGAGAGGGGACTCTGGATCACTCCATTTGGTGAGTTTACATCTCAGAGTTGAGAATTAGAAATTTCAGCCCACCATCTCTTTCTCCTGCTTGAATTTCTAATTCATTGTCAAGATTCATTCATTCATTCAATCGTCTTTATTGAGCGCTTACTGTGTGCAGAGCACTGTACTAAGAGCTTGGGAAGTACAAGTTGGCAACATATAGAGATGATCCCTACCCAACAATGGGCTCACAGTCTAGAAGGGGGAGACAGACAACAAAACAAAACATATTAACAAAATAAAATAAATAGAATACTAAATATGTACAAGTAAAATAAATAGAGTAATAAATCTGTACAAAATGCCTTCTGTCAAGATGCCTTCTGTATAGATGAAACGATCTTAAAACATTTAAAACCATTAGATTTCTGGGACACACAGCTATCGAAACCCAAAATGTATCCCAAGAACTAAATATGAGACATCCCCTAACCATGGGAAACTAAACTGATTAAGGATATGTTCCTTAATGGTAATGACCACAATCAGCAAACACTCATTAATTAATTACCAGGGCATAGCAAACCCAAACACCCTCAAACTTTACACTTGTGTTCAATCATTGCTGTTCAAAGAATCAGATGACTTCTTACCAGAGACAGGATCAAAAGTGGCATTTATATTGGTACATATAAAATGAAGCAATCCATCTTTCAATCGTGTGTTTAATTTTATTCTCTGAAACCCATTTTTCAAGCATACAGTTATTGTTCAACGTTTGGGAGTAACTGTCTGGGAACTTAAAATATAGAACAAAAATGGGCAGCATTCTACTCCCTTTTAATAGGCCTTCCACAATCCTTTTTGATCTCAAAATACAACTTTTATGCTGTCAGAGGTAAACAAACCTGAGCTTCCCAAAATGTCTAACAGCTCTGACCTTTCTATAGTTGCTTAGACCATATCAGAAAGACTGTAAGAGTTTTCTATAAGGGGATTCACCTGCCCTCTAAAATTATTTAGTAGCTAGCGTGGCCTTCAGATGAATAAATCTGAAATTTCCCTCCATGAATCAACAGTGTATCTCAGTCCATGCAATCAAGAATTTCCAATGAGAAACTTGATGGGGATCTGGTAATATTTGACCAAATAATCAAATTGATACTATCAACTTGTTTCATGCCCAAGAAGGATATCACTATGTTCCTCCAAACTTACCCTTTAGACTGTAAGCTTATTGTGTTATATTGTACTCTCCCAAGAGCTAAATAGAGTGCTCTGCTCAGAGTAATCATTCAGAAAATACCACTAATTGATTGATTACCCTCTTCTTTCAAGTAACCTGTAATCATGGCCAAGACAGGTAATTAGGCCATTGGTCCAACATAGTCATGGTTTATGACCTTAACCATAGTTCATTTCTCGCAGGATTAGAACCCAAATTCTCTGTGCTCAACACCTGAACCTTACCCTAATCAAAATGCTTAAACCAAGTCCTTAAATTCATCGATAAAATATGAGGCCTCCGATTACCGATCCCAAATGAAGGGCTAAGTGTTCCATTTCACGTAAATCAAATTCTAAACTCTATGACTGAGCCTAAGCTTTCTTTCCTCCGGGATAAAGAATCATGATGGAAAGGATTAAAAAAAAAAAAACTCGATTCAGAGGAGAAATGTTTTTGAGATGCTCACGGGGTACCCAGGGGAGAAGCAGCCTCCACATTCTACGGGAAACTTGGAGGCCCGAACATTGCTTATGTGCTGGCTTTGGTGAATCTATCTGCTCACACTTCATCAGGCCCTGCCGGTGGATCTGATAGAATGCTAAATGCTTTGGGGGCCAGGGTGAAATAGACATGAATGAGCTATTTAATTCCCTCTCTTTTAACTTTCTTTCTTTCTTCCCATATGTTCTAGTCACATGGCACCCACCTTGTCCCCTCAATCAAGTCCATTCTCTCTGAACTAATTCTGAGGAAAGTAGTATTTCTTATGGCCTTGATTTTTCTGCGTGTGTTATTTTCTTCTGCAGACATTTAGTCCATATGGAAAACAATTAGAAGCTGCTTCCCCCACCAGCTCTCTAGAAATAGGATGCATCCCCAGGGACTCATTTGAAAGGGTAGCTTTTGATGAATAGATGGACTTCAATAAAAAGGGGATGACAAGAAAGGGAGCCAACTCTCTCCATTTTCTTGATGTAGCTTATAGCTCCTGAAGGTGATCTGCTGAATCCTGTTTTCTAAGTCACAACGTGAAGGCAAGCAGGAGTTGGGACCAGGTTCAGAACAACGGTTTTAACTACTCATGGAACATCTTGGGGTTCGGGTTTGCTTGCCCAGAGCCAAATATAAATTCCTATTTTCAATGGAAGAATTATGGAAAGGTTGGAATTATGGAATATCTTAAGAAAACTTTAGGGATCAGGTTGTTAAATTCACATTTTTAGAAGTGTAAATAAATTAGGTGCACCATACCAAGGTCCTTCCAAAATGTGAAACACACATCTAGGTAGGGAATATCATTGTAAAAAAAAATTAAACCTTCTAATAAAGTGTGCTGGAGAGAAGTAACAAACTCTAAACACGGGAGTTATTTTCTAGCACTACATTAAGACACTAAAATGTTTTTAATGAACTCTGAAATAAGAAGGGGACAGGATGCTTAACTAAATCCACTTAAAGGAAAGCACAAATAAGTCTGCTAGTATTTCCCAGTGGTACCATAACAGCCATATCAGCGCTGTAAGAAGCTATTAGAAGAAACTGTATCACTAATCCTTTTTTTGATTGGTGTGTTTTCAATATAAGTTTAAAACCATTTGTTCATTTATATTAATGTCAGTCTCCCCTTCTAGACTGTAAGTTCACTGTGGGCAGGGAATGTGCATACCAACTCTGTTGTACTGTATTCTCCCAAGAGCTTAGTACAGGGCTCTTCACACAGTAAGAACTCAATAAAAGCCATTGATGATGATTGATGACTATTCTGTAGAGAATAAATGCTTAGAACAGTGCTCTGCACATAGTAAGTGCTTAATGAATGTCATTATCATTATTATTATTATTATTATTATTATTAATAAACAGATGGCAATGTAGCCATTTTGGTGAAAAAGAGGGCGTGCACTCATTCCTGAAAAGAATTAATTAACTTAGAACACGTAAGTCCAGTTGAAATCAGCTCTAGTTTGTTTGCTAGAAGGGTAAAACAGCCTTTGCAGATAATTGTCAGAAATCATTAGACATTCAGGAACTACTTGGACCACAGCTTTTGTGCTAAGCCCACCTTATTTTCCAATAACACCTCTCCCCCTCCAAACCATTCCTACTCCTTCTCCTGAATGAATAGATGAACTGTATTTGTTAAGCTGTGGGGTAAATACAAGTTAGTCAGGTTGGATACAAACCCTGTCCCATATAGGGCTCACGGTCTTCATCCCCATTTTACAGATGAGGGAACTGAAGCATGGAGAAGTGAAATGACTTGCCCAAGGTCACACAGCAGACAGGTGATGGAGCTGGGATGAGAACCCAGGTCTTTCTAACTCCCAGGCCTGTGCTTTGTCCACTAGGCCATGCCACCTCTTGTGGGATGCTGGGCATGGGAGAGTTGGATCGTCAACTTGTACTTCCCAAGCACTTAGTACAGTGCTCTGCACACAATAAGCACTCAGTAAATATGATTGATTGATTGATTGATCCTGGGAGCTCGTGGCAAACTCCTGCTCCTCACATCATTAGATGATGAAAATATAGATATCTGGTTGCCATATAGAGTCCTCTTCACCAAAACGGATTGCTGTGAAAACCAACTGCCCACCAGGGAAAAGAAAAGAGAGGGGAATGTTTGTAATTTTTCAGTTCAAAGACCCTGTAGAGGTGTTTAGTAAGTCCTGCTGCCCGACTCCCAGAAAGTTCAGACTGTTTCTCAATAGGCCAGTCTTGATTTATTTTAAGCTCTGGGCTTATGGGCTAGTGCTTAGTTTCATGACTGAACTAGTCGCTGTTTTCTCCTCCTGTGGTATCTGGTCATATTCATCAAGAGAACATTTCAATGTATCAGTGTAAACATGAACTCATGGTCATTTACACAATCGCTCCCTGCATTTTTCCAGAGACAATAAAGACCATCTTACAGGTAAAGGTTTAGCATTTTTGGATGCTGACAATAATTGAACATCCACAAGCCTATGATGAAATCCCTCGCAACCCAAGATTATACACCAATGTCAACTGGTGGATGTAAATTGTTACAGGTGGCTAGAGGGGGATGACAGGGAGAGTCCAGACCTCACCTCCCACCCTGGTGGCACCTGAGTGGCAGCAGAAGCCTGAACTGAGGAGCCAAAGCCCTAACCAGAGTCCACTGCAGGAGAGAAGATACTGGGGAGAAAGATGCCTGGGATAGACTTCTAAAAATATGAAAGCCATTTGAGCCCTACAAAGAAATCATGGTGGGTTACTTGGACAAAGCTGATAAATTTGATATTGGGCAGTGCACAAAGTTTGAGCCCCAGTGGCTGATTACAGAGCTGCTGTGGACCCTGCTGTGTGGGTGTGGCTGTATGGCTTCATCTTCCAGTCAGAGAACTTGCCCTCAAGAGGCCAAAAAGAAGTTTTTCAGAGCCATCAGAAAGCTGTCCACGGTCCAGATCTTGGTCCTGCAGACGTTTAACAAAGTCAAGCAAGGTGTGACCAAAAACATGTCCTGCTTGAAAACAGGGAAGGGCTAAGTGATGGTGCTGCTGCAAACACTGGGACTGGTTCCAGCAGCATAGCTCTATGGGCGATGTCCACTGGCAAGTTGGGAAAGCAAAGGGGGTGGGGCACAATGGGGAAGAGAAACTCACCCATGCAGATGGGCAGGGCTTTTTCTTGGAGCAACCCTCCTCTCACCTGGACATCTTCCCTGAGGTGTGCAAGATGGAGGCAGAGATTATGCTCATCGCCTGCTCTCTCTTTAATGGGGGCCCAAACTCCTGTGGATCAGTGATGTCTGGGGGCATTCAATGCCCTGTAAAACCTAACAGGACCTGGCTTCCAAGAAGGGAATTAAACACCCAGAGAGCCTGGCCCCAGTCATCACTCACACCACATTTAACAAGGCTGCCTGGTATTTGTGGATGAAGTTCGTGCACATACCACTGGTGGACACGCGGGCAATGAGAAGAGCCATTTCCGGCAACACTGCCATGCTGGTCTGTTCCACCCCACAGTTCCCACGGAGTGATCAGCTCCAAAGCACAAATGGCAAAGCTGGAAGTTAAGGATGGAATTCCCTTGCGTGTGGAAAGTTGCCTGGACCATTTATTTCCTGATCACTTTCTCCCTTTCATGGAGAAAGCTGGATCCACCCTGGAGCAGCAGTTTGACTTCCAGGTCAAAGGTATGACCAGCACTTTCCACTGACACTCTTAAATAAGGCTCGGACCCAAAGGTGATGCTATTCAGAGAAAAGAAGTACAAGCACTACCAGTTTGTTTTGGCCCCCAACTGGCATGGAGGGATCTGTGCCTCCCTGACTGTCTAGACTATAAGCTCACTGTGGGTAGGGAATGTGTAACATTGTTACATTGTACTCTCCAAAGGGCTTAGTACAGTGCTCTGCACACAGTAAGCACTCAGTAAATACAATTGACTGGCTGACTGACTGACATAATAGGTCATTGGTTCAGGTGCCTCATTGCGGCCTGCTGGGCCACCATGATGTACATAGGGGAAAAATGGCTCTATGGACGCTACCAGGAAGATTAACCAAATGGCATCTAAAATCTAAACCGGGGAACATCAACGTCACCTTCATCTTCGTGACCCCCAAATGCCAGTCATTGCCCTGGAGTCCTGGGACTTTGGCATCTTCTGGCTGTTCAACCTGCTCACTGACAAAGCCTGGAATCTAGCAGCTGCAGGTCCCATCCAGCATCCTCATCTGCTTCACACAGCTGCACAGCTAGCCCAGTGTGGACACCCAGTTTCTCAAGGACGTCCAGTAATCCGTCACTCAAATCATGATGAAGGCGAAGGCGAAGACCACCGCCTTGGGTGTCATCCATGGCATGGTGTAAGAATCCCTGACAGGACGATGGTGGCTGAGCTACCCCAGCCTCCTTGGACAGCCTGTACAGCTCCCGGGGTGACCAGGGTGGATGGTGGTCACCGGCCCCTGATGCGAGCCTCCCTGATGCTGTCAGAAGGGAAGCCTGGTGGCACCTGGTGGCCTGGACTCTAAATACTGAAGGAATCTGGAAACTGTTGGGATCTGGTGTGTGTGTGTGGCGGGGGGGGGGGGGTGGGGTCCCCATTCTAAATCCCAGCCCCACAGCATTTACGTAAATATTCTTGTACTCTACTATTTCCCCCATCCATAATCTGTTTTAATGTCTGTTTCCCCCTGTAGACTGTAAGCTCCTTGTTGGCAGGGATTGCGTCTACCAACTCTGTTGTACTGTACTTTCCCAAGCGATTGGCACAGTGTTTTGCACACAGTAAGTGCTCAATAGATACAACTGATTGATTGATTGATGTTTGTGATGTATACAAAAACTAGAATGATATTGCAAGTGAGGGAGTGCTGGAAAACAAAGTGGCATTAAAATTAAATGGGTCTGCCACAGAAAAACACTAAAAAAAGAGCACTGTAGTGGGGAAACCTTAAATATGATTCCTAGCCCAGATCCTGCCCTAAATCCATAGTGCTCCTCTGCAAAACTTTTCAATGTAAACTCTCTCCCTCACCCATTGGTAGCATGGATATTATTTAGTTCCCCCAAAGCTAGGAATTTCTCCAAGTCAATCCCATTTTATTCAGTTAATCAGAGTGGCAAATGATAATAATTATTTTACAAATGAATCAGTGGCATTTATTGAGCGCTTACTGTGTGCAGGCACTGTACTAAGCACTTACTAATAATAATAAGAAGAATTGTGATATCTAAGTGCTTACTATGTGTCAGGCACTGTAAAAAGTGTTGGGGTGGGTACAAGCAAATCAGGTTGGACACAGTCCCTGTCCCACACAGAGCTCACAGTCATAATCCCCATTTTACAGATGAGGTAACTTAGGCACAAAGAGGTTAAGTGACTTGCCCAGGGTCCCACAACAGATAAGAGGCAGAGCCGGAATTAGAACCCATTACCTTCTGGCTCTCAGGCCTGTGATCTATCCACTGTGCCATGCTGCTTCCCAAGGGAAAAAAAAAGAGTATTGTTAAGTGCTTATTATGTTCCAGGCACTGTACTATGCGCTGGGGTGGATACAAGCAAAATGGGTTGGACAGAATCCCTGTTTCAGGTAGGGCTCACAGTCTTAATCCCCATTTTATAGATGAGGTAACTGAAGCACAGAGAAGTGAAGTGCCTTGCACAATTCCAAGCGCTTAGTGCAGTGTTCTGCACGCAGTAAGTTCTCAATAAATAGTATTGAATGAATGAATGAAGGCCTGTACTTCTAGACTGTGATCCCACTGTTGGGTAGGGACTGTCTCTATATGTTGCCAACTTGTACTTCCCAAGTGCTTAGTACAGTGCTCTGCACACAGTAAGCGCTCAATAAATATAACTGATTGATTGATTGTACTCTATCCACTATGCCATGTTGCAACAGAGTAGATAGACACATTCCTTGCCCGAAACAAGTTTACAGTTCAGAAGAAGAGCTACAGTCTAAAGGACAAGCTTAAAGTTTAGAGAATGAGACTGAATCACAAATTGGTATATGAGCTCAGGTTTCTCGATCTTTTTTGGGGTATTAGGTAATGTTTCCCTCTGGTTCCGTATGCGTCTCAATAGAGGATTTCATCTGTAAAAGCAGTCATGGAGCAAGCCACTTTATCATTCAATTTAAAGGACGTAGGCTTGTTCCAATTTGGTTCTCTTCTGGCTGTGACATCACCACATCTTTGATGGCATCCTGATCTTTTATGGAATGTCTTTCCCTGAAGGATTTAGCACAAGAACTTGTACAGAAATCCATTTAAATCTCTTCAGTGGGTTATTTTTCTTTTCCTAAAGAAAACACCAGGTCAATGTGGTGATTGGTCATTTCATTCTCCCTGACCAGTCTGGATGAACGGTAGCAAGAAAACTGTCCAGATGGATTTTAGCTTAGGTCCAAGAGGAGGGATATTTAAAAACTAATTATCAAAGAAAAAATAGTAGGAACCCAAGTCCCAAATGTAAAGTGGTAAAATAAATGACTGATCCAACCAAAGGAAAGCCTTATGCAGAGAAATCAATTTTTCTTCTCAGGCCTTCAAACTCTTTAATTTTCCTTTCTTTGTTAGTACACATTCTTTGCTTATACTCATTAGTGATTATAATAATAATAGTCCTATTCGCAACCATAATATTAACGTTGATGCTGTAAATGATTAGGATTATTATGGTATTTATTAAATGCTTTACAGTTGCACTGGATTAAATGCTGGAATAGTTACGATTTAATCCGATGGAGCAATTAATAGTATTTATTGAGCACTTACTCTGTGCAGAGCACTGTGCTAAGTACCTGGGGAAAAAATGGAATTATTAGACACAATCTTTGCCTTCAAGAACTTTCAATCTAGTTGGGTAGAACAAATTAGTTCAGAGTCCTTATTCCACATGGGGTTCACAGTTAAAGATGTAGAAATATCAGTGTCTTATTCCCATTTCATTGATGAGATAATTGAGATGCAAAATAATTTACTCAAGGTCATAGAGCAGGTTATTGGCAGCAAAGGGTTTAGAACTTAGGTAACCTGATTCCCCACACTATGCTCTTTTCACCAGGTTCTGCCCCAGTAGAGACTCTACTGTTTCTGAATAATCAAAATAATAATGTTAATAATAATTATGGAACCTCTCAATAGTAATAATTATATAACATTTTCAGTGCTTACTATGTGCTAAAATTGAGTAGGAAAAGCTTGTCAGATAGCAAACGGCACCTGTTTACACAGGATTCAAATTCTAACGTCACCATTTACAATTGAGGAAACTGAGGCCCAGAGAGTTTATTCTTATTTTGCACTTTCCCAAGTGCTTAGTACAGTGCTTTGCACACAGTAAGCACTCAATAAATACAATTGAACGAATGAATGAAGTAACTTGCCAAAAGTCACACAGCAGGCCAGGAGCAGAACGGATATTAGTACCAGGGTCTTCTGACTCCCCATTACCCAACGAATGGCATTTATTCATCATCATCAATCGTATTTATTGAGCACTTACTGTGTGCAGAGCACTGTACTAAGCGCTTGGGAAGTACAAGTTTGAAACATATAGAGACAGTCCCTACCCAATAGTGGGCTCACAGTCTAAAAGTACTGGAACATTGAGCACTTACTGCTTGCAGAGAACTGCACTAAGCACTTGGCACTGTGTTAATCAATCAATCAATCATTCATTGAGCACTCACTGTATGCACAGCACTGTACTAAGCACTTGGGAGAGTATAACAGAGTTGGTAGACACATGCCCTCTCCACAATGAGCTTACAGTCTAAAGGAGGAGACATTAATATAAATACATAACCTGTGGATATGTACATAAGTGCTGTGGGACTGAGGGAGGGGTGAATAAAAGGTGCAAATACAAGTGCAGGGGTGACGCAGAAGAGAGTGGGAGAAGAAGAAATGAGGGCTTAGCTGGGGAAGGCCTTGTGGAGGAGATGAGCTTTAATTAAGGCTTTGAAGGTGGGAAGAGTGATCACATACCAGAAATGAAGAGGAAGGGAATTCCAGACCAGAGGCAGGATGTGGGAGAGGGGTCGGGGGTGAGATAGAAGGGATCGAGGAAAAGTGAGAAGGTTGGCATTGGAGGACTGAAGTGTGTGGGCTGGGCTGTAGTAGACTGTGAGCTCCACGTGGGACAGGGATTGTGTCCAACCCGATTTGCTTGTATCCACTGCAGTGCTTAGTACAGTGCTTGGCACATAGCTCTTAACAATACCACAATTATTATTATTATTATACAATCAGGGAGGTGTAGGAGGGGGCAAGGTGATGAGTGCTTTAAAGCCAATGGTAAGGAGTTTTTGTCTGATGCGGAGGTGAATGGGCAACCACAGGAGATACTTGAGGAAGGGGGAACCCTGGACTGAGTGGTTTTGTAGAAAAATGATCTGGGCAGCAAATTGAAGTGTGAACTGGAGTAGGGAAAGACAGGATGCAGGGAGGTCAGCAAGGAGGCTGATGTAGTAGTCAAAGAGGGATAGATTAAATGCTTGGATTAACATGGTAGCAGTTTGGATGGAGAGGTAAGGGAGGAGTTTTAGCAATGTTGTGTATTAAGCTGCTCCTTCCAGCGAGCACTTTTTCTCCCCTAAAATGATTTGGCAACTCCACCTCCCTGGGCCTCAGTTTCCTCATCTGGAAAATGGGGATGATAAACTGTGAGCCCTGTGTGGAACAGGGAATGTGCCCAATCTCATAACCTATACCAATGCTTAGCACATCATAAGCACTTATAAATACCCATGAATCATGCCAACTGTTCTAAATTCCCTTACATTTCCCTTTAGTATTCCAAAAGGCCGGGGGGGGGGGGGGGGGGGGGGTGTCTGTGTGTGTGTGTGTGTGTGTGTGTGTGTGTGTGTGTGTGTGAAGGTGAGTCTTTCCCTCTATCCATCTATCCATGAAGATAGATGGATAGGTTATGCGTGTCTGCATTTCTCTGCCTGGGAATGGTAAGGATGGAGAAGGATGTGATCCGATATGCTTTCAGGTATGAAAGCTAAGCTGGATGTCAATAATTGCTAAAGCTCTGGCCACCATTACTGATAGATGTTAGCTCAAAATTGTCAGAGACATTGGATGAATTGGAATACTGGGCTTGCTTATTTTTGCAAAATACTCACTTTTTCTGTGCTGGAGATGATTTTATTATGTAGGGTTTTAGTCTTAGTTCTTGCCGTGCTGGCCCTGGTGTTGTCACCAGACAGTTCTTTCTTATGACGGCTTAGTGGCTAGAAGTTGAATGTATTGTTACCATTATCATCACCATCATCATATCAACAACAGTTTTTACTGAGGGCTTACTGTGTTCAAAGCCCTTAGGTGAGTGCAATACCACAGAGTTGGTATGTTTTCCTTTCCTCTCCCCACACTCCTAACCAGCTCTACTGCCTAAATTGTGTGCTCCTTAAGGTCAGGTCTTGTCTAATGCTGTGGAGTCATTTCCATCCCACAGAGACACCACAGGCATATCTCTCCCAGAACGCCCCGCTTTCTATCTCCAATCATTCTGGCAGTGTATCCATAGAGTTTTCCTGGTAAAAATACGGAAGTGGTTTACCATTGCCTCCTTCCACGCAGTAAACTTGAGTCTCCGCCCTTTATTTTCTCCTGTGCTGCTGCTGCCCAGGACAGGGGAGTCTTTACTTTTAGCAGATTGCCTTTTCCACTCTCTAGACACTGGCCAAGCTAGGAATAGAATGGGTCTGCCTCTGTTTGACTCTCCCTCCCATAGCTGAGACTGGTAGAGTACTGGAAACTCTCCAATTGTGACCTTGAGAGGGGTAAGGTTAGGTACTGTCACTAATGATTTTTTTCTCCGTGTTCTTAATACAGTGTAAGTATTCCCTGGAATGTTTATGATGATGATGGTGGTGGTAATGGGTAGAATGATGCAGTTAAATAATCATTAGTGCAGTCTTCCTCTTGATGATCATTTTCACAAATGATCCTGTAACTTAAACATTGTCTTTTATAATAATTGTGGTATTTGTTAAGAGCTTACTATGCTCCAGGCACTGTACTAAGAGCTAGGGTGGATACAAGATAATTGGGTTGGACATAGTCTCTTTCCCCATGGGGCTCACAGTCTCAATTCCCATTTTACAGGTGAGGTAACTGAAACCCAGAGAAGTGGAGTGACTTGCCCAAGTCCACACAGCAGACAAGTGGCAGGTCCAGGATTAGAACCCACAACTTTCTGATTCCCAGGTCTCTGCTCTATCCACCACGAAACTAGCGTGACTGCTGACAACTCTCCTGCACACGTGACATCACCCAACACACATGCTATGTCAGTCAGGGGAAAAGGTGTCCCATGATGACACCCTGGATGCTATTTTCTGGAAACACGCAGATTTCAGAAGATCCTAGGTCATCTCTCCAAGCAGCATGGCCTAGTGGAGACAGAACGGACGTGGGAGTCAGGAGGACCTGGGTTTCAATCCTGGCATCACCACTTGTCTGCTGTGTGACCTTGGACAAGTCACTTCACTTCTCTGTGCCTCAGTTACCTCAGCTGTAAAATGGGGATTAAGACTGTGAGCCTAGGTGGGACAGGAACTGCGTCCAAAATGATTAGCTTGTATCTACCCCAGTGCTTAGTAAAGTTCCTGCTACAAAGTAAGCACTTAACAAATACCATTAAAAAATAAACTATCCCTGGATCCCCCAGTTGCTCCAGAGCCTTGTATGCATTCTTCCCAGGCCAGGGGGAAGACTGGACCAGCTTCCAAGCCTGCAGAATCAGACGACAGGAAAAGCCACCAAGGGAGGCTTGGAGCCAAAAGTATTTAAAAATATAAAACAGTATCAGGTTCTATGTCAACACTGGGCAGGGGACGGGCCAGCTGGACCAGGCAGGGACGGGTCTAGAATCGGTAACTAGCCATCCTAGATGAAACTGGAGCAGAGAGAGGGGAGAGTTGAATTTCCCATGATCCTAAGCTTTTCTAAATGATCTGAACACCCTAAATAGTCTACCCGCGGACACAGCGGGAGTCCCAAATCACAATCTCTGAGTTTCCGTCAATTTTTCAGTTACCACTGTTACCCAACCACCTCACATATACGGGTTAATTTCCTCCTGCGTGAGGCAAGAGAATGACCTCATCCTGGCCCAGAGTGAAAGAGGAGAAGCAGTGTGGCGCAATGGAAAGAGCACGGGCTTTGGAGTCGGAGGTCAGGGGTTCAAATCCAGGCTCCGCCACCTGTCAGCTCTGTGACTTTGGGCAAGTCACTTAACTTCTCTGGGCCTCAGTTACCTCATCTGTAAAATGGGGATTAAAACTGTGAGCCCCTTGGGACAACTGATAACTTTGTAACCTCCCCAGTGCTTAGAACAGTGCTTTGCACATAGTAAGCGCTTAATAAATGCCATTATTATTATTATTATTATTATTATTATTATAGAGGAGCAGTGTGGCCTAGTGAAAAGATCATGGTCCTGGGAGACAAAGACCTGGGTTCTAATAATAATAATGATAATTTTGGTTAAGCGCTTACTATGTGCAAAGCACTGTTCTAAGTGCTGGGGTGGATACAAGGTGATCAGGTTGTCCCATATGGGGCTCAAAATCTTAATCCACATTTTACAGATGAGGTAACTGAGGCACAGGGAAGTTAAGTGACTTGCCCAAAGTCACACAGCTGACAAGCAGTGGAGCTGGGATTGGAACCCATGACCTCTGACTCCCAAGCCCAAGCTCTTTCCACTGAGCAATGCTGCTTCCCAGCTCCACCATTTGACTGCTGTGTGACCTCAGACGAATCACTTAGCTTCTCTGGGCCTCAGTTTCCTCATATGTAAAATGGGCCTCTAATATCTGTTTCCTCTCAGACTGTGAGCCCCATGTGCATCTGATCTGATTAAATTCCTTAGAACCGTGTTTGGCACGTAGTAACTTCTCAACAAATAGCTTAAAAAATGCCTTCTGGAGTCATTGGTGGTTGGAGCTGGGATTAAAACCCAGGTCCTTTGCATCCCAGGACCATGATCTTTCCACTAGGCCACACTGCACCTCTTTTAACTTTGGGTCAAGAAGAGCTCATTCTCTTGCCTTGTGCAGGAGGAAATGAACTGTGGTTGGCATGTAGTAACTTCTCAAAAAACAGCATAAAAAATGCCTTCTGAAGTCATTCTCTGATTAATTCCCACACCTTTATGATCATGCTATCCCATGCCCTACCTCAATATTTATGTATTTATCCTTTTTGTTGTTGTTTTTACTATTCCTCTCTATTTTCTCATGAATTTATATCTACTCTCCCTCCTTGGACTCCACACTCTTCCAAGGCAGAGGTAATATCATGCATTTATTCTGCCTGATTCCACAGCAGTGGTGGTTTAAACATAGCTAACACTCAGTCAGCGACATTGATGTTGACATTGACCAGAAAATGAAGAAGGCTACAGGGTTGTTGGGAGCTCAACTGGGCCTGGAAGGCTGATCACTTCAAGTCCCTTCCAAGCTCTTTGGTTCCTAGTCTGTCTCCAGCTTTCCTCACAGCACTTAGAAGCAGCGTGGCTCAGTAGAAAGAGCCCAGGCTTTGGAGTCAGAGGTCATGGGTTCAAATCCCAGCTCTTCCAACTGTCAGCTGTGTGACTTTGGGCAAGTTACTTCACTTCTCTGTGCCTCAGTTACCTCATCTGTAAAATGGGGATTGAAACTGGAAGCCCCCCGTGGGACATCCTGATCACCTTGTAACCTCCCCAAGCGCTTAGAACAGTGCTTTGCACATAGTAAGTGCTTAACAAATACCATCATCATTATTATTATTATCATGGTTAGGTCTAACTCTCCAGGCAGAGAATTGCCCTAGGCCTACACAGTTCTTCTCTATTTTTTCTCTATTAGACTCCCCGAGCTCCAATAGGTAAAAAGAAATGCTCCACTTCTCCAGGTACGCTGGACCCAGATGTCGCTTTTTCTCGTGTGGGATCTAACTGGCTCTCAATCAATCAATCAATCAATCGTATTTATCGAGCGCTTACTGTGTGCAGAGCACTGTACTAAGCGCTTGGGAAGTACAAGTTGGCTCTCCTTGATGGTACTGATCCTAGCATATGTGGTAAACTTCAAATGATATATTAGAAAACCCCAAAGCAAAAACTCCAAATATCAGCAGGTTAACATCGATAAGGGCATTTAAGGCAGGACCCAAGAAAGGTAAATAGAATAGCGCATAAGCCCTTTGAGGGCTACAAGTACTTCTACTTATGCTTGTGCTCTAAGCACCTAGACAGTGCTCTCACACAGTAGCCATTTTAAATAAACACTGTTGACGGTATTTAAGTCAATCAGTTCTCTAAGACTATGTTTTCTTCCCCTGGCTATTTTAGCTAAACAAATGCTTTTTAATAAGCACTACAGGCTGACATTGAGCATTAAAAATCTTAAATGGCAGAGCAATATGTTGTAATTAACTAATGTTCTCTTTACTGTCCTCAAAACTGCAATGGAATCCTACATAATCCTCAAGCACTAGGCCCCTTAACTACAGTGACACCCCATTCATGTTGTGAAAATGACAGCGAATTGCTCAGTGAGTCACCTCCCCTGCAGGAAGAGTGAGCTGTGTGGAAAAAAAAATAAATAAAACAAGCCCGCTCTCTCATTCATCAAATGTCTTTGACAATTTCTAGCTAACCTTCATTATTAATGATGGTCAGAGCTTTAGAAATTAAAGATGGGCCAGCTTAACTTCCATACCTGAAAGCATACCGGATCATATCCTCAAAACTCAATTTGCCAGTACCTGGGAGATCACAGAGCTCTAAATAAAAAAGAAAAAACAATAAGCCTTTGTCAGAGAAGGAAAGTAGATTAGTTTAACACAGTGACAAGCCTAGGAAATTAAGAGGAAGAAATAGATTTAACATGGGGACTTCGGTGAGACTTGGATTCGGCTATTCATCAATGAATGAAGGAATTATGGTTCAGATGAAAGTGATATTTGATGGGTGTCCTGCTAGGACTGGATTGAACCTTTCTGGAGCCCTGGGACACACCAAACCTGGACCTTTTTTTAACAAAATGTAGACAGTCATTTTAAACATGGCTTGTTTTCTAGTCTCAGTAGCTCATAGTTTTGTAATTCATGTGTTTTTAAAGACAGTGCAGAGCACCACTGTGCAGGGCTGGAACTATTCTCCCACTCCACTTCCTCTTTCAATCCAGTCCTGTTCACCAGAGGGAGGAGAACCATTCTCGAGGAGGAACTGTTCTTGAGTGTTATCAAGATGCAGTAGAAGAACATATCAAGACATTTTCCAGGAATCAGCATGATCATGCCATCGATCAGCTTCCTAAGCACTTACATAGCATGACTCAGTGGAAAGAGCTCGGGTTTTGGAGTCAAAGGTTATGGGTTCAAATCCCGGTTCTGCCACTTGTCAGCTGTGTGACTTTGGGCAAGTCACTTAATTTCTCTGTGCCTCAGTTACCTCATCTGTAAAATGGGGATTAAAGACTGTGAGCTCCCCATGGGACAACCTGATCACCTTGTAACTTCCCCAGCGCTTAGAACAGTACTTTGCACATAGCACTTAATAAATGCCATTATTATTATTATATTTGTTCAATCACTTGTTATATCCAATGTTTATAGTAATTATCTAATTCTTAATTATATATACTTCATTTATAATTTAGCAATGTATGTTTTCTCTTTCCCCCAGTAGTTGAGGGCAGGGACTATGCCTCTTTCTCCACTTGTGTGTTCCATGAAGTGCTTTTGACATTGCACTACCCACAGTAAGTACTGGACAAATACCACTGATCTTTATCCTTTTAATAGAGTAGTTGAGGTTTTCATTAATTGCATGAAGAATGGACTAGGGAGCTAAATTAGCCACTAGATTCATTCATTCATTCAATCATATTTACTGAGCGCTTACTGTGTGTAGAGCACTGTACTAAGCATTTGGAAAGTACAATTCAGCAACAAATAGAGACAATCCCTACCCAACAACGGGCTCAAGGTCTAAAAGATGGTCAGAACCTTGAAGAGCAGGAATAAAGTTCGGGCTCTCAGTAAATCAGGATAGTGAACATGCCAAATAAGAAAGATGAAAATTAATAAAAGGAAAAAAAAAATAATAACCAGCTGCACAAACACAAGATGGAAAAAGGACTGGCTCACAGACAGGAATGACAGAAGAATATCTGAATGTGACAGTGAACATCAAGATTAATCTAAGATTTAAAAGGCAAAGAAAGTTCTTGAACAAGTTCAGCTTTATTTTGGATTTTTTGTATATTTTGGAACAGCTTTTAAGAATAATGGTAATATATTTTATGCTTAATGGAAAGAACCTGGGCTTGGGAGTCAGAGGATGTGGGTTCAAATCCTGGCTCTGCCAGTTGTTTGCTGTGTAGCTTTGGGCAAGCCACTTGACTTCTCTGTCCCTCAGATACCTTATCTGTAAAATGTGGATTAAGACTGTGAGCCCCAAGTGGGACAACCTGATTACCTTGTATCTACCCCAGCACTTAAAACAGTGCTTGGCACATAGTAAGCACTTAACAAATACCATAATTACTTACTGTGTGAAAAATCCTGGGGAAGCTTCAAGATAATCAGATCAATCATTCATTCATTAATTCAATTCATTCAATCGTATTTATTGAGCGCTTACTGTGTGCAGAGCACTGTACTAAGAGCTTGGGAAGTACAAGTTGGCAACATATAGAGACGGTCCCTACCCAACAACGGGCTCACAATCTATGTCTCTCACAGAATTCACAGTCTAAAAGGGAGAATACCTACTTTATCTTAATTTCATCGATGAGGAAACTCAGCATTTAGGGAAGCTAAGTGACTGGCCCAAGGTCACCTAGCAGGCAAGAGGTGGAACTGGACCAGAATCCAGGTGATCTGACTCTCTCTCAGCTCTATCCCCTTTCCACTATTCCACACTAGGTAATACTCGACATCAGGCCAGTCTTGCTTTTTTATCTTTTTTACAGTGTTTATTAAGCACTTACTACATGCCAGGCACTGTGCTAAGCACAAGATAGCTAATCAGGTTGTTCACAGTTTGTGTTCCACACAGGGCTCACAGCCTTAATCCCCATTTTACAGATGAGGTAACTGAGGCACAGAAAAGTGAAGGGACTTGCCCAAGGTCATGCAGCAAAGTGGCAGAGCCAGGATAAGAACCCAGGTCCTTTTAGCTCCCAGGCCCATGCTCTATCTACTAGGACAAGCTATTTCTCGTGGGCCACACTGCTTCTCAAGTGTCCTTCTGTGTCATACCTTGTCCTTCTTTGGGTCATGCAAATAAGGCAAGATGCAGAGAATTTGGAGAGGATAAATCTGAAAAGAGCAGTGGTGATCAGAGGGTCATTAATCCGATCTATGAGGGGAATGGCAATATTAGGAGAAGAGAAAGCTGAGGCTATTTTCAAGAATATGAAGGGATATTAAAGAGGTAGAAGAACTAGATACTAGATCCCAGAACTAGGAAGAATGGTCTCAATTTGGAGCTGGCTATAAGAGTAGCAAGTCGTTGAACTGCTTTCCCCAAAGGAGTTTCTAGAATCTCAGATGAAATCCTGCTTGGATGCAGCGGGGATGGATAAGATGACCTCTCAAAGTCTCTTCCTGGTCAATGATTTTATGATTTCTGGCGAAGGAAATAAGTGTATCCCCACCAACCAACCTTCACTTCGCTGGTGGAGAAGTGTAAGAATTATGAAATATCTGAATAAAACCATTAAGATACAAGAAGTGATTATCATCTCTTAAATAGCCTTAAGTATCCTAACAATGCAAAAATGTTTCTACTGTGCTTCGTGTATCTAGTATCTACAGTCCTCAGCAAATTCAGCCTTGGTGTACCCCTAGCACTGGAGCAGAGGTTTCAAATTACTGATGAGCTCTTCTGGTTCTTTAAAGATGGTATTAAGGGTACTTAAGAGTTCTGAGCAATATCGTCTCTTTTTAGATCTGTCCATTCATCAGGATATCTTGCCAGAGTTTGTTAGGGAAACATGATTGACACATAGACATCTTTATCCTTTATATGGCCGGAGGTTAGCACTGGTGGAAGGTTCTGCTTTTTTAATTAGCTTTTGGAGGATTGAATTTCCTTTATGTAGCCTTCATATTGCTTTTCTGTGAGCCAGGATCTAAAAAAGATATGCCTTTTGTCTTCAGTCCTGGGAAGAACTTACTGACTGCACAGCGTTCATAACAGATTCCTATTAAAACATTTAAAAAGTTGAATAAGTGGCTAAAATAGAGGGAAGATTACTTGAAACAAGAGGCATTTAAGACAAGAACAACAATTTTTGGTACCTTGGGTGAGGTGGCATGATTATGATTATGATTATGATTATTTTATTTGTTAAACACTAGCTATGTGTCAAGCACTGTACTAAACACTGTGGTAGATAGTCAGTGAGTTAGTCAATCATATTTGTTAAGTGCTTACTGTGTGCAGAGCACTATACTAAGCGCCTGGGTGAGTATAATATATAATAACTGACACATTCTCTGACCACAAAGAGCTTACAGTCTAGATACAAGTTAATCAGGTTATCATGGGGATCACAGTCTAAATATGCAAAGAAAACACTTTCTACTCTGCTACAATTACAGCAATGCAAACAAATTCATAAAATGAACTCAACCTTGAATGAGTAAATGACAATTGGATCTATTCTATTTATTTTATTTTGTTAGTATGTTTGGTTTTGTTCTCTGTCTCCCCCTTTTAGACTGTGAGCCCACTGTTGGGTAGGGACTGTCTCTATATGTTGCCAGTTTGTACTTCCCAAGCGCTTAGTACAGTGCTCTGCACATAGTAAGCGCTCAATAAATACGATTGATGATGATGATGATGATTTCCTTCAGGTGAAGAAGACCCTCACCACTGAGATGAAGTTGGCCAAGAGTGGAAAAGTGAACAGGAAGCCAACACTCACAGTATGGTAAATGTACTCACCATCAGGTCTCTCAGGATCACAGAGAGGGGGAAGGAAGGTCATCCTTTTCTTCTGACTCATCATGTCATCAGCCCAGGGAACAAGGAGAGCAGAGAAGGTAGCTAGAGAAGCAGTATGGCTTAATGGCAGGAGCACAGGCTTGAGAGTCTGAGGTTGTGGGTTCTAATCCTGGCTCTGCCACTTATCAGCTGTGTGACTTTTGGCAAGTCACTTAACTTCTCTGTGCCTCAGTTACCTCATCTGGAAAATAGGGATTAAGACTGTGAGCCCCACGTGGGACAACCTGAGCACCTTGTAACCTCCCCAGTGCTTAGAACAGTGCTTGGCACACAGTAAACACCTATCAAATACCATCATTAGAAGGGAAAGGGAGAGAGAGGAGAGAGAGAGAGAGAGAGAGAGAGAGAGAGAGAGAGAGAGAGAAAGAAGGAGACTGAAACAGAACACTGGCAAGGGCATGCAGAGATAAAGGTCAGAAGGAGAGAGGAACAAAATTTGAGGTGTGAAGGGACCAGGTCTCCCTGTCAATGAGAGGAGGGGACACAGAAAATGAAACGGAATTCAAGAACAGGGAATACCAGAAAGAAAAGCAAAGTGGCAGAGGAAAAGAAGAAAGTGAAGCCGCGTGGCTCAGTGGAAAGAGCCCGGGCTTTGGAGTCAGAGGTCATGGGTTCAAATCCCGGCTTCGCCAACTGTCAGCTGTGTGACTTTGGGCAAGTCACTTAACTTCTCTGGGCCTCAGTTCCCTCATCTGTAAAATGGGGATGAAGACTGTGAGCCCCCCGTGGGACAACCTGATCACCTTGTAACCCCCCAGCGCTTAGAACAGTGCTTTGCACATAGTAAGTGCTTAATAAATGCTATTATTATTATTATTATTAAAGTGGGTAATAGACAGGAGGGATTAAAGAGAGAGGGAGAAATCAGCGGAAAGGCAGGTCAGCAGAAAGAGGAAAAGAAATGCACCAACAAAACAGCTGTGGGGCATGGGGAGAGAGAGGAGAGGAATAGAGGAATTATAGGAAGAGAGGAAATTGTACAGTGACATAGGAAAGGAACAAGAGGGAAACTACATTATCTAGCATGGCACAGTGGAAAGAGCACAGGCTTGGGAGTCAGAGGTCATGGGTTCAAATCCCACCTCAGCCACTTGTCAGCTGTGTGACCTTGGGCAAGCCACTTAACTTCTCTGTGCTCAGTTACCCCATCTGTAAAATGGGGATGAAGACTGTGAGCCCCACGGGGGACAACCTGCTCACCTTGTATCCCCCCTACCCAATGCTTTGAACAGTTCTTTGCACATAGTAAGCACTTAACAAATGCCATCATTATTATTATCTTAGGCAAAGATCAGGCATTTCCACTTATTAGAGACACAGGTAAATCATCACTACACCTTGGTACTTTAGCACCTAAGGCATGGCCCCAATTCATCATCCCTGGAAATTTTTCAGGAGTGCTAAAGCATAATCTAGTGGATAGAGCATGGGCTTGGGAATCAGAAGGACCTGGTTTCTCATCCTGGCTCCACCACTTGTCTGCTGTGTGACCTTGGGCAAGTCACTTCACTCCTCTGTGCCTCAGTTACCTCATCTGTAAATGGGTGTTAAGGCTGTGGGCCCCATGTGGGACAGGGACTATGTCCAACCTGACTAGCTTGCCTCTTCCCCAGTGCTTAGAATAGTCCTTGGCAGATAGTAAGAGCTTAACAAATATAATCATCATTAAGGAGGGAGTCTGGAGCCTTAAATTTTTCTGCAAAGCATGCACTTTCCTTCCAAAACCATTCTCCCACCCCTTGCAATCTTGAGCCTGCTGCTGTCCAGTTAGACAGTGTAATATGAGCATGACAGGAACTCATCTTCCTTTTTGCCTCAAACACCCAACCTCCTCTTTCTCAGCCTTTTACATTTCAAGAGCAAGGAGAGAGTGGCACACTCCACTTCGGCCATGCCCCTGCAACCCCACAGAGCAGACCCTATAAATCAATAATTCATCCATTCATAAAATCACATTTATTGAGCACTTACTGTACTGCACTAAGCACTTGGGAGAGTACAATAAAACAATAAAAAATGGTTTTTATTAAGTGCTTACTATCTGCCAGGCATTGTTCTCAGTACTGGGGTAGTTGGGTTGGAAACAGTCCCTGTCATCATCATCATCATCAATCGTATTTATTGAGCGCTTACTATGTGCAGAGCACTGTACTAAGTGCTTGGGAAGTACAAATTGGCAACATATAGAGACAGTCCCTACCCAACAGTGGGCTCACAGTCTAAAAGGGGGAGACAGAGAACAAAACCAAACATACTAACAAAATAAAATAAATAGAATAGATATGTACAAGTAAAATAAATAAATAAATAAATAGAGTAATAAATATGTACAAACACATATACATATATACAGGTGTGGGGCTCTCAGTCTTAATCCCCATTTTACAGATGAGGGAACTGAGGCACAGAGAAGTTAAGTGGCTTGCCCAAGGTCCCACAAGAGACAAGTGACAGAGCTGGGATTAGAACCCATGACCTTCTGACCCCCAGGCTCATGCTCTATCCCCTAGGGCAAGCTGCTTCTCCAATAAATAAATACATTCCCTGCCCACACAATCAATATTATTTTTTGAGTGCCTTAGCACAGAGCACTGTGCTAGAAGCTTGGGAGAGTCAATAGCTTACAGCAGAAACCAGAATGAGGCACAGTGAATAGGTTAGCTTAAGGGAAATGAAGAATGTGAACCGGAGCATAGTGGGAGAAGAGAGTAAATAAGTAGGCAGGGAGAGTTATTTTTTTTCACATGGTAGAATCAGACTTATTTAACAGCTAAAGTGAATTCAGTACCTACTGCCCAGATGCTTCCCTTGCTTCCCAAAGAAGAATCTGAGCAGCCACATGGTATAGTGGATAGAGCACGGTCTTGGGAGTTAGAGGGTCAGGAGTCCTAATTCCAGCTCCACCAAATGTTTGCTGTGTGACCCTAGGCAAGTCACTTCACTTCTCTGGGCCTCAGTTACCTCATCCTTAAAATGGGGATTGAGACTGTAAACCTCATGTGGTACAGGGACTGCGTTCTATCCGATGTGCTTGTACCTCCCCTCTCCCCCGCCCCCCACTGCCCCATGCTTAATACAGTGCTTGGCACCTAGTAAGCACTTAAGAAATACCATAATTAGTTGCTTATTAATTAGCCTGGAAATTCTAGTCCAATCCTTCCAGTGGGAAGAGCTTGGGACGAGCAGTCAGGAGACCTGGTTCTTACTCTTCTACCTCTTCCACTGGCCTGCTCCCACCTAGCCTCCCTTTGCCTCAGTTTCCTCCTCAGCAAAATGAGATAAAGTATCTGCCTTATTCGAGTGAAGTTCCTCTTAACAGCCAGGATTTGACTCAGAATCCAATCCATCAATATGGATTGATGGATCAATCCATCTCATATTGATGGATCATTAGGAGAAGCAGCATGGCTCAATGGAAAGAGCACGGGCTTGGGAGTCAGAGGTCATGGGTTCAAATCCTGACTCCGCCAACTGTCAGCTGTGTGACCTTGGGCAAGTCACTTAACTTCTCTGTGCCTCAGTTACCTCATCTGTAAAATGGGGATTAAGACTGTGAGCCCCACGTGGGACAACCTGATCACCTGGTATCCTCCCCAGTGATTAGAACAGTGTTTTGCACGTAGTAAGTGCTTAACAAATGCCATCATCATTATTATTATTATCAATACTATCTATTGAACCTCTACGGTGAGTATATCACTGTACTAAACACCTGGAAAAGTTCAACAGAAATAAATGGCATATTTCTTGTCCTTGAGGAGCTTACAATCTAATCACAACCAATACTAAAGACTCTTCTTTTCAGTAAGGAACAATCAGGATAGATGAAGTACGTACAGTTCTTGGAAGGCTTGGAAATGTCTGACAACCCAAGAGTAAGCAGAAATTCCTGATCAATAGCTTTAAAGTGCTCAATTGACTCTCCCGCTTCCTACCCCGTCCCACAACTTATCCTCGCTGCCCTAACACCATATCCCAGCTCACACACTTCGTCCTTTCAAGCTGACCTACTCACTAAGCACTCTTCTCACCTCTCTTTGCCACCATCCTCTTGCTCACACCTCTTGTCTGCCTGGCACTTCAAATCCAGCAGATCACTGCTCTTCCCGGCTTCAAGATCCTTTTGTAATCACAATTGGTAACCACTGAAGCTTCTGCAACCCATGTTAACGATTTAATTAACGGAGAAGCAGCGTGGCTCAGTGGAAAGGCCACAGGCTTTGGAGTCAGAGGTCATGGGCTCAAATCCCAGCTCTACAAATTGTCAGCTGTGTGACTTTCGGCAAGTCACTTAACTTTTCTGTGCCTCAGTTATCTCATCTGTAGAATGGGGATTAAGACTGTGAGGCCCCTGTGGGACAACCTGATTGCCTTGTAACCTCCCCAGCGCTTAGAACAGTGCTCTGCACATAGTAAGTGCTTAATAAATGCCATTATTAAAAAACCTCCTCCAGGGAGCCTTCCTTGATTAATATCTCACCTCACCAATCCATTTCCCCTTTCAACTGCCACTTAAGCACTTCCTTGTGATATTCACACTCGCTAGTTCTAAATAGAATATTTATATTTTATTGCTTCCCCCTACCTATAATTTATTACCAAGTCTCTTTTCCCCCACTAATTATAAATTACTTGGAGGAAAAGACCATCTCTTACTAATTCTGTGGTGCTCTCCAAAACACTTAGTATAGTCCTCTGCACAAATAAATATTACTGACTGAAGTCATGCTTAATTTGGGAATGGCTTTAGACAAACAAACCAGTAACATAATAACATTTATTAAGTGTTTACTCAGTACCAAACACTAAGCTAAGCACTGGAGCAGATACATGACAATCTTATCATATGCAGTCCCTATCCCACATGGAACTCACAGTCTAAGAAATAGGGAAGGAAGGTACTTTATCCCCATTTTGCTGAGGAGGAAACTGAAGCAAAGGGAGGATAAGAGCAAGCACGCCAGTGGAAGAGGTGGAAGAGTAGAAGAGTAGAAACCAGGTCTCCTGACACCTAGTCCCAAACTCTCCCCACTGGCCCATAATGTTTCTCAATGATTGGATAGTCTGCACCATAAGAAACATCAAACACATTTGAAGTTCCTTAAAGTTGTTATACTGCAGTGTTGTGTTCTTTCCACAAAGCAGACGTAATTTCCATCAATGAAATCCCCAAATAACACGTGTTTATTGTAGCTCCAACAAGTCATTTAATCTGGAACTAGACTGGCTTGCCATGACGGGGTTGTAGAGAACTGGGAGAGCAATAGACAGTTTCACAGTGGCTTTAATGAAAACTCCACAAGGTGACTTGTACTTCCCAAGCGCTTAGTACAGTGCTCTGCACACAGTAAGTGCTCAATAAATATGATTGATTGATTGATTGATTGATTCTGTTTCACAATTGGAATTAATCTTCCCAATGAAGCAGCATGGCTTACTTTAAAGGACACAGGCCTCGAAGTCACAGTACCTGGATTCTAATCCCGGTTCCACCACTTATTTGCAGTGCGCCCAAAGGCAAGTGACTTAACATCTCTGTGGCTCAGTTTCCTTATTAGAAAACAGATTTGGATCCTCCTCCCTCTGACTGTGGCCTCATGTGGGACAGGTACTGTGTCCAATCTGATCATGTTACATAATAATAACAATAATAATGGCATTTGTTAAGTGCTTACTATGTGCAAAGCACTGTTCTAAGTGCTGGGGCAGATACAAGGTGATCAGGTTGTCTCACGTGGGGCTCACAGTCTTAATCCCCATTTTACAGATGAGGAAACTGAGGCACAGAAAAGTTAAGTGACTTGCCCACAGTCACACAGCAGACAAGTGGCAGAATCAGGATTTGACCCATGACCCAAGTCCATGCTCTTTGAACGTGACTACCAACTCTGTTATACTGTATTCTCCCAAGTGTTTAGTACAGTGCTCTAAACACAGTAAACGTTCAATAAATATGATCGACTGCTTGATTGATCCCCCCCAGTGATAAATTCAGTGTCTGACACATAAAAAGCACTTAACAAATACTATTTAAAAAAAAGATCAAGGAGGGGAAAGCTGCTGGTTTGCTCTTGCCTCGGGTGGCCAATGAGTACTTGGAGGAAAGACTGTGGGATGGAGAAGATCACGGGGCATTCAGAAGGCTTTTGAATATGATTTCTATTGCCAGCTTAGGCAAGCTGACTAGGCCTCAACCCTTTATTGTTATTGTGAAAAGTCTGAACCACCTGCATAGTAGGGCCTCGCTTCAAGACGAAGACCAGAAGCAACAGGTATATTAAAAAAAAAATAAAAGATACACCACTCTCTTTTGGACAGGCACATACTCCATGATGCACTGGAGATATATTTCAGATGGGTTTCTGACCCTAGTGCTTTTTGCCATGATCAAATTTAGAAGAAAATATCTCACTCAGCCTGGGGGAAAGGGTTTCACTTGAAATTTATAAACAAATACACCATTATGTCTCTCATTAGGTGGAAGAATACCTGTATAAGTGGTATCTGTCAGGCACAATAAGCCCTCCCTCCCCCTTTTACTTATATAATAATCCCAGCATTCAAAAGACTAATCATTGCACACCATCTACAAAGCACCTTATTTCCTCATCAAGTTTCCCTGCCGTGCTTAGCCATGCCTGTCAACTTCCCAAGTCCCCTCTTCAATAACTGGTTCATTCTTAGCATCTTGCCAATAAACATTCCTCAAAGCAAACCCACGAAAGAATGAAGTCCTAATTTCTTTATCGCTCTCTCAAGGAGGGGGTCTCTGCCCGTGCTCCTGGGAAAGGTCACAGGTAATTTTGGCTGGTCTGCTTCAGAGTAGCAAGCATGTAGCAAACACACTAAGACTCTTTTGTCTAGGGGTTCAGATGACCACCAAAGATGACTTAGGGAGCGGTGCAAGAGAAAGAGGGGAAGGAAAGGCTAGAAGTGGAGGAAAATTGTTTTTAAAAAAAAAATTCAACAGACAAAATAAGCAGCTCCCTCCCCCACTCCAAAAAGCTCAAATAAAGTTGCTCATATTCAATTTCAGTTACCTTAGTGTTTCTTTCCCCACTCAACCACCAGCAGTCCTTTCTTTATCATTCCCACTATACTCTTTGTTCGTAGATGTTTCCTGAACATATTAAGTTTATTTTTAAGGTAACTTTTAGCTGGGAGTTCAGTATAGAAGTTGAAGGTTTTTGTTTTGATTTATATTTCTATAGAGAGAGATATATAGAGATAGAGATATACATAGCTATATACCTACATATAGATATACAGATAAATAGATTTACCCAAAATCCAACAACATGATTCCAAGAGTAATAGCATTACTGGGTCAGACCTCAGTGGTAGAATCCAAACTAGTAAACTGTTTCCCGTGCTACTTACGCTTTTACCAACCACTATAAAAAGCATTTACTCCTGTGGACTTTCAAATACCTGAAAGCAAATGCACAGCAGGAAACAGCTGAAGGTGAAGAAGAACGAGTCACAGGAAATGAAAGGGAAGTGGGTGGACCAGCCCGAATATCATGGCATAGCTAGGAAGTTGATTTAATTAGTATGCCTCTGAGAGTTTCCATTCACTCTTTGAGAACACTGGAGCTGTTTGGTGCAATGCAGCTAATGCATTTGTCCTCTGAAGGAACTCTGATTCCCTAACAGTGCCTGGGAAAATACACAGAATGTTCTATGTATGTTCTATGTCAAAATTTATCAGTTTTCTCACGTGGGACAAGGACTGTGTCCAACCTGGTTATTGTGCATCTATCCCAGAGCTTAGTACAGTTCTTGAAACATGGTAAGTGCTCAAAAATAGCAAAATTATTGTTATTACTGATATTTATAGGTATTATTGCTGGTATTGCTGGTGTGTCACAGCTTCAGAGCACCTTCTACTTCTCTTTTTACCTACTTTTCAATAACTATTTTGAAATGGTATTCTTTACTCCTCATTGTCTACGTAAATCACAAGCTTTTGAACTCCTCTTTTTCTCTGCCTCCCCACCAAATCCTTCAGTTTGGAAGCATAGTTTTCTGTCAGTGGTGACGGTATGGGCTCTTCCCCTTGAAGACAAAGGATGACCCCATTGAACTCTTGCTCCCCATAAGGCTGGGCAACTTCATGCCTACTTAGGAAGAAATCTGAGAAATGTCTGCAAAGACTACTTTTCCTTTCATCCTGAAGGAAAGGCAGTGGGAGGTAAAAAACAAAACCTCCACTTCTCTTTTCTTCCATAGGCTCTCCCAGTCCTTGGTTGTGGTTGTGGCTGAAGTAAAATGCAAAATCCAGTTAACATAGAAACACATACGAAGACAGTTTTAGTCACACAGTAACTCCAGGCGCAAATTGCTCTTAAATCTCTTACGTCTTTGAGATCTAGTCCACCGATATCGACGATTAGAAAATGATGAGTGTGGACATTGGTAAAGCAGTGAAAATTCAAGCTCACAATCTCTAAAATTAATTCGTAGCAGCCTTCCATCTGAAATGGTTTCTGGGGATGATGTCATTAGGGATTCCACGGAGCGGGGAACTACAAAGAGAATACAAAACCAAAGGCCACGTAGAGCCAGTTCCACAGATGAAATAACAAACAAGTCCCAAAGAACAGCAGCACCTAAGTGCAAATCTGATTTCAGGAGTGGTGGCATATTTGTGTCAACAGCAGTATGGGATTCTCAGTCATAGAACTCATTACATACAGTGCAGTATATATGTCCCTTGCAGGCATAGATCGTGGGAAAGGTATTAACATAAATAAGAGTCCTGAAGGTTCTGTCATCATTATCTTTCTCTTCTTCCTCCTCGCTACCTTGCTAGCCAGACATATTAGGTTTCATGGGCTATCTTCCCTGAACATCAAGGAATGCAAGAGAGATGAATGTTACATTGACACCGCCAGAGAAAACTGTTTGTACACTCCTTTCATTTCTCAGTACTAGCAAGCATCTAAAGACTTTGCACCTGTTCCAGTGAGCCCCAGCAGAGTCTGCATTTATATTAATAGAAAGATGTTTTCATAACAAAATGAATGTCTATCAAACCAAATGACACTCTTCACGCAGCTTGTCAAGTGCCCTCCCAAGGGGGTTGGTGATGCATTTAAAACAGAAGGACCATAGAAAATGCCGGTATTGGTTGAGACCAGAGTCCTGTTTTCAAAAGGGATGCTCAGAGGACCCGTGTGATGGGTCCCCTACCTTATAATAATAATAATGATGATGGTATTTATTAAGCGCTTACTATGTGCAAAGTACTGTTCTAAGTGCTGGGGGGATACAAGGTAATCAGGTTGTCCCACAGGGGGCTCACAGTCTTAATCCCCATTTTACAGATGAGGTAACTGAGGCACAGAGAAGTTAAGTGACTTGCCCAAAGTCACACAGCTGACAATTGGCAGAGCCGGGATTTGAACCCCTGACCTCTGACTCCAAAGCCCCTGCTCTTACCACTGAGCCACGCTGCTTATAATCATTCAACTGTATTTATTGAGTACTTACTGTGTGCAGAGCACTGTACTAAGTGCTTGAGAGAGTACAATATAGCAATGAACAGACACATTCCCTGCCCACAAAGAGCTTACAATCCAGACAATCAGCTTAAGGATGGACTATTTAACATCCCTAGCTTTCTTCCCACATCTCTAACCTTTTGGCTGGTGACTTGCTATGGACCTCTTCTACATATTTTTTTTTCCCCCAAATCTTCTGGAATCTGATATTTTCAGAGTGCCCAACATCTTCTGGTAAAGAATCCCATATATCATTTGTGGTCAGAAGAAATATTTCCTTTTGTTGGTTTTGAACCTTCCATCTTCAGTGGGTACCTCCCTCGTCCTGGTGGTGTGGGATTTGGTGTAATGATCACCCAAGCCACCTTTTATGATTCTGTAACCTTATGAGCAGATCCCTTTCAAACTTCATTTTTCCAGACCGATTAATACTAATCTTTTCAGCCCTAATCTATCATTCTTAAAAGGCATGAGGATGGTTCTCGATGAATGTAGAATAATAATAATAATTAGAACTCACATCCTCTAACTCCCAAGCCCGTGTTCTTTCCACTAAGCCACGCTGCTTGGCCTAGGAGTCAGAAGGACCTGGGCTGTAGTCCTGGGTCCTCCCCTGGTCTACAGTGTGACCTTGGGCAAGTCATTTAACTTCTCTGTATCTCAGCTATAAAATGGTGATTAAGACTGTGAGCCCCATGTGGAACAGGGACTGTGTCCAACCTGCTTTTCTCATTTCCACCCCGGTGCATAGTACAGTGTCTAGCACATAGTAAGTGCTTAACTAATAATAATAATAGCATTTATAAGTGCTTACTATGTGCAAAGCACTGTTCTAAGCACTGGGGAAGTTACAAGGTGATCAGGTTGTCCAACGGGGGGCTCACAGTCTTCATCCCCATTTTACAGATGAGGGAACTGAGGCCCAGAGAAGTTAAGTGGCTTGCCCAAAGTCACACAGCTGATAAGTGGCGGAGCTGGGATTTGAACCCATGACCTCTGACTCCAAAGCCCGGGCTCTTTCCACTGCGCCACGCTTCTCTAATGCCACAGCTATTAATTTTTGTTATTACCATAGTGAACAAGAAGGTTGTGAAGAGTCAGAAAGATTCTGAGAAAGTGTTTAACAAGAGAAAAATGGGGAAAATTTCTATAAATAAGGTAGAAATTTCTGTCCTGAATACGAACCCACTTCTCGTCTACAAGGGAAGAAGTGTTGTATGCTCATTGCTTCATGGCCTAGTGGATACAGCATGGGCCTGGAAGTATAAAGGACCTGGGTTCTAATCCCAACTCCATCACTTGTCTGCTGTGTGACCTTGGGCAAGTCACTTCACTTGCTGTGCCTTAGTTAGCTCAACTGTAAAATAGGGATTAAGACTGTGAGCTCCATGTGGGACATGGACTGTGTCCAACCTGATTACCTTGTATCTACCCCACCGCTTAGAGCAGTTCCTGGTCCATAGCTTAATAATTACCACAAAAAAAGGCAGAATTAAGAACACTTATAGTACAGAGCTATATTTCCTGGTTTATTTGCACTTCTGTTTTGGGATTTTCCATATTTTTGTTTTCCCTCCTCAGCTCTCACTGCTGAAAGGGGCTGAAGGCCAGGGAGATCATATATATATTTCTAGACTGTGAGCACGTTTTCTAGACTGTGAGCCCGTTGTTCGGTAGCGACCAACTTGTACTTCCCAAGCGCTTAGTACAGTGCTCTGCACACAGTAAGCGCTCAATAAATACGATTGATTGATTGATTGACCATCTCTGTAATAATAATAAAAATAATAATGACACTTATTAAGCGCTTACTATGTGCAGAGCACTGTTCTAAGCACTGGGGAGGTTACAACAGTCTTCATCTCCATTTTACAGATGAGGTAACTGAGGCACAGAGAAGTGAAGTGACTTGCCCAAAGTCACACAGCTGACAACTGGCAGAGCTGGGATTTGAACACATGACCTCTGACTCCAAATGATGACAGCATTGGTTAAGCGCTTACTATGTGCAAAGCAGTGTTCTAAGCACTGGGGAGGTTACAAGATGATCAGATTGTCCCATGTGGGGCTCACAGTCTTCATCCCCATTTTACAGATGAGGTAACCGAGGCACAGAGAAGTTAAGTGAGTTGCCCAAAGTCACACAGCTGACAAGCGGCGGAGTCAGGATTAGAACCCATGACCTCTGACTCCCAAGCCCGGGCTCTTTCCAATGAGCCACGCTGCTTCTCTATGTTGCCAACTTGTACTTCCCAGGTGCTTAATACAGTGCTCTGCACACAGTAAGCACTCAATAAATACAATTGAATGAATGAATGAATGAATATGAGCTGGGTCTAGAAATATTTGTTCTGAATTGCTAGTTTGAGGATAAACCATTCACTGGCAGCGTGGCTCAGTGGAAAGAGCATGGGCTTAGGAGTCAGAGGTCATGAGTTGGAATCCCGGCTCAGCCACTTGTCAGCTGTGTGACTTTGGGCAAGTCACTTAACTTCTCTGTGCCTAAGTTACCTCATCTGTAAAATGGGAATTAAGACTGTGAGCCCCACGTGGGACAACCTGATCACCTTGTATCCCCCCCAGCAGTGCTTCGCACGTAGTAAGCGCTTAATAAATACCACCATTATTATTATTATTATTATTATTATTATTATTATTATTATTATTATCCCATGCTGTGCCTGATTGCTCATTCTCATTTGAGTACTTGATTATGCCTGACAGCTGCAATCTCATTGGTTCAAGCCACAGCTATGGCAGGCCAACTGTCACATTAAGAGGAAGTGGAATCTCTGAAGTCCAATTTGTACTTCCCAAGCGCTTAGTACAGTGCTCTGCACACAGTAAGCGCTCAATAAATACGATTGATGATGATGATGATGAAGTCCATTTAAGGCAAAAACCAAAATTAGCCCCTTTAAAAAGATATGTGTTTTAGTTTGTTGGGATATTGACTTCTAATTAAAGGTATAGAATGAGTCTTTAACAACGGTTTGAACTATTGATTTCTTGACTTTTTTTGTCAGGGTCTCAGAGTTTGCCTTGAGCTACGGTAACTGCGTGGGTCTGAAGTGGGTTTAGCATTTGCTATATGTGGGCTTTTCAACTTCCTTGTACAGTTCTAGTATAGGTTATTATGACTTTACATGGGACCAAAAGAAAGTATTTCCTATTGCTACCTGACTTTAGATGAGGCACAAAAAGAGTCCTAAGGTCCCACACTGTAATTAATCTTTCCTCATTTGGAAGATATGGGGAAAGTGTGGTCCCCCAAACCCTTCTAAATGAATGGAACTTCTGAACGGTCGTGAGTTAAGGGCTCCGCTTCGATGAGAAAGAATAAGAGGCAGAAAGCTGGTAAACTGGTAGGAAAACAAACAGGATCCATATGTTTATAAGCAGGGAAGAAGGCATTCCAGGACATTCTCCAGTGTTGGAAGAGAGAAAGATTGGTCAGAGTCAAAAGAGGATGAAGCTAGCCCAAAGTGTGACTTGCTCTTGCAGCTCTTTGAACAAATAAGCATGAGAATAGCAGCCAAGGCCATTAATTAATTAACTAATGATGGCATTTAAGCGCTTACTATGTGCCAAGCACTGTTGAAGCACTGGAATAGATACAAAGTAATTAAGTTGTCCCATGTGGGGCTCACAGTCTTAATCCCCAGTTACAGATGAGGTAACTTAGGCACAGAGAAGTTACATGACTTGCCCAAAGTCACACAGCTTATAAATGGCAGATAAGTGGCGGAGCTAGGATTAGAACCCATAACCTCTGACTCCCAAGCCTGTGCTCTTTAATAAGAATAACAATAATAATAATAATAGCATTTGTTAAGTGCTTACTATGTGCCAAGCACTGTTCTAAGCACTGGGGAGGTTACAAGGTAATCAGGTTGTCCCACGTAGGGCTCACAGTCTTAATCCCCATTTTACAGATGAGGTAACTTAGGCACAGAGAAGTTACATGACTTGCCCGAAGTCACACAGCTGATAAGTGGTGGAGCTAGGATTAGAATCAATCAATCAATCGTATTTATTGAGTGCTTACTGTGTGCAGAGCACTGTACTAAGTGCTTGGGAAGTACAAGTTGGCAACATATAGAGACAGTCCCTACCCAACAGTGGGCTCACAGTCTAAAAGAACCCATGACCTCTGATTCCCAAGCCTGTGCTCCTTAATAATAATAACAGTAATAATCATAATGGCATTTAAGTGCTTACTATGCGCCAAGCACTTTTCTAAGCCCTGGGGAGGTTACAGGGTAATCAGGTTGTCCCACGTGGGGCTCACAGTCTTAATCCCCATTTTACAGATGAGGGAACTGATTTACAGAGAAGTTACGTGATGCCAAGCACTGTTCTAAGCACTGGGGAGGTTACAGGGTAATCAGGTTGTCCCATGTGGGGCTCACAGTCTTAATCCCCATTTTACAGATGAGGGAACTGACTTACAGAGAAGTTAAGTGACTTGCCCAAAGTGCGGAGCTGGAATTAGAACCCGCCACCTTTGACTCTCAAGTCCGGGCTCTTTCCACTGAGCCACGCTGCTTCTCTTCTCTCTGCTGCTTCCTGCCTGTGTTCCACTTGGCAACTCACCAACCGGCTTTGTGGGGACGGTTGCCAGCCCACTGTTGGGTAGGAACCGTCTCTATATGCTGCCAGCTTGTACTTCCCAAGCGCTCAGTACAGTGCTCTGCACACAGTAAGCGCTCAATAAATACGATTGATTGATTGTCAGGGGTGGGAAGATGAGTAAGAGGGGTGACTTTTAGACTGTGAGCCCACTGTGGGGTAGGGACTGTCTTTATATGTTGCCAACTTGTAATTCCCAAGCGCTTAGTACAGTGCTCTGCACACAGTAAGCGCTCAATAAATACGATTGATTGATTGATTTAGTGAGGGAGCAGCAGGTGTTGTGTTTTGGCGCCCCCTGGTGGTGCCCAAAGCTGTTGCACCCTTTTCGTACTGGATGGCTCACCTGAAGTAGGGAACGGCAATCCCAAGAAAAATGGGAGCCTAAGAATGGGAAGAATCAATCAATCAATCAATCAATCGTATTTATTGAGCGCTTACCGTGTGCAGAGCACTGTACTAAGCGCTTGGGAAGTACAAGTTGGCAACATATAGAGACACTCCCTACCCAACAGTGGGCTCACAGTCTAGAAGGGGGAGACAGAACAAAACAAAACCTATTAACAAAATAAAATAAATAGAATAGATATGTACAAGTAAAATAAATAGAGTACTAAATGCGTACAAACATATATACATATATACAGGTGCGGTGGGGAAGGGAAGGAGGTAAGGAAGGAGGAAGGAGGTAAGGTAAGGAGGTTAAGGCGGTAAGGTAAGAGTAATAAATTACTCTATTTATTTTTCTTATTACTCTATTTATTTATTTATTTTGCTTATTACTTTATTTATTTTACTTGTACATATCTACTCTATTTTATTTTGTTAGTATGTTTGGCTTTGTTCTCTATCTCCCCCTTTTAGACTGTGAGCCCACTGTTGGGTAGGGACTGTCTCTATATGTTGCCAACTTGTACTTCCCAAGCGCTTAGTACAGTGCTCTGCACACAGTAAGCACTCAATAAATACAATTGATGATGATGATGAAGGCGGGGGGGGTGGAGGGGGGAGGAGGGGTAAAGGGGTAAATATGTTTGTACATATTTATTACTCTATTTATGTATCTATTTATCTTACTTGTACATATCTATTCTATTTATTTTATTTTGTTAGTATGTTTGGTTTTGTTCTCTGTCTCCCCCTTCTAGACTGTGAGCCCACTGTTGGGTAGGGACTGTCTCTATGTGTCGCCGACTTGTACTTCCCAAGCGCTTAGTACAGTGCTCTGCACACAGTAAGCACTCAATAAATGTGATTGATTGATAAAGGAAGGAGGGGGCTCAGTCTGGGAAGGCCTCCTAGGGTCCAACAAGTCTCAAATATTTGATGGAGCTTTGAAAAGAATTACTTCATCTGAAATTATCTCCGTAAATTCCAATAATTTGAAATGAAAAAAAATTTGATCTTTAATTATGAGAAAATGCCATACTTGTTCATACTAATACTAGCTTCTAATCATTTAATAATAATGATGGCATTTATTAAGCGCTTACTATGTGCAAAGCACTGTTCTAAGCACTGAGCACTGTTCTAAGCGCTTCACTTATACTTACATAACCACAAGGTCAAATTTTCAGCAGGACAAGAAAGAGAAGGCAACGATGAATAAGAAACAGATATTGAGAAGACAGACACAAAGAAAGAAAAAGATTGAATTTGAAAGATGAAAGTGTAAAAAAATTATCTAAAAGCAACACACAGAGGAAGATAGGATCAAAAACATAAAGGAAGAAGCGATCATCAAGAAATCGCAATTTAAAAATGTGTTCTTAACAATAATAATAACAATAATAATGGTAGAGAAGCAGCCTGGCTCGGTGGAAAGAGCCCGGGCTTTGGAGCCAGAGGTCAGGAGTTCGAATTTCTTTCAATCGTTCATTCAGTTGTATTTATTGAGCGCTTACTGTGTGCAGAGCACTGTACTAAGCGCTTGGGAAGTACAAGTTGGCAACCTATACAGACGGTCCCTACCCAACAGTGGGCTCACAGTCTAGAAATCCCTGCTCTGCCAATTGTCAGCTGTGTGACTTTGGGCAAGTCACTTAACTTCTCTGTGCCTCACTTACCAGTGGCTCAGTGGAAAGAGCCCGGGCTTTGGAGCCAGAGGTCAGGAGTTCGAATTTCATTCAATCGTTCATTCAATCGTATTTATTGAGCGCTTACTGTGTGCAGAGCACTGTACTAAGCGCTTGGGAAGTACAAGTTGGCAACCTATAGAGAGGGTCCCTACCCAACAGTGGGCTCACAGTCTAGAAATCCCTGCTCTGCTAATTGTCAGCTGTGTGACTTTGGGCAAGTCACTTAACTTCTCTGTGCCTCACTTACCAGTGGCTCAGTGGAAAGAGCCCGGGCTTTGTAGTCAGAGGTCATGGGTTCAAATCCCAGCTCTGCCACGTCTGCTGTGTGACCTTGGGCAAGTCACTTAACTTCTCTGAGCCTCAGTGACCTCATCTGTAAAATGGGGATTAAGACTGTGAGTCCCACATGGGACAACCTCATCACCTTGTATCCCCCACCCCCAGCACTTAGAACAGTGCTTTGCACATAGTAAGTGCTTAACAAATACCATCATTTTTTTACCTCATCTGTAAAATGGGGATGAAGACTGTGAGCCCCCCGTGGGACAACGTGATCACCTTGTAACCTACCCAGTGCTTAGAACAGTGCTTTGCACATAGTAAGCGCTTAATAAAAGCCATCATTATTATTAATGGCATTTGTTAAGTGCTTACTGTGTTCCAGGCACTGAACTAAGCACTGGGGTTGGACTTTAAGGTTGTTATGGGCAGGGATTGCATCTCTTTATTGCTTTATTGTACTTTCCAAGTGCTTAGTACAGTACTCTGCACATGATAAGCGCTCGATAAATGCAATTGAATGAATGAATGACACAGTCCCTGTCCCCCCTAGGGTTCATAGTCTCGATCCCCATTTTACAGATGAGGTAGCTGGGGCACAGGAAAGTGAAGCGACTTGCCCAAGGTCACACAGCAGACAAATGGCAGAGCCGGGATAAGAAGCCATGACCTTCTGACTCCCGGGCCTGTGCTCTATAATAATAATAATAATAACAATATTGGCATTTATAAAGCACTTACTATGTGCAAAGCACTGTTCTAACCGCTGGATCCACTAGGCCATGCTGCTTCTCTCTGCTCTATTAATAATAATAATACTAATAATGAAGGCATTTGTTAAGCACTTACTATGTGCAAAGCACTGTTCTAAGCCCTGGGGGGGATACAACATGATCAGGTTGTCCCCCGTGGGGCTCACAGTCAATCCCCAATTTACAGATGAGGTAACTGAGGCTCAGAGAAGTTACGTGACTTGCCCAAGGTCACACAGCAGACATGTGGCGGAGCCGGGATTCGAACCCAAGACCTCTGACTCCAAAGCCCGGGCTCTCTCCACTGAGCCATGCTGCTTCTCTATTAAGTTATTGATTTCAAAATTCAGGGTCAGGGAAGGTGTTTTCCAGAGGAGTCACTGATGGAACCATTGTTTTATGGAAACACTTTTTTTAAGAAAACAGGGTCTTTATTATCTAGACCATAAGCTTGTTATGGGCAGGTAATGTGTCTACTGGTTCTGTTGTACTGTACTCTCCCTAACACTTAGTACAGTTCTCTAACACTTAGTACAGTTCTCTGCACATAGTACGCGCTCAATAAATACCATTGATTAACTGAGTGATAGTTTCTCTCAAAGACACCATCATCATACACAACATCTATTGAGTTCCTACTAGGTTCTAGGAAAACATGCAGAAGAAGAGTTCAGTTCAATTCAATCAAATCGACTGAGCACTTACTGTGCGCAAAGCACTGGTATTAAGAGTTAGACCTGGTCCCTCACCTCCGGGAGTTTACAGTCTAATGCGGAATTCAAGACGACACAAATTGTCCTTGTGGATACCAAAACTCACAGAATTCCACATCATAACATGTGTTTCACTAGGCTTGCATCATGATCATCATCATCAATCGTATTTATTGAGCGCTTACTGTGTGCAGAGCACTGTACTAAGCGCTTGGGCAGTACAAGTTGGTAACATATAGAGACAGTCCCTACCCAGCAGTGGGCTCACAGTCTAAAAGGGGGAGACAGAGAACAAAACCAAACATACTAACAAAATAAAATAAATAGAATAGATATGTACAAGTAAAATAAATAAATAGAGTAATAAATATGTACAAATATATATACATATATACAGGTGCTGTGGGGAAGGGAAAGAGGTGAGATGGGGGGATGGAGAGGGGGACGAGGGGGAAAGGAAGGAAAGGGCTCAGTCTGGGAAGGCCTCCTGGAGGAGGTGAGCTCTCAGTAGGGCCTTGAAGGGAGGAAGAGAGCTAGCTTGGCGGATGGGCAGAGGGAGGGCATTCCAGGCCCGGGGGATGATGTGGGCCGGTCATGATGTCTTTTACAAAAATATTTGACAGAAGAGAAGCAGTTTGACCTAGTGGAAAGAGCACAGGGCTGGGACTCAGGAGACCTGGGTTCTAATCCCAGCTCCACCACTTGTCTGCTCTGTGATTTTTGGATGTCACTTAACTTCTCTGCGCCTCAGGTTCCTTATGGGGATTCATCTACTTGTTTTGTTTTGTTGTCGGTCTCCCCCTTCTAGACTGTGAGCCCATTGTTGGGTAGGGACTGTCTCTATATGTTGCTGACTTGTACTTCCCAAGTGCTTAGTACAGTGCTCTGCACACAGAAAGCCCTCAATAAATGCGATTGAATGAATGAATGAATATTTTTCCCCTTCCCCTTAGACTGTGAGACCTATGCAAGACAGGGACTGAATCCGCTCATATTGGGTTTATCCTAGCACTTGGGACACAGTGGCATGGATTAAGTGCTTACAGGCCCCAAGCACTATTATTACTATCATCATTCATTCATTCATTCAATTGTATTTATTGAGCACTTACTGCGTGCAGAGCACTGTACTAAGCGCTTATCATTGTTAATAATATTAAGTCTGCATGAATTCCCCAGAACCTAGAGCCTTTTTCCTGGGAGAGCCCTGCTCTCTTCCATTTCTCCCAAATCATTATATTTCCTCCCATGTCCCCATAAACACAGCTATAAGCTCACCATGGGCAGGTAATGTGTCATTTATTGTTATATTGTACTCTCCCAAACACTTAGTACTGTGCTCTGAACACAGTAGGTGCTCAATAAATATGATTGAATGGATCTTATCCTGGCTCTGCCACTTGTCTCCTGCGTGATCTTGGGCAAGTCACTTCACTTCTCTGTGCCTCAGATACCTCATCTGTAAAATGGGGATTGCAACTGTGAGCCCCATGTGGGACAGGGACTGTATCCAACCCCATTTGCTTGTATCCACCCCAGCACTTAGTACAGTGCCTGGCACACAGTAACCATTTAAAAAATACCACACTATTATGAATGAATGAATTCTGGGCTGTGGGACTCAGTGGCAGGAGCTGAGGAGGAGGGAGACTGGGCAGTGGAGATAAGAACACAGCACTTATTCATTCATTCAATCAATCGTATTTATTGAGCGCTTACTGTGTGCAGAGCACTGTACTAAGCGCTTGGGAAGTACAAGTTGGCAACATATAGAGACGGTCCCTGCCCAACAGCGGGCTCACAGTCTAGGCAACCAGTACCCTATCCAGGCTAGGCAGGGGACAGAGCAGTTGAAAAACAGGGGTATAAAACTGGATAATAGCCACCCTAGAGAGACCAGCTATAAATAATAAGCTCAGGTGGATGAATAATCAGTAACAAATAACAAACCAGATTAAGTACCTAGGAATGCCAAGGTGGTTGAGAAAGAGCATGGCCATTTGGTGGAAGGGATTTCATCAGGGAAATTTCTGGTGAAGAGGATTTGCCTCCTGCTTTGACATTCTTCTGTGGGTCCTCTAGGGTTTAACCCTTCCAGGCTCAATTATTAATTCATACTCCGCGTTTCCATAAAAGAGCTAAGAAGATACAGTAGAAAGAAAACCTTTGTGCATAAAGAGCCAGCACTAAGCACCTTCCAGCTTAATTCGGTTTTGTGATGTTTTGTTTGCTGTGACTAAAACAACTCTAACTCTTTCCAGGTAGGGAGAGAAGGGAGCAAAGCACTCCAACGTTCCCTTAAGAGGAAAAACATTCCTCCCTCCTGGCAGGAAGTTGTTAGCAGCTGTACTACACCATTCCACCAGAGCTGGTCTCCAGTTATAGCTCCAAGCGAGGATAATTGCATCTTGGAGGTTTGGTTTGGAAAGTCTGCTTTTTCCTCCAATTCCTTGTCTCTTTTCAACAACAGTTCTAAGTACTTTTCAAGCACTTTACAAGCATTTCACCTTTCTTCCTTCCCTTTTAAAAGTCGACCCTGGCTCGTCGCTGCCAGCCAGACTTTCAACCTCAGTCAAGGAATAAAACACATGCCATGCCTCACAGACTTCCATGAGGTTTACCTTTACCTCACTGTGCTCTTCCCAAGAAAACGGACTACAGTAAGAAGGGCACCTGGCCCAGCCGCCTGCCAGGCTATTGATGAAGGTCAACCCTGCTTTAAACCAGATCTTCATGTGGTTTCAAGAGAGGGATAAAGAAGCCAAGTGGTCAGGTCATTTCTCTGCCCTGAGTAACTATGCAACCCCAGCAATCCATCCAGGATCAATGGAAAATGATCCTCAAAATCTGCCATCTCAGCAAGAAGCATGCCCCCTCCCATCTTCCCGCTAAGGGATTTTCCTGGAATGTTTTGGGTTTTTTGGGGGGGTTTTCTCATCACCACGGTGCCTTTTCTAGAGATAATGTGCTCTTCAGTTTCCCTGAAATGAGCCCAGAAAATATTTCCGTCATCCTGCAAATATGCTCCAACCCAAAGGAGCCAGGTTAGAGGGGTGAACAACTCTGCCTTGTGTGTGGATTGTCTTTCGGGCTTTCTTCGTGAGGCTGCCAAGAGCAGTTCATCCAAGCGTGAGCCGTAATGGTGGTTTTTATGATGTGGATACCTGTCCAGGAAGGATTGGGATGTGACCACAAGCCATTTCCCTTAAGCCACAGAATAGCTGTCAGATGGTAACTCTGTCCATCACTACTGCAGCCCAGGACCAGAATCAGTCCAGCCTCAACCTAGAACTCAAAATTTCCCTGTCCCTTTTCTAATCTCCCTGAGCATTCGGAGCCCACTAAAAGAAAAAATGCTTTGTATGTTTTTTTTAACTTTTTAAAAGGGAACACAGTATTTAGAACAAGGCCCAGAAGTCTTGAATACTTGTAATGTATTGTAATGACTGTCTCCCCTTGTTGACTGTAAGCTCTTTGTGGGCAGGGGTCACATCTACCAACTCTACTGTACTAACTGTACTTTCCCTAGTATTTAGAACAGTGCTCTAATAATAATAATAATACTAATAATAGTGGTATTTGTTAAACACTTATTATGTGCCAGAGACAGTTCTAAACACTGGGATAGATACAAGATAATCAGGTTGGACACAGTCCCTGTCCCACATAGAGATCACAACCTTAATCTTTATTTTACAGATGAGGGAACTGAGGCACAGAGAAGTGAAGTTACTTTCCCAAGATCACACAGCAGATAAGTGGCAGACCCAGTACTAGAACACAGGTCCTTCCGACTCCCGGGCCCGCGGTCTATCTACTAGGCCAAGCAGTAAGTGTTCAAAACAGTAACTGTTCAATAAATACCATAGATTGATTGACTGATCAATACACATTGTCAGCAGACTGAGTGGTGAACTGATAAGCTAATATACTGGGACATCAGGATGCTTAAAGATACTTTGATATCACTAGTGACCCTGGCGAACAGGGATTTGTAGAAGAGGAAGCTGAGCCTCAAAGAAATAAGTGACTTGATCATCATGATTTTTTTTAATGGTATTCGTTAAGCATTTACTATGTGTTAAACACTGTTCTAAGCAAGTTAATTAGGTTGGACATAGTCCCTGTCCAACATGGGGCTCACAATCTAAGTAGGAGAGAGACCTTGTATCCCCATTTTACAGTTGAGGAAACAGAGAAGTTAAGTGACTTGGTCAAGGTCACACAGCAAACAGAGCCAGGTTTAGAACCCAGGTCCCAGGCCTGTTCTCTGCCCATTAGGCCACGCTGTTTCTCAATATACACAAACATTTCCAGAAGTCCTATGGTTTCATGATCCTGCCATGAACGGCAGTGTCCAAAGTGAAATTTTGGGTCAAACTGGAGAACCAGAAAGAGAATCCAGCTGCTCTACTGACTCTTAGATCGGATCTACATGGAAAAAGACAGAAAATCCCCTAAATTCCCTTCCCTTTAATAGCTTGATTGTCTCATCGTTATCATCATGGGGATTTCTTGAGCATCTTCTGTGTATACAGAACTGTACTGGGCATTTACTTTGGCTGTATCACGTTCTTCCCTTGATACAACATGGCAGAGGCTGATATTCATTTCAATTAGCATTTTCTGGGGTTTTGGTAGGCGTGCTCTGATTCGCCCCGGAGTGCTCTTGTTGGACGGCAAGTGTCCCGCTTCATGAAGCAAAGAGGCCCAGGCTACCAACATTTGTGTTCCGCCGCTCCTCCCGTTCTGCCTAGACTGTTGTTTCCCAGGCTGAAGGCAAGATGGGGGAACACGGTTAGGATCAGCTCAGTAGATCTGTGGCTTGTGTAGATGTGAGATGAGTTTTCTTAATTTATCCATATTAGCCACATGGTCCAGGCTCACAAGATCAGGGCTAAGGTGGTGGATTTCAGGTAACCATCAAACCAAGCCAGCCCAGGTTTACTCAGGGTCATCCTTCCTGACTGGAATGAATTTCCTAGAAACACAGAATGGTCCAATTTTGTCGTCTCCTTTCCCATAAATGGCTCACATTGTCATGCATGCAAGAAGTTGAAAAACATCAGTTTCCTAGACCATAAAGTAGCCTAACTCCTTAGTAGTGGGGATGTTTCAAACAACTGAAACGTAATTATATATTTGACCAAAAGAAAAACACAAGGGGAACAAAAATCAAATATGCTTGCAATTAGAACATGATTCATATTTGGGATTAGAGGCCCAAAGCACACAAGTAGGGAAAGTAAACTGAGCTTCCACTTGAGTGATAAATAAGAATGTTAATGATTTATAAGCGATTTGACTTCTTTTGAATTCCAAACTTCCTTTGAACCGACAGTCCTTTCTCCAAAAAACAACCCCCCCAAACTTTTGTTTACCAGAAGAAGCTGACACTCACTCAGATGGTTTAATTCAACTGCAAATCAGGGGTGTACTGTGTCATTTGAGAGCACCTGCATGTGGAAGAGAATCACTTTCTGACCTAGGGAAGCCTCCAGCCTCTCACAAGGCACCTTTTCCCCTGTTTTTCCTCCAATTTTGTGGGTGTCCGCACCAACTTTGAAAACAGCTGACCCTTTCATCGAGTCTCCCCATAGCAAGAATGGTTTGAAGGACTGGATTTTTTTCATAAGGAAACTCTATATGAGCTTTCTTGCCTTATGATTTTAATGGTACTTGTTAAGTGCTTACTATTTGCTAGGCACTATATAAATACTGAGGTAGGTATAAGATAATTCGGTTGGATACAGTCCCTGTTCCACAAGGGGCTCAGAGCCTAAGTTGGAGGGAAGAGGATTTAATCCCCGTATTACAGGTGAGGTATTTGAAGGATGGAGAAGTTAGGTGACTTGCCCAAGGTCACACAGCAGGCAAATGGCAGAACCAAGATTAGAACCCAGGTCCTCTGATTCCCAGGCCCTTGCTCTTTCCACTAGGCCAATATACTTGCCATGGGGCTACCTTCCATTTCAAAGCCCAGTACTAGTAATGGGAGGATCATGCAAGAAGATACATGCGTGCTCTGATGTTGATTCTGCTTGCTTCACCCCTTCCAACGCCCTGATGTCAACACATTGATCAATCAGTCACTCAATTAATAGTACATATTTATTCAATCGTATTTATTGAGTGCTTACTATGTGCAGAGCACTGTAGAGAAGCAGAGCTGCTCAGTGGAAAGAGCCCGGGCTTGGGAGTCAGAGGTCAGGGGTTCAAATCCTGACTCCGCCAACTGTCAGCTGTGTGAATTTGGGGAAGTCACTTAACTTCTCTGTGCCTCAGTTACCTCATCTGTAAAATGGGGATGAAAACTGTGAGCCCCCATGGGACAACCTGATCATCTTGTAACCTCCCCAGTGCTTAGAACAGTGCTTTGCACATAGTAAGCGCTTAACAAATACCATCATCATTATTATTATTATTATTATTATTATTATTATTATTACTAAACACTTGGGAGAATACAATATAACAGGGTTGGCAGACAAGTTCCCTGCCCACAACGAGCTTATAGGCTCCGATCAGCAGACCCTTTTAGACTGTGAGCCCACTGTTGGGTAGGGACTGTCTCTATATGTTGCCAACTTGTACTTCCCAAGCGCTTAGTACAGTGCTCTGCGCACAGTAAGCGCTCTATAAATATGATTAATGATGATGATGATGACCCTCTTTAGGCTTTGCCAACTCCCTCTCCCCACCCAACCCTGTCCCAGATCGGTACCTCCTTCCACTAGTGGTAGAAAGAGCAATTCAGTCTGCCTGGCCTAAGATGTCTTGAATGTGTATTGCACATCTAAAAGTAACCCCAGTTTGGTTATTATGCTTCTTTCAGACAATCATTTGGGGAGCAAAATCTGCGACCACCCCCCTCCACAGACCAATAACTTGTCGTGGGTAGGGAACGTGTCTACCAACACTGTTATATCATTATATCTCCCCCTTCTAGCCTGTGAGCCCACTGTTGGGTAGGGACTGTCTCTATATGTTTCCAACTTGCACTTCCCAAGCGCTTAGTACAGTGCTCTGCACACAGGAAGCGCTCAATAAATATGATTGATTGATTGATTGATTATACTGTACTCTCCCAGGTGCGTAGTCAGTGTTCTGAACACAGTAATAATAATAATAGTAATAATAATGGCATTTATTAAGCGCTTACTATGTGCAAAGCACTATTCTAAGTGCTGGGGAGGTTGCTAGGTGATCAGGTTGTCCCACGGGGGGCTCACAGTCTTCATCCCCATTTTACAGATGAGGTAACTGAGACCCAGAGAAGTGAAGTGACTTGCCCAAAGTCACACAGCTGACAATTGGCAGAGCCAGGATTTGAACCCATGACCTCTGAGTCCAAAGCCTGTGCTCCTTCCACGGAGCCATGCTGCTTCTCTATGTACTCAATAAATATGATCGACTGATTGATTGATTGATTGGATCCAATTTTTATATCTGTATCTGGCAAGACAATCTAGAATCATGCCCTTACCAGAGAAGTGTCAGAAACACATATGATTTTCAATGAAGGGATCAAGTTCCATGAGGCTCTGAGGCTGGGCTGGGGGCAGAAGTCCAGAAATCCAGGCTCTTCTGAGCAAGTAAATTGTTTTATTATTTTAGAAATGTTTTGAGAACATAAGAGAAAATGAAATGGAAGCCTGTCTCTACTCTGTAAACTTATTGCAGGTGGGGAACGTGTCTACCAACTCCGTTATACTATACGCTCCCAAGTGCTTAGTACAGTGCACACCACCAGAGCTCAATAAATACAACTGATTGATTGACTGATTGAGCACATTCTCCATGGGATGATGGTTCTGCCTGAATAAAGTGAATTTGGGTGCGGTATTGAAGTACTAAACTGTCATTTACAAACTTTCTTCGCCGAGGACAGAACCTTCTCTCAACAGAGCCAGGCTGTTCTGTCTTCGTGGCATTCATAAAAAGGCACAATATATTTTTAACATTTTTGTTTTGTGCTCTTTTAACTCACAGCAGTAATTTGAGAGACTCTCAGGGTGGTACCAAATATAAATATGAAAAATAGGCCTCTACACTATATTATTTGAGGTGGGATGAATATTCAATTGGGAAATGAATCCTAAAATGTAAAAACATTGGGATTGGTCAAAGGCTATCTTGAAATGAAAGAATATCATCAACTATTTCCATGATCCTTCAGTTGTATCCAATGTGATGACCTGTCAGACTGTAACTTACAACCTGTGGTTTTTAGCAAATTGGGTGGGTTTGGTAGGTGCTCTCCTTAAATTGTTCCATGAGAGACGGCCTGGGGTCTTTCCACAGTGAGCAGGAAGAACTTTGGCTTCTGAATCACTCCTTGAGGGCGACAGAGTCTACCAACTCTGTTATACTTTATGACAATATATTTGACAGCATATATGACATATATATATATATGACAATATATATGACATAAAGTAAGACTTTATGACAGTCCCTTCTAGACTGTGAGCCTATTGTTGGGTAGGGACCATCTCTATATGTTGCCAACTTGTTCTTCCCAAGCGCTTAGTACAGTGCTCTGCACACAGTAAGCACTCAATAAATACGATTGAATGAATGAATGACAGGGTGTAGTGGCTAGAGTAAGGGCCTGAGAGTTAGGAGGTCATGGGTTCTAATCCTGGTTCCACCACTTGCCTGCTTTGTGACCTTGGGCAAGTCTTCTTCACTTCTCTGAGCCCACTGTTGGCTAGGAACCGTCTCTATATGTTGCCAACTTGTACTTCCCAAGCGCTTAGTACAGTGCTCTGCACACAGTAAGCGCTCAATAAATACGATTGATTGATTGATTGATTCTCTGTACCTCAGTTCGTACATCTGGAAAATGGGGATTGTGTCTGTGAGCCCCACCTGGGATAGGGACTGAGTCCAACTTGATTTGCCTGTATCCACCCCAGTGCTTAGTACAGTGCCTGTTACATAGTAAGTACATAACAAATACCATTATTATTATGGTCATTATTCCAAGTGCACATGATTATTATAAGTGCATAATATTGTATATATTATAATATTATTATTCCAAGTGCTCCCTTTGCTCTACCTCCCTCCCCCCACACCACTTGTGTAGGTACCACCACGAGAAGCAGCTTGGCTCAGTGGAAAGAGCATGGGCTTTAAAGTCAGAGGTCATGGGTTCAAATCCTGGCTCTGCCAATTGTCAGCTGTGTGACTTTGGGCAGGTCACTTAACATCTCTGTGCCTCAGTTAGCTCATCTGCGAAATGGGGATGGGTAGGGACCATCTCTATATGTTGCCAACTTGTACTTCCCAAGCACTTAGTACAGTGCTCTGCACACAGTAAGTGCTCAATAAATATGATTGAATGAATGAATAAGACTGTGAGCCTCCCGTAGGACAACCTAATCACTGTAACTTCCCCAGCACTTAGAACAGTGCTTTGAACATAGTAAGTGCTTAATAAATGCCATCATTATTATTATTATATGTACATATTTATTATTCCATTCATTTATAATAAGAATAATGGTATTTGTTGAGCACTTATTATGTGCCAAACACTGTTATAAGCAGTGGGTATATTAATGATGTTTACATATATATAATTCTATTTATATTGATGCTATTGATGCCTGTTTACTTATGCTGAAGCCTCTCTCCCCCCTTCTAGACTGAGAGCACGTCGTGGGCAGGGATTGTCTCTACTTGTTGCTGAACTGTACTTTCCAAGTGCTTAATACAGTGCTCTAAATACAGTAAACATTCAATAAATACGATTGAATAAATGAATGAATGAATAATACAATACTCTGCCTACAGTAAGTGCTCGAAAAATGCAATTGATTGATTGATTGAATCACTCTAACTTGTTTTATGGCCATCTCCATAGGATGTGAGACTGGAGAAAGTTGACCAGTATGAGGCTATTATTTGTGGGGTCAGTCCAGGGGCACTTGGATTGGTGACTTTTGGACAATTGGTATTCTCCTCACCCTCAGCCCCATGACACTTACATACATATCTATAAAATATGTGTTAGAAATTATTTATTTATATTAATATCTGCCTCCCCCTCTAGACTGTAAGGTCACTGTGGGCAGGGAACATTTCTACCAACTCTCATGTATTGTACTCTCCCAAGTACAGTGCTCTGCACACAGTAAGTGCTCAAAAATAGCACTGATTGAACAAGAGCAAAACTATCAATCAATGGTATTTATTGAGGGCATACTGTTTATAAAGCACTGTAGTTTTGCCCCCAAGCCTTCTCCCTTGATCTCTGCTGAGTGTGAGCTTTTGTGAATGATATGTATCAAGTGTTTACTATTTGCCAAGCACCTTGCTAAGTGCTGGTGTAGATACAAGATAAGTACCCAAGAGGGAAGAGAACAGGTTTTTTATTGCCATTTTAAAGATGAAAAAACTACAAGGCGGAGAATACTAATGATAATTACTTTGGTACTTGTTAAGTGCTTACTATGCGCCACATACTTATTTTGTTAGTATGTTTGGTTTTGTTCTCTGTCTCCCCCTTTTAGACTGTGAGCCCACTGTTGGGTAGGGACTGTCTCTATATGTTGCCAACTTGTACTTCCCAAGCGCTTAGTACAGTGCTCTGCACACAGTAAGCGCTCAATAAATGCGATTGATTGATTGATTGACATACTGTTCTAAGCACTGGAGTAGATACACCTTAATCAGGTGAGCCACAGTCCCTGTCCCAGGGTTCCCTTTCATATCCCTGTTTTACAGATGAGGTAACTGAGGCACGGAGAAGTTAAGTGACTTGCCCAAGATCACACAGCAGACATGTGGCGGAGCCAGGATTAAAACCAATGTCCTCTGATTCCCAGGCCTGTGTTCTTTCCACTAAGTCATGCAGCTCCTCAATGAGTGACTTGTCCAAGGTCACACAGCGGGTGAGTGGCAGAGCTGGGACTAATAATAATGGCATTTGTTAAGCGCTTACTATGTGCAAAGCACTGTTCCAAGCGCTGATAACCGTGGTATTAGTTGAGTGCTTACCAAACACCTACTGGACTAAGCAGTAGGATAATACAAGATAAACAGGTACCACATGGGGCTCCCACTCTAAGTAGGAGGGAGAACAGAAATTGAATCATCACTTTGCAGATGCGGGAACTGAGGCACAGAGATGTTAAGTCTCAACTCTACCCTTTCTACTCAGCTAGACTCGCTCGCTCCCCTTTCCCTTTGCCGCTCTCGCACCACTAACCCACAGCCCTGGATCACTGCCACTGTCCGCCTCCTTCGCTCTTATGCTCGAGCTGCCGAACGCTGCTGGCAAAAGTCTAAACACCATGCCAACCTCGTTCACTTCAAGTTTATCCTTTCCTGCCTTAACTCAGCCCTCTCTTCTGCCAGACAAAACTATTTCTCCTCCCTTATTGACACCCATGCCCATCACCCCCGCCAGCTCTTCCGTACATTTAACTCCCTTCTCAGGCCCCCGGTTCCTCCCCCTCCTCCTTCCCTCACCCCCAACGATCTGGCCTCCTACTTCATTAACAAAATTCAATCCATCAGGTCCGACCTCCCCAGAGTCTCTTCCCCCCTTTCTCCAACCCCCCGGCTCTCAACACTCTCTGCTACTCTCCCATCCTTCCCAGCGGTATCCTCAGAGGAACTCTCCTCCCTCCTCTCAAGTGCTACTCCGGCCACCTGTGCTTCTGACCCCATTCCCTCTCATCTTATGAAATCTCTCGCTCCATCCCTTCTCCCCTCCTTAACTTCCATCTTCAACCGCTCACTCTCCACTGGTTCCTTCCCCTCTGCCTTCAAACATGCCCATGTCTCTCCCATCCTAAAAAAACCCTCTCTTGACCCCACCTCACCTTCTAGTTATCGTCCCATATCCCTCCTACCAAACTCCTTGAACGAGTTGTCTACACGCGCTGCCTAGAATTCCTCAACAACAACTCTCTCCTCGACCCCCTCCAGTCTGGCTTCCGTCCCCTTCATTCCACGGAAACTGCCCTCTCAAAGGTCACCAATGACCTCCTGCTTGCCAAATCCAACGGCTCATACTCTGTCCTAATCCTCCTCGACCTCTCAGCTGCCTTTGACACTGTGGACCACCCCCTTCTCCTCAACACGTTATCTGACCTTGGCTTCACAGACTCCGTCCTCTCCTGGTTCTCCTCTTACTATCCGGTCGTTCTTTCTCAGTCTCTTTTGCAGGCTCCTCCTCCCCCTCCCATCCTCTTACTGTGGGGGTTCCCCAAGGTTCAGTGCTTGGTCCCCTTCTGTTCTCAATATACACCCACTCCCTTGGTGACCTCATTCGCTCCCACGGCTTCAACTATCATCTCTACGCTGATGACACCCAGATCTACATCTCTGCCCCTGCTCTCTCCCCCTCCCTCCAGGCTCGCATCTCCTCCTGCCTTCAGGACACCTCCATCTGGATGTCCGCCCGCCACCTAAAGCTCAACATGTCGAAGACTGAGCTCCTTGTCTTCCCTCCCAAACCTTGTCCTCTCCCTGACTTTCCCATCTCTGTTGACGGCACTACCATCCTTCCCGTCTCACAAGCCCGCAACCTTGGTGTCATCCTCGACTCCGCTCTCTCATTCACCCCTCACATCCAAGCCGTCACCAAAACCTGCCGGTCTCAGCTCCGCAACATTGCCAAGATCCGCCCTTTCCTCTCCATCCAAACCGCTACCCTGCTAATTCAAGCTCTCATCCTATCCCGTCTGGACTACTGCACTAGCCTTCTCTCTGATCTCCCATCCTCGTGTCTCTCTCCACTTCAATCCATACTTCATGCTGCTGCCCGGATTATCTTTGTCCAGAAACGCTCTGGACATATTACTCCCCTCCTCAAAAACCTCCAATGGCTACCGATCAATCTGTGCATCAGGCAGAAACTCCTCACCCTGGGCTTCAAGGCTGTCCATCACCTCGCCCCCTCCTACCTCACCTCCCTTCTCTCCTTCTACTGCCCAGCCCACACCCTCCGCTCCTCCACCACTAATCTCCTCACTGTACCTCGCTCTCGCCTGTCCCGCCATCGACCCCCGGCCCATGTCATCCCCCGGGCCTGGAATGCCCTCCCTCTGCCCATCCGCCAAGCTAGCTCTCTTCCTCCCTTCAAGGCCCTGCTGAGAGCTCACCTCCTCCAGGAGGCCTTCCCAGACTGAGCCCCTTCTTTCCTCTCCCCCTCGTCCCCCTCTCCATCCCCCCGTCTTACCTCCTTCCCTTCCCCACAGCACCTGTATATATGTATATATGGTTGTACATATTTATTACTCTATTTATTTATTTATTTATTTATTTTACTTGTACATTTCTATCCTACTTATTTTATTTTGTTGGTATGTTTGGTTCTGTTCTCTGTCTCCCCCTTTTAGACTGTGAGCCCACTGTTGGGTAGGGACTGTCTCTATGTGATGCCAATTTGTACTTCCCAAGCGCTTAGTACAGTGCTCTGCACATAGTAAGTGCTCAATAAATACGATTGATTGATTGATTGATTAAGTGACTTGCCCACTCTCACACAGCAGAAAAGTGGAGGAGCTGGGATTAGAACTCAGGTCCTCTAACTCCAGGGTCTTTGATCTTTCCACTAGGCCATGCCACCTCCCAGACTGAGAAACTCTGCCATCCAGGAGGAAGGGATGGGGGTCTTCTCATATCCGCCAAGCTAGCTCTCTTCCTCCCTTCAAAGCCCTACTGAGAGCTCATCTCCTCCAAGAGGTCTTCCCAGACTGAGCCCCCTTTTTCCTCTCCTCCTCCCCATCCCCCCCGCCCTACTTCCTTCCCCTCCCCACAGCACCTGTATATATGTTTGTACAGATTTATTACTCTATTGATTTTACTTGTACATATTTACTATTCTATTTACTTTGTTAATGATGTGCATTTAGCTTTAATTCTATTTGTTCTGACGACTTGACACCTGTCCACATGTTTTGATTTGTTGTCTCCCCCTTCTAGACTGTGAGCCCGTTGTTGGGTAGGGACCGTCTCTATATGCTGCCCGCTTGTACTTCCCAAGCGCTTAGTACAGTGCTCTTCACACAGTAAGCGCTCAATAAATACGACTGAATGAATGAATGAATGAATGAATGAATGAATGCACAGCCTGCAACTATTGCTGCGATTCACCTGACTCCTCCTTGTGGTCTGTTGTTTCAGCCACACTCCACTGTCAGTGGAGACTTCTCCAAGTAGGAAGACCAACTTGTACTTGTCATCTGTTTTGTTTATTGTTCTTCTACCAGAAAATGGAGAACAGCTACGCTTCTCTCCCCGGCCAGAAAAAACTGCTGAGCTGAGGCCACAAACCCAGAGAACATCTGCCTCTGCCTAAATCATGGTGCAAATTACAGCTCTGCTGTTTCTTGGGGCCTATGTTCAGGGGTGTCACTTTTGAACCTACATGAAGAGCCAGAGGTTCAGGCCACTCAAACTGCATGAGTTTGTACCTATCAAAGCCTGTGGGATTCTAGTCAGCCAAATAATGGCAGGGAGGGGTGGGGCTCAAGGGACAAGTGGATCCATCCCATTTCTGCCTGTTATCACTGTCTGGGATCTAATCTGCGAGCATTAGGCTGGAGGACTGAGTGGTATACTTTTAAAGGAAAGGAGATGATAAAATTTGACCATCCGAGCTGTATTTCAAGCTGAAAAACAGAGGATTAATTTGCCTCCTGAAGACACTTGCCGAACTGCTGCCACAAGGAAAAAGGCTCGATTTCCAAAGGAAATGCCATTCCTGAAGGAAGCCAGAAAATCAGCAGACTGGTTTCTTCCTTGCCCTTGTATGAGAGCTCCGAACTTGGACAAATTCCAGGGAATTAGACAAGACCCCGACTGTTACTGCTTCATCATCTCCTCCTCTATCTGGAAAGAAAATGTATCATATGACACAACTCAGGAATTAAGTCAGCCCTTCCTTAAGATGAGCAACTATCATATGTTTCCTCCAAGCAACCCATTGTCCCTGTCAGAGACAGAATACTACACTTCATGGACTATGGGACTGATACAGGATTGGACTGGGATGGAGACTGTGGAAAATCACGAGCCCCATAAAAGACTGCCCATCTGTTAAAGTACAAGTGCAGTATAATGACTGAAAGGATAGATAAAGGCCCAGTTACTCCCGGGAATAATTCAAACATATCATCTTGTCTTATGCTGTCGAGTCGTCTCCGACCCACAGCGACGCCATGGACACATATCTCCCCAAAGCCCCACTTCCATCTGCAATCGTTCTGGTAGTTTATCCACAGAGTTTTCTTGGAAAAAAATATGGAAGTGGTTTAACATTGCCTCCTTCCACGCAGTAGGCTTGAGTCTCTGCCCTCGACCCATGCCGCTGCTGCCCAGCACAGGTGAGTTTTTGACTTGTAGCAGATTGCCTTCCACTCGCTAACCACTGGTCAAGCTAGGAATGGAATGGATAGGCCACTGCTTGACCTCTCCTTCCTATAGTCGAGACTGGTAGAGTATTGGAAACTCTCCAAATGCGACCCTGAGAGGGGTCAGACATATTAGAAAGGAAAAAATCTATGGAAGAGCAGCACCAAGTGATCTAATTACTACAATTTGTTTTCAGTTTTTTTTAAGGGTGTTAATAGGAGTAGATGTAATAAACACTTTAGCATCAGACACAGTACAGATAAGGGAGAAGACAGCCTACCCAAATGATAATAAAATAATAATAATAATTGTGGTATTTGTTAAGTGCTTACTATGTGTCAGGCACTGTACTAAGCACTGGAGAGTATACAAGCAAATAGGGTTGGACACAGTCCCTGTCCCACATGGGGCTCACAGTCTTAATCCCCATTTTACGGCTGAGGTAATTGAGGCACAGACAAGTCAAGCGGCTTGCTCAAGGCCACACAGCAGACAAGTGGTGGAGTCAGGATTAGAACCCATGACCTTCTGACTCCCAGTCCAGTCCTCTATCCACTACGCCACGCAGCTTCCCAAAGTCTTTAACCACCCTCTAAAATGCAGAATTGTACAAACAAAATTGCTGCTTTCCACTTAGCAACATATGCACCCAGAACCTCAGTGAATATAAAGACTATCAGGCCAGAAGTCTGATAAACCACTGCTTCAAACTCCCTTGGCAGGTAATTCTCAAATACCTACATGAAGTTATATAGTGGTTTTGGCAAGCAAAAGAGTCTGGCCATTGAACAGTGTTTGGGGAGCACTGCTTTTCCATTATCCTGAAAGAATGAATGGAATTTCTTTTTTTTTCCTTTTTTTTTTAATAGTCATTTGTCTGCAGTGGGAACTTAAAAGCATCCCTGCTATTAATGTGGAAAACACTTCCATAAAAATAGATACATTCAGAAGCCAGCACTCAGATGGAGAAGAGCTAAAATAAATGCAGATACAGGGATCAAAGTGAATAGCAATGACTACTCTGAGCAAAAAAACTCACATTCTTAGCCATAACAACAGTTATCAGCCCACATTTGACATCAGGGTACATTTGCCAAAGGGGAATCAATCAATCAATCATATTTATTGAGCGCTTACTGTGTGCAGAGCACTGTACAAAGCGCTTGGGAAGTACAAGTTGGCAACATATAGCGACAGTCCCTACCCAACAGTGGGCTCACAGTCTAGAAGGTTGATTTCAGCTCCTCACACACCTTTGATATTCATTCATTCATTCAATCATATTTATTGAGCACTTACTGTGTGCAGAGCACTGTACTAAGCTCTTGGGAAGTACAAGTTGGCAACATATAGAGACGGTCCCTACCCAACAACGGGCTCACAGTCTAGAAGGGGGAGACAGACAACAGAACAAAACATATTAACAAAATAAAATAAATAGAATAGTAAATATGTACAAGTAAAATAGAGTAATAAATCTGTACAATTTATTGAGTGCTTACTGTGTGCAGAACACTGTGCTAAGCATTTGGGAGAGTATAACATAACAATAAACAGACACATTCCTTGCAACACTGCATACCATTAGAGTGGATTTGAAGGAATAGAGGGGAGTCCGATCTGATGTACTCCGGGTATGTTCGGAAACATTTGGTAGCAGTTTGAAGCAGTCTTTATAGGAGATCCATTAAAAAAAGATAAAATTACCATATTACTACAGCTTCCAAATAGGATAGCAGTGAGCTGGCCCTATTCCCGAGAAGAGGGAAAAATGCCCGTGCTGATTCCACCTTCACAGGAGATTTTCCAGTGTTCTGTGGAAACTGCCTTGTTTTCTGGTTAGCTAAGGACGGTGGCATCAGAGTACAATATGCACAGCCATGGATCATTACAGATTGGTACATACCTACAGTGTCGAATGACCATGAATAATAATAACGATAATTATGGTATTTGTGAAGCGTTTACTATGTGCCAAGCACTGTTCTAAGAGCTGGGAGAGATACAAGGTAATCAGATTGTCCCACCTGGGGCTCACACTCAATCCCCATTTTACAGATGAGGTAACAGGCACAGAGAAGTTAAGCAGCTTGCCCAAGGTCACACCGCAGGCAAGTGACAGAGCTGGGATTAGAATCTATGTCCTCTGACTCCCAAGCTCGTGCTCTTGCCACTAAACCACGAAACCCAGATATGCTGGACTAAGCTCAAAAATGTGCTTTAGAGCAATGAGGAAATGGGGAATCTGGACATGGATATAAAGTATAACATGGAATAGTCAGTCAAACATATTTACTGAGCACTTACTGTATGCACAGCACTGTACTAAATGCTTGGGAACGTAAAATATGGCAATATAACAAGCACATTCCTTATCCACAATGAGCTTGCAGTCTAGGGATGATCTTACATGGGAGGAATAATAATGGCATTTATTAAGTGTACTATGTGCAAAGCACTGTTCTAAGCGCTGGGGAGGTTACAAGGTGATCAGGTTGTCCCACGGGGGGCTCCCAGTCTTAATCCCCATTTTACAGATGAGGTAACTGAGGCACTGAGAAGTGAAGTGACTTGCCTAAAGCTACACAGCTGACAAGTAGCAGAGCCGGAATTTGAACTCTGGACCACTGACTCCAAAGCCTGGGCTCTTTCCACTGAGCCACGCTGAATGCATTCAGTCTTTCTCATGTATTTTATATTGTCACACTTCTTATAAAGTGTGTGGCCCAGTTAGAAGTGTGGAGGTTGCTTCAGGGATTTTTTTGTTTTGCTTTGTTTTGGAGCTGACATTTCCAATGCTAGGTAGAATGGGATGGATACCTAAGGGTTCTAAAGGGCTACTCCTTTTATATACAGTTAAAAAAACATACCAGGTTGAGCTCTCAAGAAAAGAATAGAAAGCATGAAAGTCATAGGACTTTTTTTTAGGATAGGAAAACACATTTTCAGTCATTATCTTCCCTCACATCCACATTTGCTCCTAAAAGTGCTGAGAACATATTCAGCTCTTAGGGGTAACAGGAGTGGTTGGCAATGAGTTATGTTTTTAAGTTACCTCAGTCATCGCTCCAGTAACAAATCAAGACGTTAAACCAGGCCAACTTTAGCACCTTCCTCAAAACTGCTTGCCTTTATGTTTTCTCTCAAGTCTTCTCACACAAGGCATTTTATTTCACAAACCTCACTCTTCTCCTCCCTGACAAGTTGTGGGGAAAGTATTTAGCATTACTGGACCTCTCCAGCACCTTTTCCTCATACCTTGATGAGTGAAAATTTGACAGAACTGTGAAATAGAAGGGCTCGGTGAATATTCAAAGCCCACTGGCTTATTATTGCATTTACAGCTGATCATTCTGGAGAGTTACCACTGCCAATTAACACAACTCTGGCAAAGCATCCCCAGCAGAGTTGCTCAGAGCAGCCCTCTACCCAGAATGCTACTCAAGTCTTTCATCGCTTGTCAGAGTTTTATAAATAATCCCAACCATATGAAAGGCTTTTCTTTATTTCAATAGTAACCATGTTTACTGAATGTACACAACATGCATTCTGGTATTTCATTTTGGACTTCTTTTTTAATTAGTTTTGCCGACCGGAGTCCCGCTGTTGTTGAAACAGATGCTGCAGGACCCAATAATAGCTCTCAGCTGCCAAAAGTGAAATGTGGAACTTTAGCTTGACCAAGCAGAACAAATGACCATAATGAGGAGCCACCATTGGTCTAAACAATAGAGGGACTCGATGCCTGAGATCCATCTGATCTCAGTCTGGAAGCTTGTCACATTTTTATCTTTCTTAGGCTTAACTTTTTTTTCAATGCTATTTGTTAAGCACTGTGTGTCAAGCACTGGTTTAAGTGCAGGGTTAGATTCAAGGTAATAATAATAATGATACTTGTTAAACGCTTACTATGTGCAAAGCACTGTTCTAAACACGGGGAGATTACAAGGTGATCAGGTTGTCCCATGGGGGGCTCACAGTTTTTATTCCCCATTTTACAGATGAGGTAACTGAGGCACAGAGAAGTTAAGTGACTTGCCCAAAGTCACACAGCTGACATTTGGTGGAGCCAGGATTTGAACCCATGACCTCTGACTCCAAAGCCCGTGCTCTTTCCACTGAGCCACGCTGCTTCTCCAATAAGGTAATAAGGTTGGACACAGTCCTTATCCCACATAAAGCTCACAGTCTAAATCGGAGGGAGGGGGATTTAATTCCCATTTTGTAAATGAGGTGACTGAGGCACAGGAAGCTAAGTAACTTTCCCAAGGTCACCTAGCAGATAAGTGGAAGAGCTGGGATTGGAACCCAGGTTCTCTGACCCCCATGGCCATGTTCTTTCCACTGTTATGCTGAACTATTCTGAAATGACAATATGGATGACTTTATTTGGGTACTTGGTTCATGAAAAGTCCAGCAAACACAGTTTTAAATGGAGAGATTCTTCAAGATGGCAGACGTGAACAAAGAAAAAGCATTGTTTCCACCGAAACTTGGAATAAACCTTTCAAAATCATAAACTGCAGAAACAAACTGGAGGGCTCCCATAACTGAATTTGTCCACAGAGCACATGGGATAATCAAATTGTACCATTAGCACAAAATTTGTCACAAACTCATCCTAGGCTCCAGTGGTGTAAATATTTTCAATATGCTAAAAAGATGCTTAACCCTATATTTTTTTAATTTCTGATTCAAAAATACTTTTTCAAGGAAAAAGAAAAAATTTAAAAGTGTCCAGAGTAACACTAGAGATTACATAAAAATTGTATGATAAAATACCCCAAATGTTTGATGGATTAAATCTCTAATTGAATTTTTTGGATGCATGTGCAAACAGTGCTTTTCAGGTTGTATACAGATTTGTCAACTCAGTTTCTAAAATCATTCATTAACAATTTGCTGACATAGTTTTGATTGGTTACAGATCAATGCCAAATGTTCCTTGGGAAATGAATTTTGTAAATTCTTATCTTTCTACACCTAACGTTACACTGAGAACACGTTTAAGATGGGAATTATTTATTTCATAACTTTTAAAAACTCAAGGCATTTTGATACTTTTAGTAATCAAGGATGAGCAAAACCATCTCTTCCTTGAGCTTTCCAACCAAATTTAGCAGATTTTGAAGAATACTTAATGACCCGAGTCACATTTCCAAATCACAGACTCTCCCAACTTGTTCTATTGTACAAACTACAAAAAACCTATTTGTGACAGGACAATTTTTATATATGATTAAACCACAGATCAAAGAACAAAATTGCAAAGGAGCTGAATGATTTTGGAGGGAAGATTTATGAAGGAAGATTAACTTATCTAAGCATGGCCAAACAAGGATTAAAGGAACTTGTGCTCATCACATTCAAAGACTTACAGGGTAGAATATTTGAAGGGTAGTATATATTGGAATTGTTAAAAGGAGAAGATGGGGAATATAGGTTTTTTTCTGAATATCGAGAAAATTGAACTAGCTCACCAAACTGTGGAAATTACTCAACTGGACCCTATCTTTTGGGTCATATAAAATTGGAGTGGACAGAGCCTTGGATGTTGTTCAGAAAGGAATCATTCCCTGTGTGTAGTGAGATGAGGTAGACATCTCACACTGGCTTTATTCCATGAGAAAGGAATGCAGTGGGGAATATTTGAAAAACCAACCTTGGCCAAGCATTTGTTGAAAAACAAAAAGTCACAAGCTTGGACTGTGGCCTCGATAGAAAGGGCTTCCCATTCCCAAGAAAGCAGCTGTGATGTTTAAAATCAGGGTAGGACCTTTGTGATGTAATTATTTATTAATTTTAAGCTCCTCAGACAACACTGCACCTCAGCAAAAACGACAACAATTGTGGCACCCAGACCAGCATGGTATACGCAAACCAGGAAAGAGTAGCATTTTTTCAAAAAAAAAGCTTTCAAAGGATCATGAGATAAAAGGCAATGAAGAAAATAATTCCAGGTACAGCAAAGAACAATCATGACCAACAGCAGTCTGTATGTTTGCACTGCAGGGTTGGGTCTTTGGGTCCCATATTGGCCTTTTCAGCCCCACTTCACATGCAGTAGCAGCTTTTTTGATTACCTTCAGATAATAATAATACTAATAATTATGGTATTTGTTAAGCACTTACTATGTGCCCGACACTGTTCTAAGCACTGGGGTGGATACCAGCAAATTGGTTTGGACACAGTCCCTGTCCCATGTGGGGCTCACATCCATTTGGAGATGGAATGAGTAAGGGATACACTAAAAGAGAAACAAATAAAGTGCCTCCGGAACTAAAACTGAAATAAAAGGAAATGCGGACTAGAGTGTGCACAACTGGGCTTCCTCAGAAGCATTCCAGAAGAATCCCTCCACCCACTCTCCACTGGTGGTATGTTACCACCAGAATGGTGGAGCAAAGGGGGAATTTTTCCTGAATCCTGAAAAATTAGAGTTCAGGCAAGCCGGCTTTAGTGAATATGAGAGAGGCAAGGAGTGAATTCCCAGCAGAGCACACTGGGGAAGAAATTCTCCTGCCAAGCATTCCCTGACCTTTCTTCTACCACGTATTCCCTGACCTTACTTCTCCCTCACTCTGCTGAGTCCCATCTGCCCTCAAAGAGCTCCTGCCTAGCCAGGTTTGTTCATGGGAGGAACATTTTAGGAGCAAATGTTCTTCTCTCCCATCCTGCCTGTTTCCTCTTTTTCTTCTCTCCCCTCTCTCCCCACCTAATGGACCAGGGGTCATTCTTTCCTCTTGGTAAACCTACCAATACCTTGTCTATTCTCTCCACAGTCACATGAGGAAAGATTGAATCAGGCAAACTCTTTTATTTAATAATGATGAAGAGGAGGATGAGGAGGATGATAATAATAATAACAATGATTGTGACATTTATTAAGCACTTACTATTTGCCAGGCATCGTACTAAACATTGAGGTTAATACCAGCAAATTGGGTGGACACAGCCCCTATCCCACATGGGGCTCACAGTCTTTATCCCCATTTTACAGATGAGGTAACTGAGGTATTAAGAAGTGAAGTGACTGCCCATGGTCAAACAGCAGACAAATGGCAGAGCAGGGATTAGAACCCAGGTCCTTCTGTCTCCCAGGCCTATGCCCTCTTCACTAGGCTACACTACTCATAAATTAGTGGAAAAAGCACAGGCTTGGGGGTCCTAATCCCAGCTCCACCCACCGTCTGCTGTGTGACCTTGGGCAAGCCACTTACCTTCTCTGTGCCTCAGTTACCTCATATGGAAAATGGGGATTAAGACTGCGAATCCCAAGGTGGACACCCTGATTACACTGTATCTACCCCAGCGCTTAGAACAGTGCTTGGCACATAGTAGGTGCTTAACAAATGCAATTACTATTATTATTATTACTATTATTATTACTTCCCTATACTAATTGTGGTATTCATAAGTGCATACTACATACCAAGCACTGTCCTAAGCGCTGGAGTAGATACAAGATATTCGGATCAGACACAGAGACTGTCCCAACCGGGGTTCACATTCTAAGCAGGAGGGAGAACAGCTAATGAATCGCCATTTTACAGATGAGGAAACTGTGACAAAGAGAAGTTAAGTGACTTGCCCAGGTTAAATAGGAGGCAAATGAGAAATAGTGTGGCCTTCTCGATAGAGTATGGGCCTGTAAATCAGAAGAACCTGTAAAATGGGGATTAAGATTGTGAGCCCTATGTGGGACAGGGACTATGTCCAACCGGATTAGCCTGTATCTACCCCAGCACTTAGAATAGTGCCGGGCACACAGTAAGTAGATAACAAATGCCATATTTAAAAGGGGGGGGAGGGAAGAGCCAGAATTAGAACCCAGATCCTCTGACTCCCAGTCCCATGGTCTTTCCACTGAATCATGCTGCTTCTCTGTCACCCTCTAATTCAGTTTCCTCATCTCTAAAATGGGGGCAACATATTCTTCAATCCTTCTCCTCGATTGAGCGAAATGACATCGATAAGGCATCAGGAGAAAGCCACCTCAGGCTCTTAACGCAATTGATCCCCCTGTGCAGACAGTGGAGGTGGAGGGACACAGAACACAAAGACATTTTCTTCTACTTCAGTTTGTTTCTTGATCTGCATATCCAGGCACTTAGAAGTCCGAAGAAGGAAATTGAACCCAAGGGAGTGGGGAGATGAATCACAAGCAAATGTACAGCTATAACTCCAGTCAAAAGATAATGGTTTCCCTTATAGGGAAGCCTTCAACAGTGTCACTGTTTTCAACAGACACCAGTTTCCAGGTGGGTAATGCTTGTAGACCTAAAAGTGAAATTGGGTCAGAAATTGAAATACAATTGAAAACATGCACCGACTCCCTCTCAAAAAAAAACCCCTAAGCCGCAAGGTAGCTTTCTCTTTTAATATTCTTTTTTGCTAATAAAAAGAGAGAAAAGCAGTGTCCAAAAATATATCATTTTAATTGCCTCTCCTCAAAAGATGGATATTTGTAATGACAGTTTCAGGCGCATTTTGGTGATGCAATCCTTCCATTCATTCCCACTCCCTTCAGATTTTGAGTTTTTCAAATCTGTTAAATTCACCTAGTCCCGCTCCATTTCCACGGGCAATACCGATTAAATTCCTGAAGACAGGCAATTCATCCGCTGAAGTGTTTTGAGAGGCACAGGGCTCTCTTCCTTTCCTTCACCCCCCCAAATATTAAAAACATTCCATCCCTCTCCTAATGTTACAATGTCTTCATGCAGATGAGGAAACTGAAGCTATAACAGCTTTTCTATTATCATCATCATCGTTTTTATTTTAAAACTGCAGCCATTTTTCAGAACTCTCTCCCAAGCTGTCAGCTCAGAGTGCAGGCTGACCAAGTTACTTCTACAGGCAAAATTTCCAGGCTCCATCTCATGTCAGCAAAGGAAAGGGAAAAAAATAAATCCCAATGTAATTGAACTTGAAATTCTACAATTAGGTTAGAGGAGCGCTTTCTCCTGGAATTCTGCGGAAGGTTATCTTTTTGTAAGCTGTATAACTAGGAAATGAAACGGATCATCAGGAAAATTCTTTAGGCTGTTTTAATTGCCTATCAAGAAAATGTTTTCCTCATCTATCCATTCATTGAAGAAAAAAAAAAACCCAGAAAGTGATTTGATCTATGAAACAAGAAGACCTGGGGCAATAGAAAATGACTTGTAAGTTGATATAGAAAGTTAGGAGAAAGAGGGAATTTTAAACAAGATGAGTGTTATGGATTGAATACCAATTACTTTAGTAAGGCCACATGCCTTATGCGGGAGAGAAAGTAACTCTGTGTGTGTGTGTGTGTGTGTGTGTGTGTGTGTGTGTGTGTGTGTGTGTGTGTGTGTGTGTGTCTGTGTTTTTCTGTATGTGTTTGGACACATCCACTATATTTAGTAACTGGGCATGAAATGAAAATATCAAACTTCATAAAGCGTTTCCTTTATTTAGATTGTATGGTTGCTACCTGATCAGATGGGTTGATGAAACACCTTTAATGCTGTCAAAGCTCAATACTCTCAATACTCCAACACTTGTTGAGCAGGAAAAACACCACAAAAGTGAGGCATGGTGAGCTTTAATGATCAAATTTCATCTGGGTGCAGATTATGTACAAACACACACATACACACACAAATGTAAATACGCATGTGTGTGCATACATTCAGAACTTGTATTAGCTATAAAACTATAGTTGGAGTCAGTATTATGACAAATTTAAGTGACCAAAACCAGGAGATAATGCATTTAAATGCCATTGAAAATAAGTATGTGTGCACTTGACCTTATAAAAACAGAAGAGCAATGTAGCCTAGTGGAGAGATTTGAGATACAGTATGGCACTGTGTGCATGAAAGGGTGCTTAATAAATATAATTTAGTTTGAGGAACAAATTGAAGTCAGGAAATCTCAAGAGTCTGGCTCTACCACTACTTTCATTTAACTGAGTTTATGTAGGCATAAGGAGTAATTTCTCTAGGATTTCTCTGGATAGGCGTTTAGGGTAGGCCAAATTCATTGGATAATTGTTCAATTTTCTCCTTCACTTTATGGAGAGACGTGACTTTGGGTAAAACAATTACATACTCTTTGTGCCTTAGTTTTCTGCCAATCAAAGAAGAGTATTACTACTTTCTCCTATCTCATGGCTATGGAGAGTTCAGGAAAGGAGTCGGAGGCATGTGGAATGGGCTAGAATATCATAGAACATAACACTACCACTCCTAATGGGAAAGAAATCCTAAATACCAAACTTAGGCAGTATAAATCAATGTTGCGAAAAGAATATTGCATTTTCTTGATATGACTGAATATGTTTGTGAAGTGAATGATAGCAACGTGGACTAGTGAGAAGCAGCATTGCCTACCAGTTAGGGCATTGGCCTGGAAGTTAGAAGGATTAGACGGACCAGGGTCCTAATCCTGGCTCCACCACTTGTCTGCTGTGTGACCTTGGTAAAGTCACTTCGCTTCTCTAGGCCTTAGTTACCTCATCTGTAAAATGAGGATTAAGACTGTGAGCCATATGTCAGACAGGGACTATGTCCAATCAGATTAACTTGCATCTACCCCAGTGCCTAGTGCAGTGCCTGAAACATAGTAAGTGCTTAACAAATATCATTAAAAAATAGTTCTGCAATTTCACCTGCAGTTGCCTCAAGGTGTACATTTAAGAACAAAATTAATATTTGAGCAGTGTATTTTTGCAGGGCTTTCATAAGTGGTTTTAAAACATGCGCACCCCGGTGCAGGTTGGCATGGCAGTTCCACACAAACCTAAGGAGTCAATCCGATTCGCTAATGCACTGGTTTATTAGGTCGTGTTCAAGCAAGAATTCATTTCAATACATGAATCATTTCCAAATCAATCCTCTCCAAGCTTAGTAAAGCAGGCTTTCCTCACTGAAGGCTCTATAGAGTCTGGTATTTCAGCACTGACTTTGCCACTTGGCAATTTTTTAGATGAAAAATTAACCTCTCATGTCTGTAATGAGCCTCAAGCAAGCGAGAGCATGGCTCTTTCCTGTCCAACAAACTGCCCCAAAGAAGAAAGCCTGGACTGAATATCTAAATCCTCATATCAAGCCATTTTTAAGTATTTCAAAGAAAAAGGTTGCAGTACTTTGGAAAGAGAAACGATGCAGCTACACGATGGCTACTTCTACTATTCAGTTCAGAGTCAGCAGTTCTGGAGGGAATATTGAGAGTATTAGTTAAGTGCTTACTACATGCCCGACACTACACTAAGCACTGTAGTCTTGCCGTACGCTGTCGAGTCGTCTCCGACCCATAACAATGCCATGGACACATCTGTCCCAGAAAACCCCACCATCATTTACAATCATTCTGGTAGTATAGCTGTAGAATTTTATTGGTAAAAATACAGAAATGGTTTTCAATTGACTCCTTCCGTGCAGTAAACTTGCGTCTCTGCCCTCCGCTGCCTCCCACGCCACTGCTGCCCAGCACAAAGCACTGGAGTAGATACAAGCAAATTAAGTTGGACACAGTCCATATCCCACATGGGGCTGACATTCTTAATCCCCATTTTACAGATGAGTAACTGAAACAGAGAAGTGAAGTGACTTGCCTGAGGTCATACAGCAGACAAGTGGTGGAGTGGGGATTCAAACCCAGGTCCTCTGACTCCCAAGCTCATGCTCTATCCATCAGTCCATGCTGCTTCTGCCTCTGGCTTGCCCCAACCCTCTTTTTCCCTTGTTAGAAACATTTATTACATAATCACCTCTATTAGGCAAATGCCCTGTATTATTTCTTGCTAGTTTGAAGTTTACCTTACTATTGCCATTATGCTTTGCATTTACAGGTTGTCTCTATTAGGAACAATTACCTGCTGAGTTCATGACCTTTAAAGTTGCTGATCCCACCATCCCCTCAGCATTCTTATGTGCATAACTGTTGTTTTAGGGATTTGTTATTGATGTCTCTATATGTTGCCAACTTGTACTTCCCAAGCTCTTAGCACAGTGCTCTGCACACAGTAAGTGCTCAATAAATACGATTGATGGATGGATGGATGTATTCACTCATTATTTACATCTACTTTCATGTTCCTTTAACTCTTGCTTATTTGACCATTTTTGTCATCCCCCATTATATGTAAGTTCCTCCAGAGCGGAGATTGCATTTTAGAGAAACAGCATGGTATAGTGGATAGAACACAGGCTTGGGAGTCAGAAGGTCATGGGTTCTAATCCTGACTGCCACTTGTCTGCTATGTGACCTTGGGCAGGTCCCTTAACTTCTCTGTGCCTCAGTTACCTCATTTGTATAATGGGGATTAAGACTGTGAGCCCTATGTGGGACAGGGACTGTGTCCAACCTGATTACCTTGAATCGACCCCAGTGCTTAGAACAGTAATTGACACATAGTAAGTGCTTATCAAACATCACTATTATTATTATTATTATTATTATTTATTATTATTATTATCATTATTATTATTATTATTATTATTCTACTTCCCTGAGTTCCCCAAGCAAGCAGTGTGGCTTAGTAGAAAGAGCGCGGGCTTGGGAGTCAGAGGTCATGAGTTCTAATCCCAGCTCCACCACTTAAAAGCTGTGTGACTTTGGGCAAGTCACTTCACTTCTCTGTGCCTCAGTTACCTCATCTGGAAATGGGGATTAAGACTGTGAGTCCCATGTGGATTTACCTTGTATCTCCCCCAGTGCTTAGAACAGTGCTTGGCACATAGTAACCACTTAACAAATACCATTTTTTTTAAGTACAGTGCTCTGCACACCATGATGATAAATAGAATCATCAATCCCGATATCAATCCTGAAATTCTCCCCCTTTTAGACTGTGAGCCCACTGTTGGGTAGGGACCGTCTCTATATGTTGCCAACTTGTACTTCCCAAGTGCTTAATACAGTGCTCTGCACACAGTAAGCACTCAATAAATACAATTGATTGATTGATTGATTGATTGATTGATTAAAGGTTTCAGAGAGAATTCCTATTTTTGCCAAAGTCGGGTTTGGATGACTATCGTGGCAAAAACAAAATCCTAAAGCAACCACCTTAATCCCTGTGTGATTCACGAGAATTCCCAGTGGAGACAGAGCTCAAATGTCTGATGATGGAGTGTCCTGTCATAAGCAATGGATGAGCCCTGGTCCTGAGATTTCAAAAAAGAACCTCAACCTCCATTGAGAGTCAGGTGCCAGTTCAAACCTTTAACCGGACTGAGGTGGTGAAGAGAAGCCAATCCTTATGTTACCCATACGCAGGGGGGGGCCGACAGGAAAGGGAAAAATGGAATGAGGCTAGCATGGGCTGGAGTAGGGGGGAAAGGGCATCTCTAGCTATTTCTCAAAGCGTGTGGGTAGGTTTGGCTTCCTAGAGTAAACTCATTCCATGAGACAGTTAAGGGAGACAGACAAAAACCAAAACAATTAAACGGTAAAAGAGCAGTCGGCCACTCTGCTCCTTTTTTAAAAAATGGTATTTATTAAGCACTTAGTATGTGCCAGGAACTGAACTAAGACCTGGGGTAGATACAATTTAATCAGGTTGAGCACAGTCCCGGTCCCAGTGGGGCTCACAGTCTTTATTCCCAGTTTACAGATGAGGTAACTGAGGCACAGAGATGTTAAGTGACTTGCCCAAGGTCACATAGCAGACAAGTAGCGGAGCTGGGATTAGAACCCAGATCCCCTGACTCCCAGGCCCGAGCTTCTTTCACTAGGCCACTCTGCTTTTCGGAAGATGAGAGCCATGAGGGTGGTGAAAGTCATCAGTAGGCAAATATGAGAAAGATAAATTTATCTCTGAGGGTCAGGAGAGAGAGTTAAGCTTATCTAAATGTATCAGAACTTCAAATAAGGTGAGACTCAGATTTATAAGAAACAAACGAGTCTTCTCTGGGAGCAGAAGAAGTTCTTTGTCAAACCACCCATGCAAAGGCAGCTAAAAATCTAGACAGCTTCTGGATGGAAACATATATCTTGCGTGGGAAGCCAAGATTAGAAAGAGATTCCCCAGACCCGAAACACTTTCAGTGGCTTTCGTTTCTTAACAAACGCACTTATCTCTGAGCAGTGTCAGCTGGACGGCAAGGATTTAAATTCAAGAGCTCAAGGACTACTGCACCCTCAGACCTCCGAGGCATCGATTCTCCTCAGTCCATCTCACGCAAAGTAGCAGCCTGAGTGCTAACATGCAGTCACCTTACTTGTCTGCGAGGAGGTTATGCCCGCGGAGAGAACTGCAGTTGGGGGATCGCATTGCACAGGCACGCAAGGTTATGCGGGGAATCACGGTGCGAATCAATAATGCTGTCTGGGAAACGGCTTAGGATAAAATATGACGGAGGGTTCATACATCACCCAGGAGGAAGCTTCAATGCTGATTAAATATGGCCGTCTCAGCCATCCTCGGTGCAGTGATAGAGAAGCTTCCTTGTCCTGGCGTGGGCTGTGTCTTCTGAACCAGGGATAGTCAGGTTGCACTTGGAACGCCCTCGGGTCCTGGCCTGCAAAGGCCTTCTTTTGCCTGCCTGACTCTGCCCTCTGAAGGCTAAACACAGTTACAAACCAAGCACAGACACCACAGCCCGGCTCCATGCTCAGACAGCCTTTCCCAGGCCTTCAGGGAGCCGGCCGGCTCCCCGGTGTCCTTATTCGCATTAGAACACTTTGGGCAAAATCATGAGACAGCCCCACTTTTCCCAAAGCAGACCAGAACATCTCTCTCCCCTGCCATTCCAGGGCATGTAACCTTCAAACTCCCTCAGATGCTACAAATGGGCAAAGCACCCAAGTGAAGAGATTTTAAAATCGCAGAATGAGGTAAGGCAACAAGAAAAATGCTTAAATATAGGTTTGGGCTTTCAGTATCTTCTTTTCCTCCCAGGGTAGCCTACTGAGTTTGGAAAACATGTGTTGCCACTTGGCAAAAAGAAATATAACCTGTTTCCGGTATCCCCCTTAACCTCATTCTGCTCTTACTTGTAATCGCTGAGCAGAATAACATACACTGTTCATCTTTCTGCAAAGATACTCAACCGGTTCATTATTATCCACAAGACTTTGGCTTTTGCACAGGCTCACTGTATCCATTCAGATTTAATGTGCCCCATGGAGTGAAACCTGTGGGTGGCTGAGGCATTACCCATCAGTAGCATGGGCAGATTTTTTCCCACGTGTGTGGGTGCATGTGTGTTTGTGGTACCCCAGTGATTAAAGATGTGGGGTCTGAATAACTTGCTGCCTATTCAGTTCAGTTATAAATTTGATTGAAACCATTAGCTAAAGCCAAATGATTTCCATGTGTCACTATTTTGCATTTGGAAAAAAAAATGATGAGATTCTTGGCACACACGGTCAAGATAAATCCCAGTGTAGATAATTTCTAATGTCTTTGGTTGAGTGGCATTCCTTCCAAATAGATATTTTAAGCAGACAGACAGATGCTAACACATTGACTATTGGTTATACTTCCTGCTCAGTTATATTATGCATGCAGTCAGATTTCCCCAGTGTACTACTCCATGGCACTTTAGGAGGGTCACTACCTCTTTCAGACGCTCAACAGAAGTAATTCATTGAATGACAGAGAACTAGTTACTGCCCCTCTCTGAGGATTAACTTTGACAATCGATAAAGCTAATGAATACCAAGTATTCTGTACCACATATATAACTATTATATTCTTCCCTTAGGAAAGAAGCCTCTTAAAGTGAATTCTCTAGAAGCAGGAAGTTGTATTTAATGGTGGTTACTGTTATTCAGAGGCCTCTTCTCCATTACCATTAAGGGCAGCAAATACAGAGGGTTCTGTAGTTAAAATTGAATCTCAAGAGTGGCTATTCCCCAGCTTTTCAACTGAAGTTCATTTGATCAGAAGAGTAATGTTTTTTGTTTCCTTTAGAAAAAGCACAAAGGTAAAATAAATTGCTTTTTTGAAAAAATTTCCATTCTCTCCATCTAAAAACTCCAGCCTGTCACTGGTCTTTCATCCAAAGGTGCCACACCAATGTTGCTATTGCAGTTCATCAAAAAAAAATCATAATAATCAAGCATATTTATTGAGCACTTACTCTGGGCAGAGCAGTGTATTAAGCACATGGGAGAGTACAATATAACAATTTAGCAGACGTATTCCCTGCCCACAACAAGCTATCCCCCAAACCCTGGAACTGTAAAATCAGCCAATCAATTGTATTTATTATGCACCTACTGAGTGCTAAGTAGTGTATTAAGCACTTGAGAGTACAGCAATACCAAGATAAGACAAATTCCCTTCCCCTTGAAGAGTTTACAGTTTAATGGGGGATTACAGTCAAAAATGATGTGCAGTGGCACTGGAGGAAGAATAAGGATACCATGAGAAATAGTACAAATATATTGGGATGAAATCCCTGAATGAATAATTAAATGTAACAAATCAGTGTATCTTCTTTCCACCCCACTATTTTCGTCAGGAGTAATCTGCTAGGCCTTTATTCCAGAAAAAGTTACAGAGTGGCTAAGAATTCATATTCCAGCTCATGAAACCTGTTGCTTTGACCCCGCACATCCCAGCATTACCTGGAAAAGTCAAGGCTCTGGTTATATTCTTTCACCCCCTGAATGTTTTGCAGTCACCAGGCAGAGCCTGCTGTGGAAACATGTAAAGAATTCCTGAGGTTTCTCTCGCTTCCTTTCCTAGAAACTGATGCTTGCACACGGTCCATTAAACTGTTCATATGGAAATTATTCTAATTGAAAGATAAAATGGCATGGAAAATATTAAGAAGTGATTGAGAGAAATGGTATGTTTAATGGCTCACTGGATTTTATCACTTGTGAATACAATGAAAACTAGGAGATTAGTGCATTAGCCCACTGAGAAAACTGATGCTCAGTCACCTGTTTTTTATATTTTCAGGCAGAAAAATGAATTTTAAAACATAAATATATATGTACAAAAATTAGGTTACATACGGACACGAGATATGTTTTATTTGTCTTACACTTGGAAATGCAAGAGCTCATTCTATGCATTCATGTACACGTGTGTATGAATAATCTATAGATAGACACATTGTATATATGTGTGTGTGTGTCTGTTTTAAAGTTTTTCTTCCCCTTCAAATGACTTTCCAGTTCTGAGGTTCCCCCCTCCCTTTCTTTCTCTCTTTTGCTTAAAAAAAAATAAAGTTTTCTTTCAAGTCCTCTACAGTTACAGTGTTTCGGCCATCAAAGTCCCCTACCAGCCATTTTCATTTACCTTGTGACTCTGACCCTTTGTGAGGCTGAGCATTTTCAGAGTAAACTGATCCTGAAGGTCCCCAAGGATGTTATTCTCATTTATTCACTCAGCCCTTTGAATGGAACAGCCTTCACTTGGCAGCAGTTCAGCAGACTCAGATTCAAAGAGCACACAATGCTTTTTCTTCCAAGGGCCTTTCAAAATAAGGCCCAAGGTTTGTCAGGGAGTTTTAATGGCTGTCAGTCATTTAGCATGTTACATTTCATTCGTGGCTGCCAGTGGATGTGACGAGACGAGGAGGAATAAAAGAAAAAGGCAGACAATAATGGTAAGGGGTAATCTCCAGGGGCTTTTGTAATGTGACGTATTCTGGAGCATTTTCCTCACTGCCATTACTTATGTTGGGGGAGTTGATAGCCTTCTGAAGCGGAGCCCCTCTTTAGCCCGGTAGAGAGCTTCGGAGCCAAGGGGTTTACAGAAACCCAGGGAAGGTCTGTAACGTGGGGCTCTGGGCCTAAACAGCTGTTCAGTGAGGATCCACTCTTCCACTCCAGGTGGATGACGGAGAACATTTCAGAGACATCTGCAGGTCCACAGGCAACCATTACCTCCGACAGCTGGCTCTCCTTTTCAGAACTTCAAAATGTTTGGGGACGGTCCCTGGAGATGGGCAATAACACAGAGAAGCTCTATAATAATCTCTGGAGACAGGAAGGAGGGAGAATGGAGGCAAAGGCTCATGACTATGTACCACTCACTGTACCTGCCAACTGGTGTGTCACAAACGGGCTAAAATTACTGGCTGGCCAATTATCTGATTAAAGAGATCCTTTCATTTGAGTTTTTTCTTTAAAAAAAAATCCAGACGGAAAGCAAAGCCTCTAGTAAGTTACTATCCCCCCACCCCCACCCCCCTGGGCAATGATCAACAGTAAAGAAAGAAAGTTGGGGGGGTGGGGGAAGCAGGGAGAGAGAGAAAGGGGGACACAGAGAGAGAGAAATTCACATCTTTGAAACTGGCTACAAGCCATAAATCGTAAGAATTGTTGTACTGGGGGACTTTTCCTGTTCTATTTCTGTGCTAACATCACTTGCTTGAAAGAATTAGGCATCTGAAGTCATCTTACTTATCTGTTCCCATCTTTTTTTAAGGGCTACCTCCCTGATTGCATTTTTTTTTTAGATTAGGTGAATCAATTAAACAAGAGGCTGGAAGTCTGAAAAGCATTCCAGATTGCATTGGCTTACAATAGCACTGAAATCCTTTTGAATTACAGAGCGTATTACGTGTGTTTCTGTCAGTTTACATCAAAAATACCTCTTTACGGCTCAGTCTCGACACCGGCCTTTGGGGCTTGAAAAATAAACGTATGATGTGAGGGTGTCTCCCCACCCAGTTAATGATGTGCCATGGTAGTTATGGGGCCCAGGATGAGGTGGAGGAAGGTTAACTGATCTAGCCATTCAGTGGCTCGCTGGCTCACAGAGCAGAACAGCACGAAGCGCATGACTGTAACCTGATTTTCCAATACATTCCAAATGAACTTTTGGGGTTTCATTAATAATGTTTCCAATGTTTAAGCTTTTTCCTGTTTGAGTCACCAAGCAAGTCATTTCAAACTCGAAGAGTCAGCAAACTGCAATGCATAGGCCTGAGCCGGAATCAAACACAGAAACCAACCTACCCACTTTAGACTCTAGCTTGGGCCTGTGGTTTACAAAGAGGCCGAACGCAGCTTTTGTCCCTCTGTAAACGGATTCTTTCTCTTTACCCTCATCCTCTCTATTTTTTTTTTCCAAAGTGTATATGCAGGCAATGCCAAAAATCTAATGAGAAGGCGGTGGGTTAAGGATTCACATACAAGGTTGGCATAGTCATGAATTTAAAAAGAACCTGTATATAGTTCCATGCTAATGATGTGCATTTGAATCCCTTCTATTTTGCTTACCATTTTAATGTTGTGTAAATCCTCAAGTTCAGCTTGAGGATTTCTTTATTTTCCAATACTGTTCTAGTAAAACGTATCGTAGGAGCTTCTTAGGTTTCTGTAGATCAAGGTAATCCACACACTGAGGCTAAAACTTAAATTTTTTCCAGTAGGTGAGATTTTTGTTTCAGGAGAGGCTTAGGAAGGCAAACACCTGCCACTGGCCTCTATAGTCAAGAGACAGGTAGGTAAGCTGGGAAACATGTTCTGGAGGAAAATAAAGTTGTTTCTCTCTCATCAAAGCTCCCATTATTCCAGCAAATGATCCGAGGACCGGAAATGACTGCAGCAACAATAGTCTGGAGGAAGGATTTCATTTTCAATCTGCTTGCTCCTCTCTCTGCTATCTGCTTCATCTTTAAAGTAGAAAGATGAAAGGCAGTATGATGGAGGGGAAATGGGAAACAAAGATGAGAAACATCGTTGCCTAGAGCTGTGTGGGTGTGGCTTAGGTTTTAAGGATCTGCGATTCTTTCCGACTCCAAAATAGCCTGAGTGGGAATGTCAAATAAGGGACTTTGATGGCTGAAGGAGAAAAATCTCTCCCAAATACATAGGTTTAGCAAGTAGCAATTCCTGAGTTCAAACCCAAGTGCTTTCAAAGTGATCTTTCATTGGGCCATATCTGCAAACTTGAGCTTTCCAATGGCTAATGGGAGAATGATTTATTTTTGACTATGGTTTATAGATGAACTGGAAATATGTTGAGAGTGCTACTTTCTATCTTATAGTAGAAGGTTCACCAATTTCAATACTGTTTTATGTATGGGGGTGAGTGTTAATCCCCAGGATTCCTTATCATTTTTTCAAAGCATTTGGACAGAGAAACTTGAAATTAGCTTTCTCCTTTGCACTGAGTGTTGACTACATTCTGCGTGTTGAAGCATTAGTTAAGGATTTTATCAACACAGGACCTTCACAGCAACTGAAATGGGAAATCTGAAAATCTGGCAACAGCTGAAACTTTTCATTTTGAAATGTTTATTTTTTGTTGTTGTTATAATGTATAATTACTGTACTCCATACGGTGTGTCTGTGCCTCTGGTTTGGATTAAGTATTCTACTTTCCCCATTGTGATTTAGAGACGCTTTTAGTGACCATTTTATGAAGTGCAGTGGTTCCATGTGTGTTTGTATATGTGGGTCTGTTTTGTGTGGGGGATGATGGGGAAGAATGCCACTTATAGAAGAACTTATTACAAGTTAGGATAATATACATTTTCCTGGGGGGAAAAAAAACAGAATTCTGGGGGGAAAAGAATTAAGAATTTTTATTTCTAAAAGCTCTGCATACTTTTATTTTCAAAAATCATGATGTACACCCATCATAAAATGGACTTTATGATGAGTAAAGTTACTAAAGTAAGCCATCTTTGGCAATATAATATATAGATTTCAACATAAAACTATGAATAAGTATTTGATATTGCCATAGTTCAGACAACTAATTAGAGTTTCTAAATAAAATTGGGACATGCTGAGCTCTGAGGAACTGAGCCATGGGAAAGAATGCCTATGAGGAGAAAAGCAAGGATAGGAGTTTTAGCAGAACCGGTGCATCCACTGTGGTATCGTGGTTTATGAATTCTAGAAAAGCAGACTTTCAGTCAAAAATGGTATGGGTGCAAAGGAATTCCATTTCAAAGGGTAGCAACAGTATTATATACAAAAAATGATGGTGGAGTTTTCTGTCAGGAACTATGTATGGACCTCAAGACTAAACTTTTAGAACTGGAAACATAGGAATTAGTCATAGTGCTAGGGGCTTGCCTAGTGTGTGTGTGTGTGTGTGTGTCTCTCTCTCTCTCACACACACACACACCATTCATATTTCTTTTAGGCATGAAGTGTGCAACAAGTGAAGATTGGGAAAGCGTGCAGCACACTGTGAAGTGTTTATATGGTCTTGGCCCACGTTAGTAAGTGTTAATAAGCGTTTTGGGAAGTTCTAAGATACACACACATAGCAGAGCTATGAAATGTCCAGGTCCAACACTAGGAATTTCTGATGCAGAAAACACGCTTAATTCAAGCTACCGTCAATGTTTCCGAATTAACGTAACGAAAGATTTTTTTAATGTACGGTTGGTCAGTTAGGCTCAGGGCTCAAATAGGGAACATTTTAACTCTTTCCTTGCTGCCATTCTGAGGCCAGGTAACTAAAGCTAACCTCTGATAGCAGAGGACCTCAAAGGTGTCAAGCACCATAAGTGGAAGTCACCAACTCAGAGGTTGTGAGGGAGTGGAGTTCGTGAACTTTACCAAATAAGCCATGGCTGGGCTCCCATCACTGAAGGCTCAGCTGCCTAACTGTGCAAGAAAGGGGTAGTCAGCTCTACTAGGATGTGTTTTTTTCACTGGGCATTTGGGGTAGACCACAGTTGAGGAAATAGGAAACGTTCTTTCCACATTGCACAGCTGTCTGGATAGAGCAAAATGCAATGACAGGCAAAGCGGTCTGGCACATGTGTGCGGTGTCAAAGTGTGAGTACTATGACGTGAGTTTACATGAATGTGGGTCTCCAGAAAAAAAAAAAATTAATGGAATTTATTAAGCGCTTACTACGTGCAGAGCACTGTTCTAAGCGCTGGAGAGGTTACAAGATGAACAGGTTATCCCATGGAGGGGGGCTCACAGTCTTCATCCCCATTTTACAGATGAGGAAACTGAGGCCCAGAGAAGTTAAGTGACTTGCCCAAAGTCACACAGCTAATTGGCGGAGCCGGGATTTGAACCCATGTCCTCTGACTCCAAAGCCTATGTTATCCCATGGGGGGTGGGGGGCTCACAGTCTTCATCCCCATTTTACAGATGAGGAAACTGAGGCCCAGAGAAGTGAAGTGACTTGCCCAAAGTCACACAGCTAATTGGCGGAGCCGGGATTTGAACCCATGTCCTCCGACTCCAAAGCCTATGCTCTTTCCCACTGAGCCACGCCGCTTCTCCAGAAGAGTCTGGGCAGGTAGAGGTGACAGCTTCAGTTAAAATACATAGCCGTGCTCCTACATGCCGAGCACAACATTCTGTGATCACCACCCTATATTAATGCTCATCCCAATTTATCTGATATATTTCCAATGCTATTTGCACTCATGATGAAGTCATTATAGTGTCTTCTATGTAACTTGGCTATGTTGCCATTTTGTAGGAAGTAGCTCTAAGGGTGCAGAGCAATACATATTTTTTTAAATTTCAACTCGAGAAGCAGCATGACCTAATGGATAGAGCATGAGCCTGGGAGCCAGAAGGTTCTAAACCCCGCACCGCCACTTGCCTGCTGTGTTATCTTGGGCAAGTCATTTCATTTCCCTGTGCCTCAGTTACTTTATCTGTAAAATGGAGATTAAGAATGTGATCCCCTTGTGGAACAGGAACTGTGTCCAACCTGATTAGCTTGTCACTACCCCAGTGCTTAGTACAGTGTCTGGTACATAGTAAGCACTTAAATATAATTAAAAAAAATAAATAAAAACCTCTTGGGAAATATTCCCTGATGCCCTTTAAAACGTCATGTCATTTCAAAGCTCTATTTTAGAGATTATCTTTTCTTTTTTGCATGTGTTCCATTAAACCATTTTGAAATTTATGCTGGCTGTTGCACTATACTTTCATATATTATTGTATATTTAAAATTAAAGGGTTCATTGCTTTGGGAATTATAGAGACGCTATAAGGATTGTAATGAGTCATTCCACAGAGTGCCCAAATTATAGTAGTGACAGTAGGATAAAGAACTTAATTCAGACCTCAAAACAACAACAGACCTTAAAATATCAACTTTTTTTCTGCATTAGCATTTTCTGCGTTAGCCTGAGCACCCACTATGGGGGAAATACTTAAGAAAAAGCACTGCTGAATTCTAAACCCCATGAGATTAGCTTGTCTTTCATTCTTTCCATCTCTGAGGGTTCAGAAGGAAATTCTGACATGATGGCAGCAAAATTTCATCTAAAAATGAGAGGGGTAAATCTGCCAGGCAAAGACCAAGTCTTCCTTCTGTTCTAAACAGGATTCCATACATTGGTGAGTCTATAATACTAAAATAGGAGCAAAATTTGTCAGATTCAAGCAGGGTCACCTGTTTGGATCATTTATTCCATTCCAAAACTCATATGCAGTCCCATGAGCTTCAAATCTCAACCAGCTCTGAGATCTGGGAAATTGACTGCTATATTTACCTAGTTCATGATTAATTTTAACTGAAGTTTTACACAATTTCTTATTCTCCCCTAAAGACTCACTGTTTTATGATTTTCATAAAATTCAGTTTGCTTCTCACTTTATCTCCAAATTTTCTATTCCTTATATTCATTCAATCCTATTTACTGAGTGCTTACTGTGTGCAGAATACTGTACTAAGTGCTTGAAAATCTATGCATTTGCTTTCATACTACTTTGTATTATGAGCTTTATGAATTGTTGTTTTGACTACTTAAAGTGAAATGTAAACTAATGTTATATATTGAGAGTTTCCAAGGGAGAATTACTATTGTCCTAATATCGCACATTTAATGTTAATTTACCCACCCACCCACCCTCCATTTGATTTTATAAGGCCCCTTCATCTTTTTTAATATATCTTCAAGTATATCTCTTCTATATATTTTCAAGACTATGCCTGCCCTGACTATCTATTCCAGAGCTTAATATATAGTAAAGTATTTAACAAATACCATAATCATTACTATTATTGTATTATTATTATCTCCCTACAAAGTTATTCTGATTTCTGTAGATCAGGGAGAGATGAAGGACCAGGTGGAAACAACAATACGTGTTTTTACCAATATGAAGCATCATTTCCTAATTTAATATTATTTTAATTTTATTGGCTCATACACAATTATATTCTACTGACTAAATTAATCTCTAGAATAAGAGGCACTTGAAAAGAGATACTTGCTCTTTCACACCACCAGAGTACAAACTAGAGCAATCCTGCACTGTCCTGGAAGATTGACTTATTTCTCAAAAAGTATCTTCCACACCATCTCCTCCTACAGTCTTACCCAACTAAATCCTTATTTTTTTTCTTCTCACATTCCCTTCTGCATCACCTTTACACTTGGATTTGTGTCTACCGACTCTGTTATATTGTATTCTCCAAAGCACTTAGTACTGTGTTCTGCTTACATTAAGCACTCAGTAAATATGATTGATTGATATGTACCCTTTATTCACCCCATCCTCATTCCCACAGCACTTATGTACATATCCATAATTTATGTATTTATATCTCCTCCTCTACACTGTAAGCTCCTTGTGGGTAAGGAAGGTTTCTACCAAATCTGTTTTATTGTACTCTCCCAAGCACTTAATTCAGTGCTCTGCACATGGTGAGCACTCAATAATTACCATTGATTGATTGAAGGTTCTGAGAAAATTATCTAGATTGATTTTTTTTATAGAATCTGAACCGGAAACATTACTAACCATTAATGATCATGTTTTCTGTGAGCCCATTGTTGGGTAGGGGCCGTCTCTATATGTTGCCAACTTGTACTTCCCAAGCGCTTAGTACAGTGCTCTGCACACAGTAAGTGCTTAATAAATATGATTGAGTGAATGAATGTTTTCCTTATTTAGATGACTATAGGAATACTATAGGCAAACAAACTGAGGCTGGAATGTTATCCCTCAGCTGTTTATAAGAGAGAAATTACCATTTTTAACTTGTGTCTACTGTACCAAGTGCTTAGTACAAAATATTACACCCTGTGGATGCTCAATAAGAAACATTAGAGTATTATATATATATATATATATATATATATATATATATATATATATACACACACAAGTAAGTATATATAGAGTATAAAGGCACTGGTGAAATGCTTACTATATGCCAAGCACTGTACTAAGCACTGGTGTAGATATACCATAATCCCTTAACTTCTGTTGCTTCAGGTTCCTCAGCTGTAAAATGGGGATTCAATACTTTGTCTTCTTCCTACTTAGACTGTGATTGCCATGTGGGGCAGGGACTATGTCTGACCCAATAAATTTGTATTTACCCTAGCACTTAAGAAGAGTGTTTGACACATAGTAAATGCTTAACAAATACCATAATAATAATAATAATGCCAGACACAGTCCCTGTCCCACATGGGACACATAGTCTAAATGGGAAGAACAGGTGTTTGAACCCCCATTTTCCCAATGAGGAAGTTGAGGCCAGATAATTTTAATTATTTGTCCAAGGTCACAGAGCAGGCAAGTGGCAGAACCCAGGCCCTCTGAAACCCAGGCCCATGCTCTGCGTATAGCAATCTCAATAAATACCATTGATTGATTGATTGATTCCTCTAGGCCACACTGCTACTTTTAAGTTGAGATAGTCTTGTTTTCTTGAACATCTGTCAGACAACAGCTCTCCCCATATTCAAAGTCCTCCTAAAACCACTTCTCCACCAGAAAGCATTCCTTAATTCATTCCTGCAATCACAACAGTCATCTGGAATGCTTACTAGCTCCTGAAGAGCAGGGATCATGTCTACTAATTCAACTGAATGGTCAAATGCTTAGTATAGTGCTCTACACATAGTAGGCATGAAATGGCTACTTTTGATCAACCAGTTAATTGAAATCTTCCTTTATGATTTTTGTATACATTCCTAACCCAATCCATAGTTTTTCACTTGCCTAGATATATAAATTTCAGGAGGTAAAATCTAAAAGAGGTTCCTTCCAGTTAAAAAACCTTACCTTTTGACAATCTACACTGAAAGGTACATGTTGAAACAATTTAAGAACAATCTGTTCAAATGTTTACAGCACTTATGTACATAGGCAGCGTGGCTTGGTAGCAAGAGCACGGGCTTGGGAGTCAGAGGTCGTGGGTTCTAATCCCGGCTCAGCCACTTGTCAGCTGTGTGACTTTGGGCAAGTCACTTCACTTCTCTGTGCCTCAGTTACCTCATCTGTAAAATGGAGATTAAGACTGTGAGCCCCATGTGGGACAACCTGATTACCTTGTATCTACCCTAGTGCTTAGAACAGTGCTTGGCACATAGTAATCGCTTAACAAATGCCATCATTATTATTATTATTATTATTTATTATTAAATCCTAGTTCCCCTGTTTTAATGTCTATTTTAATGTCTGTCTTCACTTGTAGAATATTATCTCCCTGTGGGCAGAGAATATGTGTGTATGTCTCTGTGTGTGTGTGTGTGTGTGTGTGTGTGTGTGTACCAACTCTATTGTCCAGTACTTTACCAAGTGCTTTCTACAGAGCATTAAACGCTCAATAAACATCATTTATCGATTGAACCCTGTTCTAACCCCAAGCCCACCATTCTCCACTACCCCTGGTCAGGGATAAGAGGGATAATGAGCCTGCACAGACCCTGGGCTTACACATTCATTGTTTATTACATGGGACTGGTGGAAGATTATCGCTCACTTTCTAGCCTTGGCTGGAATACCACGTTATAGCCTCTGAGCTTAGAACCCAAAGTGAATATGGTCAAAGAAAGAGAGGAACCATTCATTCATTCATTCAATCGTATTTATTGAGTGCTTACTGTGTGCAGAGCACTGTACTAAGCGCTTGGAAAGTACAATTCAGCAACAAAGAGAGAAAATCCCTGCCCACGATGGGCTCACAGTCTAGAGGTGGGGTGGGGGGAGACAGATATCAAAACAAGAACCAGAGAGTAGCTATCGCTTTTTCCAGCATCCCCTTATTCAATTATCTTACTATATTTCTTGCAAGCACTTACTATGTGTCATACACTGTTTAAAGCACTGGGATAGCTACAAATTCATTAAGTCAGACACAGTCCCTGCCCAGAATACTGTTCACAATCTAAAGTAGGAGGGAGAACAGGTATTGAATCCCCATTTTACAGTTGAGGAAACTGAGGCACAGAGAAGTTAAGTGACTTGCCCAAAGTCACACTAGGCCATTCTGTTTCTCTATATTGCTGTACTTATTCATTCATTCAATTGTATTTATTGAGCTCTTACTGTGTGCAGAGCACTGTACTCTATTGTACTCTCCCAAGAGCATACGACTGCTCTGAACACAGTAATAATAATAATAACAGTTGTGGTATTTGTTAAGCACTTACTATGTACTAGGCATGGTACTAAGCACTGGAGTGGAGTAGCACTGGAGTAGCTAGCGTAGGACTGTCCTACTAACAGCCATCATGCAGAGTGGATACTCGCTGCCTCCAGGACTCTCAGTTTTATCCCCTCATTGCCTAAGACTGGTGGAAGTGAAGAGAGACCACATCAGGGTGAGGAAGACCAAAGTACATTCTCCACTTGGTGCAGAGAATCACAGGTTCTTTTATTATTCAATTCTTTGTTTATCATAATTGATGCATAAAATGAGGGTCTTTTTTTGGTTCCCTGAATAAAAGCAATAGCTGTTTTGAAAGGTAAGATGTACTATCGCCTGCAGTGATAAAATGGATCACTGGGAGATTTTAAATAAGTGTTTTGTCCAGATTTGTACCAATGTGGTTTGAAATCTTAGGAGCAAAATGCGGATTTCTGTTCCAAGGTCATGAATAATTGGGGATAAAATCTAGGCATTCTACTGTCACCTAGGCAAATTTTGATCTGTCGGGCAAAGATGCTTTAAATATTTGCAAATCACTACAGTGTTCCATCTCACAGGACCTACCCATTCACAGCCCAAAGCACATGAAGAGTTACTGGACAAATTTTCACTGGACAAACTGTGAGAGAATCAAATCCTGTTTTCTTTTTTCTAAATACCATGCTATAAATCCCAGCAAAACTGAAAAGTGGAAATTACACTGAACTCTGACAATCATGGGCAAATAAGTAGCATAGTAATTCTCCCCAATACGGGTCCCGAGATTGGCTTAACTGACTCCAGATCAATATTTCCTCCAGCTCACACCCTTTTTCTCTGTTTTTCAGGACACTGCCCAAGGGTCCAGCCAGCCAGTCTTCAACATCTGATATCATGACTTTTAGAGCCATGGGGAATGCAACCTAGCTGCCAGCTGTGTAAGATTGCTGCTTCTTCCACATTTCAAGATCTTATTCCCAGTATATCTCGTCCCCAGGAAAATCCACCAGATTTCATGGGCCAACTGCCACACTGAAGAGTGACATTTCCTTCTCTTCCAATCTAAGACAGTGAGGATCGAAAACACTGAAAAACACAGCCGCCTACATTCCAGAGATTCGGAAGGCAACAACACATATTTTCTGGCCATGCCAGTTTGCCAAGTTAATTTTTACAGTTGGATTACAATCATAGGTCGCTGACGCAAACTGGAAGTCATCATTTAGTCTCTAATCACCTGCAAAGGCAAATGCTGTCACACAATGCTAAAGGAAATATTATACCATGAACAATTAATCACTATTCTTCCAAACAATTCAGAGTATTCCATATCTGCTCTCTCGCTTGCATTTAGATAGCATTAAGATTTGGAAGCCTCATTCTGAACCCACTCTCCCAAATTCAAAGTTGCCCCCAGAGACAAGGGGTGCCGGTATCACTAAAATTTCTGTGGTTTATAGGCCCATCTTCCAAATATTCAGTCTCCTCAGGCATTAGTTCATTCATTCATTCATTCAATAGTATTTATTTAGCCCTTACAGTGTGCAAAGCACTGTACTAAAAGCTTGGAAGAGTAAAATATAACAATAAACAGACACATTAGCTGACTTTTTTCTCTTATTGAACTTTCCAAGAAAGTTCAGAGCGGAGAATTTCTTAATTTTGTTTCATTCTCTAAACTCTTGAATTAAATGGATCATTTTTTTGTTTTTCCAGAAGTCCTAGGACCACCTTAGATTTGTCTTTCTGACATCTTTGTAACTACAAAAAATAAAATAAAATCAGCAAAGCCAGAAGCTTTAATTCTTCGAGTGTCTTTGTTTCTACTTTCTGTTTCATTAACCTCTCCACAGCTGGGGCAGTTGAAAACACTCTTTCATCACATGCTTAGCAGAAGTTCAAGTATAGCAGAAAACACAGCCAAATTTCTGTCTGCTCCACTCTCTGTCAGTATGTCATGCTTCACTTCTAGCCTAGCTCCTATCTGATGCAGCTGATGGAACAGACAAAGAAATTCTACAACAGGAAAATCTCTTGCTGGGCTCTATCAAGTTGATCAGCCTTGGGGAGCCTAAGACAAGCTAAGACTAGCAAAACAGAAACATTTCCTTGTTCATTTCACCAAACAGGATTCAATGAATTTTCCGCTTCTCTGGACTTTTTGGAAAGAACCTATGAAAATTATTCAAACTCTAGCATGATAAAAGTATTGGAGCATTATTTCCTTCCTTTCTAGCACTGTTTGTTTAGGACTCACCAAAAAGTACATAGAGCAAAATACCTTTTTTTCCCTTATTCTTCTCCTCCTAATCCAGTTCAGTGCAGCATTTTCAACTCAAAGAAAACTTCAAAATCTCCATCTGTAAATTTTGAAGGACTACTTGTGAGGAACAATTTGATGGGGGAAAAATAAATAGTTGTTCCTAGGCAGTGTGGCTTAATGGAAAGACTACCGGATTGGAAGCCAGGAGACCTGGGTTCTAGTCAGCTCTGGAACTTTCCTGCTGTGTTACCTTGAGCCAGTTAGTTCACATCTCTGTGCCTCAGTTTTCTGATAAAATATTTGCTCTGACTCTTGAAATGTGAGCTTGTATGATGCAGATTTTGCCTGATCTGATTTATCTTGTAATTTCCCCAGCTCCTGGAACACAACCTAGAAAGCAATTAACGCCACCATTGCTATTTTTTATTTTAAATTGGAAAATTTCTCAGAGGTAATATTAATTTACTGATGTTACTCATCCACAAAACAGAGGTACAGCAGTAGGTGATGAAACAAAACCCACTCAGTTTTTCCAGAACAAATGTTTTCAGTGCATGTTTTGGATATAACAAGGTAGCGGAATTAGGGAATATTCTTCCAACAATGCCTAGCTTTCTGGATCCAGAACAACACAGTGTCAGGAGATGAGAGTATGTGCCTGCATAAGGAATCAGATATAGGATCAGTGTTACAGCATGCGTTTTAAAAAAAACAAACCAACCAACCAAAAAAAAAAAAAAGAAAAAAACACACACACATGAAATGCAGCCCTGGCATAATATGTGAAATTAGCCTATAATAATTATGGTATTTGTTAAATACTTACTATGTGCAAGGCACTGTAATAAGCACTGGGGTGGGGACAAGCAAATCAGGTTGGACAAATTCCCTGCTCCCTGTTCCACGTGGAGCTCACAGTCTCGATTATCATTTTACAGTTGAGGTAACTGAGGGCACAGAGAAGTAAAGTGACTGGCCCAAGGTCACACAACAAATAAGTGGTGGAGCTGGGATCAGAACTCATGATCCAGGCTCCTGGGCTCATGGTCTATCTTGCTTTGCACATAGTAAGCGCTTAATAAATGCCAACATTATTATTATCCTCTATGCCATGCAGAGACAAAGCAAAAAAATTAATCATATAAACCTCAAACTCCATTTCTCATTCACATTCAGATTCACACTAACTGATAACAGGCAGCGGGGAAGTTGGACATATATTAAGCAAAGACTTCACTGAAAGCACTTGGTTGTTTCATTAACGCATCCCATGGAAACCCCAGTTATCTTGCACGTATTCCAAAATGTTACTACCCTTCAGTGGATCGAATGAATTAACATTGAGAACAGAAGATGATGAGAGGATTAGGTATCTAATTCACTGTACCATGAGGCTTGGCTCAGAGGTTTGGTTAGAGTTCTGAATGCTCTTAGGATCCTTTTCTCACCTTTCATCATAGTAGTCACTCCTGAAAAGTTTCAAAACATCCAACTCCTGGCAAAGATTTACCAGCCTCTATTTCTGTCTCTTAATGGAAAAGGTGATTAAACTTTACAGACACCAGATTTCACGGACACTGGAGAAAAGGTGGGAGAGGATGAAAAAATGGAATGAAAGGACCTGGAAAAGAAGACATTTCATTACCATTCACCTAAACTTTCCAGTGGTCACTAAGGTTGAAGATTTTTAACGGTCAATCCCATAGACTGCTTGGAATTTCTACATCTAAGCGCTTCTACAGTGCTAAGCGCTTAGTACAGTGCTCTGCACACAGTAAGCGCTCAATAAATACAATTGAATGAATCTAAGATCTATTCAGCAGCTCACCTTTCAATCTGCCATGTCACTGAGAGGCTTGGGTACAGCTGTCTGGTCTAGCGGGCATTTTTAAAAGCTGCAAATTCTCAAGCTTGATTTGCTAGTGACTGAACAAAGTTGGAGAAAACCAGCTGACCACAATTATCCATCTCCTTTTCCTAATCTGTAAAAGGAGATAGGCAGGGAGGTCTGGACAGACAGTGGGTAAATACTAAATCCTGACATCAAAATGAATTCAGCTGATGAATTGGAAACACACATTAATGCAGCTGCTAATCTTAATTAGTCAATGAGACAATGTAGCTATAGTCTAGCCTTCTTTTTTCAGTCATTTATGATCCTGTCTTCTTCCAAAATAAATACATATACAGATAGATAGATACATAGATATGTGCACATAATTTCTAAGAATGCATCAGAATTCCCTTGGGAAGGCATTTCATATTGAGTCAGGATGAGTTGGATTGACCAATGAGTTCAATCCAACAGCAGTTACCGTCAGTAACCGCAAGGCGACCCCGTGACTGAGCTTCTGATTTCTGAAGCTCTTTAAAATAAATGTTCAGTATATTATGAATGGGAATTTTTAGAGACCCCTCATCCAGGACTTATGATATGATTTTTACACAGTTCACTGCTTCTTTATTTATAGTTTTCTTATCCTTTCGTAAATCATTTACTCTAAAACGGAGCCTACATTGGAATGATGCTTCAGCGGGCCAAGCAGCTTTGGGCCAAGCAGGAGAGGGGAAGAACCTGTTATTTTCTTCCTGACTTTGATCGTCATTCTTGTCCCTTGACCAATTCTGAGTAAGGAGAAGTCTAAAAGCAGCCTGGGCTAGTAGAAAGAGCACAGGCCTGAGAGTCAGAGGTCCTGGGTTGTACTCCCGGCCCCACCACGTGCCTGCTGTGTGACCTTGGACAAGTCACTTAAATTCTCAGTGCTTCAATTACCTCATCTGTAAAGTGAGGATTAAGACTGTGTGCCCGCTGGGGGACAGGGACTGCGACCAACTACTTATCTTTTATCTACCCCAGCGCTTAGTACAGTGCCTGCCACATAGTAAGCACTTAACAAATATCACAATTATTATTATTATCATTATTATCTCCCAGCCCCAAAGCACTTGTAAACATATCATTGAGAAGCAGCGTGGCTCAGTGGAAAGAGCACGGGCTTTGGAGTCAGAGGTCATGTGTTCAAATTCAGCTCCACCACTTGTCAGCTGTGTGACTTTGGGCAAGTCACTTGACTTCTCTGGGCCTCAGTTACCTCATCTGTAAAATGGGGATGAAGACTGTAAGCCCCATGTGGGACAACCTTATCACCTTGTAACCTCCCCAGCACTTAGAACAGTGCTTCGCACATAGTAAGTGCTTAATAAATGTCATCATTATTATTATTATTATTATTATATCTGTAATTTTATTTATTTGTATCCATGTCTGTTTCCCCCGCTTTAGACTGTGAGCTCACTGTGGGCAGGGAATGTCACTGTTTATTGTTGTATTGTACTTTCCCAAGAGCATAGTACCGTGCTTTGCACACAGTAAGCACTCAATAAATACAATTGAATGAATGAATATTATTATTACACTTAAATCCTTCAGCCTATGTCCCAAGCAGCTGAAAGGGCAGAATATAGTTGGACACTGAGATTCAAAAACTTTTACTGATATTGAGTCCTTTCAATCACATCTGCCAGCTCTTGCCTAGCTTGAAAGTCACTTGCCCCTTGAAAGTCACTGCTTTAAAGCACCATGGGTAGACCAGTGATTGACCCAAGCCCTGTGTCTCAACCTATTCCCACCCCGTCTCATTTTACAAAACCTAAAAGAATCCAACACTTAACATTCAGTTCTAAAAGTTGAAGGCCCATTTGACTTCAATGTCACTTATTTCCCTTCTAGGGAGGCATTTTGTTCTGTCAAAAACCACTATCTAGAATCGCCTCAAGAGCTTTAAGAACAAATTCAATTCACTTCTCCTTTAGTGATTCAAATGTATAGTTGCCATTCCCACCCAGGAAAAAAAAAGCCCAGTCTAGTCACCACCCTTTAGCAAAACAAATTGTGAAGAAGGTTGCCATTAAAACTTCAAATTAATGTCTGTCTCCTCCTCTAAGGCTATAAGATCACTACAGGCAGGAATGTCTGCTAATTTCGTTGTGTTGTACTCTCCCAAGTGCTTAGTACAGTTCTCTGCACCTAGAAAGCAGTTAATAAATACTATTGATCGATTGATTGATTAAATAAACAAAACAAGCAGAAGTTTGGAAACTCACTGAAAATACTCTGAAATACTGCATTTCATTAAATACCGATGCTATGTTTTCACAAATTATATTGTGGCCCATAAATTGAGGCAGTAGCTCTCCCAGCAAGTTGAGTTGGTCCCAAAAGGCAGATGTGGGAGTACTTCAGGGGTAGGTAGCAGAAATCAGACTTACTGATCTATGTGCTGTACTTCGGGGGTGAAAATCTGTGGGCTAAGTGAGCTTCCGCCTCCCAAACTATGTTTCCCTGCCTCCCTTCCTCCTAACTTTAAAGCAGTAGTAATGCTTAGTAATTGTGGAGGCATTTTCAAGATTACTTTAAGCTCCTCATCACTCCAGGAAAGTAGGCTTTATTTTTTCCACCTCTTTTGGCTTTTTTCCTCATATCTAGATTGATATATTTAAAATAATAATAATATGATCTGTATTAAATTCCCCAATGAGCTAAGCCACTGTGCTAAACATTGGGATAATACAAATGATTAGATCAGATCTGGTTACAATCTAAGAGATGGAAAGAACAGGCAGCATGCCTAATCTATAAATGAGGAGACTGAGGGTAAGAGAGGTAAAGTGATTTTCCCAGTATCACAGAGCAGATCAGTGGCCAAACTGAGATTAGAATCTGGGTCTCTTGATCTCTAGTCTTATTCTCTTTCCATTCATTCATTCATTCCTTTATTCATTCATTCATTCATTCAATCGTATTTATTGAGCACTTATTAATAATAATAATGGCATTTGTTAAGCGCTTACTATGTGCTTATTGTGTGCAGAGCACTGTCCTAAGTGCTTGGGAAGTACAATTCAGCAACAAAGACAATCCCTGCTCACAATGGGCTCCCATTAAGCCACACTGACCCCCTAGGCTTAAATCTAAGAGAAGGAGCATGGCCTAAAGGGAAATAACATAGATCTAAGAGTCAGAGGACCTGGATTCTAATCCGGGCTCCACTGTTTGCCAGCTATGTGACCTTGGGCAGGTCACTTCACTTCCCTGTGACTCTGTTACCTCATCTGTAAAATGGGGATTAAGATTGTGAGCCCCATGTGGGACCTGGACTGTGTCCAACCTGGTTAGTTTATACCTATCCCAGTACGTGGCACATAGTAAGAGCTTAACAAATACAACTAATAAGAAAAAGGCTTTCTCATTTTTTGCTAACTATCCTTTCTTCATTCATCATAATTATAGATTTATATTAATGTCTGTCTGGATTATAAACTCACTGTTTCCAGGGAACTTGTCTACCAACTCTGTTGTATTGTACTCCCCAAAATGCTTAGTATAATATACTGTAAATGGTTAAGTACTCAATAAATACCATTGATTGACTGATTAATCAGTATCAGTATGCACTGAGCACGTACTGCAGACCAATCATTATTGTGGGTTCTAATTCCGGCTCCGCCACTTGTCAGCTGTGTGACTTTGGGCAAGTCACTTACCTTCTCTGTGCCTCAGTTACCTCATCTGTATAATGGGGATTAAGACTGTGAGCCCCATGTGGGACAACTTAATTGCCTTGTATCTATCCCAGCACTTAGAACAGTAAGCACTTAACAAATACCAACATTATTATTATTATTATATTAGATGCTTAATTCAAAACCCATCTCCAAACCTACCTCCTCCAGGAAACTTGTTCTGATGAAAAGGAAAGCATGATTGATCTGTCCCCTTACGCACATACAACTTCTGCCATTTTCTACTTCAGTCAATCAGTAGTACTTATTGAGTTCCTATTGTTTGCATAACACTGTCCTAAACTCTTGGGAGAATATAATAATTGTTCCAGTGGGAGATAGGGATTAGGGAGAATATAATTGAAAAACAATGGAACTAGTAGGTGGCAGCTAGCTCAGCTGCTGGAAGTAAAGAAGGTTGTGCAAGGCTAAAATTTGAAGCTAACAATTTACTTATTTTTAGGTGCTTCTCAGTGGACATTACCAACTCATGGGAGAGCAATTAAAACCACTTAAAATAGTTGCTAGTAAACACAAAATTGTAAATGTATTCTAGACTGTAAACTCATTGTGGGCAGGGAACTTACCTACCAACTCTGTTGTATTGTTAAATTGTACAGAGAAGCAGCGCGACTCAATGGAAAGAGCATGGGCTTTGGAGTCAGAGGTCATGGGTTCAAATCCCGGCTCCGCCACCTGTCAGCTGTGTGACTGGACAAATCACTTAACTTCTCTGTGCCTCAGTTACCTCATCTGAAAAATGGGGATTAAGATTGTGAGCCCCCCGTGGGCCTGTAACCTCCCCAGCGCTTAGAACAGTGCTTTGCACATAGTAAGTGCTTAATAAATGCCATTATTATTATTATTACTCTCCCAAGCACTCAGTACAGTGCTATGCACACAGTAAGTGCTCAATAAATATTATTGATTGATTAGTTGTAATTGCTTACTTTTGTCATGTTAATGAAAGATTGTTAATAGGGTTTCCACAGGAACCTGTCCTTTTGGAAACGGCCTTCCTAGCAGAGCCCATGATATTATAACCAATTCGTAGTCAATTCACCCCCGATTTATGGTAACTATGTTCCCCTATTCTTCCATTACGTTCTATGGAAATTTCATAATGAACACATGTTTTAAAGGTAAAATGAGTGTTTTTTTAATACAGTAAAATTATACTGAGTATATGGCCAATTATTAAATTGCATGACAGTTTCTTATGCGTCAGATTCAAGTGAGCGAGAAAGCTGATTTCAGTAAATGAAAAGCTACGTGACATACATTTCCTGATTCCTTGCTTCAAATGTGCCTTGGTCAATTTCCTTGTAACTTCCAACAGCTATTTTCCTCTGGCCCCTACACTAAAGATGTAGATTTCAAGCTCAGGAAATAGGTTTTCTTACAAAGATAGAGAGAGTCCAAGAAAGCTTTAGAAGGAGCTAGATTTTCCCACTTCAAGCCATTTTCATGGTTTAATGGAAGTTGCCAAATGCCTCTTCTGAGGATAATTTTTTCCTATCATTTATCTTGTAGTTCTACCAATGAAGCAAGGAGATTTCCTACTATATCCAGTGGTATCAGGTGGATTTTTCTTTTTAATCTTGACTCTAATTAGTAAAACCAAATGAATCTCAACCGAGGATTTTAAAGCTTCCTAAATAAAATGTTTTTCCCCTTCAAAAGTATTTTTGTTTCCTCTTCTCCCAGGTTCAGGAATTAACTAAAACCCTTATCCCTTCCCTAAATACATAAATAGTTCATTGGCACCTTAACTAAGATACGGTTCAGGAGTAATTAAAACGTTTTCCCCCCAAAGGTTAAAAAGAACCCCTTCATAAAAAGGTGAATTTGGCACTTAATGAAAATGTTATTTAAATTCTCCTATGAAGTATCTCCTAATGCTTTTCCCCTGCAGAAGAATAGGAGGAAAAGAAGGTATACTCTGGGATTATTACCCATGAAAGGAGACTGGTTTGGCAATTTAGGAGGCAGTTTTCTGTGTATAGCACGAAAAATGTCCCAGGATTCGGTCATCAAACAAATCCACCTTGGCATTTTCTAACCCCAAGAATGTTTTACTTCACACAGTACTTACTTCAGGCCAAATACCCCGAACTTTGAAGATTTTCCAGTTAAAAACCAGAAGGAACTTTAATGGGGTTTAGGATTTGAATGAAAATGAATGTGTTGTTTTCAGGGGAGGTTTCTTTTAGGGTCAGCCAACCTCAGTCTATTGTGGAACTATTTTGTGGGGGCAATGGTGGGGGGGGGGGCGGTGTTGGTGGTGCTATAGGGAAGGGGGAGGAAAGGGGGAAAGGGGTGGATGAGAAGAAAAAAGAAAGTCTGACTTCAGGACAGAGCTGCCAGAGTAAACAGTGTCTCCAACTAGGGAAATCTAAAGCACATGCCTTATCATCAAGTTTAACTTGTTTTACAAACCAAAACAGCAGCCCAGCTTTTAAAAACCCATTTCTGTTCAGATAACTAGCATTTAATCATGAAGGTAAAATAAATATATATGTACAGATAAATGTGTGTATATACATATAAATATACAGTGAAACTTCTTTATAATGCTTTCCAGAAAACTAAGTGTTTTTTTAATGCTATATGCAGGGAAACATTATATGGAATAATATGGAGACTGGCCTCTGGCTGGGACTTTTAATCATAGCAATTTTACACTACATATATATTTTACTGACAGAAATACCCAATCTGCATCCAGGTGTCCCTGCCCCCATCTCTTCTGCTCCTACCTCTCCCTTGTCATAGTTAATAATAATAATAATAGTACTTGTTAAGCACTTACTCTGTGCCAAGTACTGTTATAAGCACTGGGATAGACACCAGTTAATCAGGTTGGACACAGTCCCTGTCCCACATGGGGCTCACACTCTTCATCCTCATTTTACAGATGGGATAACTGAGGCCCAGAAAAATTAAGTCACTTGCCCAAGGTCAAACTGCAGACATGGGGCTGATTAGAACCCAGGTCCTTCTGACTCCCAGGCTCCCTCTCAGTACCAATTTAGTAGCCTGTTCTCTCTCTGAAGCTCTACTATCTCTCCCCAGAGGCCAGCTTCACTGCTCTCATCTCCACAGGTTAATGATGATAATCATAATTGTGGTATTTGTTAAGCTCTTACTATGTGCCAGGCACTGTTCTAAGCACTGAGGCTCCCAGTCTTAATCCCCATTTTACAGATGAGGGAACTGAGGCCCAGAGAAGTGAAGTGACTTAACCAAGGCCACACAGCAGACAAATGGCAGAGCTGGGATTAGAACCCATGACCTTCAGACTCCCGGCCCCATGCTCTATCCACTAAATACGCTTTCAGGCCCTTGAGCTCCTCGATTCCTTTTCCTGCTCTTTGGTATTCATTCATTCAATCGTATTTATTGAGCAGTTACTGTGCGTAGAGCACTGTACTAAGCACTTGGAAAGTACAATTAGGCAACAGATAGAGACAATCCCTATCCAACAATGGGCTCACAGTCTATAACGGGGGAGACAAACAAAACAAAACAAGTAGACAGGCATCAATAGCATCAAAATAAATAAAAAGAATTATAGATGTACACTTTCCTACTCCATCTCCCCTTGGATGGCTTTTATTAGTGTTCCCCCCTTGGCCCCACCTTTCCAGCCAATCATAACCTGCGAGCCACTCTTTAGCCAATAACCAATAATCAATGACCCTGGTGGATAAAACTTTCATTGTGTTTGTGTGTGTAGAGTGGGAGGGAGAAGGAAGCATAATTCAGCAGAAACAGTATGGGTTTGAGAGTCAGGAGACATGGATTCTAGCCCCAGCTGTGCATCCTTAAGCAAGCCAATCGAATACTCTGTAATTCAGTTTTCTCTTCTACAAAAGTGGAGGTAATAATACCCGTCTCTTCCTACTTCACAATTTTGAGGGCTCCCACAAAAATTTATTTGAGAGGCAAAATACTGTTGAATGACAACATGTTACTCAAAATAATTCTGATCTAGATGCTGCCATTGTAGGTATAATCTTAGGTATTTTTTTTTAATGTTGAAGGCAATTTTCCTAAATTGAGATAGTGTCCATGCTACTACTTTGCACATTTCCAAAAGGAGAAACTGAAAATCCAACAAATTCTTTGAAGTAAGTTCCTAGAAGTAAGCCATCACCGAGACTGTAAAACTCCTCAAGAGTAGGAATCTCATCCTTAACCTTTTTTTAAGATATTTGTTTAAGTGCTTACTACATGCTGGAACTGTACTAAATTCTGGGGTATGTATAAGATATTCAGGTTGGGTAGTCCCGGTACCAAATGGAGCTCATAGTACAAATAGGAGGGAAGAGGATTCAATCCCCATTTTACAGATGAGGAAACTGAGAAGTTAAGTGACTTTTCCAAGGTCACACAGGAGACAAGTACTGGAGCTGGGATTAGAATCCAGGTCCTCTGATTCCCAGGTCCACTCTCTTTCCACTAGGCCATGTTACTTCCCGTCTTTGGCATGTTCCCCAGTATTGGCCCTAGTGTTGGCCCAAAGGAAAGAACAGAGCTCTGGAAATCAGAAGATCTGGGTTCTAATTCTGACTCTGAAAGTTGGGGAATGCCTGTTTTGGCCACGCAATTAGTGATGGAGATTTCAAACAAAAGAACCATGTAAGCTATTCCTCATGATGGACATGCCAAGTAGAAATCTTGAAAAATAGATGGTTTACATGGGTGGCACAGAGATCAGTGGCTACAATCAATTAATCAATCAGTGGTATTTACTGAGTGCTTACTAAATGTAGAGCACTGTACTGTTTGTGAGAATATAATAGCTACTGGATATGTTCCCTGCCCATAATGAGCTTACAGTCTAGAGGGACAGACAGACATTAATACAAAGAAATCAATAACTTATGATATATAATTTAAAGATATGTACAAAAGTACTATGGGGTTGGGGGGTGGGGCAAATATCAAATGTCCAAGGGTCACAGATCCAACTGCATAGATGACGCAGAAGGGAGAGTGCGATGGGGAAAAAAAGGGCTTAATCAGGGAAGACCTCTTGGAGGAGATGTAACCTTAATAATGCTTTGAAGGTGGAAAGAGCATTAGTTTCGTGTATATGGAGTGCGAGGGAGTTCCAGCCTAGGGGGAGGATGTGGGAAGGGGGTCGGCGGTGAGACAGGTGAGATTAGGTCACAATTAGTAAACTGGAGATAAAGGAGCCATGGGTGGAGGATGAGTTGTAGTAGGAGATCAGTGTGTGAGATTGGATGGGGTAACCTGATTAAGTGCTTTAAAGCTGATGGTAAGGAGTTTCTGTTTGATGCAGAGATGGCTGGGCAACCATTAGAGGTTCTTGAGGCATGGGGAGACATGGACTGAACATTTTTGTTGAAAAGCGATCTGTACAGCAGAATGAAGTGTGGACTGATGTGGGGAGAGTCCTTTTAGACTGTGAGCCCACTGTTGGGTAGGGACTGTCTCTATATGTTGCCAACTTGTACTTCCCAAGCACTTAGTACAGTGCTCTGCACACAGTAAGTGCTCAATAAATACGATTGATTGATTGATTGATTGATTGAGAGACAGGAGGCTGGGAGTTCATTGAGGAGGCAGATATGGTACTCAAGGCTACTGCATAGGATAACTGTGAGCTCCCTTCTAGACTGTGAGCCCATTGTTGGGTAGGGACTGTCTCTATATGTTGCCAACTTGTATTTCCCAGGTGCTTAGAACAGTGCTCTGCACACAGTAAGTGCTCGATAAATACTATTGAATTAATGAATGAAAGTGCTTGGATCAGCATGGTAGCAGTTTGGATGGAGAGAAAGGGGTGGATTTTAGCAATGTTGCGAAGGTCGAATCCACAGGATTTGGTGACAAATTGAATATTTGAGTGGAATGAGAAACTTGTGTCGAGGATAACACCAAGGCTATGGGCTTGTGATTTAGGGAGGGTAGTGGTATTGTCTACAGTAATAGGAAAGACTGTGGAGGACAGGCCTACAAGACAATCTTTTGCTGAATTAGGGTTCTACAACACAGTAGCAGCATTATGAGCTGGTCACTTGGGTTGAAAATGCATCCTGTGTCTGCGCCCTTCTGATTGTGCTGCTTTCCTGATTCCTTACTCACCCGTTGAGTTCCCTGCCCCAACAGGAATATGGCTGACAGGAATGAGGGACAGAGTGCAGGTAGTGCTGAATACAACCCTTTCCTCTGGACTGTAAGCTGCATTCATTCATTCAATCGTATTTATTGAGCGCTTACTGTGTGAAGAGCACTGTACTATATGCTTGGAAAGTACAATTCAGCTACAGATAGAGACAGTCCCTACCCAACAATGGGCTCACAGTCTAGAAGACTGCATGTAGGCAGGGAGCATGCCTACCAACTCTTGTTATATTGTACTCTCCCAAACATATAATGCAGTACTCTGCATGTAGTACACAATGAATACAGTTGATTGACTGATTCCCTGAGTTAAATTCCTTCACACGGGTTCTCAATCAATAGTAGCTACTGTGCACCTATTCCTTGCTGAATATTGTAGTAAGCACTTCGGAGAGAACAATAAAAGAAAGCACCATCCCTGCCCTCAAGAGCATGAGCTTGTGAGTCAGAGGTCATGGGTTCTAATCCCAGCTCCACCACTTGTCAGCTGTGTGACTTTGGGCAAGTCACTTAACTTCTCTGTACCTCAGTTACCTTACCTGTAAAATGGGGATTAAGACTGTGAGCCCCACGTAGGACAACCTGATTACCTTTTACACCCCGCCCCCCCACAGTGCTTAGAACAGTTCTTGGCACATAGTAAGCGCTTGACAAATATCATCATCATCATAATCTAGCAGTGGGGTAGCAAAAGAGTGGGGTTTATCAGTCATTCCCAAAGGAAGACTGTATCACCTTGAGCCCAAATGAATAGGACAATGCTCTGCATCCAGTAATAATAATGATGGTATTTTTTAGGCACATCTATGTGTCAAGCACTGTTCTAAGAACTGGGGTAGATCAATCAATCAATCATATTTATTGAGCACCTACTGTGTGCAGAGCACTGTACTAAGCACTTGGGAAGTACAAGTCGGTAGATACAAGCTAATCAGGTTGGACACAGTCCCTGTCCCACATGGGGCTCGCAGTCTTCATCCTCATTTTACAAATGTGATAACTGAGGCACAAAGAAGTTTAGTGACTTGCCCAAGGCCACCCAGCAGGCAAGTGGTGGAACCAGTATTAGAACCCGGGTCCTTCTGACTCCCAGGCATGTGATCTATCTACTAGACCATGCTGCTACCCAGTAGAAGCTCTGGTACTGATTGATTTTGAAACTGATTACAAGATAAACTACCTTTAAGCTTATCAGCAAATAGATCGTTTTAAACATTAAAAAAAAAAAAATCCGGGGCTTGGGACCGTCAACTGCCAGCCCTGTTGAATGGGAATACTGCCCAAAACAGACAAAGCGTCTTGAGTCTTTCGCTGGTGTTTCTCAAAGGAAATTTTTGCAGACAGGAGGAGGAGAATTTGGGAGGAGAGCAGGAAGCACTGCAGTTGTGTATCAGTCAAGGGTAAATTCAAACAACTGACGCATTCCCAGCTTTTGTAAACAGGCCTGTCATTTCCCCTCCCTCTTAAATATTTGCGAAACAGGAGGGACAAACAATAAAGAAACAACATTCAAGAGCACCCCTATAGCAAACAACTGGACTACGTCTGCATTTCACATCTCTGTTTCCAGAGGTAGGTTACTGGTAATGCTCAATAGCTTCCTGTTTAAATAGGGACATGGGTTACCTCAGCTCGAGAAAATACTTAAGTATAATTTCATTCAACTTTAAAGCTTCCTTTCACTCTACTGTAAAGAGAAATGACTTTCTTAAATCATTATAAGCTGCACACTTTGGGTTACATAAATGCGCCGAAATATTTCACTTCAAAGCCTGTTCCATTCCAAAAATTGTTTGTGGGCTTTAGGGGCTTTCTGTCTTGGGACTTTTTGCAAATACCGTTGGAGCTACACAGCACTCTATAGGCGCTTTGCTCAGTTGAAAACATTTTTTTTACATGGTGTTCGAAAAATGAGGAGTTTGCAGAAGTGTTCTAGAAAAAATGGACACTAATAACATACACCACCTTCTACTCACTTTATTGTACTCCTCCAAGCACTTAGTAATAACAATAATAATAATGACAGCATTTATTAAGCAATTACTGTGTGCAAAGCACTGTTCTAAGCGGTGGGGAGGTTAACAAGGTGATCAGGTTGTCCCACCGGGGGCTCACAGTCTTCATCCCCATTTTACAGATGAGGTAACTGTGGCCCAGAGAAGTTAAGTGACTTGCCCAAAGTCACACAGCTGATTAGTGGTGGAGCTGGGATTTGAACCCATGACCTCTGACTCCAAAGCCCGGGCTCTTTCCACTGAGCCACGCTGCTTCTCAATCTGACTCAGTACAGTGCCCTGCATACAGTAAGTGCTCAATAAATATCACTAATAGATTGATTATCTGTGGAGAGATTTTTCCTCTTTCCATCCCGTACCAGTCGCCTTGAATGCTAACTAATCATTCCACTGTATCTACTGGAGGATTAGGATGGAATAGAGACCATTGGATTTAGCAAGAAGGAGATTGTTGGTGACTTTTGAGAGGGCAATTTTGGTGGAGTGAAGGGGGTGGAAGCCAGATTGGAGGGGGCCAAGGAGAGAGTTGGAGGAGGGGATGTGGAAGAAGCAGTGGGTATAGACAACTCGCTCAAGGAGTTTGGAGAGGAGTCATAGGAGGGAGTTGGAGCGATACCTGGAGGGAGCCATGAGATTAAGGGAAAAGTTTTTTAGGACAGTGGTGACGTTAGCACCGTGAGAAGCAGCGTGGCTCAGTGGAAAGAGCTCAGGCTTTGGAGTCTGAGGTCATGGGTTCAAATCCCAGCTCCACCACTTATCAGCTGTGTGACTTTGGGCAAGTCACTTCACTTCTCTGTGCCTCAGTTACCTCATCTGTAAAATGGGAATTAAGACTGTGAGCCCCCTGTGGGACAACCTGATCACCTCGTAACCTCCCCAGCACTTAGAACAGTGCTTTGCACATAGTAAGCACTTGATAAATGCCATTATTATTATTATTATTATTATTATTATGAGCATATTTGAAAGCAGTGGTGAAGAAGCTATTGGAGAGTGAACTACTGAAGGTGGCAGTCAGGGTGGGGAGAAGAGAAGGGGCGTTTTGCTGAGGAGTTATGGGATGGAGTCAGAGGTATAGGTGGAGGGGACGGATTTTGAGAGGAGGTGGGAGATCTCCTGAAATACTGTTGGGAAAGTTGGGAGAGTTGAAAAGCGGGCAGGAGGAGGGAGGAATTGGAGAGGAGCAGGGGAGATTTTAAGATTTTACAGAGAAGCAGCGTGGCTCAGTGGAAAGAGTATGGGCTTTGGAGTCAGAGGTCATGGGTTCAAATCCTGCTTCTCCAATTATCAGCTGTGTGACTTTGGGCAAGTCAACTTCCTATGCCTCAGTTCCCTCATCTGTCAAATGGGGATGAAGACTGTGAGCCCCACGTGGGACAACCTGATCACCTTGTATCCCCCAGCGCTTAGAACCATGCTTTGCACTTAGTAAGTGCTTAACAAATACCATCATTATTATTATCTTAAGGGAAATATTGCCGATGGTTTCAATTTTTTCCATAAACTACATGGCCAGGTCATTAGTGTGGGAGATCGGGACAAAATATTTACCTAGAGGAGGAAAAAAAGAATAGAAAAAATGGTTATGAGGATGCAGAAGTGCTTCTGTAGTAAAATATGTAAGTTAATTTGTACTGAGGTTCTAGCGGTGATGTGAGTACATAAGTGTGGAGGTTGCACAAAAGAACTGAGTTGGTAGTTGAGTAGAAAAATTTACCAGGGAAGGCCTCCTGTGGAAGGCAGGAGCTCAGGAGGACTTTGTAGATGGGAGCAGCTGCAGATTGGCTGACTTGAACAGTGACGTGATCGACAGACAATAATACAGACTTTGCCCACTCCCATACCTCTCGATCACAACCTCCCCCTTACCTATCTGCTCTCTTCTCCTACTACCACCCAATCTATGATCTTTACCCCTCCTAAGTGAAACCCCTCCCACTCCTTGCATATTTAGTCACGCCAAATAGCTTCCTTCTTCCCTCCCTTCTTCAAGGCCCTCCTACAAAGCCATTCCTCTAAGAGATATTCTCTACCAAACTCTGAGTCAATTAGTCCATGGTTTCTATTAATCCCAGAGTACTGTACCAAGCATTTGAAAAAGTAATAATAATGATGGTATTTGTTAAGCGCTTACTATGTGCCAGGCTCTACTTTAAGTGCTGGGGTAGACACAAGGTAATCCGGTTGTCCCACGTGGGGCTCACAGTCTTCTATTTATTTTATTTTGTTATTATGTTTGGTTTTGTTCTGTGTCTCCCCCTTTTAGACTGTGAGCCCACTGTTGGGTAGGGACTGTCTCTATATGTTGCCAACTTGTACTTCCCAAGCACTTATTACAGTGCTTTGCACACATTAAGCGCTCAATAAATACGATTGATTGATTGATTGATCCCCATTTTCCAGATGAGGTAACTGAGGCACAGAGAAGTTAAGTGACTTGTCCAAAGTCACATAGCAGACAAGTGGGAGAGCCAGGATTAGAACCCAGGACCTCTGACTCCCAAACCCGGGCTCTTTCCACTAAACAACACTGTTTCTCTAACACCAGAAACCTGCCTCTCTTCTCTCAAGTCTCCCTTATTCATTTTGCTCTTTATTTATTTGCTATGTTTTGTATTTATTCACTTGAGAAGCAGCAGGGCCTCATAGAAAGACCATGGGCCTTGGAGTCAGAGCATCTGGATTCTATTCAATCGTATTTACTAGGAGCTTACTCTGTGCAGTGCACTGTACAAAGTTCTTGGGAGTGGAAAGAGCACAGACTTAGGAGTCAGAAGACATGGGTTCTAATCCCAGCTCTGCCACTTGTCTGCTGCGTGACCTTGGGCAAGCCGATTAACTTCTCTGTGCCTCAGTTACCATATCTGTAAAATACCCTCCCCTGCTTCTCTCGCCTGCCCCCCTCCCCTCCACCCCACAGCCCCCCTCCCCCACCTATTCCTCTCCCCACAGCGCTTATATATATTTCTACATATTTATTACTCTATTTTATTTGTATATACTTACTATATTTATTTTATTAATGGTGTGTATATACCTATAATTCTATTTATTCTGATAGTATTGACACCTATTTATTTTATTTTGTTGTCTGTCTCCCCCTTCTAGACTGTGAACCCATTGTTGGGTAGGGACCATCTCTATATGTGGCCAATTTGTACTTCCCAAGTGCTTAGTACAGTGCTCTGCACAGAGTAAGTGCTCAATAAATATGATTGAATGAATGAATGAAAGACTGTGAGCCCCACATGGGACAACCTGATTACCTTGTATCTACCCCAGGGCTTGGAACAGTGCTTGGCACATAGGAAGTGCTTAACAAATTCCATTATTATTATTACTATTATTATTATTATTATTATTATTATTATTATTATGTTCAATGCCCACAACAAGCTTACCATCTATAAGATAAGAGGATGCAGACTTTCTAGACTGTGAGCCCACTGTTGGGTAGGGACTGTCTCTATATGTTGCCAACTTGTACTTCCCAAGTGCTTACTACAGTGCTCTGCACATAGAAAGTGCTCAATAAATACGATTGATTGATTGATTGACTTTAATATAAACAAATAAATTACAGATATGTACAAAAGTGCCTACTCTGTTGCCTAGAGCAAGTCACTTAGTTTCTCTGTGATTCAATTTCCTCTTCTGTAAAATGGGGATTAAATACTCATTTTCCCTACCCCTGGGATGTTTTAGACTGTGAGCCCACTGTTAAAGTAGGGACTGTCTCTATATGTTGCCAACTTGTACTTCCCAAGCGCTTAGTACAGTGCTCTGCACACAGTAAGCGCTCAATAAATACGATTGATGATGTGGGACAGGGGCGGTGTCTGTTACCTCATAGTCTCCACAGGGCTTGGTACGTAGTAAGCACTTAACAAATACAACATTGATTATTCCTTACGTTGATTATTTGTATTTGTTCTCTCACTTCTGACAATTGCATATCAGTTTATGTCTGTCTCCTTACATTATAAGATCCTCAAGGTCAGTTCAAGAAGTAGAAGGAAAGAAAAGGGGCCCAGGCCTTCTGGACATTAACTGTCAACTATGCCTGCTCCTCAGACAATCAAGACATAGTTCGAGGAAGCCGTACCTGAGACCTCACCTATAAAAGCCTAACCCAGGATACGCAAAGAAAACAAGCCTTAACTGAGACAAAAAATAGACGGTACCAATTCCCTTTTACAAGCTTGAAATTGAGCCTGGCAATGCACCTTCCATTAATAGGCAGGTTGTGTTCAAATATTTTTCAAATTATTATTATTATTATTATTATTATTATTATTATACTTCCCAAGCGCTTAGTACAGTGCTCTGCACACAGTAAGCACTCAATAAATACGATTGATGATGATGAAAAAGCCACACTTGGCAACAATATAATAATTGTGGTATTTGTTAAGCACTTACAATGTCCCAGGCACTGTACCAAGTGATAGGGTAGATACAAGCAAACTGGGTTGGACGTAGTCCCTGTCCCGCATTTGGCTCACAGTCTTATTATTGTATTCATTTATTTTACTTGTACATATTTATTCTATTTATTTTATTTTGCTAATATGTTTTGTTTTGTTGTCTGTCTCACCCTTCTAGACTATGAGCCCGCTGTTGCGTAGGGACCGTCTCTAAATGTTGCCAACTTGTACTTCCCAAGCGCTTAGTACAGTGCTCTGCACACAGTAAGCGCTCAGTAAATACGATTGAATGAATGAATGAATGAATCCCATTTTAGAAACGAGGTAACAAGCACAGAGAAGTGAAGTGATTTACCCAAGGCCACATTTCTAGACTGTGAGCCCACTATTGGGTAGGGACCGTCTCTATATGTTGCCAACTTGTACTTCCCAAGTGCTTAGTACAGTGCTCTGCACACAGTAAGCGCTCAATAAATACGACTGATTGATAGTAGACAAGTGGCAGAACTGGGATTAGAACCCATGACCTTCTGACTCCCAGGCCAAGCTCTATCAACAAAATCAGGTTACTCAATATCAGTTTCACCTCTAACTCAAGATGTTTTTCCTTCCTTCTCCTCAACTCCCACATTTAATTCTTGACCAGAACTCCCAGTTCTCTTCTCTTCAACTCCCTCTTCTAGCTCCGGGGAAGAAGAACATGTCATTTTCTGATAGACAGAGACAGGATGGATAAATTTTATTTGATATTTAGTATATCTAATAATGATGGCATTTAAGTGCTTACTATGTGCCAAGCACTGTTCTATTTCTGTCATCTTGTATTTAACAGTAATCTAATAATGGCCTAGACTACAGCATCAATCAATCAATTATATTTATGGAGCAGTTACTGTGTGCAAAGCACTGTGCTAGGCAATTAGGAGAGTAAGATACAACCAAATGTAACTCATTTGGTCTACTGTTATTTTAAATTCTCCACCACCTTTAACTTTCCCTTGTTTTTCATTTAGGATTTTTCACCCTGCTGATGCTAAGAGGCCTCATTATGTTCTTACAGACTATTTCAATTTACACGTGACAGAGGCTTGAATTTGAAGCCAAATTGCAGCACTCTTGTCAAAGCTAAATACTGCTGTGACTTTTGGAAACCTGCTGAGGTGAACAAAGAAGAAAGACATTTCAAAATAAAGAGGCTTGTATAATTTCATAGACTTTTCGCAGTGCTGTCCCTCCCGCTTAGATAATGAGAGGCCTGCAAGTGACCAGCATATTGGCATGTATTATACTATATCGGACTATGAAAGTGGGAATATATGTAGGAAAAAATCTAGAGGTCTGGCAGCCTGACCAGTCATCATCATCATCAATCGTATTTATTTAGTGCTTACTATGTGCAGAGCACTGTACTAAGCGCTTGGGAAGTACAAATTGGCAACATATAGAGACAGTCCCTACCCAACAGTGGGCTCACAGTCTAAAAGGGGGGGACCAGTGATGGGTGAACTACTAAACTACTAAAACTATCACAGGTCTGGTTTCTCTACCCCTGTGTTTCTCCTGCATTCTCTTTCTCAGCATGCCAGTGGATGAAACATGGGCCTGAAAACCACAGGACCTGGGTTCTAATCCTGCCTCTGCCCCTTGCCTGCTGTGCGACCTTGAGAAAGTCATTTCACTTCTCTGTGCCTCAGTTTCCTCAACTGCAATAGGGGATTCAATAGATCCGTGGCTCAGCGGAAAGAGCCCAGGCTTTGGAGTCAGAGGCCATGGGTTCAAATCCCGGCTCCGCCACTTGTCAGCTGTGACTTTGGGCAAGTCACTTCACTTCTCTGTGCCTCAGTTCCCCCATCTGTAAAATGGGGGTTAAGACTGTGAGCCCCCTGTGGGACAACCTGATCACCTTGTAACCTCCTCAGTGCTTAAAACAGTGCTTTGCACATTGCGCTTAATAAATGCCATTAAAATAAACAAATAGCTGTAAGCCCCAGTGAGACATAGACTATATATGATCTGATTAACTTGTATCTACCTTAGCACTTAGAACAGTGCTTGACACATAGTAAGTGCTTAACAAATTCCATAATTTAAAAGGTGGCACTTTTTTAAACGTGGCAGTGTCTAGATGCCTAAATACAATTTTGATTGATTGATATCATCCCCTCATAGTAGTAGCCGTAGTAATAGTAGTAGCATCTACTGAGTATTTACTTTGTGTCGTGCACTGTACTAGTTGATCAGAAGTACCGGATAATAAAGTGGCACATTCCCTGCCCACAAGGAGCTTACACAGAGAAGCAACGTGGCTCAGTGGAAAGAGCACGGGCTTTGGAGTCAGAGGTCGTGGGTTCAAATCCCAGCTCCGCCACATGTCTGCTGTGTGACCTTTGGCAAGTCACTTAACTTCTCTGAGCCTCAGTTACCTCATCTGCAAAATGGGGATTAAGACTGTGAGCCCCATGTGGGACAACCTGATCACCATGTATCCCCCCAGCACTTAGAACAGTGCTTTGCACATAGTAAGCGCTTAACAAATGCCAACATTATTATTATTATTATTAATGGGAGACAGACAAAAATCTTTCTACCACTCTGTTCAACTAGAGTAGTAAAACTAAAAACAGTGAACAACTGAGTGGTAAGGAGAGTGTAAATACTGTACTTGCTGAGAGAGGCAAGGGAAGGTTTCTGCTAATGCTGTTGTATTGTACTCTCCCAAGCGCTTAATACAGTGCCCGTTGTTCGGTAGGGACCGTCTCTATATGTTGCCAACTTGTACTTTCCAAGCACTTAGTACAGTGCTCTGAACACAGTAAGCGCTCAATAAATATGATTGAATGAATGAATGAATACAGTGCTCTGCACATAGTAAGCACTCAGTACATACCACTGATTGGTTGATTGATGATTGAAATTTACAAAACCATGAAGGTGAATAGAATCAATACCAAGTCCTACATGTTATGATGAGAGGGTACTCAGTGAAGCTTGAAGGTGGGTGGAAAACATGGAATTTGATGCACACTGGAAAATATCAGTGAGATACCACAATGAGAAGCTAGTGGAAAGAACAGAAATCTGGGAGTCAGGAGACCCGGGTTCTAATCCCTGCTATGCCACATTCATTCATTCAATTGTATTTATTGAGTGCTTACCATGTGCACAGCACTGTACTAAGCGCTTGGGAAAGTGCATTACAGCAATAAAGAGTGACAATCCCTGCCCACAACGAGCTCACAGTCTGAGGGGGAAGGGACATGAGGTGAGGGAATTCATTCAATCATATTTATTGAGCACTTACTGTGTGCAGAGCACTGGACTTAGTGCTTGGGAAGTACAAGTTGGCAACATATAGAGATGGTCCCTACCCAACAACGGGCTCACAGGGAATGCAGAGCACTATACCGAGCACTGGGGAGAGCACAATGCAGGTAGTAAATGGCTTCCCCACCTTCACACTGGTACCCTTTCTTCACCCCCCTCTCTCAACCCCAACAGCGGTTAGGTCCATACCCCTAATTTATATTAATATCTGTCTCCCCCTCTAGACCACAAACTCATTACGGGGAGGGACCGTGTTTATACAAACCTTGCTATAGCCTCCTCTCCCAAGCGTTTAGAACAGTGCTTTGCACGCAGCAAGCACTTAGAACAGTGCTTTGCACATAGTAAGCGCTTAAGGAATGCCATTATTATAATAGAGCAGGCAGACCAGATCTCCGCCCCAAGGAACTTACAGTCTAAAAGCCTGAGCTGGAGGAAGAAGGCTTCCCCCAAGCCTCTTAATCCGAGGGCCGGGGGGGACAAGGAAGTGCCCAAGGGAGAGCTGGGGGAAGAGATGAATCAGCCAGGCACCCGGGGTTAAGGGTGCAGGGTCAGAGGTCAGCCCCGAGGAGCCTTAGTCGTTCACTTGCCTGCTGTGAGGCCTAGGGCATGTCACTTTGCTTCTCTGTTCCTCCATTTCCTCATCTGTAAAATGGGGATGAAATACCTGTTCTTTCCAATAGAACATGAGCCCCATGTGGGTGAGTGGCTATGTCTGATCTGACTATATTTTATTTACCTCAGAACTTAAAGTGTTTGACACACAGAACACACTTAACAATTCCACAATCACGGCATTCATTCATTCATTCATTCAATCGTATTTATTGAGCGCTTACTGTGTGCAGAGCACTGTATTAAGTGCTCAGGAAGTACAAGTTGGCAACATTTAGAGATGGTCCCTACCCAACAGCAGGCTCACAGTCTAGAAGGGGGAGACAGAAAACAAAACATATTAACAAAATAAAATAGAATAAATATGTACAAGTAAAATAAATAGAGTATATACATATATACAGGTGCTGTGGGGAGGGGAAGGAGGTAAGGCGGGGGGATGGGGAGGGACATTTTTATCATTGAGAAGGTTTTAAGGGGAGTATGTATAAATGTGTTACTAGGGTTAAAGTTAGAGGTGTAAGGGAAAAGTTTAGACCGTCATACGATGTTTCTCCTAAATAGACAATGCTGTCAGCCTCAGGAAGGTGAAATGAATTTTAGACTGTGAGCCCACTGTTGGGTAGGGACTGTCTCTATATGTTGCCAATTTGTACTTCCCAAGCACTTAGTACAGTGCTCTGCACACAGTAAGCACTCAATAAATACGATTGATGATGATGATGATGAATTGTCCACAAGACCAGGGTGATTCAACCAAATAGGATTCAGAAACTTTGGCTTGAGCTTCTGCTTCACTATGTGCTGCTTTCCATGTGGCTCAAAGCTCACCTGTGCCATTTGTGTTCCTCTTAGGTGACTTCTCAGCTGGTTCTCTCTGCTTCTCCCTCATCTGTGCTGAAGGGAGAAGAAAAGCATGGACTCTTTCTTCTAAGAGCTAATCCAAGACAAGCTCTCCTTATCCCCTTGCTAAAGGGGGAACTCTTAGGTGCAGCTTTTACAGCTATTTCTCCCAATCAACAAAAATATTCTAACACGCATGAAGCGTGAAGGTAGACTATTATTATCCTGCTCTTTCTGCTCCAATGGATCTTCAACTTTCAAAAGGCCTTTTTTCAACAGTTCACGACCATATTTGAAAAACTAAGTGTGCCACATTTGTAGTGGCCTTGAGTTCCAATTACACTGAACACCTGTTCCCAATCATAGATTCCTGATTGGAGCTAAATTTATCCTTGGCATAGGAATCTTTTGTACTGGATTCCAGGAGCATAGTTTCTCTTTCCAAATTAGCTGTACACATATTATTCCCCTCCCCCCCACCGAAGTAGAGATAGGTATAGGGGCAAATGATTTAGAAAAAAGGAATTTTGTTATAAATGTTCCACATGTCCCAGAGGCTGCAAGGATTTGGGAAATAGAGGGAGTCTGGGAAAGATTAGCAGATTAAAAGAATTGGTGAGCGTGAACTGTGGCAGACTTCTAGTCCAAATCAACACCGATAGGAAATACAAAAAGTCACCTTTAGTAAATGAAGTAACTGACTTAGGAATGTTTCTAATGAATGAAAGATGGAAATGCTAAGCAGGGCGATGGTTTGTAACTGTGATTTTTTTGGCATTTTCTGCTTCCTGCCTCTGGTTTGCTCCTATTGCAGTAGTCAGAGCCTCCTTTTTTTTCCTCTCTTTTACATAGAACATATTTAAATCTGTTCTATTCTCAGGGCCAGAGGGGACTTAGAGCAAAAACAGAATATTAGTATGAAGTTTTTAAGATATCAAATGCCAAACATTTTTTGTTTGGATGCTGTTTCTTCTTTCTTCTGCTGAAAATGCCAAAATCAACTATGCAAGGCTAAAATACTAAGAGAAGAAAGGTTTTGACTGCCAAGAATTTGCCTGTTTCTTTGGACAAATTCTATTTATTCCAAATAAGAGTCAGATCCTCAAGAAAAAAAGCTTGGTCTTCATACCCTCTCACTCAGGGTCCAAAGCATATCCTGGAATATAGAGCAGCATGGCTCAGTGGAAAGAGCACGGTCTTGGGAGTCAAAGGTCATGGGTTCTAATTCCGGCTCCACCACATGTCTGCTGTGTGACCTTGGGCAAGTCACTTAACGTCTCTGGGCCTCAGTTACCTCATCTGTAAAATGGGGATTAAGACTGTGAGCCCCACATAGGACAACCTGATCACCTTGTATCCCCCCCAGAGCTTAGAACAGTGCTTTACACATAGTAAGCGCTTAACAAATGCCATCATTATTTATTATTATTATATACAATTCCCATGGAATTTTATATCTATATACATTATATATATAGATATAAAATTAGGTAAATCAATCAGCCACAAAAGTCGATCTACAAGTCAGTTGACTTTCGATCAATCGATCCATAGTTTTTATTGAGTGCTTACTCTGTGCAGAGGACTACACCCTTTGGAGAGCACAATACAACAGAGTTGGTAGATACATTATTTGTCCATAAAGAGCTTTCAATCTAGAGGGCCAGACATGAAAATAAATTGCAGAAGGTAAGGTGAATATCAAGTGCTTAAAGGATACAGATCCAGGTGCATAGGTGATGCTCTGTGTTTCAGTCTTGCTCAAATCTTCCCACAGAGTTATACTGGAAATCTGCAATGGCACCCTTAGCCTTTTTCATTGTCTGTTTTGGGGACCCATCATTGAAAGGACAATCAACTCTTGAAAAGGAACATTCCTACTTTTTTAAAAATCAAAATTCATATAATAATAACATGAGGTTCAGGGATGAGCGCTCTGGGAAGAGATCAGAGAGCATTTGCTCATTTAGCCAGTGATCTATTCAGTAAATTGTACTTTTTCCACTTTTCCAGAGGGATTTGTTATATACCAACCCCATTTTGAGTAACGACTGATGTCACACAAACATCAATCCCCGAGGGCCTCATACAAGCTCCTAGTGTAGTAGGAATTTGCTTAGTCTTCAAGGTGAAAAGTAGTCTCATCCCATCTTAGGGAACTGAATCTTCTCCTCCCCAAGAAGGAACTCCACAAACAATAGCAAAACACATCTCAAACTTCACCCGAAGGGTTTGCCAAACCCCATACATACCCCTGAATCACCTGGAAGGCAAGACACTATTTTGGGTTTCATCATCATCATCATCAATCGTATTTATTGAGTGCTTACTATGTGCAGAGCACTGTACTAAGCGCTTGTTTCACTGGTCAAAATACGGAGGCCTTTCCTAACCTACAGTTTATCTTGGAGGAAAGAAAAAAAGTGGAAGAGGAGGAGAATTAAGCATGTTAGGAGTTCAAATGGTTAAGCCTGGCCTTGCTTGTCTGTGAACAGCAGTATGGAATACAGTTCAATAACAATTATTCTCCATCCCATTTATAAAAATAACTATTGTTGGGAAAGGGTGGGTTAGATGCAATTGACAGCACGCTTCTGGATAGTCAGTCTGGGTTAGAAAAGGTTTAATTTAGGATTGTTTCAATAATTTGTTGTGTTTTTTTTTCTTTTTATTAAAAGGTCTTTAACACCACAGTGGCCATCATTTCTCCCAGACAGCCCACATCCGTTTTGACTCATGAAACTGACACAAAAGGAAATTAGTCCATTAACATCTTCCCAGATTCTGTATGCATAAGCTCCATTCCTGAGATAGTTTTTGCTAGTTTCCTGATTACTGGATGGTTCCACTTGATCCCAGTCAGTGTTTCCAGGATGTGTCATCATTTGATTCCAGATCTATTTCTATCACCCTTAACTCATTCCCAAATTTTAAGATTTCAGCTATAGAATGTCATCCTAGAAAAAAAAAAATGGAGCCAAAGAGTTTCTTCAAGTTAGTTTAGCAGCTTCTATCAATAATATTATTTCAATGTCTTAGTAGTAGTACCTTATCTTTCAAAACAACATGACCTAGTGGAATGAGAATGGGTTTGGGAGTCAGAGGACCCGGGAGTCAGAAAACCTGGATTCTAATCCTCGCTCCGGTACCTATCAGCTGGGTGACCTTGGGTAAGTCATTTGACTTCTCTCCACCTCAGTTCCTTCATCTGCAAAATGTGGATTCAAAATCTGTTCTCCCTCTTGCTTAGACTGTGAGCCTCATGTGGAACTGATTACCGTATATCTGCCCCAGAACTTAGTACTATGCTTGCCGCATGGTAAGCGCTTAACAGACATCACAATTATTATTAGCGGCAGTAGTAGAACTCTGAAACTTCTGCACTAGTGATTCCAATTATACAGTGCTCAGCACTGTAAGTAAGGGGCTATTAAATACTATTACTACGATTACTGATAATTAAACCAAAATATTTCACTCTATCACTCCCAAAAGACAATTTTTCATCATAAACTCCATTGCAAATCAAAGACCAGTTTAACAAAAGGTAATATGAAAGTGCGGTAGAAGAAAATTATTTTCTCTTGCCTTCAATAAACTCAGATCCTATCCCAATTAATGATTCTGTCTCCAAATTCACATCTTTCCCCATGGTGCACTTTTAAATTTTAGCTCTGATATTCCCAGCAATATTTCTTTTGTGTACAGATAATTTAGCTGCTTTGAATTTAATAGAAATTTTCTCTCCAAGTAGCCTCCATCCCATCTCAACTGCGGATGGCATTATTTGAAGAATACATTTAACAGAGCATTGGATTCTAATTCCAACCCCACCTTTGCTTCCTTTCTGGTCTGCAGCAAGGTCTTTGGCACATGTATCTCAGTTCCCCACCTGAAAAATAGATGCCATTTACTTGCCACCCTAATAACATTTAGTTAATGCCATTTTTCACAAGGAATAGAATGATCTGGAGATGGCATCAAGGAAAGACTGAGCTCCTTTGTTTAAAATGGTCTTTGTTAAAGCACTTACTAAGTGTCAAGCACTGTTCTAAGCACTGGGATAGATACAAGATAATCAGGTTGACACAGTCCATGGGGCTCACAGTCTTAATCCCCACTTTGCCCCCATTTTACAGATGAGGTAACTGAGCCATAGAGAAGTTAAGTAATTTGCCCAAAGTCACACAGAAGACAAGTGGTGGAGCAGGGATTAGAATACAGATCCCCTGACTCTCCGGCTAGTGCTTTTTCCATTTGGCCACACTGCTTTTTACACTGCGGGGAATGTGTCTACCAACTCTATTGCATTAGAACAGTTCTTTGCACATAGTAAGCGCTTAACAAGTGCCATAATCATTATTACACTCCCAGCTATAATAATAATAATAATAATGGCATTTATTAAGTGCTTACTATGTGCAAAGCACTGTTCTAAGAGCTGGGGAGGTTACAAGGTGATCAGGTTGTCCCACGTGGGGCTCACAGTCTTCATCCCCATTTTACAGAGGAGGTAACTGAGGCCCAGAGAAGTGAAGTGACTTGCTCAAAGTCACACAGCTGACAAGTGCGTCCACCAAGTACCCACTTCAGAGCAGAAGGGTCTGCTTTTTGGGGCCCCATGAAGTGCCCAGAGATGGCTTCGCAGGCCAGCCACTCACTTGGATCCCGGAGGAGTTGGGTCGCGATGGACACACGACGCCTTTCGCCATTAGAAACTCCTCCGGTCGCACGGCTCCCAATCAGCGTGTCCACCACGTGGCTGAGGCTCAGCTCCACCATCCCCGATTCTACCTTCCTGCAGAAGAAGTCAGGGGAGCCGGTGCCGATGGCCAGCTGCGCGGTGTACGTCAGGGTCTCCTGGATGGTGAGGTAGCCCAGAAAAGTGTCTTCCTGCAGGGCATAGGAGAAGATGTTCAGCACACAGTTAGCGCTCAATAAATACAACCGATTGATTGATACTGAAAACTCTCCCATTCCAACTTCTGACTACCAGAAAATGTCAAATCAATCAATTGCATTTATTGGGGGCTGTAAGCTCATTATGGGCAGGGAACATGTCTGCTAATACTGTTGAATTGTAATAATAATAATAATGATAGCATTTGTTAGGTGCTTACTATGTGCAAAGCACTGTTCTAAGCGCTGGGGGGATACAAGGTGATCAGGTTGTCCCATGTGGGGCTCACAGTCTTAATCCTCATTTTACAGATGAGGTAACTGAGGCTCAGAGAAGTTAAGTGACTTGCCCAAGGTCACACAGCAGACATGTGGCAGATCAGGGATTCAAACCCCTAACCTCTGACTCCAAAGCCTGTGCTCTTTCCACTGAGCCATGCTGCTTCTCTTGTACTCTCCCAAGCACTTAGCACAGTGCTCTGCAAATAGTAAGGGTTCAATAAATGCAATCGAATGATTGATTACTGTGTGCAGAGCACTGTACTAAGTGATTGGTGTTGCTGAATTGTACTTTCCAAGCGCTTAGTACAGTACTCTACACACAGTAAGAGCTCAATAAATACGATTGAATAAATGAATGAATGAATGAATGGAGTACAATATAACAGAGTTAGTAGACAGGTTTTCTCCCCACAACAACCTTACAGTTTGGTTTGGAGAGGGAGACGGACATTGATATAATTAAATAAATTGTGGTTATGTACATAAGTGCTGTGAGACTGAGAGAGGGGTGACTCAATGGTGTAAATACAAGTGCAAGGGCGATGCAGAAGGTGAAGAGAGAAGAGGAAGTGATGGTTTAGTCAGGGAAGGCATCTCTTGGAGGAGATGTGCCGTCAGTAAGGCTTTGAAGATGGGGAGAGTCATTGTCCATCGGATATGAAGAGGGAGCTATTCTAAGCTAGAGGAAAGATGAGGGAGAGAGGTTGGAGGTGATTATAGATGAAATCGAGGTGCAGTGAGTAGTTTGGCACTAAAGGAGCAAAGTGTGCAGGCTGGATGGTAGTAGGAGAACAGTGAGGTAAAGTAGGAGGGAGCAAGGTGATTGTCCCTCCAACTCAAGAGAGTTTTCAGCCCTATGGCAGGGACTAGCCCCAAATAGCATCTGTGGTGCCAAAAAAATTGAAGATTTTCAGTTCCAAGAATAGCTGCCCAAACCCTTTCATTCAGGAGAAAGAAGACCCCAAAAGGGCCAGTGTGAGCTCTCAAATATCCCACTGAAGGATCTGGACTGAAGAGAAGGTGTGTAGGGAGGAGAAGAAAAAAGAATCAATCAATCAATCATATTTAGGGAGCACTTACTGTGGGTAGACCACTGTGCCAAGCAATTGGAAGAGTACAACACACTATAACAGACACGTTCCCTGCCCACAATGAGCTTACAGTCTAGGTGGGCAGAAACAAAAGAAATGAAAAGGTTGACAGCCAGGAGAGAGCAGTGGAGTAGAGGTGTCCCTAATAGTGAGAAGTGGGAAGCAGTGAAGCCTAGTGGATAGAGCAAGGGCCTGGAAGTCAGAAGGACCTGGGTTTGAATCCTGCCATTGCCGCTTGTCTGCTCTGTGACTTTAGGCAAGTCACTTAACTTCTTTGTGCCTCAGTTACCTCATCTGCAAAAGCAGATTTAGACTGTAAGCCCTATGTGGGTCATGAACCGGGCCCAACCTGATTAGCTTGTATCTACCCCAGAGTTTAGTACAGTGCCTGGCACATAGTAAGCACTTAACAAACATCATTAAAAAAAAAAAACCAAAGCTAAAGAGCAAGGGGAGTTTCAAGCAGAGTCACCTCCTTATCCAATTACATCAGTCTTACTTCCTATTTCAGTTATTTTATTATTATTCATTCCATCATATTTGTTAATCATTTACTACGTGCAAAGCACTGTACTAAGCACTTAGGAGAGTACAATATAATAATAAACAGATACATTCCTTGGTTGTGCTTTCCTACATTAAGGATTTGCTCTTTTTCCCGTGGCAGGAAGGTCGATCATTTATAAGGTCCCGTAGGAAATAGCAAGGGTATCATTCACTACACCTGTCATTCCTTAGGATTCTTAAAGGATCCTCTCTCAGATCATCCATTCCTATTATTTCTACTAACCTCCTTCACAACAATAAGATGGTTGGATTCATTAAGTGCTGACTAGGATTATTAGTACTGCTACTAATGATAATAGTAGTAGTAGTAGTAGTTGTAACCTCCTTGTGGACAAGGAACATGTCTACCGATTCTGTTGTAACCTATCAAGTGCTCAGTGCAGTGCTCAGCACACAACAGCCACTCAATAAATATCAATGATTGGTTGATTAATTGTTAGGAACTTATTCTGTGTCAAGAACTGTGCTAAGCACCAGGGTAGACACAAAATAATCAGTTCATATAAAGTCCCCGTGTCACTGACTTAAAAAGGAGGGAGACACGGAGAAGTTAAGTGACTTGCCCTAGGCCCCTAGGTGCACTGGTGGCAAAGCTTGTATTAGAACCCAGCTCCTCTGACTCAGTGCAGAGCTCTTTCCACTACGCTGCTTCTTGCTGTTAGTGAACAGTCTGATCCTTTTACTCCTGAGCCAAAGTCACACAGCAGCTCTTCAGGAGTCCCCTCCCTGCTCCTGTGTCCCTCTTCCACTTCTTATTTTTGCTTTTAATTAATAATTATAGTATTTTTGAGTGCTTACTAAGTTCCAGGCACTGTACTAAGCACTGGGGGAGATACAAAAAAATCGGGTTACACACAGTTCCTGTCCTACATAGGGCTCATAGTCTCAATCCCCATTTTACAGATGAGATAATTGAAGCACAAAAAGGTTAAGTGACTTGCCCAAGGTCACACAGCAGACAGGTAGTGGAGCCAGGATTAGAACAAATGCCCTTCTGACTCCTAGGCCAAGGCTCAATCCACTAGGTCATGCTGCTTCAGTGGGCAGCAGACAAGCAGGGAGAGTTTGATTGATTGATTGATAATCAAAAGAACAACTTATTCCATTATCAGCACTCACATTCTACTTCCTCATAGGGGCTCCCCTGGTCCCTTACTAATGGCCTACAGATGAGGAAACTGAAGCAGGAAGAAGTTAAGTGGTTCGTCCAAGGTCATAAAACAGGCAAGGGACAGAGCAGGGATTAGAGCTCCTGAACCACAGTCCTCTGACTGAATGATATTTCGTGAGTACTTACTGTATGTGGAGCACTGTACTAAGCACTAGGAAGTGTACATTACAGCTGAGTAGAAATGATATGAAACCACAAGGAATTTACAGCTTAGAGGGGTAGACAGACATTGAAATCATTCATTCATTCATTCAATGTCTTTTCTCGTTCCCCAATTTACCGCATCTGTTTCAAAGCACAACACCTTGGTTTGCTGAAGAAAATGGTGAGAAGTGGGGGAAAAGTTGTGGAGTGGGACATCTTATCTAGCCACATTGGTTCAGTACAGCAGATCCAGGAAACCAAATCACTAGCACCCAGACTATGGGAGAAACCCTCCATTTCCATTTTCCTCAAACCAGTCTCTGTCTCCCTAAAACAAGCACGTGTACCGCAGGTGGAAAATTGGTACTGACATGAAATTGTTGAAAATAAACTGCAAAGGTTCTTGGGGGCTTTCCCCCACTTAGGTCCGGCACTGAAGAATTCAGAGCTCTTCTGGAATAGTATGTAGTCCCTTGGGAGCCAAGGAGATCGTAGACAATAAGGGTGCCCTGGACCAAGATTGAGAAAACCCACAGAAAAGAAATCCTTCAGTTTTGCATACAGAAGTCAATATTTCACTTGGAAACATTCAAAAACGGAATCACATTTCTTTCAAGCCTCCCCCCAAAACCCCATGTGGGTCTGTGGAGAGAAAAAGTGTGTTTGTCATAAAGAAGGTTCCAAAATTATCAAACCAGAAATTTTCCCATTGCTTTTTCAGTTTGGTTCTCGCCCGAATATCTTGTGGTTAAGTCCATTAGTAACTTATAGCGATAAACACCTGGAGTCTATCAAAAACAAAGAGAGTCTTATTCGCGGGTACAGCCAGCCTGGTGAACATACTGAGCAGAAACCAACTACATAATATAGGACTTGAACGGGAATATGTTTTTTATGATGTGCCAGCATAAGGGAGATCAAAGACTAAAACCAAATAAATAGCAACTGGGTACCAGCAGAGGAAGCATATTTGGGCTTTAAATAATCAGAAACAACCCCCAAAACAGTAACACCCTCCAAATTCTGAGGTAACACTCCTCCTGCCCCATTTTAGAAGCAGTTCAGGCCCGGTAAAAGATTTTAACCTTCTCTGGCTTTCCAGAAAAGAGAGACACTGCGTTTTTCTGGATCTCTCACGTGCAGTTGAACGAACAGTTTCAAAGCCGCCACTGCCCATCCCCAGTCCCCCCCCAACCCCCTCCTCTCCCTCTTATACCCTCCCCCACCCAGGCTCCATGCCTGAACCTTGGATTGCTCTGTTAGTGAATTTTCCTTGGCCACAGGATGGAATTTGCCAGCTGACATTAACCCATTTATTGGGCTTGACTCCTCCTTATCTAAAACATCTCCCAGCCAAATGAAACAATCTGTCTGGCATCTGCTGATTGGCAGAGCAAATTTTTCCAGGTGGTGCCAACAGACCCCCAGAATGACTTGCCAACCCCGTTTTGTCAGGCAAGTTGATCAAAAGGGAAGGGCCCAAATGGCTAATGTTTAGTGTCATGTTTAGAACCTGCAATGTCTCTGCATAAACAGTTTTAAAGGACTACTAGTACTGAGAAATGTTAGTGGTGGGGGAAGATAGAAGGAAAAAGAGTGAATTGACAAGCTAAGACCCCGGGGGCAAAGAGCTACATCTGTAGTTGATTTGTCAGGGATTTACATTAGTGAAACTTTAACTCTGCAGATGATACATAAGATTACACTTACAGAACAAGCTTATGCAAATACCGCTTAAACTGCATGGTATGTGGGCCCAGACAGTGGATTTGGCAGGTTTCATGCAGTCTGGTGGCTGGGTTTAATAAGTTCATTTACATGAAGGATTAGGACATCTGGAAAAGTAGCATAGCAGTTTATTGAAACATAAATAACATTAATTGAAAGGTTACAGGTATGCAAAACACTTCATACGCGTAATGCAAAAGGCCGGAGAGAAAACCACTTCCTCATTCAGGTCAAGCGCAGAAGGCAACATCTAGATCCCGCTGAGAGTGAGGGTAATTTCCCGGAGACTGCTTTCTGCATACCATTTCTGAGAGTAAGCAAGGTACCACGCTCTTCAAGTTGGCTGGCTGGTCCAGCCCTCCCCGCCATGCGAGTCGTTTCCCACTGGTCTACATCAGAGATGCTGATAAACATCAGCGAGGTAGTGACCAAATTCAATTTATTTTATGTTAGGAACCCCCAAATCGTTGGGTCAGCCTGCAGACAGAGAAGCACGGTTGAGCTCTGGCTATTTCTCTAACCAGGTTTATTTTTGTTTTAGTGCTGTAATGTATACTCGCTGGTAATTTAGAATTTGGGCTAATGTCTTGGGGAGTTGGTTAACATCAATATAATAACAAATTACCCAAAGGAAAATGAGCAGAGATTGATATCATATGATTTAGAAGCTGAGGGGAAAGCTCAGGTGGATTGCAAATAATTTGAGTACCTCAAGATTAATTTATAACTCGGTAACCCATTCAACTCCCTTCTCTCCATCATTTAGCCAGATATGGAAATATTATTTAAACGGCCCAGCCACCAAAGCAAAAGCCAATATTTTTATCCTACTCATCCCAATCAAGCCATTCCATGAAAGGGGTTGGGGGGGTAGGGGCGTGTCTTCTGATTTTTACCAACATGTTATCAACTATCAACATACTGTTTCAGGAGGTGAGCTAGTACAAAGGAAATAAGGAAATGTATTAATTTGTTTGGTAAGGTAGCTCACAGTACCAACTGCAGAATCTACTAACAAAAAAATGAAATGAAGGGTTTGATCTCATGGAGACAGATGGATTGCAGATGAATTAAGAAATAAAATGTCAGATTTAATGTTACCTGTATAGTGAATATAAAAAGAAGTCTGGAGTCACTTTCGAGGATGAAAGACCCTTAGACTAAGAAATCAAATTACAGGGTTAAATCAAATTTTGTTCACTTCCAGGGGTTTTGGTGTTTCAAGGAGCTTTTAGAACCACAGAACCTAAAAAAAGAAGACCCACCATCCTTCTTTTAGCACAACACCTAGAATATTCAAGCCAGACAAATGTCTATTATGAAAAATTTCAAAAAGCTCAAGGGGTGATCCAGACAGTAAAATCAGGTATTGCTGGAAAGTGTAGCATTTCCCATCCCCTCAGAAAGTTCCACTACAAAAAGTGTTTGGATCTCCTGGACAGAATTCAGGAACCAAATGAGGAGAAGTTAACTGATAATAAATGAGAGTGAAAAAGACTGAATCAGTTAAACTTTGAAATAAAATTTGAGTCAATTTTTTTTCTCTTCAGACAGCCTTAAAATGGCTAATTATTTTAATGTTTCAAAATTTTTAGACAAGTTAAAAAGAAATGCTACTGAAGTAGTATGGCCTAGTGGATAGATGACATGTCTGGGAGTCAGAAGGTCATGAGTTCTAATCCCAGCTCCGCTATTTGTCTGCTGGGTGATCATGGGTAAGTCATTCAACTTCCCTGGACCTCAGTTCCCTCATCTGTAAAATGAGAATTAAGACTGTGAGCCATATGTGGACCAGGGACTGTGTCCAACCCTATTAGTGTGTATCTACCCCAATGCTTAGAACAGTGTTTGACACATAGTAAGCATTTAACAAATACCGTCATTATAGTAAAACCCAATCATGATGGGCAAAAATCAATAAAGGTGTCAAGCCAAATCCAATAAGAAAATGGTGGTATCATGAAGCTTTAACAGGTTAGATGCACTGGCATTTTTCTTCATTAGGCGATGGGAAATTGGGTGTGAACCATTGAACAAAATGTTCTAAACATGCGTGATTTGAAAGAATAGTACATGATTGCAATTGAAATTCCAATTCACATACAAGAGGACAAATCAGAAACACTGAACCTGAAAGTTTTATTAGGCCTGTGAGATCCATCCCCTCTAAGGGTCGCAGCTGGAGAGTTTCTAGTACTCTACAGTCTTGACTAAGGTGGGGAGAGTCGAGCAGAGACAAACCCATTCCATTCCGTGTGGCTCAGTGGAAAGAGCACGGGCTTTGGAGTCGGAGGTCAGGGGTTCGAATCCCGGCTCCGCCAAATGTCTGCTGTGTGACCTTGGGCAAGTCACTTAACTTCTCTGAGCCTCAGTTACCTCATCTGTAAAATGGGGATTGACTGTGAGCCCCACGTGGGACAACTTAATCACCTTGTATCCTCCCCAGTGCTTAGAACAGTGCTTTGCACATAGTAAGCGCTTAACAAATGCCATTATTATTATTATTATTATTATTCCTAGCTTGGATAGTGGCTAGCGAGTGGAAGGCAATCTGCTACAAGTCAAAACTCACCTGTGCTGGGCAGCAGTGGCATGGAAGAGAGTCGAGGGTGGAGATTGTTTACTGCGTGGAAGGAGGCAATGGTAAACCGCTTCCATATTTCCACCAAGAAAACTCTATGGATACACTACTGGAATGATTGCAGATGGAGGTAGGAGTTCTGGGAGAGATAATAATAATAATAATAATATTTGTTAAGTGCTTACTATGTGCCAAGCACTGTTCTAAGCGCTGAATGTGTCCATGGTGTCGCCATGGGTCAGAGACAACTCGACAGCATTGAAAAGACAGGTGAGACCCATTTCTACCCAAATCAATCAATCAATCAATCAATCAATCATATTTATTGAGCACTTACTGTGTGCAGAGTACTGTACTAAGTGCTTGGGAAGTACAAGTTGGCAACATATAGAGACGGTCCCTACCCAACAGTGGGCTCACAGTCTAGAAGGGGGAGACAGAGAACAAAACCAAACATACTAACAAAATAAAATAAATAGAATAGATATGTACAAGTAAGGTAAATAAATAGAGTAATAAATATATACAAACATATATACAGGTGCTGTGGGGAAGGGAAGGAGGTAAGTTGGGGGGGATGGAGAGGGGGACGAGGGGGAGAGGAAGGAAGGGGCAAAACCAAATTCCTTGGAAAGCTGTAAATACACCATGAGATTTCAATTGGCTGTCCAGTGCCAGAGTGATGAGATTTTCTGGATGTTTAATACAATGGTTTGCATTGTAAGTCTTCAAAAAATATTAATTGATGATGATCATGATGATAAATACATTCTTTATTTTCAATAATCAATGAATCTTAAAGAGCTTATTGCATGCAGAGCACTGTGCTAAGTGCTTAGCACCGCACTAAGTCCAATACACAAACTATCAGTAACTAGAAGTTACTCCCAGTAGAAGTGAATCCCAGAAAATTTCATGAATGTAGTATCATCTAAGAACTCCCAAAAACCTTTTGCCAAATAGTTTCAGGGGAAGGAGGGAAAGGATATGTAAGATTTTTATCTCTGTCTCTCCACTGACCTCTCGCCTACATCATGCCTCTGGCCTGGAATGCTCTCCCTTTTCTATCCAACAGACAAAGGCTCTCTGAGACCACCTTCAAAGCCTTATTGAAGATGCATCTCCTTCAAGAGGCCTTCCCTGACTAAGCCCTCATTTTCTCTTTTCCCACTCCCTTCAGCATCGCTCTGACCTACTCCCTTTATTCACCACTTCCCTACCCCAGCACCACAGCAATTATAAACATATCCATAATTTCTTTATATTAATGTTTGTTTCCCCCTCTTGACAGTAAGCTCGTTGTAGGCAGGGAATGTATCTGTTATATTGTTGTGTTGTGCTCTCCCAAGTACCTAGTACCTAGTACAGTAATCTGAACACAATCTGTTACAGTTGCTCAATTAATGTAAGTGCTCAATAAATACAACTGAATGATTGATACATTGGTCATTTCTGGTCCTTCAGCTTCAACCATAGATGTCAATGGTTATCATTCTTCAAGAACTTAAATCCAGCACTTAAAGTAATTGCAAAATGTTGGAGAAAGAGGTGCCTTCTAATCTATTTCCTAAACCAAAACAAGAACAAAAAAGTAAAACCTATGTGAAAGAAGCAGCATGACATAGTGGAAAGAGCATTCACCCCTAGGCTAAACTCATAGTGGGCAGGGAATGTATCTGTTTATAATAATAATAATGATGGTATTTGTTAAGTGCTTACTATGGGCAAAGCACTGTTCTAAGCACTGGGGGGATACAAGGTGATCAGAGTGTCCCACGTAGGGCTCACAGTCTTAATCCCCATTTTACAGATGAGGGAACTGAGGCACAGAGAAGTGAAGTGACTTGCCCAAAGTCACACAGCTGACAATTGGCGGAGCCGGGATTTGAACCCATGACCTCTGACTCCAAAACGTGTGCTCTTTCCACTGAGCCATGCTGCTTCTCTATTGTTGTAGTGTACTCTCTCAAGTGGTTAGTACGATGCTCTGCACACAGTAAGCGCTTAATTCATTCAATTGTATTTATTGAGTGCTAACTGTGTGCAAAGCACTGTACTAAGTGCTTGGGAGAGGACACCATAACAACAGACATATTCCTGCCCACTACAAGCTCACCTAATTGAATGAATGAATGAATGAAGTCAGAGGACATGGGTTCTAAATCCCAGCTCTAACAATTGCTTGCTCTGTGACCTTAGGCAAGTCACTTAACTACTCTGTGATTTGATTATATATATGTATATATGTTTATACATATTTATTACTCTATTTATTTATTTATTTATTTTACTTGTACACGTCTATTCTATTTATTTTATTTTGTTAATATGTTTGGTTTTGTTCTCTGTCTCCCCCTTCTAGACTGTGAGCCCACTGTTGGGTAGGGACCGTCTCTATATGTTGCCAACTTGTACTTCCCAAGCGCTTAGTACAGTACTCTGCACACAGTAAGCGCTCAATAAATACAATTGATTGATTGATTGATTGATTACCTCAACTGTAAAATGGGAATAAAATTCCCCTCCCTCCAATTTAGACTGTGAGCCCCATGTGGGACAGGGACTGTGTCTAACCTGATTGACTTGTCTCTAACCCAGCACTTAGAAGCATTCATTCATTCATTCAATTGCATTTATTGAGCGCTTACTGTGTGCAGAGCTCTGTACTAACCGCTTGGGAAGTAGAAGTTGGCAACATATAGAGATGGTCCCTATCCAACAACTAGCTCACAGTAGAGAAGCAGCATGGCTCAGTGGAAAGAGCCCAGGCTTTGGAGTCAGAGGTCGTGGGTTCAAATCCCAGCTCCGCCAACTGTCAGCTGTGTGACTTTGGGCAAGTCACTTAACTTCTCTGGGCCTCACTTCCCTCATCTGTCAAATGGGGATGAAGACTGTGAGCCCCCCGTGGGACAACCTGATCACCTTGTAACCCCCCAGCACTTAGAACAGTGCTTTACACATAGTAAGCGCTTAATAAATGCTATCACTATTATTATTATTATTAGAAGGAGTATGAGAAGCAGTATGGTATAGTGGATAGACCACAGTCCTGGGAGTTAGAAGATCATGGGTTCTAATTCTAGCCCTGCCACTTCTCTGATGTGCGACCTTGGATAAGTCACTTCACTTCTCTGTGCCTTATTCCCTTCATCTGAATGATAAGTGGGACAGGGACTGTGTCCAACCTGATTAGCTGGATCTTTCCTAGCTCTTAGAACAGTGTCAGCACAGTAATCACTTAGTAAATACCACAATTATTATTATTTATTGCTTGACACATAGTAAGCACCTAGTAAATACTATGAAAAAAAAAGAGCAATAAAGGGAACAGTTGAACAAGGTGATCTGGATTAGTTCAAGGGCCAGAGTTAACTATTCTGGAAAATGCACTTCTACGAAACAGCGGAGAATTTTCCAAAGTCGAGTCTGGAGTTGCTCATGGCCATCCATTATTTACATTAACAGACACCAGGGCTAGAAGATACTAAAGCTGAGAGGGATCAGGGTGGTGCCAAGAGAGGAGTCAAAACGGGAGAAGAGTTAGGAGTGGAGGTTAACAGTTCTATGCGGGGGCAGTGCTCATTACTCTGGGCTTACTGTATTAATAGGCAGTTAAACCAAAAACCCCCCAAAAAACCTAAAATTTCAAAAAATTTCATAATTTTCACCAATTACTAGCAACTCACTTCAATTCATTGTTCATTGTTGGAGTTGCTGTAAGTAAAGGGAACTGCTCTGCATCTGTGGCATTTATTAAGTGCTTATTGTGGGCTAAATGTTGCGGGTGTCATATGAGAATATGAGATCGGACCCATTCCCTGTCCCCCACTGCGCTTACAGTCTATTTTATTTCCAATTTACAGATGAGGAGACTGAGGCCCACAGAGGTTAAGTGGCTTATCTGAGGTCACACAGAAGGCCAGTGGCGGAGCTGGGACTCAAACCCAGGCCCCCTGACTTCCAATCCTTTGTTCTTCCCACCTGCACATGGGCTTTGTGGCTAAGCCCAGGAAGATATGACTGAAGAATGTGAGACTGTGTGTTTCTTGTGGGCAGGGATCATGTCTACCCATTTTACTGTATTGTACTCTCCCGGGTGCTTGGTACAGTGCTCAGTGCAGAGTTTATGCTCAATAAATACCGTTCATTGATTGAAGTGCCAAGACACATCATTAATCACCTGAGCTGCATCAATGGAAAGAGCCCGGGCTTGGGAGTCAGAGGTCATGGGTTCTAATCCCAGCTCTGCCACATGTCTGCTGTGTGACCTTGGGCAAGTCACTTAACTTCTCTGAGCCTCAGTTACCTCATCTGTAAAATGGGGATTAAGACTGTGAGCCCCACGTGGGACAACCTAATCACCTTGTATCCCCCCCCAATGCTTAGAACAATTCTTCGCACATAGTAAGTGCTTAACAAATACCATCATTATTTACTTACTTATTTATGTTCTCCATTCACAGCTGCTGTTAGCATTTATGTCTCATTTATTTAGACCCAAACTCAGCATTTGTGTACATAGGTAAATTCAGTGGAACATTCAAAGTATTTATTCTGATTCCACTGCTTGTAAATAATTTTATCTTTGTCTCCCCTGTTAGAGTTTAAGTTCCTTGTGGGCAGGAGTGGGGTTTGTGCTTCTGTTGCACTTTCCCAAAGGCTTTGTATAATGCCCTGTACTCAGAAGATTTCAATACAATCATTACTGTTACTTTCTCTATTACTACTACTTCCACTTCCGCTGCTATTATACTGCTAACTTCTATTTTTACTAATTCTACCTCTAATACTAATTATGGTACTTGTTAAGTGCTTACTGTATGGAAAGCCCTGTACTAAGTTCTGGGAAGCAGCGTGACATAGTGACTAAGGCGTGGGTCTGGGATTCAAATCTCAGCTCTGCCACTTGTCTGCTGTGTGACCTTGGGCAAATCATTTCACTTCTCTGGGTCTCAGTTACCTCATCTGTAAAATGGGGTTTGAGACAGTGAGCCCCATGTGGAACAGGGACTGTATCCAACCTGATTTGCTTGTATGCACCCCAGTGCTTAGCACAGTGCCCGGCATATAGTAAGTGCTTAACAAATATCACAATTATTATTATCATTATTACAAGATAACCAGGTTAGACCCAGTCACTGTCCACATCGGCCTGACAGTCTAAGTTTTATGTAATTCCCAGTTTGGGGTGAGATAACTGAGGTACAGGGAAATTAAGTGATTTCTCCAAGGCCACACAGCAGGCAGATGGTAGAGCAAGATTAGAATCCAGGTCTCTGACTCCTGGGCCTGTGCTCTTTCCACTAGGCCATGCTGCCTGTACTACTATTAGTCAGTCAATCATATGCACTGAGCACTTACTCTGTGCAGAGCACTGCACTAAGCACTTGGGAGAGTGCTGTATATATATATATATATATGTTTGTACATATTTATTACTCTATTTATTTATTTATTTTACTTGTACATATCCATTCTATTTATTTTATTTTGTTAGTATGTTTGGTCTTGTTCTCTGTCTCCCCCTTTTAGACTGTGAGCCCACTGTTGGGTAGGGACTGTCTCTATATGTTGCCAAATTGTACTTCCCAAGCGCTTAGTACAGTGCTCTGCACACAGTAAGCGCTCAATAAATACGATTGATTGATTGATTGAGAGTGCAATAAAACAGCATTGGTAGGTACATTCCCTGCCCACTAGGAGTTTAAGTGCTTACTATGTACTAAGCACTGTACTAAGTGCTGGGATAGATACAAGATAATCAGGTTGGACTCAGCCCCTGTCACATGTTGGGGTCACAGTCTAAGTACAGGAGAGAGCAGGCACTGAACCCCCACTTTCCAGCTGAGGAAACTGAGACACAGAGAAGTTAAGAGACCAGCTCAAGGTCACACAGCAAAGGAGTGGCAGAACCGTGATTAGGACCCAGGTCCTCTGACACCCAGGCCGGTGCTCTTTCCATTAGGCCACGTTGCTTCCCCGTTGGGAGGGAGACATTTTTGATAGGAGAGCTCTTCCCTCTGGTAGAAGAGCTGTTGAGCCATCCAGAGGAACCTCAAAGGCAGCCTTCTTAGAAAAAGTTGACGCACAGAAGGAGTCAATTAAAATGTTTTTTTCCAGATTGATGGGAGGAAATCAACCAGGAAGAAAGGATTCCCAGTAGATATGACCGGCAACACAAAGTGTAAACTGGGAAATTCTCTCAAGAAAAAAAAGACAGCTTTGAGAAAAACCCATATGAAAGCATTCATTTGTGTTCTAAAATGTTGGATAGTTAGTGTAGATCTTGAAAAATATAGTCCAGTGAACTAAGGAGTTCATGAATGAATAGCTAGGCAAGGATTGCAGGGAAGATGAAAACAAAATTATGCCTTAAAAATATAAGCGTTCTAGGACAATAACTTCTCCCAAGTAATAATAATAATGGCATTTATTAAGCACTTACTATGTGCAAAGCGCTGTTCTAAGCTCTGGGGAGGTTACAAGGTGATCAGGTTGTCCCACGTGGGGCTCACAATCATAATCCCCATTTTACAGATGAGGTAACTGAGGCCCAGAGAAGATAAGTGACTTGCCCAAAGTCACACAGCTGACAAGTGGCGAAGCCGGGATTTGAACCCATGACCTCTGACTCCAAAGCCCGTGCCCTTTCCACTAAGCCACACTGCTTCTCTAGTTGACTAGTGCCCTAGTCAACTTCAAAATTTAATATGATTGATGCCCACTCAGAGAGGCCTAGTAGAAAGAGCACAGGCTTGAGTTCTAATCTCAGCTCTGCCATTTATCTGCTGTGTGGCCCTGAGCAAGTCACTTCACTTCTCTGTGCCTCAGTTGCCTCATCTGTAAAATGAGGATTAAAACCGTGAACCCCATGTGGGACAAGGACTGTGTCCAACCTGATTAGCTTGTATCTACCTCAGGGCTTAGTATAGTGCCTGGCACAGAGTAAGCATTTCAGTCCAGCTCTTAAAATAGTGCATGGCACATATTAAGATCTTAACAAATACCACAATTATTATTATTGTTGTCATTAGACAGGGTGTATATATATAAAAAAGGTGACGCTTTGGCACATGCCACATCAGCCCTTTTAGAGTGCGTATAGCCCTGGGTACTGAATCTTAAGGAAAATAGAATAGAGCTGGAAATACCTGTTCTCCCTCTTATTTGACTGTGACCCTTTGTGGGACAGGGACTGTATCCAACCTCATTAATTTAGATCTACTCCAGAGTTTAGAACAGATACCATTTTTAACAAATGATACAGAGAAGGTGAGTCGTGTGTTGGGGTAGCTGCCTTATAAGGACAGACTAAAACGATTAAGACCCTTCAAAATTGAAAAGATAAAAGTTGAGAGAGGACATGAAATATATTCATAAACCCATGAAGGGTGTGAATAGGGTGAACACAAACTTGACATTCATCTAATTGTACAACATCAAAGTGGGCATCATCTAAGTTTGAAGAGATTGGTTCGCAAAAAATAAAGGGAAATACTTCTTCACATAGCAGGAGGTGAGTAAGGGGGATTCACTTGGACAAGGAGGAGTGTGACCTAGTGGTTCCCCCTTTTAGACTTTGAGCCCACTGTTGGGCAGGGACTGTCTCTATATGTTGCCAATTTGTACTTCCCAAGCGCTTAGTACAGTGCTCTGCACACAGTAAGCACTCAATAAATACGATTGATGATGATGATGATGATGGATAGCATACAGGCCTGAGAGTCAGTAGGACCCAGATTCTAATCTTGTCTCTCCCGTTTCATTCATTCAGTCGTATTTATTGAGTGATTATTGTGTGCAGAGCACTGTACTAAGCACTTGGGAAGTACAAGCTGGCAACATATAGAGACAGTCCCTGCCCAAAAGCAGGCATTTGTCTGCTGTGTCACCTTGGGCAAACCACTTAACTTCTCTGTGTCTCAGTTACCTTCTCTGTAAAATGGAAATTAAGACTGTGAGCCCCATGTGGGATTAGGACTGTGTCCAACCTGTCTAGTTGGTATCTACCTCAGCGCCAAGTACAGAATTTGGCACATAGTAAGTGCTTAACAGATACCATTGAAAAAAAGATGTTGCATTCACTAAAAATATTAGCATGGCCAAGAGGGATCTGGATATATTAATCGACTAGGGCTCAATAATGAATTACCTCCAGAAAAGTTATAGGGCAGAAAAACAGCGTGGGTTTATAGATAGAGCACAGTTCTGGAAGTCAGAAAGACCTGGGTTCTAATCCCAGCTCTGCCACATGTCTCCTGTGTGACCTCGAGCAGTCACTTAACTTCTCTGGGCCTCAGTTACCTCATCAGTAAAATGGGGATTAAGAGTTTGAGCCCTATGTTGGATAGGGACTGTGTCCAACCTGAATAACTTGTATCTACCCCAGCGCTTAGAACAGTGCTTTGTCCATAGTAAGTGCATAACAAGTGCCATTATTATCACTCTTACTATTATTAAAGAGCAAAATACAGGATACTTGATGGGCCAGGAAAACCCATCACATTCTTTGTCTAAGCATCTGGTACCATTGTTGAAGGCAGGATAATGGGTCAGGCGAACCATTAATCTGTCCTTGTACTGGCACTGCACAAAAAGTTGATTGGTGGAATAAAGTAAAGGAAAACACTGGGTTCAAGCTTCATTAAGGAAGAGTTGACAGGATCAGTCACTTCAAAAACATCAGTGTTCTCGCAAAATCCTCACCTCATTAGTAGGAGGGCAAAATTAATAATGGTAGTCTCATTTCCCAGAAAGCTGTGGTAGAGCCCATATTTTTTTTTCTAAATGTGGTTAGGTGTTCAAATTCATTCATTCATTCAATCATATTTATTGTGTGCTTACTGTGTGCAGAGCACTGTACGAAGCACTTGGAAAGTACAATTCGGCAACATATAGAGACAGTCCCTACCCAACAACAGGCTCAAAGTGTAGAAGGATTGGGCTCAGAAGGATACCTAGGAAAAATTCTACCACATAAATCTACTTGTAGACTTGAGATAAAGAATAGATTCAATCAATTTGAGGTTGATTCTATGGCAATCACATTTAGGAGTGTTCCCCAATTTTCAGAATTTATGTCCTCTCTGGTACTCAAGGGGTTTGGTGACATCTGTATTTGTCTCATACCTTTACTCTTCGGAGGTAAGCAACCTAAAATTGAGATTCCATTGTAGTTCCTAGGTTATAGCTGCCTCCAGGGCTGTTTTTGAACTTATTAGGACATTAGGGTCAACATGCTGCCACTGGTGCTTTTGGTGCTGTATTATGTGTGAAGTAAAGTAAAGCAATCAATCTAAAATATTAAGGTGATAGAAAAGACCTGCTCACTTATCAATTGGAAATGTATCTAGATCTCCAAATCCCTATTGTCCACTGCGTAGAGTGGGCTTAGCTCAAGGTTATCAATGGGGAACACTTTTTTGATGGTAAATCATGTCTATGATTATGATTATTTCAAATAATAATGATAGTACTTGTTAAGTGCTTACTATGTGCCAAGAACTGTACTAAGTGCTGGGGTAGATACAAGATAACAGGTTGGACACAGTCCCTGTACCAAATTCATTCATTCAATCATATTTATTGAGCGCTTACTGTGTGCAGAGCACTGTACTAAGCACTTAGGAAGTACAAGTCGGCAACATATAGAGACAGTCCCTACCCAACAACGGGCTCACAGTCTAGAAGATGGGGCACTCAGTCTAAGTAAGGGGGAGTAGGATTTAATCTTCATTTTAAAAGTGACCCCAAGTCCTCTGATTCTCAGGCCCTCGCTGTTTCCACTATGCCACGCATCAACTTTCTTTAATTACCTTCTCAAAGCTTTTCAGACCTCAATCCATTGATGAATAAGATTTTCTGAGCTCCTACTCTGTGCAGATTATAATAATATTCATGGTACTTCTTCGGTACTTACTCTGGGCCAAACGCTGTACTATATTCTGGGGTTGTTGTTGTCTTATGCTGTCGAATTGTCTCTCATCCATAGAAATGCCATGGACACGTCTCTCCCAGAACACCCCACCTCCATCCGCAATCGTTCTGGTAGTGTATTCATACAGTTTTCTTGGTAGAAATACGGAAGCGGTTTACCATGGCCTCCTTCCACGCAGTAAACCTGAGTCTCCACCCTCGACTCTCTGCCCAGCACAGGTGAGTTTTGACTTGAATCAAATTGCCTTCCACTCGCTAGCCACTGCCCAAGCTAGGAATAGAATGGGTATGCCTCTGCTTGACTCTCCATCCCGTAGTTGAGACTGGTAGAGTACTGGAAACTCTCCAGATGTGACCCGGAGAGGTGATATTCCAGGGTAGACACAGATAATCTGATCAGATACCGTCCCTGACCCTCATGAGTCTCACAGTCAAAGTCGGAATGAGAATGGGTATTCAATCCCCTATTTGACAGGTGAGGAAAGTGAGGCACAAAGAAGTGAAGTGTCTAGTCCATAGTCACACAGCAGCAAAATGGCAGGACAGGATTAGAATCTATATCCTCTGACTCCCACTAAATGCTTGGGAGAATACAATGTAGTTAGCTGAACTGAATCCCCAGGACTGTCCCATCTACCCGAAGCAACGTTACAACACACTTATCTCTGGCATCACAGCAGGTATAACTGGTCAAAAGGGAGGAAGGGCAGGGAAAGAGCTCTCCACCATGCACAGCCACATTGTACTATTAGGAGGAGTGCTATAGCTTCCTGTCTCTGGAACCTCCTCAAAACCTTCCCATGAGACTCCCACAGAATTCCTTACCTTCAGTTTGAGAAACGCAAGGCCCACTGAAAGCAGCACTCTCCTCTTAGCCCCGAACCATCCAAAAATGCTCCCACCTTAGTAACCCCAACAGAACTACAAAAAGAGGAAGAAAAGCAAGATTGGATAGAACATCCTCTAGGGCTGGTGGGGAAGATCACTCTGCCATCAAATCTTCATTCCAGTGGCAACACTGGTCAGTGTGAAGAGGCTGCAGCTTTAGAATTTGATATTTTAAATGTCTCTACTGGGGCTATAATTAAATTTGGGACTACGTGAACCTCTTACAAAAAGCCCTCGCTATTCTAATAGTATTTAGGTCTCCATGCTCGTTGAATCTGGCTAAAATCCAAAAGCTGTCTTTTTTACTGGCCAGTTCCCAACTCTGTTGCCAAATTTGCTGTCAAGCACAGCTATCTTGGAGTGACATTAATAGAGACAGTGACAATTATGCCAAAGTGTTCTTTAACAGAGATTAAACAAGACAATACTAGTGTTCATAATGGTACTGACATCCTATAATCTATAAACTCCATGTGGGCAGAGAACGTATCTACCAACTTCGTTGTATTATATTCTCCCAAGTGCTTAGTACAGTGCTCAGAACACAGTGAACACTCTATAAATGCTACCAATTGATTCAGTGTGGAGTACTGGTGCTTGGTGGATCCATTTTTTATATTTTTCAGCAGAAAAAAAATGGGTTTGTAAGTAGATACCCAGATCTTTTCTCAACCAACAGAATTACTGTTTCCTCTCCCATGCACACTCACTCAATGGTTAGATGTCAAGTACGAGAATAAAAACCAAAACAGATTTTATATAAACAAAACTGAACGGACAGGAAGAGAGAAACAGAGGTAGAGAATAATTATGATTTTATTTAATTTCCTTGTTTGTGGTCCGTTGCTAAGCGAATATTTGTAATAGTCAAGGGGGAACTGAACTGATACTAATTTCTTCTTGAGCTTTTTAATAATATCTTACTATTGGTCAAGTAATAGCTTGTAAGGCTTTTGACAGTTTCTTGGAAATTGCAAATGCACAATGATGCTAGTCAAACATAGTTGCTTATTGATCTAACACATCAGAGAGCCAGGATTTCAATCACTGGGCATCTCTACTGCATTCACCAGAGTAAAAGAGAAAAAAAAAGGCTTCAAATTGGGATTGCATCTGCTATTACACTCATTCCCATTTCCCGCATCTTATATTTGCTTTGGACAACCTGTGCCTCCTTCCAGTGACTGCAAGTGATTATGTTCTAGATTTCCTTCACACTGGAAAAAGCCAAACAATCGTAGTGAGTGTACAGGGTGTTAAAATTACACCTAAAGAAAGTCTTGATTTTCACATTCCAAGGTGGCAAAATGTCAGCAATTGTCGATCTTGCCTGCAAGAGAGGCTGAATAAACAGGCGTTTGACTATCATCGTCACTGTCATCATCACCAACAGCGGCGGTATTGACCGAGTGTATTTGGTGTCCAGACAGTGCTCGTCACACCTTCAATAGGAGGGACAGGTCAGGAGAATGAAGGACAAAGAGATTGTGGTTCTGTGATGAACTGTAAGCTCATTGTGGGCAGGGAATGTGTCTGTTTATCATTGTATGGCACTCTCCCAAGTGCTTAGTACTGTGCTCCGCACATAGTAAATGCTCAATAAATACGATTGAATGAATGAACAAATGACCTGAAATAGAGAAACCATGAGTAGGGTGGACAGAACAACCACTTGAAGACACATCTTCTTAATATCTCCTTTGGTGTGGCATAGCCACGGACAACTGGAAGGAGGCAGGAGGAGACTGGCCTTCTGCAATACAATATGGAATATCTGCCTTGTAACAGAGGCTTCAGGAAAATCATGGCACCAAAAGAGAAATGGAAAGTGCAAGTCACTATGGGTAATGATCATGATAATGCAGCTGTGCCTTTCCTGTAATATGCAGAAGGTTTTGCCCAGGATTGTTTGGAACAGGGTACTGGAAAAAAACAAGCATCCGGGCATCGTTCCTGGAGTGAATTATTTAAAAACATATCCCTTTTTTTCTCCAGCACTGAGCTGAGTTTCCTGGACCAGGCACACTGACTGTGAGCCCCCTTTTAGACTGTGAGCCCACTGTTGGGCAGGGACTGTCTCCATATGTTGCCAACTTGTACTTCCCAAGCGCTTAGTACAGTGCTCTGCACACAGTAAGAGTTCAATAAATATGATTGATTGATTGAAGCGTGGTGGGCTGAGTGGACCTCCTTGGCATAGCTGTGTGTGCCAGGGAGTGGACTGGACCCCAGGTTAGCTTACAGGGCCTGAACTGCAGATGTGCATGGCAGCCTATCAGCCCTCAGCAAAGTTGCCAGGTTTCCCAGCGGTTGGCATGGCTCCGGGCCCAGCATGGGGTTGTTGGGGTGTGAAATGGGGGGAATCTAACCTGCTTCCCCAGCATTTATTGCCAATAGGTTGTGGCCTCTGGCCTGGCCCAGGGACCTGTGGATCCCCTTGCCCTCCCCAGGCTGCAGCATGAATGAGAGCAGCTCTCTCTGCTGCCACAATTTTAAATGCCTCACCCCGACCCGATCCTGCGTGAGTCGATTTTTACTTCTGCCCCTGAGATTTGCCTGGTCTTAATCACTCTGCCTACACACACGGATAAAATCTCACGGTCAGTAGCACCCTCCTCAGAACCAAAGGAAGAGAGCATATAGACACTGTTCTAGGTTCTTGGAAAGCAGGCAGATAAGGTTTAAGTGCGATCCCAATCCTCCAGAAGTTTACAAATCTACATAATGCTTAAACAAAAAGTGTCATTTGCAGGACCACTAAGCACTCAGTACTTGGTCTCAGGACTGAGGCTGTTTAATCATTCCCAGCGGGAGACTGCATCAACAAACAAAAAGGCTCTCTTCAGATTTGCAGTTGCAGTGATGCTTTGCAGACTGGATCTAGCCGGAAAGCTCCCCGGCATCCTGACAGCTTTACTGAAAGGGAGCTGTATTCCAGCAAGGCTATGTCCTGGGCAAGGCCAATTAAGTCACTGTCCATGATCCCAAGCCCAGGAGGTCCCGTCCTCCCAAAGAGCAGGTCTCTGGACAGCTGCAGGTGCTCTGGATGGCAAGGGAAGAGCGGGGAAGACAGTCAATTGTATTTATTGAGCCCTTACCATGTGCAGAGCACTGTACTAAGCATTGGGGAGAGTATAGTAGAACAATGAACAGACCCATTCCCTGACTTCAATGAGCTTACAGTCTAGAGGGGGAGACAGACATTAATATAAATAAATAACAGATATTTATGTAAGTGCAGTGGGGCTGGGAGGGGAGTATGAATAAAGGAATGGTTAAGCCCCTTGATGGTCTGTCCTTTAAGTCAATTATCCATATTCCCCTTGCTACCCATGTAGCAGGAGCTCTCCTAGGCCCCTCTTGTCTGGAAAAATTTTACCCACCAGGCAAAGGACCCATGATGGCAAAGAGTCACACCAGGATGGGTAGGGAGGTGGCAGTGGAGTGAAAGAGATCTATAGATGGGACATCTCCCTCCCAACCAGAGGTTCCAGGTCCCCTGGCCCAGAGGCACCCAACCCTATCCCAGGTTCGTCCACCTAGCAGAGGTCAGCTTAGCTCTGTCTGGATTTTGTGCATCCCCAGGGTGCTTCTTCTGCCCACTGTTGAGTAGCAGCATGGCCTGATGGAAAGAGCATAGTCCTGTGAGTCAGAAGACTTGGGTTCTAATCCCGGCTCTGACAATTATTCTGCCAATTGCTTGCTGTGTGACCTTGGGGAAAGTCATTTAACTTCTCTGTGCCTCAGTTTCCTCAACTGAAAAATGGGGGTTCAATACCTGTTCTCCTTCCTACTTAAGACTGTGAGCACCCAAGCGGGACAGGGACTATGCCTGACCTAATTAACTTGTACTTACCCTAGCACTTAGAATAGTAATGATAATAATACTTAGGGTATTTGTTAAGCGCTTACTATGTGCCAAGCACTGTTCTAAGCAATCTGATTACCTTGTATCTATCCCAGAGCTAAACATTTCAGGTTAGAACAGCCTATTCTCAAAGTCACATCAACCCATCGTATGATGTAAGGGCCCAAAAGAAAATTAATCCAAAAAGAAATCGTCTCCTCTAAATGAGAGAAGAATTAATTTGCCAATTGCTAAAATGCTCTTTAGCATTTAAGCTGATACCTGATTCTGGAGTTGCTAGGGAAGGATGGTTGGTGGCCTTATAGGAGACTAAGTCTTGATGCAATTGAACTAATCACCGCTGTGCTGCCCTCCCTCCAGCAAGAATCTTGAAGATCTAAACCAGATGAACTTATGAAAAGCAAAAGAAGAAAAAAGAAAGGCCAGAGTGGGAGGAAGCTATTTCCCAGGAAAGATGTAAAAGGGAAACGATTGCTTTGGGGCACAGTTCAGAGCTAATGGCGGTGAGGCATTTTAAACTTCAACCTGCCTTCAGTTCCAGGTTTAAAGAGGGCTTGAATGGGAACCTGGTTTGCTAGCCTCATGATGAGTAATAGATTTTGAATTCCCACCAGGGAGGAAAATCTCTGAGAGGGGAACCTCTCTATTAAGTGTTTAGCCTTGAGAGCCATGCTTAGCTATAGTGAGGAGGAATGTTAAAGGGAATAATTTATAGCTGCTTCATTTGTTTTCCTGTTCTGGACCCAGGGGATGACTCCAGCCCTTTCTGAGCTCCAATTCTAAAGTCCGGCCTTAGACATTAAGCAAGGGAAGTGATTGAGTCAGAGAGGTTCAGTGCAGGGGCTATATAATGCCTCCGACCCTCCCAAGATGGCTACCACCAGTAACATTCCATCTAGTGTACATAATAATAATAATAATAATAATAATAATAATAATAATGGTATTTGTTAGATGCTTACTACATGGCAGGCACTGTACTAAGCACTGGGGAGAATTCAAGCAAATCAAATTGGACATAGTCTCTGTCCCATGTGGGGCTCTCAGTCTCAATTCCTATTTTACAGATGAGATAACTGAAACCCAGAGAAGTGAAGTGACTTGCCCAAAGCAGACAAGTGGTGGAGCTGGGATTAGAACCCATGACCTTTTGACACCCAGCCCCTGCTCTATCCACTATGCCATGCTGCTTCATGCTACATATTAGCCCTCTTTATCAAGATGGCCCCCAATCATGCATGGAGTTACCGCCGCCTCTCCTCCCACCTCACATGAATGCTAATCATCTCTAGATATTTTTTTACAAGGATTTTTCTGTTTCTTCACTCTTAGAAATAAAGGGGTCTTTTATTTAAGCAGTGGAAAGTATTTCCTTCCTTGCATAGTCCTCCTTTCCTACTTCCTTGAGGCCCGGTTGCAGCAAAGAACGGCTTGATTCAAAGGTCAATCAATCAATCGTATTTATTGAGCGCTTACTGTGTGCAGAGCACTGTACTAAGCACTTGGGAAGTACAAGTTGGCAACGTATAGATACGGTCCCTACCCAACAGTGGGCTCACAGTCTAGAAGGTCCTGGAGCTTCTCTTGGTCCAGGGCTGAACCACCAGGTGACCTTGGGCAGAGGTCATGAGTGTGGGTGGAGGGGGGGAGGAGGGCAGTTCTCTGCTATAAGGGAAGGTGGTAGGACAACCAGATATTAGTTCTCCTCATCTGGGAGTCCCTGGGAAGCACAAGGTGGCATCTCAGAGCCCAACAAATCTGAGCTCCTGCTGCACAGGAGGAGGTCGAGGAAAACAAGTGGCAGATAAGCCACTCAGAGCTCTGAGATCCCACCCTGGGATCTCAGGATAGGATAGGATAGGATAGAATAGGATAGGATAGGATAGGACAGGAACTCACGGTAGGAAACAGAGAGACGAAGCGGAGAGCAGCGGGCAGTCAGCTGCAGTGGGTATTTTACAGAGGAGAGCTGCTAAGGATAAGGGGAATGGGAATACCTGGAAATGGTGCCACCATAGGACTGGAAGCAGTTCTACAGTTCCAATACAGGAGTAAGATTAGGGTTAAGGATCAGACTTATTCTGAAAATTGCCATTTCATCAGGCAGATGGACAACCCGATTAGATATGTCAAATGGAATGCCATATAGCCAAACAGTGCTGATGTGATGATGTTACATGGCCTGCCGTGTGGCAAAACAGCCTGATTTGATGCTATTGCCTGTTGTGTTTCATGACATCATCATGCTGCCATCTGTTATAATAATGACTGTGGTATGTGGTAAGTGCTTACTATGTGCCAGGCACTGTACTAAGCACTGGGGTAGATACAAGTTAATCAGGTTGAACACAGTCCGTGTCCCACATGGGGATCACAGTCTTAATCTCCATTTTACAGGAGACGTAACTGCAACAGAGAAGAATTAAGTGACTTGCCCAGAGTGTATTATGGCACGATACTTCATGTGCCATATGCGGGACAGCGTTTTGGACTGTCACATCAAAACACACTACTTCCTGAAGCCAGCCCAGCCAATTTTAGCCCTATTTTAGTTTCACTTCTAGGACTTTTCAAGCACCGATTCCAGTCCAATTTTTCCTCCAGTTCCAGGTCCTTTCTAGCATCAATTCTAACCCCCTTTTAGCTCCAGTTCTAGGTCATTGCTAGCTCTGATTCTAGCTCCTTTCCACTTCCAATTCTAGGCCCTTTCAAGCTCCAAATCTCTTACATTTCCATCCCCACTCTCTGGGACACTTCAAACCACTCCATGGCAGATCATCAAAAATAAAGAAACTAAAATCAAAATATCTAAGAAACTCCACTTTCTAATCAACCAAGATTTCTGAAAAAGATAAAATAAGAACTACGACATTTCCATTTTACAACCATACCTGGATTTTTAGCGGATTTGGGGCCGATTTTAATATCCCGTAGCTTTCAAGGGTTTCAATCTGGTAGGCAATTTGACTCTAATTGTTTTGATTTGGACGATTTGTAAGGCCATCCATCTTTCCTGCTGAACACAGCCAATTGTGAGCACTGTATCCTTTGTTTTTAAAAAGTTGGCTGTCAGAAAGTTTTGTAAAGAATTCTGTTTGTTTTTCAAACTGAAACATTACTAAAAGGAAATTGGCTATTGCTGGCAAAGACAGTTGTTTTACATTAGAGAAATATGACATTCGTTATTGCATTGAATTTTCTACTGACCATTTAAAGTATCATGCACGTAATCCCCAGTGCAGAAGCAGAACAAATAATGAGAAGCAGCGTGGCTCAGTGGAAAGAGCATGGGCTTGGGAGTCAAAGGTCATGGGTTTGAATCCCAGCTCTACCACTTGTCAGCTGTGTGACTTTGGGCAAGCCACTTAACTTCTCTGGGCCTCTGTTACCTCATCTGTAAAATGGCGATTAAGACTGCAAGCCCCACGTGGGACAACCTGATCACCTTATATCCTCCCCAGCACTTAGAACAGTGCTTTGCACATAGTAAGCACTTAATAAATGCCATTATTATTATTATTATTATTACTCAAATCTATTAATTAGGAGTGAAGATTACTGAATTGATTTTACCACCCAGGTCCCTTCTTTGGGGAGAGTAGACTGAGTTAAAAAAAAATGTGGGTTGGCATATTTTACAAGGTTGATTTAAATCACTAGGGAAACAGGCTTCTCCCCAAGTGAAACTTTTGTGCTTTTTTTCCATACGATATTGTCTACTCTACTCTACTCCAAATCCCCTGGACATAAGCTTATGAAAAATAACCAGATACAAAAATGTGTTCCTTGGGATAATCAACTCATCCTTCAGATTGCTCATTCAGCCAGTTGTCATTTCATCAAAGAGTGTGGTTTGGTTTTTCAATCTGCTCTAACATTGATTGCCAATGTTGGCAGTTTCCTACTGCCCTGATTGGTTTATCAGCATTTTGAGATTTTCTTGACAATAAATTGTAATTCAGAATCACATCCAATGCATGTCTCATTGCCTACTGTTGAACACTGAAACATTTCAAAAGGGAAGAAAAACAAGCAGTTCATTAAAATTAAAATTCAACAATACATTTACCATGAAGCAAAAGTGCATCAAATCCAACTGGTCAGAACATGTGGAACAGTTTGAGTATGGGTTTGGGTGGGGATTTTGTTGCCAAAATATCATCCTAATAATCTTCAACTACTAAAAGAAAATGCTCTTCTTCAGAGAGGTCCTTTCTTCTGATTTCTCTTGGCTTCTGGTTATTTATTAAAGTATGTTCTCTAGGCTAAGATTGCCCCTCTCAGGGTCACACCTGGAGAGTTCCCAGTACTCTACCAGTCTCTGCTATAGGAGGGAAAGTCAGGCAGAGGCATATTCATTCCATTCCTAGCTTGGGCAATGGCTAGCGAGTGGAAGGCATTCTGCTATAAATCAAAACTCACCTGTGCTGGGCAGCAGCGGCATGGGAGAGAATCGAGGGCAAACACTCAGGTTTACTGCATGGAAGGGGGCAATGGTAAACCACTTACTTAATTTTCTCAAGAAACCTCCAGGAATACACTACCAGAATGATCATTCATTCATTCATTCAATCGTATTTATTGAGCACTTACTGTGTGCAGAGCACTGGACTAAGGGCTTGGGAAGTACAACTTGGCAACATATAGAGACAGTTCCTACCCAACAGTGGGCTCACAGTCTAGAAGGGGGAGACAGAGAACAAAACATATTAACAAAATAAAATATATAGAATAAATATGTACAAATAAAATAAATAAATAAATAGAGTAATAACTATGTACAAACATATATACATATGTACAGGTCCAGAGGGCACAGGTGCACCACTTCCAAAATACTGACAGCTTATTTCTCTGAAGCATAGAGAGGCACTGATAATCATGCTTTCGCACTATCCCTCCTCCCCCTTCCCTTTCCTTCCCTTCCTTTGAAGCACACATTGTTCGCCTCTACCACCCCCTCCAGATTCTTGTAGCCATCATCTACCACCCCCCAGGCCCCACCTCCAACTTCTTTAACGATTTTGACCCCTTTTTCACCTTCCTTCTCTCCTTTTCCATGCCCACTTTGATCCTCGGAGACTTCAACATCCACATGGATATCCCTGGTGACTCCTCTGCCACCTGCCTTCTATCTCTCCTTGATGCTGCCAACCTCCTGCTCCACCCCACCTCGCCCACTCACCAACTTGGTCACACCCTCGACCTCATCATCTGCTACTGCTGCACTATCTCCACTCTCACCAACTCTGAAATCCCTCTCTCTGATCATAACCTTCTCACCTGCCTCCTCACTCACACTCCTCTCCCCTGTAAATCTATATTACTACCTCACAGAGACCTCCACTCTCTCAACCCCATCCATCTTTCTGAGCGCCTCTCACCCCACCTCACCTCCCTTTCCTCTCTACCCAATCTTGATGATCAGATTACTGCTCTCAACTCTACCCTCTCTACTCAGCTCGACTCACTCGCTCCCCTTTCCCTCTGCCACTCTCGAACAACTAACCCACAGCACTGGATCACTGCCACTGTCCGCCTCCTTCACTCTTATGCTCGAGCTGCTGAATGCTGCTGGCGAAAGTCTAAACACCAAGACAAACTCGTTCACTTCAAGTTTATCTTTTCCTGCCTTAGCTCTGCCCTCTCCTCTCCCAGACAAAACTATTTCTCCTCCCTTATTGACACCCATGCCCATCATCCCCGTCACCTCTTCCATACATTTAACTCCCTCTCAGGTCCCCTGTTCCTCCCCCTCCTCCTTCCCTCACCCCCAATAATCTGGCCTCCTACTTCATTAGTAAAATTAACTCCATCAGGTCCGAGCTCCCCAAAGTCACTCCTCCCCCTTCTCCAACCCTCCTGCTCTCAACCCTCTCTGCTACTCTTCCATCTTTCCCAGCAGTATCCTCAGATGAGATCTTCTGCTACCTCTCAAGTGCTACTCCGGCCACCTGTGCTTCTGACCCCATTCCCTCTCATTTTATGTAATTTCTCGCCCCGTCCCTCCTCCCCTCCTTAACTTCCATCTTCAACCACTCACTCTCCACTGGTTCCTTCCCCTCTGCCTTCAAACATGCCCACATCTCCCTCATCCTAAAAAAACCCTCTCTTGACCCCACCTCACCTAGTTATCGCCCCATATCCCTCCTACCATTCCTTTCCAAACTCCTTGAACAAGTCATCTACACCCTCTGCCTTGAATTCCTCAACTCCAACTCTCTCCTCAACCCCCTCCAATCTGACTTCCACCCCCTACATTCCACAGAAACTGCCCTCTCAAAGTTCACCAATGACCTCCTGCTTGCCAAATCCAAAGGCTCCTACTCTATCCTAATCCTCCTCGACCTCTCAGCTGCCTTCGACACTGTGGACCACCTCCTTCTCCTCAACACACTATCCAACGTTGGCTTCACATACTCTGTCCTCTCCTGGTTCTCCTCATCTCTCCGGCTGTTCATTCTCAGTCTCTTTTGCGGGCTCCGCCTCCCCCTCTCATCCCCTTACTGTAGGGGTTCCTCAAGGGTCAGTTCTTGGTCCCCTTCTGTTCTCTATCTACACTCACTCGCTTGGTGAAGTCATTCACTCCCACGGCTTCAACTATCATCTCTACGCTGATGACACACAAATCTATGTCTCTGCCCCTGCTCTCTCTCCCTCCCTTCAGGCTCGTGTCTCCTCCTGCCTTTAAGACATCTCCATCTGGATGTCTGCCCACCATCTAAAACTCAATATGTCCAAGACTGAACTCCTTATCTTCCCTCCCAAACCCTGCCCTCTCCCTGACTTTCCCATCACTGTAGACGGCACTACCGTCCTTCCCGTCTCACAAGCCCACAACCTTGGTGTCATCCTCGACTCCGCTCTCTCGTTCACCCCTCACATCCAATCCATCACCAAAACCTGCCAGTCTCACCTCCGCAACATCGCCAAGACCTGCCCTTTCCTCTCCATCCAAACCACTACCCTGCTGGTTCAATCTCTCATCCTATCCCGACTGGATTACTGCATCAGTCTGCTCTCTGATCTCCCATCCTCCTGTCTCTCCCCACTTCAGCCTATACTTCACGCTGCTGCCCGGATCGTCTTTGTGCAGAAATGCTCTGGGCATGTTACTCCCCTCCTCAAAAATCTCCAGTGGCTACCAGTCAACCTACGCATCAGGCAAAAACACCTCACTCTCGGCTTCAAGGCTGTCCATCACCTCGCCCCCTCCTACCTCACCTCCCTTCTCTCCTTCTACAGCCCAGCCCGCTCCCACCGCTCCTCTGCCGATAACCTCCTCACTAGGCCTCGTTCTCACCTGTTCCACTGTCGACTCCCGGCCCACGCCCTTCCCCTGGCCTGGAATGCCCTCCCTCCGCACATCCGCCAACCTAGCTCTCTTCCTCCCTTCAAAGCCCTACTGAGAGCTCACCTCCTTTAGAAGGCCTTCCCAGACTGAGCCCCCTCCTTCCTCTCCCGCTCCCCACCCCCCCACCCTTCCTCCTTCCCCTCCTCACAGTACCTGTATATATGTTTGTACAGATTTATTACTCTATTTTACCTGTGCGTATTTACTGTTCTATTTATTTTATTTTGTTAATATGTTCTGTTTTGTTGTCTGTCTCCCCCTTCTAGACTGTGAGCCCTTTATTGGGTAGGGACTGTCTCTATATGTTGCCAACTTGTACTTCCCAAGCACTTAGTACAGTGCTCTGCACACAGTAAGCGCTCAATAAATATGATAGAATGAATGAATGAATGAATGAATGAATGCTAAAGATCACAAAATATTGGACTTCTCCTTTTAGAGACGTTGAAGTCCATCATGAGGACAAAGACATTCCCTTAGAGTAAATGGGAATACCCCATATAGTGTTAGTAGGTAATGCCCTAGTGAAGGGAAAGGAAGAATGTCCACTTAAATATCTCAGTTTAAATAACCTGCTTCTATTGAGGTAGTGATTAAAATGTCACCTCTGATTGTATGGAAGGAAAGGAAAGATTGGAGGAAGAACTACCTTTGGGACAGTGAAACAGCATTGCTGATGGTCAGATGTCAATCAATCAATCATTCATATTTATTGAGTGCTTACGGTGTGCAGAGCAATCAATCAATCAATCAATCGATCAATCAATTGTATTTATTGAGCACTTACTGTGTGCAGAGCACTGTACTAAGCGCTTGAGAAGTACAAGTTGGCAACATTATCCTAAGCACTTGGGAGAGTATAACATGGCAACGTAACAGACACCTACCCTGTCCACAGTGGTGTTACAGTCTAGAAGGAGAGATGCCGACTGTTTTTGTCATTGAAAGGTAGTCTCTTCCACATTGATGAACTGAAAATAAGGAAGAAGACATCTAGCCTGTTAGCTCTCTGTGGGCAGAGAATATGTCTACCTACTCTGTTGTATCATACCCCCCAAGTGCTTAGTACAGTGCTCTGCACACAGTAAGCACTCAATATATTCCATTGATTGTAACCCAGTCCAGGAGAGCAATATATTTCTAAATAAGGCTTATGCTCAAAGAAAGTCCAAAAGTAACTCACCTGACTTTCTTCAGTTTTTTTAAATCCCCAGTGCCTTAGCTGACTCTTTTTGGAGAACACCTGAATGCACTTAAATTCCCTACCAGTTTCTAGGCAGTCACCTCCCTAGCCAGACTGAGCTTCCTGTTTTTATTACTGAATCAGACAATCAGTCTTAATTGTCTATGGGTCTGTTGCCTCCTCCCCAAGGAGACCCTTGGTTTCTATGCCAATGTCTTCATTAGGATCACCAAAGTTTCTTGTAAACCACTGGATAAGTAAATTCATTGATTATACCCCTTCGGCTTCAAGCTGGGGGTTGGAAGGTGTCCTCATCACAGTAAAAATTGATTCAAAATCCCCTTTCCCACCTTGGTTTTTGAATGCCTTCCAGCACTTATAAGGCTGTCTATGGTTTTTACTCCCCCAATTATTCATTTGTCATATGAAAAACTTCTTGAGCATATTCTTTTCTTGTCCTTGAGACATAACAAGAGAATATAATGTTTCCCTCCTACGAAGAAATTGGTAGCATGATGGATGAAACTTCAGGAAACATTACACTAGCTGGTTGTTCAAGCTTTAATAAAAAACATACTTATGTCTTCTTTGCTAGACTTGAAATTTAACATGTTTCAGCCAACCAGAATTCCTGGGAAGAACGCTTATTTCCTTTCTTGGGTAAAAGCGGATTTTTATCTTTATCAATTGCTGGAAAGATAGCCATATTTGATTTAATTGCAGACTCTTTTGAAGAGTCTACAAAATCTTAGAAGCGAACAACTTCTTTCTGCATTCCTGGACTTATATTAGGGTAAAGCTAATCCATAGCCTCAATCGCATAGCTCAGATTTCTTCAACTATGTGGTGTCTGTGAGCCAAATGCCCTGCGCTCTCCCCCACCCCCAGCTCCCAGCTGCTGTTTTGCATAATTGACCCAAGACATCTCTTCAGCAGGGCCTAGTAGAAAAAGCTTGGGTTTGGGAGTCGGAAGATCTAGTTATGGTTCCAGTTCAGTCACTGAGTGCTGCATGACCCAGGGCAAGGCACTTAAACAGTCTCTAGACTGTAGTAAGCTCCTTATGGGCAGGGAGTGTGTCTGCTAATTCTGTTGAATTGTACCCTCCCAAGTGCTTAGTATAGTGCTCTGCATAAAGTAAGTGCTCAATAAATACCATTAGCATCACCGAGACTCGGTTTCCTCATCTATAAAATGGAGATAAACACCGACCCCGTCCCCCCAGGCATGATGTTGCTAGGGTTTAATGAGATCATTGCTGTTACACCTTTTTGACAAATAAAAGTGTCCTTCAAATTCAAAGGAGGGTTACCTACTCTACTTCTGCATACCCTCCCCCGGCCACCTCCCACCTCCTTCCTCAACTGTGTTTTTAGAGTCCATTCTGGGCAGTGAGACTGCAGGAGACAGCAAAACAAGAACTGTACAAAAGAAAAGTAACGGGCTTATTCTCTGATAACCCAAAATAAAGTCATGTATACCTTTCATAATCATAATGGTTATTCTATTAAGAGCAAAATAGGGAGAAGACAGACATTTGACTTTAAGTCTCCTTTCAAAATGATGAGGATCCCCTCTTCCTCACCTTCCAGTTCTTCCAAACTCCCATCCCACCATCTTTTCATAGACGACAGTGTCCCCCTTAACCCTCAAAGATCTTATTCTCAGTAGTAGTACTTTCTTAGGGTGGAGAAGCAGAGTAGTGGTCCATTTTACAGAAGAAATGGTACACAGAGAGAATGTTCCATGCATGATGTTCCCAGTTAATGCCTCCAGCTCTACTGACTCCCAGAATTTTCACTCCCACTTCCCTTGTCAGTCTTTTTTCCAACTGCCATCTTGAAAACACCACTCTTTTCCATCTTCCATATACTGACCTGTTTATTTCCTAACAATAATAATAATAATAATGGTGGTATTTATTTTTCCTCTCCTCTTCCCCACCCCTCGGCCCTACCTCCTTCCCCTCCCCACAGCACCTGTATATATGTTTGTACAGATTTATTACTCTATTTATTTTACTTGTACATATTTACTATTCTATTTATTTTGTTAATGATGTCCATCTAGCTTTATTTCTATTTATTCTGATGACTTGACACCTGTCTATATGTTTTGTTTTGTTGTCTGTCTCCCCCTTCTAGACCGTGAGCCCATTGTTGGGTAGGGACCGTCTCTATATGTTGCCGACTTGTACTTCCCAAGTGCTTAGTACAGTGCTCTGCACACAGTAAATGCTCAATAAATACGATTGAATAAATGAATGAATGAATTTGTTAGGTGCTTACTATGTGCCAAGCACTGTTCTAAGAACGGGGGTAGATACAAGGTAATCAGGGTGTCCCAGGTGGGGCTCATAATCCCCATTTTACAGATGAGATAACTGAGGCACTGAGAAGTGACGTGACTTGCCCAAAGTCACACAGCTGACAAGTGGCGGAGCTGGGATTAGAACCCAGGACCTCTGATTCCCAAGCCCGTGCTCTTTCCACTAAGCCACGCTGCTTCTCTAATGTAATCCCACAAATTCTTCACTCTCTGATTGTCTTTTGAGGTGCTGATACTTAGCTGTTTTCTACTTCATAACCTGGATATTGACTGGAAATGGATATTAAAGACTTCCTGTTTACTCGATATTAATAATTATAACAATAACTATGTTATTTGTTAAGGGCTTACTATGTGCCAGGCAGTGTACTAAGTGCAGGGGTGCATACAAGCAAATGGGGTTGGACACAGTCACTGTCCCAAATAGCGTTCACAATCTCAATCCCCATTTAACAGATGAGGTAATTGAGGCGCAGAGAAGTGAAGTGACTTGCCCAAGGTCACATAGCAGACAAGTGGCGAAGTGGGGGGAGCAAGGATTAGGACCCATGACCTTCCAAATTCCAGGCCCTTGCTCTATCCACTACATCATGCTGCTTCTACATCCCTTTGCCCCTCCTGCATCCTCTGGGGAGCAAGACACAACTTTAGGTAGAATTTCTAAATCATTTTATCTTCTTCTTCTCCTCAGATCTTTCGGCTCATGCCGTCCTTCCTTAATTCCACGTCTTCCTCACTCTCCCCCCATCTGCCATTACCCACCTGCTGTTAGCTTATCTCTATTACATTTCAGTTAAATTTTAAGGAAAGGGGTGGAAGACATGAGTTCTGCAAAGGGTTTATTGTTTTTTTAAGTTGGCTAGTAGTGGAGTTAAACTCTGGAGTTAAACATTAGTATCCGACTGACAAGCATAATAAACAATATAAGAATTAAGATATTAACATGTCAACCTCCTCATCACTCAGAAACTTAAATTTATCTCTAGCAAAACTGGCTGTAGGAAAGAGTGAATTTTGTGGCTCTTCCAATTTTCCATTCTTGGCAGGTTTAAAACCAAAGGGTTCTTCAATAATTCATAATGAATAATGACAAAAAATCAAAAATGCAGAATTTCTAATCCTAAATTTACGCAGTGTAAGATCATTTTGGTTTTATTCAGCTGTTTACCCAGGCATGAATTAAACAAGAGAAAAACCAATCGAATGCTGAAATAATTATAGTCATAGTCATTTTATGAAATGATGATAAATGTGTTGTTCACCCCATATTCTGTTTCAATGCTCACCCATATATCATGCACTAGGCCAATTCAGTTATGTGATACTTTTGATTTTTCTCCTAATCAGCATCTCATACCAGGGAGGGATTATAGCAACAGCAATTTGTTTCAGCTTTACTCTGTCAGATCAACTGCTGATAGCTTTAGCCCACCTTAATCTGGGGCAGAAAATGAAGCTGTCTGTTGACAGAAGAGCTGTTTATTATTTTTCTCAGTCATTTCACTGTTCCCTTTGAAACAATCAGTAAGAGTGGATGTGGCCTAATTTGAAGTGTTCTTGTTTTAAAGGGTTCTGCATGAATGTTTCTTATTTTATTTAGTTTTTAGTCTCAAGGAGTTTCGATCTGGCCGATTATAATCAAGACCAACTGAAACGATGAACGTTTGGGTTCTTTCCATCAAATATTAATGAATGAGCTGATTTAGATGTCCTTGAAGAATTGAAAAGAGAACTGAATTTCAGAGTGATTATACCAGACTGCCACTCCAGCATTCTCCATTGTAAATTGGGAAGGTTCTTCTACCTTTGACAAATCTCCTTCAAGAGCATGTTTAAGTGTGTGTACTTGTTTGTGTCTTAAAATGAGGCTACTGCATTGAATTTAATCCTACTGCTGGAAAGACAAACGGTTGAATGAAGGTTCCTTCCACACTTTAAAAATTGTATTTGGCTGGGAATGATTTTGTCATTTATGATCTAGTCTTGACATGTGGTTTCAGTGGAGTTGATGGAATATTATTGTTATTATTATTAATATCATCATCATCATCATCATCATTACTGTATTTGTGAAGTGCTTATATTTGTCAAGCACTGTTACAAGTGATGGGGTAGAGAGAAGAGAAGGTTGGACACAGTCCCTGTCCCACATGGGGATCACAGTCTGTCAGAGGGAGAATAGGTTTTGAATCCCCATTTTACAAATAAAGAAGCTAAATCAATCAATCAATTGTATTTATTGAGCGCTTACTGTGTGCAGAGTACTGTACTAAATGCTTGGGAAGTACAAGTTGGCAACATATAGAGACATACAGAGAATAATAATTATGGTATTTTTTAAGCACTTACTATGTGCCAGGCACTGTTCTTAGCACTGGGGTAGATACAAGATACAGAGAAGCAACATGGCTCAGTGGAAAGAGCACAGGCTTTGGAGTCAGAGGTCATGGGTTCAAATCCTGGCTCCACCACATGTCTGCGGTGTGACCTTGGGCAAGTCACTTAACTTCTCTGAGCCTCAGTTACCTCATCTATAAAATGGGGATTAAGACTGTGAGCCTCACATAGGACAACCTGATCAACTTGTATTCCCCCAGCACTTAGAACAGTGCTTTGCACATAGTAAGTGCTTAACAAATGCCATCATCATTATTATTATTATTATTACAAGGTAATTGGGCTGGACACAGTCCCCATCCCACATAGGGCTCACAGTTGTAACCCCCATTTTACAGATGAGGGAACTGAGGCCCAGAGAAGTTAAGTGACTTGTCTAAGGTCACACAGCAGACAAGTGGTGGAGCCGGAATTAGAACCTATGACCTTCTGACTGCCAGGCCCGAGCTCTATCCATAGGCCATGTTAGGGAATATGGATCTAAAACCTAGGCAAGAGCAAATGGTATTTTACATTTAAAGTAACACTAAGTGACAAGTTCCAGCAAGAACCAAGGACACTCCTCTATAGGACTGCTTGAGAGATCTGTTCTGATTCAGATGGTCCTGGGAGACCCGGAAAGTTTGGCCCAGAGGCCACTTAGGATTCCGTGGACCCATCAAGGAGCAGATCCCAACACAAAAGCTGCCCTAGGAAGACCCAGAGATAGAGGAACGGGGGCATGGAAAGGGGGCCCCTTCTGCTGTAGAGTTCACAAAAGTGGTCTTTCTTTCAAAGCATTCTTGGGCCAATCTACAAGACTGATTCATTCATTCATTCAATCATATTTATTGAGTGCTTACTGTGCGCAGAGCACTGGATTAAGCACTTGGGAAGTACAAGTCAGCAACATATAGAGACGGTCCCTACCCAACAATTGGCTCACAGCCTAGAACATGAATCGGTCCATGGCTATGACTTGTCCGAGGTCACCCAGCCGGCAACTGGCAGAACTGGAATTCTAGACTGTGAGCCCGTTGTTGGGTAAGGACCGTTTTTTATATGTTGCCGACTTGTACTTCTCAAGTGCTTAGTACAGTGCTCTGCATACAGTAAACGCTCAATAAGTACAATTGAGTGAATGAGTGAATTAGAACCCAGTCCTCTGACGCCCAGATCTGTGCTCTTTCCACTAGGCCATACTGCTTCTTATAGTCTTAGGAACATGTGACTTCTATAAATCAGTCAATCCGTTGTATTTATTGAGCAGTTGCTGTGTACATAACACTGAATTAAGCACTTGGGGAAGTACGATATGACAGAGTAGGTAAACAAGATCCATTTCCTCAAAGAGCTTATGATATAATAGCAGGGGAGACAAACATTAAAAATAATTACAGGTTGGAGAGAGGCAACTGAATATAAGATTGATATAAGATCATTAATATAAGATAAGGAATATAATTAATATAAGATTTCCCCTGGACTGTAAGCTTGCTGTGGTCAGGGAACATATCTACCAACTCTATTATACTCTCCCAAACAGAATAGTGCTCTGCACACAGTAATCGCTCAATACATGCCACTGATTGATTGATAAGATTATATATACAAGTGCTGTGGCTGAGGCCAGGGAGTATCAAAGTGCTTAAAAGGTATTGATTTAGTGCACCCATGGCTGGGAGAAACAACTTAAAACTAAAGGTTCTTTTCAGAGCCATCCGTGCCTTCGGAAAAAGAGCTGTGACCCATTTACCAAGTTGTTATGGGCCAACCCTGGATATTTATCACATTATTTCTTTGTCCCCTGAATTGTTTAATTTTGAGAGGACTATTCAGGATGAAAATATATTATAAAGTTCATAGATGATATTTAAGTTCCCCAAATTCAGCACTTGATGTTATCAGGAAAAGAGAGCCAGTCACTCTTCACTGTGCAACCAGGATCTGGTTTTGAGGGAAATACTTTAATCCGTGATAATAAAGCAGTGTGGCCCTAGTGGAAAGAGCCCAGACCTAGGAGCCAGATGACTTGGGTTCTAATCCCAGCTCTAATAGTTCCCTGGTGTGTGACCTTGGGCAAGTAACTTAACTTTTCTGTGCCACAGTTTCCACATCTGTAAAATGGACATTTGTGCCTGTTCTCCCCTATACCTAGACTGTAAGCCCCATGAGAGAAAGGGACTGTGTCTGACCTAATTAACTTGTATCTATCTACCGCAGTGCTTAAAACAGTCCTTGTCACATTGCAAGCACTTAATGAATACAATAAACATAATACACAGAAGGGAGGGAGGGCAGAGTGGGGAGATGAAAGATTAGTCAGGGAAGGCTTCCTGGAGGAGATATGATTTTGGTAGGGGTTTGATGATGGGGACGTGGTGGTCTGTCAGATAAGAAGGGAAAGAAGTTCCCAGCAGGAGAGCACTTAGGGAAAATCCAGTCTAACAGGAATATAGAAGGTTGAACATTATAGTTTAATATATAGTTTAGTTGCTATATATAGCTTAGGTTAATTGCTGCTGAGGGTTAGAACTTTCCTTTCTGTCTCTGGAGAAACAGACAGTGCGTACTAGGGAGAGAGAATAAGAGATAGAGTTCATATATAATTTCCCTTTATATTCAAAGATAATGCCACTGATATGATGTTTACCTATGGTTACACATCTAAAGAGAGGAGCAGCATAGGATTGATAGCCTTAACCACACTATGTACACAAAAAGACCATCCCTTTCACTGTCATGTTTTCTGTTTGCCCAATCAAGATAGATGAAAAGCAGCATGGTGTAGTAGCTAGAGCATGGACTTGGAAGTCAGAAGGTCATGGGTTCTAATCCCAGCTCCATCACTTGTCTGCTGTGTGACCTCAGACATGTCACTTCACTTTCCTGTGCCTCAGTTACCTCAGCTGTAAAATGGAGATTGAGACTGTGAGACTCACGTGGAACAGGGACTGTGTCCAACCCGATTTGCTGGTATCCTCCCTAGCGCTTAGTACAGTGCCTGGTACATAGTAAGACAACAAATACCACAATTATTACTATTACCACTTCATTATTATTATATATACCTGTTTAGTCAAAGCCTGCTCTATGTCTGCCCTATGCCAACCTAATTATTCCCTTTTCCTAGCATATTGATGATGAAGGTATTTATTAAGTACTTCCTGTAAGCTAAGCACTTGTGTTAATGCTAGGTCAATATCCATTTGTTCATTCAATTGTATTTATGGAGCACTCACTATGTAGACAGCACTGTACTAAGCACTTGGGAGAGGACAACAAAACAATGAACAGACACATTCCCTGCTCACAACGAGCTTACAGTATAAAGGCAAGGAAACAGACATTAATATAAATATAAAGGCAAGGAAACAGACATTAATATAAATAAATAAATTACAGAAATGTACATAGGTGCTGTGGGGCTGGGATATAAGATGATCAGACTGGACACAGTCCTTGTCCCAGTCTAAGAAGAAGGAAAAAGAGATATTTTAACGCACTCTTCAATCAGTTTCAATCACTTTAAACTGTCAGTAACTTGCAGAATCCCTCAGCGCTATAACATTTCAAGCAGCACCACAGTATAGTGCTTAGTAATTACAAAGACCAAATGTCCATTGCGGATCCCCCTAGCTACTTTTCATCACTCTCCCTAGCATCCACGTCCAGCTTGGCACAGGGATACCTGAGCGCGGGCCTGAGAAAGTGAAAATGAAATATCTGGGTATACGGTTTCCCATTAAGGTAGATGGATTGAACCACTTATTTCCTCATCAAGTTCTCTCCAATGCAACAATTCCTTTCCTGACTACCTAAATGGGCAGGAAGACTGAATTCATCATTTCCTTGGAAACTTGTTTCAAAGTCAGATTGCCTAGGGTAAGGGTCAGATTACTGTTCCCTGCAGACCGGGGAGTTCCCAGGATTCCAGGCCATTGGGTGGATCTTTCATGGAGAAAGTTCTCAGGATTGGTGATGCGGTGCAAAATATCACCTGAGGTTAGAAGAGGCCAAAGATGTTGTTGTTTTCCATCTCGGCTCTGGAAAAATCTAAAAAGTAAAACTTAATCACAGCATGGCCTAGTAGAAAGAGCGTGAACCTGGGAGTTGGAGAACTTGGGTTCTAATTGCAGCTCTTTCACTTGCCTGCTGTGTGACCTTGGACAAGTCACTTAACCACAGTGTGGCCTAGTAGAAAGAGCATAAGCCTCCGTCACCAAAACCTGCCCGTCTCACCTCCACAACATTGCCAAGATCCACCCTTTCCTCTGCATCCAAACCGCTACCTTGCTGGTTCAATCTCTCATCCTATCTCAACTGGATTACTGCATCAGCCTCCCCTCTGATCTCCCATCCTCCTGTCTCTCCCCACTTTAGTCTATACTTCACTCTGCTCCCTGTCAACCTACGAATCAAGCAAAAACTCCTCACTCTTGGCTTCAAGGCTTTCCACCACCTCCCCTGGCCTGGAATGCCCTCCCTCCACACATCCCCCAAGCTAACTCTCTTCCTCCCTTCAGAGCCCTACTGAGAGCTCACTTCCTCCAAGAGGCCTTCCCAGACTGAGCCCCCTTTTTCCTCTCCTCCTCCCCATCCCCCCGCCCAACCTCCTTCCCCTCCCCACAGCACTTGTATATATATATTTGTACAGATTTATTACTCTATTTATTTTACTTGTACATATTTACTATTCCATTTATTTTGTTGATGATGTGCATATAGCTTTAATTCAATCAATCAATCATACTTATTGAGCACTTACTGTGTGCAGAGCACTGTACTAAGCACTTGGGAAGTACAAGTTGACAACATATAGAGACGGTCCCTACCCAAAAGTGGGCTCACAGTCTAGTTAATTCTATTTGTTCTGACGACTTTGACACCTGTCTACATGCTTTGTTTTGTTGTCTGCCCCCCCCCCTTATAGACTGTGAGCTCGTTGTTGGGTACGGACTGTCTCTACATGTTGTCAACTTGTACTTCCCAAGCGCTTAGTACAGTGCTCTGCACACAGTAAGTGCTCAATAAATATGATTGAATGAAATAAGCCTGGGAGTCAGAGGACCTAGGTTCTAATCCCAGCTCCTTACCTTGCCTGCTGTGTGACCTTGGGCAAGTCACTTCACTTCTCTGTGTTTCAGTCTCCTCAGTTGTAAAATGTGATTCAATATCTGTTCTTCCTCCTCAAATTGTTAGCCCCATGTGGTACAGGGACTGTGCTTCACCTGGTTAATTTGTATCTACCTCTAGAGCTTTGAGCAGTACTTGACACATAGTAAATTCTAAACAAATACCATAAAAAATTTCTCTGGTCAAATGTACAAGGTTTCGACCTATTCAGGATGTAGTTATTTACAAAAATAAATTTTCCCACCAGGAAAGTAATTTGAAGCCTTATTCCTGGATGTATTGTTAGTGCACAAAATTGTGGAATTAGAAAGAACCTTGAGAAGACATCTCGTCGACCTCCAGCTGTCATTCATTCATTCATTCAATCATATTTATTGAGCACTTACTCTGAGCAGAGCACTGTATTGAGTGCTCGGGAAATATAATTCATACCTATTAGTTCGGCAGATTTGAGGATGGAGGGCATTCCAGGCCACAGGTAGGACTTGGTCCAGGGGTCGACAGCGGGGCAGGCGAGAACGAGGCACAGTGAGAAGGTTAGTACCAGAGGAGCGGAGTGTTTAGGCTGGGATGTAGGAGAGAGGGAGGTGAGGTGAGAAGAGGTGAGGTGATGGAGAGCTTTGAAGCCAATAGTGAGGAGTTTTTGCTTGATACACAGGTTGACAGGCAACCATTGGAGATTTTTGAGCAGGGGGGTGACATGCCCAGAAGTTTTCTGTAGAAAGATAATCTGGACAGCAGAGTGAAGTATAGACTGAAGCGGGGAGAGACAGTAGGAAGGGAGATTAGAGAGGAGGCTGATGCAGTAATCTAGTAGGGATATGATGTGTGATTGTACTAATGGTTCTTTCAGACAAGACAAGACATAAGGTTCTTTCAGACAAGAACCTCATCGTGGGCAACCAGGAGAGAATATAATAAAAGCTTGTTCTCTTGGATGTTTATTCCACTAGCGTTTAGAAGCACACAACAGAGGCAAATTAAATGGTCCCTGACCTCAAGAAGTGTATGATCTAATGGAGGAGACAGGCAGACACAGATTATTTACGAATAGTGGGAGGAAGAATCAGAACAAAGAATGCTGAATACCTTTCTCAGTTAAAATCCATCATATAACTAAACACTATTTAAATTATCAGTTTCCTCCAGCCTGAATCATCCTAGTTTGTTTTACCTTACCTCATATCCACATTTGTGGCTCTCCTCCAATCCTAAATTCTGCACATCTCTGATTAGCTGTAGAGCCAAGAAAAGAGTTGTTCCTCTAGTAAGGTTTTGCCAAAGAAAAATACGAAGTGGCTCGTATTGTTCACACACTTCAGAATATATCCCAATATAAGGTGTCCTTTTTAATCACATTATACTGTGAGTTTATGATCCACTATGCCCCACACATATTTTCTTCTGTGCCAGACACACCCCAATTTAACTATATCCAGATTGTTGTTACCTAACTTCAGTGCATCTAAAACTGAAGTCAAAGCGAGTTTTTTTTTTTTCATAGCACAGCATTTGGCTAAAGCTACACAATATAAAGTGAAGCAGGGGTTTGTCCAATTATCCAGACACTAAAGACTGCCAGTCCAGATTATTCAGGATCATCACTTTATATAATGTGGTGGATAAATATTATTTTGAGGGAAGGATACGACGGCTAATGTTTAATACATACATACACATAAAATAACATATATGAACTTTGTATGTGCAATTATTCTTCATATTAAAAAAGACCCCAAATCACAGGCATTTTGTGCACCCAAACTAAGATTATATATTGCTAAATTTATGTACAAACACATACACTTGTCTAAAAGCCTAAGGGCTCCCATGTGTACACACACACACACACACACACACACAAAGACACAGGCACACACACAAATACACATGCACACACGTATAACTTGAACTTGAATTTAATACCAAATTTTGGATTAGGGTCCCATTTATTGGCAGTTCTTGGAAAAGGTTTCAGCCTAATCCCCAGTTAATGAAACTGTTGCTAGTGAATTTCCTTTGTCAACACTGCATTTAATGTAAAAAGGACTTCATACCTGCTAGATCATCAAAATCTGCAAAGCTAATAGACTCAATTGGAACGTAAAAAGCCGAGAGGATATTTATAAAACGTCAATGAAAGATTTGGGCCAGAAATGATCTAGGGTGAGTCTGTTAAGAAAACAACTAAAGTATAACTATTCTCCAGTTTCCAAATGTTTTTCTGCTATGAAAGCTGATTGACGGCTAAACTGAAATAAATATGAAAAGTATTTCTTGGACGTGGTAGTCCCACTGAAAAAAAAATCCCAATTGCAAAACACCCTGAAAAAAATTCCAATTGCAAAATACCCAGAAATCAGATAAGGCTGAGTTTGGGGAGTCTTTCTTTAAATAATCAATGGTCTTTCCTGGTTCCCTCCCTTCCCAGTACCCCTCCAGCCTTTCCCTTTCATAACAGGCCCCCAAACTCTCGCAGAGCCACACATAAAGGCTTGCCTTGGGAAATGGAGAATGAAGAGCTCTCTGGGGCTATCAAAGGCAAAGACTCTTTTCTGTTGGTGGGTATAATGGATTGACAGCCTCCTGGCCGGAAACAGACCTAATCTGATTTAAAACCCGAAAGTCTGGACATTCTTACCACTGAGGTCCGTACTTATGCAGGTGCATTCATGGAAGGCACACCCAGCTCTCAGAGGTATTTGAGAAAATCCACCTTTAATGAAGGAAACGCCAAATTACACTTGGGTCCCTTATGGTTCCAGGGCAGAGCTAATGGATTGCTGCAGACTCTCCCTGGGACAACCATGATCACCCTTCCCCTGGCTGAGGCGACTCAGGGGAGGCTCACTGTTAATCAAAGTTCATATTTCATGGTGTGAAACATTCCACAAACACATAGGCTCCCCTTCCCCTAAGTGGCCCTGGAGTGTCTTAGCAATACACGCCTAAATGGAGATGGGCCAAAAAGGGGCAAAAACAGTTTGGTATTTTCATCAATCATTCCTATTTACTGAGCACTTTCTGCATGCAGGGCGCCGTACTAAGTGCTTGGGAGAGTTCAGTTTAAAAGAGATGGTAGACATGTTCCCTGCCCACGAGCTTACAGTCTGGAGTTGCTAGACTGAAAGAGCGGGCAAGGATGCAAGGGACTATCTCAAAGACACTCACGCCCATGAAAGCATTTTCACCTTTGGCATCATCACCTTCCATCCAAAGAACAACTGTATTATATTTGTATTTGCCTATTTATCTGCACATTCAATTCAGCTATTTCATCCTGCTATAGTTCGTCCTTGGACAACTTTCTTTATATCCATCTTCTTCCAATTTTCACTGCTTATACTAATTTGTATCTGTCTGTCTCCTCCACTAGACTGTAAACTCATGGAGGGCAGAAAATGTGTGCTTCACTTTTTTATACTCTCCCAACGAAACAAGTAGACAGGTGACAAAACAAGTAGAAAGGTATCAATACCATCAGAATAAATAGAATTATAGCTATATTCACGTCATTAATAAAATAGAGTAATAAATATGTACAAATATACACAAGTGCTTTGGGGAGGAGAAGAGGGTAGGGCAGAGGAAGGATGGGGGAGCGATGGGGAGGGGAGGAGGAGAGGAAGAAGGGGGGCTCAGTCTGGGAAGGCCTCCTGGAGGATGTGAGCTCTCAGTAGGGCTGTGAAGGGAGGAAGAGAGTTTGGTGGATGTGTGGAGGGAGGGCATTCCAGGACAGAGGTAGGATGGGGGCCAGGGGTCAACAGCAGAACAGGTGAGAATGAGGCACAGTGAGGAAGTTAGTGGCAGAGGAGTGGAGTGTGTGGGCTGGGCTGTAGAAGGAGAGAACGGAGGTGAGGTAGGAGGGGGCAAAGTGAAGGAGAGCCTTGAAGCCGAGAGTGAGGAGTTTTTGTTTTTTTTTGTTTTGCTGTCTGTCTCCCCCTTCTAGACTGTGAGCCCGTTGTTGGGTAGGGACCGTCTCTATATGTTGCCGACCTATACTTACCAAGCGCTTAGTACAGTGCTCTGCACTCAGTAAGCACTCAATAAATATGATTGAATGAATGAATGAATGAATGCTTGATTTGAAGATTGATAGGCAACCACTGGAGATTTTTGAGGAGGGGAGTGATGCTTGATTTGAAGGTTGATAGGCAACCACTGGAGATTTTTGAGGAGGGGAGTGACATACCCAGAGCGTTTCTGTAGAAAGATAACCCAGGCAGCAAAGTGAAATATAGACTGAAGCGGGGAGAGACAGGAGGATGGGAGATCAGAAAGGAGGCTGATGCAGTAATCCAGTCGGGATGGGATGAGAGATTGAACCAGCAAGGTAGCGGTTTGGATGAAGCGGAAAGGGCAGATCTTGGCGATGTTGTGGAGGTGAGACCAGCAAGTTTTAGTGATGAATTGGATGTGTGGAGTGAATGAGAGAGCAGAGTCAAGAATGACACCAAGGATGACACTTACTCCTTATATCCTCGTAGCCTTATATCTATATCTATATATACATCTATCTATCTATATATATATATATATATTTCCCCTTTCTGTAATTTATTTTGATATATCTCTCCTCCATCATTCTGTCAACTGCATCACCTCTCTCATCTCTAGACTGTAAGCTCATTGTAGGCAGGGACTATGTCTGCTAACTGTTATATAGCATTTTCCCAAGTGCTGAGTACAGTGTTCTGCACACAGTAAGCATTCAATAAATATGAATGAGTCCTCACCCTTTAAACAACTAGGTACTCACCTCACCCATTCTTCCTACAGCACTTATATACTCAGTTATTTTTCCCTACCAGTAATTTAGTGCTTTCTCTCCTAGAATATGCCCCCTCTTGGCTGGAATTGTGTCTATTTATTCTCCTAAATGCTTAGTACAGTGTTCTGCTCAGAGTAAACACTTAATAAACACTATTGATTGATTAGTGAGAGAAACTGAATTCACTGGGTTTCAGGTTTGGCAGAAATGAAAATATCCACGTGGATGGTTACCTATCAATCAACCAATAGTATTTATTGAGCACTTACTGTGTTCAGGGAGCTTTACTAAGCACTTGGGAGAGTACAATCCCTTATCTGTAAAATAGGGATTAAGACTGTTAGCCCTCTGTAGGACTGGGACTGGAAACTGTATTTACAACACAGTTATCTTATGCCTTCTCCAAAGCTTAGAACAGTGTCTGGCACATAGTAAGCACTTAACAGATACCATTATTGTCATTATTACAATAACACCACAATATAACAGACACATTCCCTGCCCACAGTGAGCTCATAGTCTAGTCTAGGATGGGAAGATAAAAATATCTCACTTCCTTTTGAACTGTTTACTTCAACTTTCTACTCCCAAAGGCTAGTTTGGATAACCCACGTCAGCCCTTACAGAAATTGAATCAAACTTTTGGCTCCATGGTCTCAAGTTGTGAATTCCCCAATCTGAGCCTGCATTCTATTTCCTTGAATGTCTCATAAGTGAACCCTTGGTTCAAGTGAGCATGAGCACTGCTAGAGGCATGGAAGGATAGGGTGATAAATATGACTTGTTGCAGTGTGAGAAGTTGGCCTAATGTTTCATACCCAAAAATGTTAGCTACATTTCCTTATAATGCTTTGAGGGAATACGTTTTTAAAGAAACCTATTCATCAAAGCAGAAAGCTGAACCGGCTTCTTTTCAGAGGAGCCTGGGAGAAAATGGGACTGGTCCACCCCTTTCTCCTGATGTGTAAGTGTGTAAATACTCTGTCATCACCTGATTTAAATGGCCTGTGTTGGAAGTCAGCATGGTCTGCTATGCGTCAGGAGATTTTACCCAACGTGATTAGGAAATCCTCTGCTTTCATTTGTGGAATGCACAGCTTCCACAGCTGTGGAAGGGTAGAATTGGGTCCTGTGTCTGCTCTTGACTTAGGAAGCAGAAGTGCTGGGTGCCCCCTCTTTGATGATGATGATGATGATTATGGTATTTGTTAAGCACTTACTAGGTGCAAAGCACTGTTCTAAGCGCTGGGGGGATCCAAGGTGATCAGGTTGTCCCATGTGGGGCTCACAATCATAATACCCATTTTACAGATGAGGGAACTGAGGCCCAGAGAAGTGAAGTGACTTGCCAAAGGTCCCACAGCTGACAAATGGCAGATCCAGGATTCGAACCCATGATCTCTGACTCCAAAGTCTAGGCTCTTTCCACTGAGCCATGTTGCTTCTCCCTTTGCAGTAAACTACTTAACAACGACAAGGAAGAAATTCATTGAGCTGTTCATGACAGGTGCCATAATTACAAAAGGCCTTGAGTTTTGTGAAGGAAATTCCCCCTTCATAATTTTATCAGATGTTAACTTTGTTCTTTTATGGTCTCTTGAAGCACCCTTTAAGCTCACAGTTAGCTATCCTGTAGAGCATCATAGATCTTAGACCGTGAGGTTTTGAGTTGCTTGGTCCAGACATTGGGTCTATACTTCATCAACTTATTTTCCGACACTTAAAACAGTGCTTTGCATATAGAAGCACTTTATAATGACTACCATTACTACTTACTAGCTGGATCAGATATGCCAAAGAATCAGTCAGTCAACCAGTGGTATTTATTGAAGGCTTATTGAGTGTAGAGGGCTGTACTAAGCATTTGGGAGAATGTAATGAAGTAGACAAGATCCCTGCCTTGTAGAAGGTACGATTGATTAGATAACAAATCTCTATTTGTTCATATGAAGTGGGTGACCATTGGCTGAAAGAATCTTGGAGTACTTTGTGGAATTTTTATTATGGTATTTGTTAAGTGCTTACTATAAACCAGGTACTGTACTAAGCACTGAAGTAGATTCAGCCCTTCTAATAGGTGAGCCTGTTGTTGGGTAAGAATTTGTCTCTATCTGTTGCCCAATTGTACTTTCCAAGTGCTCAGTACAATGCTCTGCATACAGTAAGCATGCAATAAATACAATTGAATGAATTCATGAATAGATACAAGTTAATCAGGTTGGACACAGTCCATATCCCTCACGGGGTTCACAGTCTAAATCCCCATTTTACACACGAGGTAACTGAGGCACGGAAAGGTGCCCAAGGTCACACAGCAGACAAGTAGCAGATCCGGGATTAGAACCCATGTCCTTCTGACTCCCAGGACAGTGCTCTATCCACCAAACCACACTGCTTCATAGTAGAATGAAAGGAAAAGACAACCGAGGTGAGGGCTAGTGGCTTTAATCACCTTGAAGGTTGGAAGCCTGAGTTCAAATCTCACTCACAGAGTCCAGCCTGAATGGAAATTGGTGAATGCCAACATCGCATCTTCATTCCAGAGGAGGAGCAGCTATTGTCTCCTGGACACCAAAGGGTAGTGATGCCAGTTGTGTGTTGTGCCATTTCCTGGAAGACCTTCCCACTGCACACTAGGAACATGTTTAATCTGCTCTGGATTAGGTATCAGCCAAGGAGATGCCGGCCAAGAGCCACTTGCCATCGAGAGAAGTCAATCATTTATTTTAAACAAAGTATCTGGGAGAAAGGAAACACCTTGGGAGAACTCCTTTTTAATCCTCAACTCGAGGAAAAAGAAGGGATTGTGCACAAATCCCTCGGGGTTGTTCCTGAGGAAAGAAGGGAAACTTCCTTCCTTTCCATTTTAAAAATCCATAAAGAAAACTTAGTTTTAGAATTTTCTCCCTAATGTCTAAAAGCCGACACTGCTGATCGCTTCAAGATGTCTGAGAATAGTCAGACATATCTGAGGAGCTTTTTTGGCTTTGTTAATCCAACCAGTGATTTTTGGTTTTAAGGTTGTTTTGAGAAAAGTTGTATTTTTGTTCCGCCTTAGTGCTAGTGTCTGTATTGTGTCCCGTTTCATAGAGACTTGTTGCTTTGGAAGAAACAGTGAGCTAGGATATTAAAACTTTGTGAGTCACAGGACGAGTCCCCTTTCCTGACTAAACTCTCATCCTCTCACCCTATTTTCCCTCCATGCTGTGTTCTCATACTTTACCCACACACTTAGTTCCCTCCTCCTAAGCACTTAGGTACTCCTCCCCATCCCTATCATCATCATCATCATCATCAACCGTATTTATTGAGCGCTTACTGTGTGCAGAGCACTGTACTAAGCGCTTGGGAAGTACAAATTGGCAACATATAGAGACAGTCCCTACCCAACAGTTTGCTCACAGTCTAAAAGGGGAAGACAGAGAACAAAACCAAACATACTAACAAAATAAAATAAATAGAATAGATATGTACAAGTAAAATAAATAAATAAATAAATAGAGTAATAAATATGTACAAACATATATACATATATACAGGTGCTGTGGGGAAGGGAAGGAGACATTTATGTAGACATCCTTCTACTCGGATGCTTACCTAACGGTAATTTCATTTCATTTGATGATGATGACGAAGATGGTATTTATTAAGAGCTTGCTCTGTGAAAAGCACTGTTCTAAGCACTGGGGTAGATGCAAGGTTATCAGGTTGTCCCACATAATAATAATAATGATAGCATTTGTTAAGCACTTACTATGTGCCAAGCACTGTTCTAAGTGCTGGGGTAGATGCAAGGTTGTCAGGTTGTCCCACATGGGGCTCACAGTCTTCATCCCCATTTTCCAGATGAGGGAACTGAGGCCCAGAGAAGTTAAGTGACTTGCCCAAAGTCACACAGCTGACAAGTGGCGGAGCCGGAATTAGAACCCATGACCCTGACTCCCAAGCCCGGCCTTTTTCCACTGAGCCACACTGTTCTGTCTCCCCAACTAGGCTGTAAGCTTCTTGTTGGCAAGGATCATGTCTACAAAACTGTATCATACTCTGCTAAGCACTTAGTACTGTGCTCCGCCCAAAGTAAGCACTCAGTTAATTGATTAATAAATTATCTGACCTGGACATGGTCCCAGTCACTGAGATAAACACCACAGGCCCAGGGCCTCCATGAGTTGGAGTCAGTCACCAACAGTGTGCTCTCAAAGCCAGGGTTACCCAACCCGAAACTTAAAACCTTTACCTCTTGAGGATGGGGTGATGCCTGGGCCCATCGATTGCTGGATAATAAAGTTTGGCAACTAGATGGAGTGCAGAGCTCCCAGTCTTCTATGATCCAAGGATTGCTGATATTGGTCCCAGTGAGTAGGGACATGACCAAGGGCAACTTTTCTACTACTTACTGAGAGTTGGAAATAACAAGTAGAACTAATTATTTGCAGGATAGTGAAATGAGAGTTCTGGAATAAATTCCAGAAATCTTCGATTAAAAAAAGAAGAATCATAGGTGGCTTTCGAAGATATGGGTTTCAAATTGTTTAGATCCTGGTTCACAGATCTCAAGGACACATTTGAGATGGAGACATTCCCTTTTTCCTCATATTTTCTGAGCTCTGTTGTCATTCCAGGGGAAAGAGCACCTGTCTAGGAATCAGGAAGCCTGGGCACTAGTCTCAGTACAGTCTGTTAGGGATATGCAAGAGTGGTGAAGGTTTCTGATGGAAGGACCACCTGGGACATTCGGTGAGGTGGACAAAAATAGTTGGTTAATAAGGGTGGCCCAGGATAGATCAGTCAATGGTATTTATTGAATGCTTACTGTGTGCAGAGCAAATTACTAAGCCTCAGCAATCTTCTCTGGATACTTGAGCCAAAAATAGGTCCTGCACGTAAAAAAAAAAAAACAACCCTGCATGCATTTTGCAATGAATAGGCTTCACTCTTACTAGCCTCCATGCTCATTGTATTCTGTGCATTTTGTGCCATGAAAGAAATATGACTGGCATCAAGACAGAGGACAAGTGCCACTACAGAAAGTCACGAACATTGTGATCAATTCTTCTGAACTTATTTTTGGTGCTGATGCCCCAGACCAACTCCATCAGCATCGGCATCATCGGCATCACAGCACTTGTTTATATTTGTACAGATTTATTATTTACTATTCTATTTATTTTGTTAATTATGTGCATATAGCTATAATTTTATTTGTTCTGATGATTTTGACACCTGTCTACATGTTTTGTTTTGTTGTCTGTCTCCCCGTAGTTGGGTAGGGACCATCTCTATATGTTGTTGATTTGTACTTCCCAATCACTTAGTACAGTGCTCTGCACACAGGCAGCGCTCAATTAATATGATGGAATGAATGAATGAATCATCATAGCACTGTTTTAAACCCTGGGGTAGATACAAGGTAATCAGGTTATCCCACATAGGGCTCATAGTTTTAATCCCCATTTTACAGATGAGGTAATTGTGGCACAGAGAAGCTAAATGACTTCCCAAAGTCACACAGCTGACAGGTGGCAGAGGCAGGATTAGAACCCATGACCTCTGACTCCCAAGCCCGTGCTTTTTCCAATTCCTGACAACAAATACACTTCTCCAGAGTGGTTAAATTCTACCCAGGACCTTTGATTTCTTCTTTCAAATTTCTTCCAGTTTTTTCCTGAAAGAAGTCGATAGCCTTGTCACCTCTCCATGATTCAAAATTCGATTTTTCAGTTTGTAGAGAAGCCAGAACCCTTTTTTTCCCCCCGTCCCCTTCTGCTACCAACTCTTCACTTGGTAATACCTCTGCCACCGGGCAGATGAAGGAGAAAATTTAAAGTATCCATTCTTCCGTAGTATAAAAAGATGAATACAATAGCTAAAATGATGTTTGGGGATTATCAGTGGATAAACCAGTACTGCAGATAACTGAGAATAGAGAATATATTCAGTGGCTCTGAGATGGATTCCTTTTATGCAAAGCTATTGGGTTGTATTGGAAAAAATTTTATCCTTGAGAGGGCAATAAAATATTTTTTTTTAAGGGGGGAAAATCTCTAAATTTCCTCAGTAGAGCAAAATGTCCATAAAGGGATTATACTGCACAGACTTGGTGACACATTTTTTAAAAAAATTAAATACTTACATAAGCAGAAGTTAAAACAAACCAGCTCGAACAGACTACCCACCCCAGAGACTTGTTTGGCTTTCTGAAAAACCTTCCAGACGAGCTCTCTTTTCTCTCTCTCTCTCTTTTTTTTTTCTTTTCCATTTAAAAGACTGGAATATCCCCTGAGGTAACATACATTTTGGATAAAATAGTTGTGGAGGAAACGAGGGTCCCTGTAGTGTTGGGGACTGTGGGGGAGGTAGAACCTGGAGACAGTCCCTCGCTGTAAAGCCAAGGAGGACACATTGGAGAACATTTAGATCCAGAATCTCTTTGTGAACGAGCTACCGCTGGTTAAATTAGGCAACTTCAGTAGCTGCATTAATCCTTTTAAGCCATTAAGGGACTTTTCCATGAATCCTTATGTCTCCTCTACAGAAAGGGAACTGGGTTTAAGTCATACTGAGGAATGGCACCACCTATAGCAGCAGCAGTAGTAGTAATAGTATTTATTAAGTGCTTACCGTGTGCAAAGCACTGTACAAAGAATTTGAGACAGAACACACAGGTGGGAAATAGACACGGTCCCCGTCCCTCAGGGGACTCAAATCTAAGAGGGGTCGGGTTGACCATTAATTTGATTTTATACTTGAGGGTCCAGTTTTCAGATGGTCTGCCCACTATCCAGAGTGGGCAAGGAATGACACTGTCTATTGTTGTACTGTACTGTCCCAAGTGCTTAGAGAAGCATCATGGCTCAGTGGAAAGAGCATGGGCTTTGGAGTCAGAGGTCATGGGTTCGAATCCCTGCTCCGCCACATGTCTGCTGTGTGACCTTGTGCAAGTCACTTAACTTCTCTGAGCCTCCATTACCTCATCTGTAAAATGGGGATTAAGACTGTGAGCCCCACGTCGGACAACTTGATCACCTTGTACCACCCCCCCGAGCTTAGAACAGTGCTCTGCACATAGTAAGCACTGAACAAATGCTATTATTATTATTACAGTGCTCTGCACCCTGTAAGTGCTTAATAAATATGACTGATTGAATGTACGGATAAAGCACCCGATGCATTTATGTGCCATATTTTTATTCTAAGCATCCAGCCTTCTCCTGCCTCTGTTCCAGCCTCCGGGTTTGGCAGTCCTGTCCTGGAGCTAGGATTACATCTGCTCCCTGTACCAACGGGGCTTTTGTGAATGTTAGCCAAAGAGTCGGATTACGCTAAGACAACAGTCCTGTGAAAACGATCCCCGGAAGCACGGGTGACCTCTGGATGGGGATCCACTCAAGATGATTAGCCTTGCTTCTGACTGTCCACCCTGTTTGACTTGTATCTATCCCAGCACTTAGAGCAGTGCTAGACGCATAGTAAGCACTTGCTAAATACCATAACTATTCTGACATACCTTGGCACTGTGCCCTTCTCTATCAACCCCACAGCCACCATGAGAACTCGGGTATTTATTTGCCCCCATCCACAGCACTTCTGTAGTTGCATAGACGCAATTACACATTCAATTATTTACACTGATTTGGCTATTTGTAAATAGTTTATAACCCTTTCCCTTATTAGATTGCAAGTTCCTTGTAGGTGGGAAACGTATCTTGCATTTCTGTTGTTCTTTCCCAAGTACTTAATACAATGTTCAGTCAGTCAGTCAAATTTATTGAGCACTTACGGTATGTGGAACACTATACTAAGTGCTTGGGAGAGTGTAACAGAACAATTATAACAGACATATTCCCTGCCCACCATGAGCTTATAGTCTAGAGGGAGAGACAGACTTTAATATAAATAAATTACAGATATGTGCATATGTTCTGTGGGCCTGGGAAGGGGTGTTAATAAAGGAAGCAAGTCAGGCTGATGCAGAAAGGAGTTGAAGAAAAGGGAAAGAGGACTTTGCACAGACCTGTTGGAGGAGATGTGCCTTCAATAAGGCTTTGAAGGCTGGGAGAGTAATTATCTGTTGGATATGAGGAGGAAGGGAGTTTCAAGCCAGGGGCAGGTTGTGGGCAAGAGGTCAGTGATGAGAAAGATGAGATTCATTCATTCATTCAATCAGTCATATTTGAGCGCTTACTGTGTGCAGAGCACAGTACTAAGTGCTTGGGAAGTACAAGTTGGCAACATATAAGAGACGGTCCGTACCCAACAATGGGCTCACTGACACAGAGTGAGAGAGACAGAACAGAGACAGACACAAAAATAGAGACAAATTGAGACAGAGACAGTCAGAGATGGATCCAGAGAGGCAGAGGCAGACACAGAGACACAAAGGTAGAGACAGAGACAGACACAGACTGAGAGACAGAGACTGAGGTATAGTGAGAAGGTTAGCACTGGAGGATCGAAGTGTGTGGGCTAGGCTGTAGTACATCAATCATTTATTCATTCAATCGCATTTATTGAGTGCTTATTGTGTGCAGAGCACCGTACTAAGTACTTGGGAAGTACAAGTTGGCAACATATACAGAGTAGCAAGGTGAGGTAGGAGGGGGCAATATGATTGAGTGCCTTAAAGCAAATGGTGTGGCATTTCTGTTTGATGCAGAGGTGGATGCGCAACCACTGGAGAGTGGGGAAACATGGCCTGAACTTTTTTGTAGAAAAACGATCAGGGCAGGAGAGTAAAGAATTTACTGGAGTGGGGAGAGACAGGAGGCTGGGAAATCAGCAAGGAACTGATTCAGTAATCAAGGTGGGACAGGATAAGTGTTTGGATTAACATGGTAGCAGTTTGGATGCAGAGGAAAGGACAGATTCAGCGATGTTGTGAAGGTTGAACTGGCAGGATTTAGTGATGGAGTGAATACGTGGGTTAAATGAGAAAGAGGAGTCAAGGAAAATGACACCTGATACCATCACTAATATTACTTCTAATTTCAGGTCTGCACAACACTTCTCAAAGCTATTTTGCCAGTGAATGGGCTGGAATAATTCTTCCTCCTCATCCCTGTGGGACTCTCCCAACCCCCTAAATGGCAAGGTCTGTTTCACACTTCTCTGTGGTTCAGGGTTGAACCAGCCAGAATTTGGCAGGGGGGCGGGGGTGATGGGAGGGCCTCCTCAGGCTAGACCGCCGGTAGTGGAGGTGTCTCAATGAAGAGCCACTTAGAGCGGCTCACCCGGTGGACAGGGTCATCAGAAATTCTGAACGAGCGGCTAACATGGGCGATGGAGCCCGCAGCAGTTACTGATATAGCCCCGCGCCAGCTTCCTGCTTATCTGAGGTGCAAGGACACAGAATCACTCATTCATTCAATCATTTTATTGAGCATTTACTGTGTGCAGAGCATTGTACTAAGTACCTGGGAAAGCACAATTTCCTAATCGCCAAGCTCTTAGTACAGTGCTTTGCACACAGTAAGCGCTCAATAAATACGATTGAATGAATACAATATAACAATAAACAGCAACATTCCCTGCCCACAATGAACTTACAGTCTATAGGCGGGGAGACAGACATCAATATAAATAAATAAAATTACAGATATGTACATAGGTGCTGTGGGGCTGGGAGGGGAGAAGAGGAAATGGAGAAAGTCAGGGCCATGCAGAAGGGAGTGAGAGATGAGGAACAGTAGGGCTTAGTCTGGGAAGGCTTCTTGGAGGAGATGTACCTTCAGTAAGGCTTTAAAATGAGGGGAAGAGTAACTGTCTGTAGGTTTGAGGAGGGAGGTCATTCCAGGCCGCTGCAGGACGTTTGGCTAGGGGTCAGCAGCAGGACAGGTGAGCTCGAGGTATAGTGAGAAGGTTAGCACTAGAGGAGCAAAGTGTGCAGAATCAGCAGTATGCTGTGGTCCCTTCAGATGTAGATTGTTTTTTGTATTTATGTCATTTGTTAAGCACCTACTATGTGCCAGGCACTGTACTAAGCAGTGGGATAGATACAAATTAATCAGGTTGGACACAGTCCCTATCCCACATAGGGCTCACAGTCTTAATCCTCATTTTACAGGTGAGGTAACTGAGGCACAGAGAAGTTAAGTGACTTGCCTAAGGTCACAAAGCAGACAAGTGGCAGAGCTGGGATTAGAACCCAGGTCCTACTGACTCTCAGACTCATGCTCTATCCACTAGTCAATGCTGCTTCTCTTAGAATCCTTGTAGGCCAAATTTTCAATGTGTTGCATCCGTGCCTGGCTACTTGCTTTTTCCCTCACTGCCCAAAGGGTAACATAGTTAACAGGGATGAGAGTGAAGGTGGTGCTGGGCAAGCCATTAGACTGTAAGCTCCTTGAGGGCAGGGACCATGTCTGTTAATTGTACTGTGTTGTACTTTCCCAAGTGCTTAAAGCATATTTATTACTCTATTTATTTATTTACTTGTACATATCTATTCTATTTATTTTATTTTATTAATATGTTTTGTTTTGTTCTCTGTCTCCCCCTTCTAGACTGTGAGCCCACTGTTGGGTAGGGACCGTCTCCATATGTTGCCAACTTGTACTTCCCAAGTGCTTAGTACAGTGCTTTGCACACAGTAAGCGCTCAATAAATATGATTGATTGAATGATTGCTCCACAAACAGTAAGAGTTCAATAAATACCATCAATTGATTGCACAGGTTCTTAGTCCTTGTCTCATCATTTATGACAGGAGACCCCATCATCCCTCTGGGGGCAAAGTTGAATTTCCTCAGAAAGTATTCAGGGACTTGTCCAGTGATGTGTGAGGTAAACAGTCCTTTGCATGTTTTGAAAGGGGGCCAAGGAACAATAGCATTTGTGGCCTGTCTCTAGTCCCAACCACATGATGCCATCAGATCATGTCTCACAAATAGCATAATGGGAATTTGCCCGGGATTTTGGATGGAAGCAGTTCAATCCTGCCATAATGGGGAAGGGGAAAGGCAATGAAGAAGAAGGTGGCATGGAACTCAGTACAGCATTGCTTCAGAACACTAATTGTTTCCTCAGAGATCTGAATTACAACTCCCTCGGGTAGGCGACCAACCTGGGAGTAGTTTAAACACAAAATCACTTTTGCCTGCAAATGAGAGGAGAGCAGGTCAGCATAAAGTGGTCCTGCTAGGAGCCAGGCTGAAAATTTCAGAGTGCTAATCCTGCAGTCAGTCGCTTGTGTGCTTAGAGATCCTTTTAGCTAAGTGTAAATTCCCTTAGCACTACAAGGTAGAGGCATACTTCTGCTACCTCTGCAGAATGTGGAACTGAAGATTCAAATCATGTATTTTTCTGCTTATTAGCTACTAGATTCAGGAAAATCAAGAACTCTCCCAGTTGAGGAAGTACAACCCCCCAATTTTATCCAACTGCTGAACCAAATGATAATTTCTGCCCCAAATAATTCTTAAACATTTAGGAAATATCTTATGCCCTGAAATTTCTGAAGTAGAAATTATTTTTTGAAAGCCCAGAACAAAATCATGTTGCCAATTAAACGTTACAGAAAAGGAAGCGATAAATGGAGACATCTTCAGGAGACGAATTGAGAGCATTCTAGGTCCATGGTCTTCAGTTAAAAAATTGCTGGACAAGCAGGAAACTATGTGATGAGGATTTCCACTGTGCTATATCACTAGTGATTATTTGGTCCTACCTGCTGGTCACCTTTCCAATGTCCTGAGGGAAACACTTGTAATTTGAAACACTACTGGAAAAAAAAATGAGGAGCTGAAATACAGAAATCTAGATGTTTCTGTGCACCAAGTTTCTGCAAGGCACCTTCACACAATGAGCACAAAGAACCCACGGTGGGTGAGCATAACTCTGATGGACCCAAAAGCTTCCCCAGCTAGAAAGTATTCTCAAGCCGACGTAGATCATATTTCCCGTAATGGGAAATAAAAGCTCTCCGTGTTCTGCTCAAGTGAACGATTAGCCGTGGTTACAAGACTGAGCGGCTAAATATTTCTAGACAGCATATATCTGTATATACTTATGATCTTGATTCTAGGGCTTATTCATACCCTGGTCATGAGAGCGTGAGAGAAGCATAACCTGAAGCAGAGAAATTGTACACAGCCCTTATAGAGGGGAAGGAAAGGGAAAGGCAAATGTTCTACCTCGCCTCACATTTGCTCTCAGAAAGCTGCTTGAAATACAAATCTCTATTAACAGAATGTCCTTTGTTAAACAGAGTTAAAAAAAAAAAAAGGAACCAGACACAGAATTAGTTCTCAATCATTTTCTGCAGTTTTGGCTTCTGACTAAATTTGGTGTGAGGGCAGATCCCCTTTCACTTTTTATACAGTACCTAAATGTTTTAACCTTCCAACTTCAATTCCTCACTCCTTGTGCCTCTTCAACTTCATAATATGTCCTGCCCCCTGTTTCTTTCCAAGTGCCACACTCACCTAACAAGGGTCCATTCTCTCAATCTTTTTTCCCAGCAGGCTCGGCTTTAAGACTCTTCCATATTATTTCTTCTTTCAATTTCCACACATTTAAAGTTCTTCAAACTTTGGTATAATTTTGTTACCAAAAATGAATTGGAACATTCAATCAATTAACCGGTCAACCGTATTTACTGAGGCTGTTTCTAGACCATATTTTCTAGACTGTGAGGCCACTGTTGGGTAGGGACCGTCTCTATATATTGCCAACTTGTATTTCTCAAGTGCTTAGTACAGTGCCCTGCACACAGTAAGCGCTCAATAAATACGATCGATTGATTGATTGATTGATTGACTTACTGTGTGTAGAAAACTGTACTAAATGCTTGAAAGAGTACAATATAACAATATAACAGACACATTCCCTGCCCTTAATGAGCTAATCAGTGGTAATTATTGAACACTTACTGTACGCAGAGCACTCTACCTGGAGCTTGGGAGGATACTTGTGATCTCATTTATAACAGTGATAATAATTATTATGATATTTGTCCAGCGCCACTCTAAGCCCTGGGGTAGATGCAAATCAATCAGGTTGGACGCAGTGCCTGTCCCACACGGGGCTCGCAGTCTAAGCAGGGGGGGAAATGGATACTGAATCCCTATTTTACAGTTTGGGAAACTGAGACATAGAGAAGTTAAGTGATATGCCCAAGGTCACACAACAGAAAAGTAGCAGGACCAGAATTAGAACCCGCATATTCTGATTCCCAGGCCTGTGTTCTTTCCACAGAGCCAAAATTTATTCATATTAAATGTCTTTGAGAGAATTAAGGACATAAGAGCATGGGTAAATGCCAACAACAATAATAATAATAATGGTAATTATTATTATTATGGTATTTGTAAAGTGCTCACTATGTGCCAAACACTGTACTAAGTGCTGGGAAAGATACAAGGTAATCAGGTTGGACACAGTTCCTGTCCCACATAGGGCCCCCACTCTTACCCCATTTTACAGATGAGGTAACTAAGGCCCAGAGAAGTGACTTGTCCAAGGTCACACAGCAGACATGTGGCAGAGTAGGATTAGACCTCTGGTCCTTCTGACTCCCAGGTCTGTCCTCTATCCACTAAGTCATTCTGCTTTTCATTCCTGGATCAGACCAGTGACCCACCCAGCCCAATGTTCTACCTCTGATGGTTACAACAGGCAGAAATTCCTCACCCTTGGCTTCAAGGCTCTCCATCACCTCGTCCCCTCCTACCTCACCTCCCTTCTCTCCTTCTACAGCCCACCCTGCACCCTCCGCTCCTCTGCCGCTAATCTCCTCACGGTGCCTCGTTCTCGCCTGTCCCGCCGTCAACCCCCGGCCCACATCCTCCCCCTGGCCTGGAATGCCCTCCCTCTGCCCATCCGCCAAGCCAGCTCTCTTCCTCCCTTCAAGGCCCTACTGAGAGCTCACCTCCTCCAGGAGGCCTTCCCAGACTGAGCCCCTTCCTTCCTTTCCCCCTCCTCCCCCTCTCCATCCCCCCTGCCTTACCTCCTTCCCTTCCCCACAGCACCTGTATATATGTATGTATGTTTGTATGTATTTATTACTCTATTTCATTTGTACATATTTATTCTATCTATTTTATTTTGTTAATATGTTCTGTTTTGTTCTCTGTCTCCCCCTTCTAGACTGTGAGCCCACTGTTGGGTAGGGACTGTCTCTATACGTTGCCAACTTGTACTTCCCAAGTGCTTAGTACAGTGCTCTGCACACAGTAAGCGCTCAATAAATTCGATTGAATGAATGAATGAACAGGCTGCTTAGAGGCTAACTCCTCTCTAATCCTAAACTTCTTGTGGGCAGGGATCATATCTACCAAATCTAACATACTGTAACATCTCCCAAGTGCTTAGTATAGAGCTCTGCACACAGAAAGCACTCATTAAGTACCATTGGTTGACTGATATTTACCTTTGAAAACCTACTGAAATAGATGTGGAAAAAAACCCTCTTTCCTTGTGTAGACCTGGAAATAGAGTAGCTAGGTGATTTACCTAAACTGTAAGCTCCTTGAGGACAGGAATCATGCCTACCAACTCTAGAGTGCTTAGCACTTAGTTCAGCTCCACACAAAGTAAGTGCTCTGTAAATACCATTGATTGATCAACTGATTAACCTGAGGGCACATAGCCAAGAGGTGACAGAGAGCAGCGTGGCTCAGTGAAAAAAAGAGTGGGCTTGGGAGTCAGAGATCATGGGTTCAAATCCCGGCTCCACCAATTTTAAGCTGTGTGATTTTGGGCAAGTCACTTAACTTCTCTGTGCCTCAGTTACCTCATCTGTAAAATGGGTATTATTAATAATAATATTGGCATTTATTAAGCACTTACCATGTGCAAAGCACTGTTCTAAGCGCTGGGGAGGTTACAAGGTCATCAGGTTGTCCCATGTAGGGCACACAGTCTTAATCCCCATTTTACAGATGAGGGAACTGAGGCACAGAGAAGTGAAGTGACTTGCCCAAAGTCACACAGCTGACAAGTGGAAGAGGCGGGATTTGAACCCATGACTTCTGACTCCAAAGCCCATGCTCTTTCCACTGAGCCATGCTGCTTCACTGTGAGCCCCACGTGGGACGATCTGTTCACCATATATCCACCCCAGTGCTTAGAACAGTGCTTTGTGCGTAGTAAGTGCTTAAATGCCATCATTATTGTGACAGAGAATCTGAATGTAGGCTTTCTGAAATGGGGTCCGCCTGAATGCAGAATTGAAGGGAGGCTGAGGAAGAGAGGTACGGGGAGATAAGGAAACTGAGCTGCTTTCCAACCAGTGTCAAGTGACCCAAACTAGGTGCATCCAGAACCACATTCCGCCCAGTTGGAAGAGGCAGCATGGCCTAGTGGGAAGAGCATGGGCCTGGGAGTTGGAGGACCAGGTTCGCATCCCAGCTCTGCCAATTCCTGGCTACATTACCTTAGGCAATTTAGTTAACTTCTCCCCTTTATTCTTTGGCTGTAAAAAATTGGGATTAAATGCTTGCCCTCCCTCCTGCTTAGACTGTGAGTCCCATGTAGAACAGGGACTGTGTCTGACCTAATTAATTTGTACCTACCCCAGTGCTTAGAACAGTGTTTGACCCATAGTAAGTGATTAACAAATACCATTTAAAAAAAAAACATGGCCTTACCAGAGAGGAGACCCAGATCCTTTTGACATAGGAGAGAGAAGCATGACCTAGTGAATACAGCACAGGCCTGGGATTCATGGGTTCTAATCCCAGCTCTGTCACTTGCCTGCTGTGTAACCTTGGACGAGTCGCTTAACTGATCTGTGCCTCAGTTCCCTTATCTATATAATGGGGATTAAGACTGTGAGCCTTATGTGGGAAAGGGACTGTGTCCCACACGATTGTCTTATACCTACCCCAGAGCTTAGAACAGTGCCTGGCACATTTTAAGCGCTTAACAAATACCGTAATTATTATTACTGTAGTGAAGAGGAACAGCCAAATGCTGTCACTTTTTTCTATCCTCCCCAGTCCATCTGACTCACCGCTTCCAGGGATGGGACTTCAAGTTGAATCTGAGATTTTTACCTCATCCTGCAGCAGCACAGCTGGGTGACAAAGTGCAGGAAACCTTAGCACTACCCTCTGCGCCTAAATAAGGATGCTAGGATCTGTGGAGGTACTGATATCTAATTAGTACTTTGTTTTGCTTTTACAAATGGAACTGGGATGGGTTCTAATTTTCATTTTATAAGTGAAAAGTGGAAAGCTCTTGCTTTTTCGAAAGCGTTGTTTGTAAAATGTTTATTATATGCAAGAAACTATAGTAAGCACTGGGATAGATACAAGTTAAACAAAGTGGGAAGAGTCCATGTCCCATGTAGGGCTCACAGTCTTAAACTTCATTTTACAGATGAAGGAACTGAATCACAGAGAAGTGAAGTGACTTGCCCAAGGCCCCATTTCAGACAAATGCCAGAGCCAGGATTAGAACCCAAGTCTTCTGACTCTTGCCTGTGCTCTTTCCATTAGACCAAACTGCTGCTCTTTTGCCATGCATAGGGCTTTCAAGCCAATGAAATATTATTAGAATTCACATCTAAGTGATGACTTATTGCTTTCCCTTCTGCTCCTTCATCTCTTTCCCAAGGAAGCAAACAGCTCACCAACTCACTTTTTGGAAAGATGGGAACTGCTGCAGGCTCAGCGCCATTTGAGGAAAAAAAAACAAAACGAAAAACAATGAACGATCCAGGAGGATCCATTCTTCCTCTTTTATCTTTTGTGGTTTGGGGAAAGGGGAATTATGGACTCTCCTGTCTAAGTCACAGGCATGTGTGTGGTCTGCCAAGACAGGAACCCCAGAATGTGTGAGGCAAATATCCAACATGCTGAAGTAAAGAACAATTGAAAAATCTTCTGCGGCCCTTCCCTGTATCAGCTTTCCAAGACAGTGGGAATCGGCTGGTGGCCCTGGCGGGGACAATCACAGCTTTTGTCCACTGCTGAGGAAGGGATAACATTGGCAGGCCCACTGGGTAATGTTCATGAGCACTAGTGTGCATGAGCACAGCACTTATGTACATATCCATCTGTAATTTATTTTAATATCTTTCTCTCCCTCTAGCTTGTAAACTCCTCAAGGGCAGGGACTGTGTAGGATTTATTAATAATAATAATAATAATTGTGGCATTTGTTAAGCACTTACTATATGCCACGCACTGTCCTAAACTCTGAGGTGTATACAAGAAAATCAGGTTGGACACAGTCCTTGTCCCACACGGAGCTCACAGTCTTAACCTCCATTTTACAGATATGGCAACTGAGGCACAGAAAAGTGAATTGACTTGCCCAAGGTCGCAAAGCAGACAAGTGGAAGAGCTAGGATTAGAACCTAGATCCTTCTGACTCCCAGGCTCTTGCTTTAACCAGTAGGCCAGATTGCTTCTACCAATTCTATTGTACTGTATTCATTCATTCATTCAATCGTATCCATTGAGCACTTAATGTGTGCAGAGCACTGTACTAAACGCTTGGAAAGTACAATTCAGAAATAAAGAGAGACAACCCCTGCCCTCAAAGGGCTTACAGTCTTGAAGGGGGGAGACAGACATCAAAACAAGTAAACAGGTATCAATAGCATTAATATAAATAGATCTATAGATATACACACATTAAAACAAAGAGACATTAATGTAAATAAATAGCATTATAGATATGTACATATATACTCAAGTGCTTTGGGGGCAGGGTAGGGCACAGGGAGCTAGTTGGGGCGATGGTGAGGGGAGGGGGAACTGAGGAAAAGGGGGACTTGGTATGAGAAGAACTCTTGGAGGAGGTGAGCCTTCAGTAGGGCTTTGAAGGGGAACATGTGATAGGCATATTTGAGGAGGGAGGACATTTTTCCAAGCTCCTACTACAGTGCCCTACACATAGTAGGCGATCAGTAAATACCACTGATTGTTCGAACGATTGATGAGGGGCAGAAGGACTGTTAGGACAATTTTAAGGCTTCTCTAGGAAGACCCACAGTAAATGAAGCTGACCAATCGTATCCATCCTATCTGCTCTGCCCTTGTAGCCTTGACAGCCAGAGGAAACAGAGAGGATGGGAAGAGAGGAGAAATATTCAAATGGCACAATGAAACATGAGCTCAGACAAATAGAAACAGCAGCAGGTCTAGTGGGCGAAAACAGCCACAGCCAGACCAACCTGAAGTGCAACCACTGGGGAAGGGTTGGCTCTTCCTGAACCAAGATTTGGGGAGGGCTGTAATATTAAGAAGCAAAATCAAAAACAATACCTGCCCCCACTAAAAATCAAACATGTTGGTACAGCAGAGTGAAGTCTATAGGTAGTGGGCTGTGGAAAATACAGCTAGTAATCGATCAGTCTACCACTGATATTCATTGAGCACTTACTATGTGCAGAGCACTGCACTAAGTGTTTGGGAGAGTACAATATAACAGAATCAACAGACATGTTTCCTGCCCATTGTCATGAACTAATCCTTTTCAGGAACTCTTGAAAAAGCATGGCCTACTGGAAAGAGCATACGCTTGGAAGTCAGGAGACCTGGGTCTTAGTCCTGGCTTTGCCATTTGCTTGCACGTGACTTTGGATAAGTCATTTAACTTCTCTGAGCCTCAGATTCTTCATTTGTCAAAATGGGGTTATTTTTCCTACTCTCCCTTCCTCAAGACCAAGAGCCTTATGTGCCCAAGTGCTTAGTATAGTGCTTGGCATCTAGCAAGAAGGTAATGGACAGCACATTTCATCATTATTATTATCATTATTAATATTGTTGTTGTTGTTATATCTAGATAAAGTTTGTTATCCCGAAGTTCCACTCTGTATGTTCACAATCTGTCTGCTCTCACGACACCAGAAGGGCAATTAAGGGTTGAAACCACAGCACCATACCATCCCAAATTAAAGTACCATGGCCTAGCGGTTAGAGTACGGGCTTGGGAGTCAGAAGAATCTGGGTTCTAATCCCGGCTCCACCACTTGTCTGCTATCTGACCTTGGGCAAGTCACTTCCCTTCTCTGCACCTCAACTACCTATTCTGCAAAATGGGTATTAAGACTGTGAGCCCTATGTGGGACATGGACTGTGTCCAACCTAATTAGGTTGCATGTAAACTCATTATGGGAGGGAACACGTCCGCTAATTCTGTTGTACTCTCCCAAGAGCTTAGTACAGGGCTCTACACATAGTAAGCACTCAAATACGATGGATTGATCTATTCCAATACTTAATATAGTGCCTGGTGCATAGTAAGTGCCTAATAAATACCATCAATTAAAAAAAATGTTAGAACATCGAGAAGGCTTCGGTTGGGACTGGACTATGGAAAATCTCGATAGCAACACCGTGAAGCCCCTGCTGATCTTCTTTACCACCAGACCACTGAGACAAGCAGCCCAGGAGAGAAACTTCCCAGCCCCATGCTTTCACAGCACCAATGGGACATCTCGCCAGCCCGTGCTCAAGCCCTGGGGGACTGAAGAGACAGTAGTAGCCTGACGACCTTCTCAGTTTTCCAAAACTTTGGGAGGCTACAGCCCCACCAGGACCCAGGGTTTCAGCATCTCCTCCCCCAACCCACTCTCTGCCATGGCTGTCGCTGTGTTTTGAATGTCGAACTATGAGGCATGAGGAGCCTGAACTCTCTTCTGCTAGGCATGGTTCCCATCTTTCCTGGGATTTTATGTGCTTTATTTCCTCTTTCCCCTTACATGTCTGTGGCCAAACTTCTAAACAAAGATAGCGTGCCTCCTGACAGCCATGGACCATGTGCAATTTTCATGCAGTGGAGTTTTTTCCCAGCATTTAACATAGTGCTTTGCACACTACACAGTAGGCACTTAATAAATACCATTGCTATTACTACTACTTACTGAGTTACTTACTTACAGTCTTCTAGACTGTAAGCTCATTGTGGGCAGGCAATGTATCTGTTTATTATTATATTGTATTCTCCCAAGTACTTAGTACAGTGCTTTGCACACAGTAAGTGCTCAATAAATGCAATTAAATAAATGAATACTTACCCAAAGAAACGGTACACACACTAATATCTAATTTTCACTAGATCACCAAGTAGTTAAACAAGTTTATGCACCCTTTGAGAACTCAGATCAGCATGTTCTGACCAACTGACTGTCCTAACTGTTCTCATCAGTCTGGTCCTTGGGTATATTTGGTAGTCATTCTGCATTCACATTTTTTTTTTTCAAATAGGCTGATCTCTAGGGAAATCACACCATCCAGTTAGCTGAGCCAGCTCTTCCCGGATCAAGATTTCTGGAAGCCCCACACTGAGAAAGTACAGCTTGAGGGGTACCCGGATTTAAAGATTTATCAAAGAAAAGCATGTTCCTGGCCCCCTTACACCTTGCATGATGAGATGGACATCCAAAACAGGCCTGGGAAATTGGCAATTGGGTCTTTCAGGTGTATCTAGGCTGCGATTTGAGAAAATCTCTTGCTTCTCAAGGGACGCTGGGAAAGGATTAGTATCTCCGAACGGAAAGCGTGCAAAATGCAGCAGCGTTCTAGCACTCTCCAAAAAGAATTTTGTCATAAAAACAGAGTGTTGAATAGCTCCCTCAACATGAGACAAATTGATTGCACTCCAGCGTTGTGAAAAGGAAAAACATTTTACAGTATTAACGGGATTTGGAAAAGGCTGTGAGTTGGCGAGGAGCCAGGGCTGGGCCTAGGGTCCAGCTGGCACTGGACTAGCGTCAGGGCTGTGGAAACAGACAACACTCCAGCCCCCATTTGGTGTTGAGTCTACTTCCCAGACGAGGGGGAGTGACATAGGTCTGTGAAGCAGCAGGGGACGGGGCCAAGGTTTTGAAGGAGGGGTCTTCTGGCCTCCAGCCAGGCCAAAGGGCCCAACACTCATGGAGTCAGAGTGACGGGCATGAAAATGGGAAGCCTGTGACTCCATATTGGATTTCGGCCTTGAGTATTTTGCCGTTTTTCCACAGAGTGCGAAAGCAAATTTGGAAGGTGGATCTTGGACTAAAAATGGAAAATGTTAATCCAGGTGTGAATTCTAATAGAGGCTAGTGAAATTTCATCCTCTCTAATTCATAAAAAAGCACACTGTTCACGGTAGAAGCTTCAGATTTCTCTCCCCTTTTACATTCATAAATCTGTGGAGCACCTTGGTGCCTGGAGACGAGAGTAGCCTCAGACATCCAGCTAATGGCAGGTTTTCTGAGAAACAAGTGAAATGAAATGCTAAGGGCACCTCCCATGATGAGGATGAGCCTGATGTGGCTTGAATATGTGGAGAAATATTCAGTACCCCCAGTCACTGTCATTAGAAATGCTCTGTTGACTAGACAATCTGCAGGTCCTTTGACAAACTGTTGACAAGTCTGTTCCCTAAAAAAATAAATAATTCAACAAGGAAATTGCCAGGAGAATAAACAATCCATTTAGCCTCCAATATTCATGAATAAAGTCTGTATTCAGTGTTTTAGCCTTTGTTTACATCTGGAGAAAAGTTAAATTAATTTCACAGTGCCACCTCACTCCCCAGCGTTTTTTAAACGTATAAACTAACAAGAACCTCTGCGGAAAAATTGATGACCGAGCGACATTTCCCCAGCACAGCCGTACTGTAGATGCAGCAAGTTCTAGACTCCAATTTATTGCTTTGTCAGAAACTTTGGTTATTTTCATCAATTTAAGCTGTACATTAAACATTCCTCAGCTTAATTGGAACCATGCACACACATTTGCTTAACATCCAAGTTCCTGTACTAATAAAAGGACCACTTTGTTACCAATTTGACATATTATATGATTAAATTCTATTTGGCTTGCAATTACAATTAAGTACAAAGTTCACACTTAATAGCAAACTTGTAATCACATGGCTACAATTTCTTTTCAGTTGAAGAAGTTAGGGGATGGAGAGAAGAGATTTTCCTCGAAGTTCATTTTAATAATGGACTAAACAGCCTTTCTGGTGGCTTAGCCCTGGTTTTCAAACAGGTCAGGACCAGAATGGAGATCATATAAAGAGCTTATATAACCTCCTCACCTGCTGCTTCTTCTCCCTTGAGATTCCTACACCTCAGAGTCGGCAAAAGTCAAATCGAAGGGGAGGGTTGGTAATTGGTGTAATGGATTAGTGCCTGGCTTTGTTCTCCCCTTTTCAATCCCACTGTGGAAAATGACTTTGGATGGGTTTATGAAGCAAGTTTAGTGAGAAACAGGTTTGGAGGCCTTATGCTTTCCTGACTTACCCAGGTAATTCTAAATAAGCCATAGAAGCAGCAGCAACTTCATTTGTGTGGTAAAGAAATCACCAAGGAAATAAAATCTTAATCATTATTACCTTCCCTTCCTGTTTACTCTCCACTCCTCAACCAGACTATCTGTAAATATTCTAGCAAGAGAAAAAATTGAGTGGGCAGTTGGCCTAGTGAGTAGAGCACGGACCTTGGTGGTCAGAAGGTCATGGATTCTAATCCCGGCTCTGCCCCTTGTCTGCTGTGTGACCTGAGGCAAGTCACTTCACTTCTCTGGGCCTCAGTTACCTCATCTGCAAAATGGGGATTGAGACCATGAGCCCCACATGGGACAAGGACTGTGTCCAACCCGATTTGCTTGTATCCACCTCAGTGCTTAGAACAGTGCCTAGCACAAAGTAACTGCTTAACAAATACCAGAATTATTATTATTATAATAAAGATAGCCCGTGTGTACTTTGGAAACCTGAAAGACTGAGTTGGATGACAATGAAGCACGAAATTATATTCCAGACCAGTGTGCGACAGTGATTTTCCTATCTTATTCTGTGAGATCCATGAGGTGCTGTGTCACTGGAGTCAGGCCAGAGACTAGGATAAGGCTGGGCCACTGCAAGCACAGACCAAGTTCTGGTTCAAGGGAGAAGCAGTGTGGTTTAGTGTATAGGAGCACAGGCCTAGGAATCAGAAGGACCTCGGTTCTAATTCCACCTCTGCCACTTGTCTGCTGTGTGACCTTGGGCAAATTACTTCACTTCTCTGTGCCTCAGTTCCTTCATCTGTAAAATGAAGACTGTGAGCCCCATGTGGGAGAGGGACTGTGTCCAATGTGATTCACTTTTGTTCACTCTAGCACTTAGAACAATGCCCGACACATAGTGAACACTTAATAAATGCCACAATTATTACTTTTATTACTGTTATCAAACCAGGCAGATGATCTGCGCTGGGGCAAGGTCAAATGGCACCATTTTGATCCATTTACAGCTTCTAATACACTCATCGTATCTGTTCCAGTCACACCAAATGGTTTCTTTACATTTTCCCTGAGCTCTTTTGATTCCCGCTGGTAAGAACCCATTCAGTTATATCCTGGACCTCAGAGACCAGAAGAGGATTCCCCAATTGTCAAGGGTTGCAAACAAATAGAACTAAAAATGAAAAGCATGAAATCAACATATATACATAAGGAAAAGTTATAAATACACACAAATATACATACATAAAGTATACATAAATAAACTTAAGCTGAGCAAATGAGCAAGGAAAACATAAACCCAGAAGCAGACAGCTGTCAAGACAGAGCTACAGAGCTGGACATGACTAGACTTTCAGATTTTAGAGACTTGAGTGTTGATCACCAGGGTGTTTTCACTCTTTTAGGGGCCCGGGATCAGATATACCAGCTGTCTCCTAACTCCACTATATTATACTTTCCCAAAAGACTAGTACAGTGCTCTCCACGCAGTTAGTGCTCAATAAATACCAATGATAAACCAATTCACATAACCTTCTCAGGAAAGCTACAAGTCAATATCTTCAGTTAAACCAAGACATTAATATGAAGGAATTGTAGCTACTAAGAATGGGGAAAGAACATTCAATGATATTGACTCCTGAGTCAAATAATATTTTTGATTGTTGATCAGAGTGGTAAAAGACTGCCCAGAACATTGGCCTTGAATGGGAATAAGGTGGTGATGCTAGGATCAATAAAGAAATTAGAAGATGATTTAGGAGTCAATCAATAGTCCCAAAACACTCTAGCCCCTCGCATATCAATATCGCTGCTGTAGTACTTACAACCCCAATTCCCAAAATATATATTTTTTCAGACTGGCTGTTTCAGAGTAAGGGATTGACTTTAGAATATACATCACCATTAGATTAGCTCTTTTCCAATGACAATTCTATTTCCACCATACACTTTTCTCTGTGTTTTTTAATAGAAATGTAATCTTTCAGACATATTATAATGAAAAACAGGCACTCAAGGAGAATGCGTGAGACTGTAATTTCATCTAGGGGTGTTGTTGACATTGATAAACCACTCAACATTTGCTCTTACGGTTTACGAGCCCTTTAGACTAAATCAGGGCAATTGCAGCCTTGAAGGTAGATGTGGGAATGAGTGAAGATTCTTATACTTTGTCAGTGATAAGACTCCTCAAAAGAAATGCTGTGCACACATTAAGACTTCAATTCCCCTAAGCCTTTCTAGTCATTTTATCAACTACATGGCTAAATCTTGGATGATTTCAACAGTCAGCAGGCCCCTAGTACAAAGACTAGTTATTTTTCTTAGGAAAAATAATAATAAATCATTATCAGGTATTTAGCCGATGTTGATGACCTGGATCAGATTTAATTATCAAGATGCCTTATTAAACAAATTAGAGGGTCTGGAAAAGTCTTTATCACTTTATTCTCACTATTGAATTCATGTGGAATGAGAAGACCAAAAAAAAGGTGCTTGCTACTTCTGTTGGGCTTATTATGAAAAGCTGGAGAAGCAGAGAATCAGAAGTAGTGATTAAGAGTAAGTAGGAAGCCAAACAAAGCCTGTGAGCAACACTCAAACTGTGAGCAATCATGTCAGCTGTGAAGTTCCTCCATGTTGTGTTTCCATAGACAAGTGTACACATTATATGTTCTCTGTTCATTCATTCAATCATATTTTTTGAGCATTTACTGTGTGCAAAGCACTGTACTAAGCACTTGGGAAGTATGTCGGCAACATATAGAGATAGTCCCTACCCAACAACGGGCTCACAGTCTAACAACGGGCTCACAGTCTTCTCTTCTTCAGCAGGATATGCATTGTACTTCCTTTTCAGGAATGACTGCACACTTTCTAAAGGGCTACATCTCTGCCAAGCACTTAGTACAGGGCTTTGCACATGGTAAGCGTTCAATAAATACCATTGATTTGTTGATCTCGTAAGTGGATTTAGCCATTTCAACTTGAAAAAATGTCCATCTCATTCATTCATTCAATCATATTTATTGAGTGCTTACTGTGTGCAGAGTACTGTACTAAGTGCTTGGAAAGTACAATTCAGCAATAAAGAGAAATAATCCCTGCCCACACCAGGTTTACAGTCTAGAAGGGGGAAGACAGACATCAAAACAAGTAAACAGGCAGCAATATAAATATAATTATAGATATATACATCTATACATAGGTTCTGTGGGGCGGGGATGGGGGAAAGAGCAAAGGGAGTGAGTTTAGGTGACGAGGAAGGGAGGGGGAGCTGAGGAAAAGGAGGCCTTAGTCTGGGAAGGCCTCTTGGAGGAGGTGAGCCTTCAGTAGTACTTTGAAGGGGGAAAGAGTGATTAATTGATTAAACCATCCCCCAAAGCTTGGTTTTGAACATTCATCTGTGGACTATGCAGGGAAAAGCCAATGGCCATTTGAAAGGATGCTCCTAAAGCCCAGTGTTTTTCTTGGGATGAACGGATCTGCTTCCTTTTCTCATCTACAAAGAAGAGATTTGAGAAAGCTGAATATCGTAAATTTTCAGAATTGGGCTGCCATCACTGTGTTCTCTCCCTGAAGATGATGAGTTTTTGACCTTGAGACTACATTCTCTTTAAATACCAGCTGATTGCCCTGTCACTGTCTGTCTTCTCCATCCCCTCCTTTCCTCCACAGTCCCTTCTAGGCTGTGAGCCTGTTGTTGGGTAGGGATTGTCTCTATCTGTTGCCGAATTGTACTTTCCAAGTGCTTAGTCCAGTGCTATGCACACAGTAAGCGCTCAATAAATACAACTGAATAAATGAATGAAATATGGAATAAGGAAGAGAGTGTGAGTGTTAAGGGAAAGATTGGGTATGAGGGTGTGAGGGCTACATAGCTGGGTCTATGGAGGAGATACTTGAGGTGAAACTTGGAGACAAATAATTTCTAAAAAAAGGCTGAAAGCCCATGATTTAGTTAAATTTTAAAGTTAGAGAACATGCACATGACAAGAACAGACTAGTCTGAAATTACTGAAAGGAAGAGGCTGTAAGCTTGTCATGGTCAAAGAACATGCCATCAATTCTGTTATAGTGCACTGTCCTAAGTGCTTAGTACAGTGTGTGGCTCAGAGGAAAGAGCACGGGCTTTGGAGTCTGAGGTCATGGGTTCAAATCCCGGCTCCACCAACTGTCAGCTGTGTGACTTTGGGCAAGTCACCTAGCTTCTCTGTGCCTCAGTTACCTCATCTGTAAAATAGGGATTAAAACTGTGAGCCCCCCGTGGAACAACCTGATCACCTTGTAACCTCCCCAATGCTTAGAACAGTGCTTTGCACATAGTAAGCGCTGAACAAATACCAATATTATTATTATTACAGTGCACTGCACAGAGTAAGATCGTGTCTCTCTCCACTTCAATCCATACTTCATGCTGCTGCCCGGATTATCTTTGTCCAGAAACGCTCTGGACATATTACTCCCCTCCTCAAAAACCTCCAATGGCTACCGATCAATCTGCGCATCAGGCAGAAACTCCTCACCCTGGGCTTCAAGGCTGTCCATCACCTCGCCCCCTCCTACCTCACCTCCCTTCTCTCCTTCTACTGCCCAGCCCGCACCCTCCGCTCCTCCACCACTAATCTCCTCACTGTACCTCGCTCTCGCCTGTCCCGCCATCGACCCCCGGCCCACGTCATCCCCCGGGCCTGGAATGCCCTCCCTCTGCCCATCCGCCAGGCTAGCTCTCTTCCTCCCTTCAAGGCCCTGCTGAGAGCTCACCTCCTCCAGGAGGCCTTCCCAGACTGAGCCCCTTCTTTCCTCTCCCCCTTGTCCCCCTCTCCATCCCCCCGTCTTACCTCCTTCCCTTCCCCACAGCACCTGTATATATGTATATATGGTTGTACATATTTATTACTCTATTTATTTATTTATTTATTTTACTTGTACATTTCTATCCTACTTATTTTATTTTGTTGGTATGTTTGGTTCTGTTCTCTGTCTCCCCCTTTTAGACTGTGAGCCCACTGTTGGGTAGGGACTGTCTCTATGTGATGCCAATTTGTACTTCCCAAGCGCTTAGTACAGTGCTCTGCACATAGTAAGCGCTCAATAAATACGATTGATTGATTGATTGATTGATTGATTGCTGGATTGAGTGTATGTAGGATAGATGTTTGGAGGAAAACATCGCACATCATTTTTCACCTGGGCCAGAGCTTCTTCCCCAGGTACATTAAAATATTCAGTAAACACTGGGGCTGAGTAAAATAAGCTGTGATTTACAGCAAACTTTCCTTTAATTGGTAAACTTTAAAAGGAAAATAGCAATTTAGTAGAATTGCTTCATAACAGAGAGGCGGGTGTGTGGAACCCATTATAATAGAAGGACGTTAAACAAATTGTAAACTAATGCTTCCATTCTTGAATTTGGGATCAGTGGGTGAATGTTATTAGTGGTGCCCCAGTTACAAGTTCCAAATGCCATATTTTTGACAAAAAAGGAAGCAGAGACAGAAAAAATTCTTAGTCAAGTGTGGGTTACACCACACATACGCCTGATAATTCAGAATGCATTGCTGCTTCTGATTTTCTTCTCCCACTTTCCAGTGAATTTATGTCAATCAAATCAATAAATGATACTTATTGAGCATTTTCTGGGTACAGATCACTGTACTAAGCCCATGGGAAAGTAAAGTATATTAGAGTTAGTAGATACAATCTCAGTCCACAAGAACTTACAGTCTAAAGTCATTGAAATAAATTGCAGATAGGGAAAATGGCAGTGTAAAGATATGTAAATACGTTCTATGGGGCTGAGGGTGGGGTGAATATCAAGTGCTTAAAGGGTAAAGATCTGAGTGCATAGTCATCATCTGTCCAAGCTAAATTACCCTCATGAGAGTAGGGTTTAAGCTATCCTGTGCCTCCTCCATTATGCCTACTTTAAAATATTGCTGTATTTGATTATTGCATTCAATTTCCAAATTATAGATTACTCGTCTACCTTGAATGAAGTTTGCTTAAAGCCTGGTTTGAAATGACTTAAACCTTCTCTGTTTAATTTAACCTGCTTGCACAACGTCGTCCAGGCTGTTAGGAAGCCCGGTGTCTTCTTTCCAAAACAAAAACTGCTGTTCCTTGAGGTTCACTTCATACCTAGTGTATTTCGCCCAACCCCGTAGTGGATACACTGATCAACTAAGGGAGAATGAGGCTACTCAGGTTGCTATTAGTGACCTAATACACAAAGGTGGTTAACTGTTCACAGTTTACAGTGTTCCTATATGTGTTCAGTTCTCCATTCTACATCTTTCAGAGGTTCTCTCATCTCGCTATTTCCTCCCCACCACCTGGACTGCTCATTTGAACGTGCAGGGGTGGGGGAAGACAGGTAATGACTCTACTCTCATTTGATGGTAAAAGATGGAACCTTGTCCCATTTCAGTGGAACTCTCACTGATGATTATGGAAATCTATAGGAAAAGGATAGAAAAGCACCAATCAATCAATCGTATTTATTAAGTATTTACTATGTGCAGGCACTGGACTAAGTGCTTGGGAGAGTACAATATAACAATGTAACTCCCCTTTTAGACTGTGAGCCCACTGTTGGGTAGGGACTGTCTCTATATGTTGCCAATTTGTACTTCCCAAGCGCTTAGTACAGTGCTCTGCACACAGTAAAGCGCTCAGTAAATACGATTGATGATGATGATGTAACAGACACATTCCCTGCCCACAAATGAGCTTACAGTCTAAGATGAAAGGTAGAGTTTGCTATTTTATAAAAAAAAAAATTCCTCAGACATGGAGTGACTGGTGCTTATTGTGGGCAAGGAATGTGTCTGTTGATTATCGTATTGTACTCTCCCAAGTGCTTAGTACAGTGCTTTGTACACTAAGTGCTCAATAAATGCAATTGAATGAATGAATGAATGGTGCTGCTCTTCTTGTCATAGGAGGAAGTGTGGGCTAGTGGAAAGAGCACAGCACTGAGAGTGGGGCAACCTAGATGAGAGTCCCAGTGTCTGTTGTGTGATGGAGGGGAAAGTCACTTAACTTCTCTGAGCCTCAGTTTCCTTATCTGTAAAATGGGGATTTAGTACTTGTTCTCCCTCCCACTTAGACTGTGAGCCCCTCTTGGGACAGGGATAGTGCCTGATCAGATTACCTTGTAATAATAATAATAATAATAATAATGGTGTTTGTTAAGCATTTACTATATGCCAGGCACTGTACTAAGTGCTGGGGTGGATACAAGCAAATTGGGTTGGACACAGTCCCTGTCCCACGTGAGGCTCACAGTCTCAAGCCCCATTTTACAGATGAGGCAACTGAGACACAGAGAAGTTAAGTGACTTGCCCAAGGTCACACAGCAGACAAATGGTGGAGTTGTATTTAGAACCCATGATCTTCTGACTCCATGCTCTATCCACTATGCGATGCTGCTTTTGTATCTACCTCAGCACTTAGCACAGCTCTTGGTAAATGTAAGCATTTAAGAAATACCGCCACTACTAAGGACAAAATAGATGTAGGAAAGCTTCAAAGAAGAGCAGTCATGATCATCAGAAGGATGAAGAAACTTTCTTTGAAGAAAGCCTGAAAAGATTAGGACTCCTCAGTCTAGAAAGAAGACTGAAAAAAGATATGATTGACGTTCTCATGATCATGAAAAATGAGAATACAGTGAACATGGAATGATTTTTAGCCAAAGCCAACAACTTTAAACTTGAAAGTGGTAGATTCAGAGCAAACAAAAGGAAACACTTCTTCACACAGCAGGTGGTTAACATAAGGAAAGTGTTACCACAGGAAGTTGCGTGAACCAAAAATTCAAGAAGGGTTTGGGTAAATTCATGGATAAGAGGCTCATAAGGGGTTTGAGGAAGAAAATAAGAGGTGTTGGGTGATTCACTCCAAAACATGACCATCATGTCAAGAAAGGCAACCATCAGATTTATCTAAGCCTCCCGTTGCTCCTACTAGAGTGAAAACTGGGCTGAATAGACCATTGGTCTAATCTAATAATGGCATTGTTTGTGATTATTATTTAAATTGCTTTGAAAAAGTTGAAAAGCACTGGCCTCTACCACTGCCCAAAGAGCAACAGGGTTTGAGGTTTGTCCTCATGGGATGAGGAAATAAAGCCTTATGATCCCTGCCACACCTCTCTGCCAGGGCCACATGCAGAAATGGTGGTCTCCAGTGCACAAGTGAACTTGTGAAACAGCATGGGGCCACCTCTAGGTAGCCAATTCAGGATTTCCTATTGCCAATTAGAAGCTGGGCCCTGGCCATTCTAATTATGGCTATTTTTGTAAGCACCTACTAAGGGTCAAGCACATAAGAAAGATGAGGAAACTGAGGCACAGAAAAGTTATTTGCCCAAGGTCACAGAGCAGGTAGGTGGTAGGGCTGGAATTAGAACCCAGGTCCTCTGACTCCCAGACTCGTTATCCTTTCACTAAGCCACACTGCAGCTCTAATTCTCGGTTCCGAGTGCTATGGGGATGAATGTTCTGCATATTAAAGTAGGAACATATAAATACATAGAGGAAGGCCTGGTTCTCCCTGTCGACTGCCTTTTACGGTCTCTAGACTGTAAGCTCCTTGCGATCAGGGACTGGGTTTACCACTGTTACACTGTACTCTCCCAAGCATTTAGGATAGTGCCCAGGGAAAGTGCTCAATAAATATGGTTCACTGATTAATCTACTGCCATATTCAACTCAGATCTCTTCTCAGAGGCTACACGTTATGATTCCTTCTCATTTCACTGTTGAGCATAAAATGGCCAAAGAAATGGTCCTGGTCACATTTCAGGTTCTCCTCAAAGCCCCTACTCTCAAACCAGACCCAGTTAGTGAATACTTCCATTCTTACTGTTTGGGCTTTTCTGTCCACCTGCCTTCCAATTTCCCCAGTGGCAACCGCTTAACTCTTATAATCAAATAAAAAAGCGATAAAAAAGAGACAGGCTTCCCTTCACAGACCACTGGAGATGATGAGGGTGCTCACCTCCTTTTTCTGGAGAAAAAGAGGGAGTTTGGCTCAAGTCCTTTTTACCGAGATGGGGAGGCAAATGAAAAACAGGCCTTGTGGAAAACCAAAACCTTTTTATCCACTGGACCTGTTCCCCCTCGCACCTTCCATCATATCTGCTTACTCTTCTGACAACAGGAAGTCTTTCATTCCTAACAGCATGGTAGAAGCCATCCTGCTCCAGACAGACGTAGCCCAGGAATCTCCAGATATCCTCAGCACCTTCTTATCTGCCATTCCATTTCTCGCTGACGCCCTGAGGTGGAAACATCTTCTGAAAGTCAAGGAATACCACTGACTCCAAACATATGAGGCTTTCTCCATGAGCAGCACATCTGAAAGGCTTCAGGAGCCTAAATAATAGTCTAATCTAGATTTCACCTAATTATACAAAAGGCAAAAATCAACCAGCTCCATTTTTCAGAACGGGGATCAGTTTTAAAATGTCAATTTTCACACGGAGCACACTGGTCGGAATGTCTCGGGGAGAAAATAAATAAAAAGAGCTATTTTTCTGAGCACAAAATGCACTTTAGGGGAAATTTTATGAACCACATGCTTGAACACGAAAATAGGTGTAAATCATTTATAAATGTTTTACAGCCAAGTAAAGAAAACTTGCTGGAAAAGCACTTAATAGCCAAGCAACATTTCAGTAATGCTATCAGCAGAGTTATTTCTTTTTTTGGACTACGTCACCCGGGGTTGATTTGGGTGGCTGACCTACAAGTGATTAATTGTTCATGCATATATACACACACACACGTGTGTGTACACACATATAATATACACATGTAAAATTTATACCGTACTTAGACCATTGGATGCTATTGCAGAAATGAGCAATGAGTCCCTGAAGAATTGAGCAATGAGTCCCTGGCATCACGGCAAGAAGAGGGGATGGAAAAGGAAGGATTACGAAATTGACAGTATTTTTTTTTTCCTGAAGCTTGTTTATTTTACTTTCAGCAGAAAGGACTATGACTTCAGGCTAGAGTGAAGCAACCTGTTCTGGAGGCTGCATCCATCAGACGAAGGAAAAGTTCAACACAGGAGAAAGATGATAAAGCTGAATGGGGGTGTCCAGGAATTAGGGTGGAAATAATTTAGCCCTTTGAAGACCACAGTGCCTTCTCAAGACCTTGTTTGATGCCTATTTTTCAACATCCAAAGTGTTTTTAGGACTAATCTAGTGATTGGTAAAAAGCGGATTCACTTTGTGTCATTTATAAAAGCGTTGTCTTTCTTTATCCCAATGAAACACCCTGGCCCCATGGCTCTTTTAACCGATGGCATGCGTGGAGTGGCTGTGGATGGCACTTAAAAATTCTGGATACCCTTTTTTGCCCCACCATCCCACTCCCCCCGCCTGCCCTTCAAATATATTTGAGTCAACAATACTATAAAAACATGAGAAATAAAATAAAATGAAAATAAAATGCCAGTGTGTATTTACCTTGTGGGAATAGTTAGTGTTGATATTTCTGTCCCTTGCTTGTGACTATCAAACCGTTTTCTCAACTGCAGCTCAGGCAACAGATCTAACATAACTTATGTAAGTAAGGCAGTCATATATTGTATTCTCCCAAGCACTTAGTACAGTTGAATTGAATAAGGAAAAACGCACTCCAAAAAGGTACTTTGTGGAAATTCACCGAATCTATTTAGCTGCTGGGTGTTTAAAAATAAAATTACCAGACAAAAATGTGTCTGTTGCCCTAGTAGAATCAGGCAGGGCACTGATCCACTAAAAACTGAACTGCCTAGTATAAAATTAGAAGAATCAATCAATCAATGGTATTTGAGAGTTTACTGCATGCAGAGCACTGTACTAAGTGCTTGATAGAGCAATAAGAATGGTAATAATAATAATAATAATAACAATGGCTTTTGTTAAGCACTTACTATGTGCCAGGCACTGTAAAAAGCACTGGGGTCAACACAGTCCTTGTCCCATGTGGGGCTCAGAGTCTCAATTCTCATTTTGCAGATGAGGTAACTGAGGCACAGAGAAGTGAAGGGACTTGCCCAAGGTCACATAGCAGACAACTGGCAGAGCTGGGATTAGAACTCATGCGTTGTTGGGTAGGGACCGTCTCTATATGTTGCCAACTTGTACTTCCCAAGCACTTAATACAGTGCTCTGCACACAGTAAGCGCTCAATAAATATGATTGAATGAATGAATGACCCCCAGGCCAATCCTGCCCTCAAGGAGCCTACAATCTAGTGGGGAAGACAGACATTAGAATAAATTACACATGGGGAAAGGGCAGAGTATAAATATCTGTAAATAAGTGCTGAGGGGCTGGGGGAGGAGTGAGCACTAAAGTGCTAAAGGGAAGAGATATAGGCAATAAAAAAAGAGGGAGAATAAGGTGGAAAGATAAGAGGTTAGTCAAGAAAGACTTCTTGAAGGATTTTAGTAGGGCTTTGATGATAGGGAGAAGGAGTTTCAGAACAGAAGGAGGTTGTGAGCAAGGGGTTGGTGGCAATAAAGGATAGTCTCCCTAAATGTGCAGAGTGAGAACTTTGAAACCGGGTAGTATAGCACCCATCTTGGCACAGATGAGAGTTAACGCAAATTCCATGTCACTGGACAGTTGGAGAGCCGTTTGAATGGGCCTCTCTACTGAAACAAAAAGCAGTTTTGTTTTTAATTTATGGTATTTGTTAAGCGCTTACCATGTGCCAGGCACTGAATTAAGCACTGGGGTAGCTACAGGCTAATCAGGTTGGACACAGTCCATGGTCCACATGGGGCTCACAGTCTTATTCCCCATTTTACATATAAGGTAACTGAGGTGCAGAGAAGTTAAGTGGTTCACCCAAGGTCACACAACAGACAAGTGATAGAGCTAGGATTAAAAACCAGGTCCTTCTTACTGCCAGGCCTGTATTTTGTCCACGCTGCTTCTAGTCTTCTCTTAGATGGATATACAGGTGTGCTGTGAAATAGGTTGAAGAGATGTTGCTTAATAACAAGCATATAGTGAGTACTAACTCTTTGCATATCAAGGTATTGGGGCTCCCAGAATTATATAACACAGATAAGTGTTAGGGTGGCTGATGCTTGAGGTTGGGTGTGTGGGGAGGAGGGAATGCAACCAAAATATATAATGTTTTGAGTAGTCAAACTGCATGTATAGGGGAGTACAACAAAAGACAGGAGGACGGGGTGGGACAATTAAGGGCAGTGGGGCGGCGGCGGTGAAGGGGCCACAAAGAACAGAATGATGAAATCAGAGTAGTTACTGGCAACTGTAAAAAAAAGACTGCAGCAAGAACAGGAGTCCATCAACACCAGAAAGGGTGTTGAAACCACAGACACAAAAGCACCAAGGGAGTGCCAGGGAACAACTGAGAGCAGCACTCATGGACAAAAAGACTTCCCCACTTCTCCGGATGGTCAGATTGGGGGTTTTCCAGGTACAGAGGTCACGATAACCAAACTGACCATAAACTCTTGCAGGGACTGCACGGCCTCTTCATTCATTCATTCATTCAATCATATTTATTGAGTGCTTACTGTGTGCAGAGCACTGTACTAAGTGCTTGGGAAGTACAAGTTGGCAACATATAGAGACGGTCCCTTTGACCAGAGAACATTCAGAAATATGCAGACACACCTCAGGAATGCCCCAGACCATGCTAAAATGACATCTGAGGTCAAGAAATTGGCCTCCATGGCAGTCTGAGGAGGGGCATGGGACCCTGGAAGTGGTAAAAGGGGACCTTGGAAGAATAGTGGGGGTCTCTCAAGCACTTTAGGGGCCTCCCAAACCTGCTGGGTTGAGGGGGACCACGGGTTGGGAGGGCCAGTGTGGGATGACAGCGCTCCAGTACTGCCATTTCCAGTAAACGGTCTTGCTTCTGACCCTCTGACATCTTGGTTTCTTCTTTGGGAAACTATGCTGGGGTGCTGGGAGGATCATGGCTTTTGGGAGGGTTCTCTTAATAATAATAATAATGATGGCATTATTTATGGCATAATGATAATAATGATGGCATTATTGATGGCATAATGATGGTATTCCCTTATGGAGATCCTGGTATGTCATCATTAGAGGGCAGTTGTAGGCAATAATAAGGCCTGATTCCTGTCTGCTGGCACTGATCAGCACTTGCTATGTTCCCACTTTCACTATGATGAAAGTAATAATATTTGGATACTATATGTCAAACTTTTAGGGCACAAATACACCTTCCTTAAGAGTTACGACTCCAGAGCAAGCTTACGGGATCCAATTAGTCAATCAGTGGCATCGACTGAGCACTTACTCTGTGCAGAGCAAGGTGCTAAAGGATTGGACAGTACAGTAGAGCTGGTTAACATGATCCCTGCCTACAAGAAGCTTATAGTCTAGAGGGAGAGACAGAGTTTAGAAGGGGAGTCAAAGGAGAATGGTCCAATAGCTGCTGTATGGTGGGTTGAAGTGGAGGAGGAGGAGAAGGACTGAAAACTGGGTGTTTAGGAGACACATTTTAAATGAAGCGAAACCTCAAAAATCAAGTGGTACAGTGGTAAGAGATGACTGGTAGAACAAATGGCAATTGGCAATATAAAGACTTTCTTAGAGCAAGGCTTTGCCAAAATCATGACACCAAGAGGCAGAAAGAAAAATGATAGCAAATGCAATTAATCAAGTAATCAGTGGTATGTATTGAACATTTACTGTGCACAGAGCAACAGTGTAATCTTTATGTACGCAGAAGGTGTAAGGAATGGTTGGGTATATTTGCTATGGTAACCCTGCTAGATAAAACCTCACCATTGATAGCATCGTCTTTGAACCCTGAAGAAAAACATACACATGCACATAAACACCTACCCTGCAATGGGATGGTCAGAAAGATATATATATATATATATATATATATATATATATATATATATATATATATATATATATATATATATATAATCAAACCCATAAAATGAATGTGCGCTTAGTAAAATATTAATAGGAGGTATTTTTTGAACACTAAAATCCTCAATGCTATCAACTATTCGAAGCTATAAAATATTGAAGCAGCCTAATGGGTAGAGCATGGGCTTCAGAAGGACCTGGAAGGACAATCCCGGCTCTTCCACTTGTCTGCTGTGTGACCTTGGGCAAGTCACTTCACTTCTCTGTGCCTCAGTTCCCTCATCTGTAAAATAGGGATAAAGACTGTGAGCCCCATGTGGGACATGGACTGTGTCCAACCACATTAGCTTGTGTCTACCCCATTGGTAAGAACAGTGGCTGGTACATAGTAGGAGCTTAACAAATACCATTAAAAGCAAAAAACAAATAAACAAACCTCCAGTTAGTTAACCCCAGCTAAAGGGCCTGTTTCAATTCCATTTAAGTCAAAAAGCACAACTCACCCAGAATTCCTCCAGCACCTTTCAGTTTCTCTCCCCACCCAATTGTCCCTGAAGAGTGGAACACTGAAAATCTTTACGATGAAAATAAACTGCCTGGTGAAACAGCTTCTCGCAAAACCATTTCCAAATGTTTTAAGCTGTGCACACACTTCATGCATTTATCACACTCTCACGTTAGTGAAAACACATTTTGGAAGCTGGAATTATAAGTCTGAACAAAGAACTTAACAAAGACTTGATGGATATTTTCCTTGAGGAATTCTGCCCATGGTTTAGGCAAGGACTCCAGCTGAAAAGATTCCACTGAGGAATAGGAGTCCCAAGATGGTGCAAATCAAACAAAACATTTTGGAAGGAAAACATTTTAATTCCTCTCCATATATGTGCAACCTCAAAATAACAGACTTAGTTGACCTGGGATAATGGAGATGGGTACTCTTTTTCCATAGCAGACTTTTACTATCTTCAATTATATTAGCACAGAAAGGGTATGGGTGCTTATCAGAAGCTTCTGTGTAGGTGTGAGAGTTCAAGACCAATCAAGATCCATTATGCCATTCTGAAAAGGAATAGTAGAAGCACTCAGAAGGTTCTCCCAATGCCCTCCAGCATGGATGCCTCTCCCAAGCTTGGAAAGGAGGATCATGGAAAGCTAGCTTCTCCTTGGGCAAGCTTTCTCACTGTTCAATCCGCCTCTTCTTTTCCAAGCTCCTTTATGATAGCTGTCTCCAGTCACGCCCTCTCTCCCACCCTTTGACAGGGCCTTAGAGTAGTACTGACTAGTGTATTTGAAAAGCTTAAGCTTGCCAGAGTATGAAATTATAAAATTCTGGGATGACTTCCTCTGCTCTTAGTACAGTGCTCTGCACATAGTAAACACTCAATAAATACGATTGATTGATTGCTCATATTCCACCCCCTAGAAGCACTGATCTGCAGGGTGTTTTCAGGTTACTTTCTCTGATTGGTTTCCCCCAGTCAGGATTTTATCAGTGGACACGTCCCCCAGTCTGCCTGTAGAAACTTCCTCTGATTGATTCCCCAAGACAGGTTCTGACTGGGTAGTGGTAGCAAAATTAATACCACGCCACTTCAGGGTTAGGATCTGTACCGTCAGGTGAGTGTTTTGTTTCATGATGTCCTGGGATCCCTGAGGGGAACAAGATCAATCGGGTTTCTGTTTTTCAATGGGCAGAGTGAACGCATTGCCATCTGGAGAGAAGCAATGTGGCACAGTGGAAAGAGTCCGGCCTTTGGAGTCAGAGGTCATGGGTTCAAATCCCACCTCTGCCAATTGTCAGCTGTTTGACTTTGAGCAAGTCACTTCACTTCTCTGGGCCTCAGTGACCTCATCTGTAAAATGGGGATTAAGATTGTGGCCCCCCATGGTACAACCTAATCACCTTGTAACCTCCCCAGCGCTTAGAACAGTGCTTTGCACATAGTAAGTGCTTAAAAAATGCCATTATTATTATTATTATTATTCCCTGGCATAAAGCTTGCTCCAGGGGCAGGGACGGGGCCATGGCTCAAGTGTCAGCAAAATTTGCTGAGAATTTCATACTTCTTAATTTTCCAAGTTCTAAAATCCCTGAGAAGACAACATCAGGAGTTCATTTTAAGAGGTGCAGAGTGAAAGAAACATGATCGATCAATTGATCGAGTGTCACTGAACACCCATTGGTCATTATTTGTATTCAACCTTTTTCTTATCCTCATCCTGCCTTGCCTACTGCATCAGCCTTCTCGCTGACCTCCCTGCCTCTTGTATCTTCCCACTCCTATCCTTACTTCACTCTGCTGCCCAGATCATCTTTCCAAAAAAAAAATATTCAGGTCAGTCTTCAAGAACCTCCAGTGGTTGCCCATCCACCTCCATGTCAACCAGCTTGTCCCCTCCTACCTTATCCCATCGATTTCCTACTACAATCCAGCCAACACATCTGGCTCTTCCAACACCGTCCTACTCTCTGTACCTTGATGTCATATATTTTGCCACAGATCTCTTGTCCTTCTTCCTTCCTGGAACTCCCTCCCCCTTCATATACATCTGACCAACATTCTCCCCACCTTCAGAGCCCTATTTAAATCACATCTCTTCCAAGGAGCCTTTCCCCACTAAGCCCTCATTTTCCCTAACCCCTCTCCTCTCTGCATTGCTTATGTACTTGGATCCCAGCGCTTAGAATAGTGTTTTGCACATAGTAAGCACATAACAAATGCCATTATTATTATTATCTGTACTCTTAAAGCACTTGATATTCACCCCACCTTCAGCTGCACAGCATTTCTATACACCTCCACAATTCGTTTTTATATCTCTCTCCCCCTCTGGATGGTAGATATGTATATATATATATATATATATACATATGTATGTATATGTTTGTACATATTTATTACTCTATTTATTTATTTATTTATTTTACTTGTACATATCTATTCTATTTATTTTATTTTGTTAGTATGTTTGGTATTGTCTCCCCCTTTTAGACTGTGAGCCCACTGTTGGGTAGGGACTGTCTCTATATGTTGCCAATTTGTACTTCCCAAGCGCTTAGTACAGTGCTCTGCACACAGTAAGCGCTCAATAAATACGATTGATGATGATGATGATGGTAAGCTCCTTGTGGGCAGAGAACGTATCTACCAACTCTTGTATTGTATTCTCTCATGAACTCGGTACAGTGCTCTGCACACCTTAAGAACTCAAATTGATTGATCGACCGATTGATCTTGGAACTTTGTCCAAGGAGATAGCCAGCACTACATCCCTCTGATAGCCCCATTGGTTAAATAAGCTAAATTTTGGAGAGTGTTCTCATTCACTCCGTTTATGAAACACTTATACATTATTGTTCTTGGCTCTCAAAATCAGCACTCCTGAGAATAAAGTTACCTATATTTGTAAGTTTCAGGGCAATTAGACAAAAGAGGCTGAGACCCCAGTCACTCTCTCCCCACCTTTTATTCATTCATTCACTCGATCGTATTTATTAAGTGCTTACTGTGCGGGGAGCACTGTACTAAGTGCTTGGGAAGCACATTACAACAATAAACAGACGCATTCTCTGCCCACAGTGAACTTAACCCTTCCCTTCATTTGGCCATTGGTAGAGGCAACTTCAGCGGAGCACACAATAGCCACCTGACACCATCAATACCCCACAAATTGCTTTCCACTCTTCCTCTGTTGTGGCTGCCATGTCCGGCTAAAAATGACCCTTGGATGGTCACGAAGGGCAGTCCCATTTTCAAATAAGACCACATACACTCTAGGGAAGGCAGGAGGAAAGAACCTCTCAGCTTCCACTGCCTAGGTCCCCCAGTCTATTACCCCAACCCTGGAGTAATGTATCACTGGAAAATCGGGTGAAATTAATTAATTTCATATTCACAAAGTTCCTGTGATGTGGGAAGGCTAGATGTTATTCTATAGGAGAAAAAATTCAGGCACCAAGAGATAGAGTGATTTGCTTGAGGTTACACAGCAGGCTAGTGGCAGAGACGGAATTACAACGCAGGTGTCCAGATTTCCAAACCTCTGCTCTCCCACTAGATCATTTTAAAGGTGGCTGGGAAGTAGCATGGCCTTAGTTGAATAGAGCATGCGCCTGGGAGTTAGAGGATGTGGGTTCTAATCCAAGCTCTACTATTGCCTGCTGCATGACCTTGGGCAAGTCACTTAACTTCTCGGTACCTCAGTTACCTCATCTGTAAAATGAAAATTCAGTCTGTAAGCCGCATGTGGGACATGGACTGTGTCCAACCTGATTGTATCTATCCCAGCACTTAGTACAGTGCCTGGCTCCTAGTAAGCACTTAATGGATATCATGAATAAAAGAAAAAGATGCTGTAAAGCATAGAACATCTCAGCTGACAGCGGGGAAGGAGCAGTGGCAGACAGGCCAGCCTGTTGCACTGCAATCAACAAAGGAGTGACTCTCTTTGAAAGAAGCTTCTAGAAGATCATAGGATAAAGAGATAAAAATAAAAACAACTCCATATACACGAAAACCAAACACAATAGCACAGTAAAAGACAATCTTTGTGTCTGTGACAGGATTGCTGTTTTTCTTCACTGGCTTCTTGAGCACATAAATCGGTACAATCCCTATGTCTCTTTCCCTCTAGACTGTAAACTCACTGTGGGCAGGGAATGTGTCTGTTTAGTGTTGTATTGTACTCTCCCAACCGCTTAGTAGAATGCTCTGCACATAGTACACATTCAGTAAATACAATTGACTAACAATAGATAAATTTTACCATAAATATGAAGAGCAACTATATATAATTTTAGCGAGAAGCTCATCTGTCAAGCGGGAGTGTGGATTATTAATCAAAGAACCCTCATTTTTGCTTTAAATTGTTCAAATATTTGAAGTGTTTATTATTTCTATCAGACTAAATTTGACGAGTGGCAAAAAAATCCTTTCAGTTGAGATGAATCACTAACCAAACCGCATTTTAATAATTATTAATTAATTAATATTTAATGATAATAATTTAATAATTTTAATAAGTGTGCTTACTCACTCTTCCCCTTTTCAGCAGTGTTTAGCAAGTCCTCTCTGGTGCCTGGACTATAAAACCTTCCAACTTATCACTGTGCACTGCCACAGCACCTCAGTCACAGAGAGCCTCAGAGGGGGATTGTGATGTCTGAAATTCCCCGCTCTGTCCTGGGATCAGAGTTAAGTAAGTGGAAAAGGATAACAGAAGTGTATAACTGTGGTATTTGTAAAGTGCTTACTATGTGCCAGGCACTGTATTAAGCACAGGGTGGCTATAAGCAAATCAAGTTGGTCACAGTCCCTATCCCAGGTGAGGCTCATGGACACAATCTCCATTTTAAAAGATGAGGTAACCGAGGCACAGAGAAGTGAAGTGACTTGCTCAAGGTCATACAGCTGACAAGTGGCAGAGACGGGATTAGAACCCATGACCTTCTGACTCCCAAGCCCGTGCTTTGGCCGCTGTGCCATGCTACTTCCTCAGTATCTGTTACCACCACCACCAATTCCCCCGCGTCAGCTGTCTGCTCTCATCATTTCTGGGACTAGACACGGGAACACCAGCCCCAGGTCCTGCCCCCATCTCGATTCTGCCTGAGATAGAACCCTGGAGATTAGTCAGGTAAAAGCAATTAGGGTGTTTTCTAAAAAGTAGTAAAATATCAACTAACCACGACACTCCTGCTTGCCAAATTATCGGGGAATAGGAAAGATTTGTGTGAGAAACTAATTAGAAACCCAGTACCGTCTACCTGGTGCATAAACAAGCCATATAAAAGTACCCTAAAACCCTTAGAGATGAGTGATTCTTTAAACTTTCTTTCAAAATAAGGTGATTTAAAAGGATGACACTTTGTGCCAGGTGTTCTTAAGTTTATGTCTGGTCACCGAGAAGGTGGGGTGTAGATTGAAGTGAAAAGCATTTCAAGAATCAGGTATGTTCTTGATAGTTTATAGTGAAGAATAAAGATCTGTGACCACAACCTCACAATTAAGCATCTGTGTTTCATTTATTTGAGCTCCAATATAGTTCATTCTTCCTGATACAGAAGTCTGCTAGAAGCAGTGTCCCAGAGGGGAATTTCAAAGCCTCAGTATGGACTTTTTTTTTTCTTTTTGCTCAGAGATGGGGCCTAAAGAGGAGGGAGGGTATGACTGAGTCCTCCTTTGGACTCTGCTACGGTGTTGGGGTTGTTGTCTTGTACTCTCCCAAGTGCTTAGTACAGTACTCTGCACAAAGTGCTCAATAAATACCACTGATTAATTGATCAATTGAACGGAATTCAGGATCCCAGAGTTTTTTTTCAATTTCCTATGAAGAGAATTATTTTTAACCTGCCTCCTATTCAAAGTTTGTGATGAGAGAAGGAGGCTGATGTCCTCTTTAGAGGTCCCAGGGTGGCTTCTGGGGAACGTCCATGGATTCTTCTCTAGGGGCAGAAAAGGGGATCCAATAATAATAATAATAATAATAATAGCAATAATAGTACCAAGAACTATACTTAGCTTTGGGGTGGATACAAGATCAATAAGTCCCACATGGGGCTCACAGTCTAAGTAGGAAGGTGAACAGGAATTGAATCCCCATTTTGCAGATAAGAACACTGAGACCCAGAGCAGTTAAGTGACTTTCCCAAGGTCATAAAGGAGTGAAGTGGCAGAGCTGGGATTAGAACCCAGGGCTTCTGACTCACACACACGTGCTCCTTCCACTAGGTCACACAACTTCTCCTCTAAACTGTAAGCTCATTGAGGACAGGAAATGGGTCTACCCCCTCTTTGTATTGCATTCTCCCAAACACTTACTATGTGCCATGCACTGTTCTAAGCACTAAACTAGGTACAAGCTAATTAGTTGGACCCAGTCCCTGTCCTGCATGGGGCTCCCAGTCTTAATCCCCATTTTACAGATGAAGTGATTGAGGCCCAGAGAAATCAAGTGAATTGCTCAAGGTCACCAAGAAGACGAGTAGTGGAGCTGAGATTAGAACCCAGAACCAAGGTCCTTCTGACTCCCAGGACCGTGCTCATGAGTGCTGGAGATATCTTTATAACCCCACTAGATTAATCAACCAATAGAAAATATTTATTGAACACTTACTCTGTGCAGAGCACTATACTAAACACTTGGGAGAGTACAATACTACAGAATTAACTGACACATTCCTTGCCCATAATGACCTTACAGTCTAGAGGGGAAGACAGACATTAATATGAATAAATTGGTAATTTATAATATATGTATAACATGTAAATTATATTTATATAATATATACATAAAGCTCCTTGAGGTCAGGGATTGTGCCTACCAACTCTATTGTGCTGTTTGTGCTGTACTCAAGTGTTTAGTACAGAGCTCTGCACACAGTAAGCATTCAATAAATACCATTGATTGATTGATCTCTGCTTAATTACAAGCAATAGGATTTATTAAGCCCTTACTTTTTTGTGGTATTTGTTAAGCACTTACTATGTGTCAAACACTGTTCTAAGAGCTGGTGTGAGTACAAGTTAATTAGGTCGGACACAGTCGCTGTCCCTCATAGGGCTCACAATCCAGCGCTTAGGACAGTGCTTTGCACATAGTAAGCGCTTAATAAATGCCATCATTATTATAGGAGGGAGAACAGTTATACCCATTTCACAGTTGAAGAAACTGAGGCACAGAGTAGTTAAGTGATTTGCCCAAGGTCACACTGCAAGTAATTGGCAGAGTCGCGATTAGAATCCAGGTCCTTCTGACTCTCAGGCCTGCGCTCTCTCCACTAGGCCTCCCTGTTTTGTGAGAAGCACTGTACTAAACTCTGGCGAAAAGCACACAGATGAGAATAAGACATGGCTCCTTTTCCTAAAAGGGATAACATTAAAGCTGCACAGTATAGCACCATTTTCTGGTTTAAAAATATTTCTGGCTTCCTGGCTGTGTAGAAACAGGAAATCAAGAAGCAGTGCTGGGGTGAGTGAACTTGTGGAGGAGGATGGCTTCGGCCCCTGAACACGTGTTAAGTAGCTAGAGTTCTGCCCCTACCTATAATCAATCAATCAATCAATCAATCAATCGTATTTATTGAGCGCTTACTATGTGCAGAGCACTGTACTAAGCGCTTGGGAAGTACAAATTGGCATCACATAGAGACAGTCCCTACCCAACAGTGGGCTCACAGTCTAAAAGGGGGAGACAGAGAACAGAACCAAACATACCAACAAAATAAAATAAAATAAAATAATAAAATAAAATAAAATAAAATAAGCCTACCTATAAGCCTCCCTGACAGCAGGCAGTACAACTCGGAAGCTTCTTGGGAGGGCTCACGCACCTCTTTGGGGAGTGTTAGAAATAGTTATGTGATCCTGCGGTAGCCCAGGGACAAGACTGAATTTGGGCCAAGTCCTCAGCCTCTACACTTCTACAAATTGAAGGTTCAGAGGCCCGGCACCTCAGAACTGTTGCTTTCCCAATACATGAGCATTAACGCTTCACGTCGGGCCTTGGGACCCCTTTCGTTATAAATCAAGCACAGCCCGGGGATCTTAAGCACTTTGGGCCTCCTTGGGTCCTAGAATTGTTGGTGGTGCTGAGATCATCCTTAAATCGACCTTCACCTCAAATTAAGGGCAGCGGGCTTACTACAAGCTGGACGCCCTTAAGGTGCCTACTGGCAGGGCTGGTGCAACCCAGTGGACTGCCTTGGACAGATGTCAGCCTCCCAGCCCCGCTTCCATGTTCAAAACAGGACCCTGCTTCCTACTGGGGAATAGGGAGGCCACTTGTCTGGCCTTCAGCTGTCCTGCCCACTGACCAGTATGAATACAGCACCAGATGCCTCTATGTCTGATGTTTTTCTTTTCATCACTCAGCTTCCTTTCACCAGGCCATAGACACAGAGCTCATATTCAAAGAGGCAGGGGAAGGGAACACAGTGGCTCTGGAATAAATGCACTGCGGGAGTCTAAGTTTCCCCCTGCCCCAGAGTCACGCTCTAGGCTTTGTCATTTTTTTTTATAGCATTTGTTAAACATTTACTATATGTCAAGTGCTATTAGAAGCTTGAAACAGTTTATCAGGTCAGGCACAGTCCCACTCCCACATGGAGCTCACAGTCTAAGTAAGAGGAAGAAAAGGTTTCGCATCCCCGTTTTACAGTTGAGGAAACTGAGGCACCATTCTCCAAAGACATGAACATGTCACATTTGTTGTCAAGAGCATTTCAGAGTCAGATATTCTCAAGTGCCATCAATGGCCACCCTAGGGGGTGTAGGAGTGGGAAACATAAAAATAATAATAATAATGCTATTTGTTAAGCACTTTCTATGTGCCAGGAACAATACTAAGTGCTGGGGTGGATATAAGTAAATTAGGTTGGACACAGTCCCTGCCCCACATGGAGCTCACAGTCTTAATCCCCATTTTGCCGATGAGGTAACTGGGGCACTGAGAAGTGAAGTGACTTGCCCAAGGTCACATAGCAGACAAGTGGCTGAACTGGTGTTAGAATCCAGGTCCTTCTGACATACAGCTCCATGTTGTACCCACTAAGCCATGTTGCTCTTTTAAAGAAGGGGAACTACTAACAAGTGCAACTCTGCCCCTTATACTTCACACTTCCAACACTTTGGATTGACCTGGGAGCTATTAGTTCCTACACCAATATTCATTCATTCATTCAATTGTATTTACTGAGCACTTACTGTGTGCAGAGCACTGTACTAAGCACTTGGAAAGTACAATTCACCAACAGATGGAGACAATCCCTACCCACCAATGGGCTCACAGTCTAGAAGGGTTTTGCCCACAATAAGCACTATCCATGATATTGTACTCTCCCAAGTGATTCAAACAGTGCTCTGCACATACTAGGCGCTCTATAAATACCATTGATTGTTGGGTTGAGGGAGGGAGCTGCATGCTCACCTAACTCACCACCTATTTTACTTGTACATATTTATTCTATTTATTTTATTCTGTTAATATGTTTTGTTTTGTTCTCTGTCTCCCCCTTCTAGACTGTGAGCCCACTATTGGGTAGGGACCGTCTCTATATGCTGCCAAATTGTACTTCCCAAGCGCTTAGTACAGTGCTCTGCACACAGTAAGTGCTCAATAAATACAACTGAATGAATGAATGAATAGAAGGGGGAGACAGACAACAAAATGAAACATGTGGACAGGTGTCAAGTCATCAGAACAAATAGAATTAAAACTAAATGCACATCATTAACAAAATAAATAGAATAGTAAATATCTACAAGTAAAATAGAGTAATAAATCTGTACAAACTTATATACAGGTGTTGTGGGGAGGGGAAGGAGGAAGGGTGGGGGAGATGGGGAGGAGGAGAGGAGAAAGGGGGCTCAGTCTGGGAAGGCCTCTTGGAGGAGGTGAGCTCTCAGTAAGGCTTTGAAGGGAGGAAGAGAGCTAGCTTGGCAGATGTGTGGAGGGAGGGCATTCCAGGCCAGGGGAAGGACATGGGTCAGACAGGCAAAAATGAGGCCCAGTGAGGAGGTTAGCGGCAGAGGAGCGGAGGGTGAGGGCTGGGCTGGAGAAGGAGAGAAGGGAGGTGAGGTAGGAGGGGGCGAGGCGATGGACAGCCTTGAAGCCGAGAGTGAGGAGTTTTTGCTTGATGCGTAGGTTGACAGGCAGCCACTAGAGATTTTTGAGGAGGGGAATAACATGCCCAGAGCGTTTCTGCACAGAGATGATCCAGACAGCAGCGTGAAGTATAGACTGAAGTGGGGAGAGAAAAGAGGACAACAGCCTCTTCAAATCGGTGGTCCCCATAACAGGCACTTCTTCTGTCCTGATAACCGGCTCTTTCTAGCACCCCAAGTGCATTCCAAACAATGGTGAGGACCCATCCCTCCCTGGAGCTCAGGAACAGAATCCCAGGAACCGCAGGACTCTGTCAACCTCCCTAGATTAGGAATTGAGAAGCAGCATGGCCTCGTGGATTGAGCCCAGAAGGACCTGGGTTCTAATCCCAGCTCTGCTACTTGTTCTGCTGCCGTGATCTTGGGTAAGTCAGTTCACATCTCTGTGCCTCAGTTCCCTCACCTGTAAAATGGAGATTAAGTCTGTGAGGCCCCAGGAGACAGGGACTGTGTCCAACCTGATTTGCTTGTATCCACCTCAGAGCTTAGTATAATGCCTGGCACATAGTAAGCGCTTAACAAATATTCTGATTACTACTAATAATAATTGTCATTATTAATAATAATAATAATAATTTGGTGAACAAGACTTGCCTGGGCCCACCCCCAGCTCTGAATGTCAACAGTAGTGTAGCAGGACTATGCTTCCCTCTGCCTCTTCAGGGTCCTCATATCTGACTGTCTCACTACAATATCTCTCACCTTCTTCCTTCTTTATGACCAACCAGTTTTCCCACACTAATCCATTTGCTTCTCTCTCCAAAAATAACAGACCCAAGGTAACAACTTCTGTGCTTCTCTGTATGACTTTTGGAGACCTCCACATTCATTTCTTTTTCCTTCCCCAAAAGCCACTGATTACATGTCAACAAGTTAGAGGTGTTCCTGCAGATTTTTCAACTAGCTGACTTAAAATCCCAGAAAAGAGACAAAGGGTCGCGGCAGTTCCCCGTAAATATGAAGGCCAAGTTATTTATAGGGAAGGACCAGTGGGCTTCACATTACGGGTCTGGGTGCTGTTTGGATGGAACTGCTTCGGATCAATTGCTTGGGTAAGGGCTTCCTCCGAATGTCTGGCCTGCTTTGAACGCCCAGATGAACGGACCCGTAAGGTAATTAAAAGAAACTTTGCTTCTGCTCCCTTTCTCAACTTTGAGATCGGGTGCTGCTTTAAGCCCTCCTCTCCATTCCTAACCCTCAACAACCCCGGTTCGTCCAGCGTGGCTGTTGACCTGAAGCCCGGTGTTCTTATGACATAATCACGGACGACGCAGTCCGGGAAGATTGGGCTGGGGATTTTTCTGGGGAAAGTTTCAGCATATTCCCGTTTAGTGAAAAATGGAGATTAAGGCCGTCACAGCTGCGCAGCCAAGGCCTCGGTTTCACATGCACGGCTTTCTAAACCTCGTAAAAATCGAAACATCTGACCCATTTAGTTTTTACAAGGGAAAGGGCCATTGCGCTGGAAAATATGCGTACAAATCCACGGCATTTGTAGGCATTAAACAGTTTCATTTCGCATTTGTTTCCTAGGTACCCAGCTCGATGGAATCCCTGCAGCACCTGCTGCTATAACTCTAATCTCCATCTCCTCTTCAAGCCTCGACCTGATGAGTTCTCCCCCGTGGAGTCGCTTGGCTGGAACAACACTGCCATCTCCTGTCACCGACTTTTCCTTAAAACGGAAAGAAATAAGACAACTACCATGTTTGCGAAGCAACCGGGGTTTTCTTTCGGTCGATCGGTGGTATTTTCCAATCAGTCAATCGTATTGATTGAGCAATTCTTGAATACAGAGCGCTTGGGGGAGCACAGTATAACAGCGTCGGTAGACACGCCGAAGCATGGCATAGAGGATAGAGCTAAGGCCTAGGAATCATAAAAATAATAATGTTGCAATTTGTTAAGCGCTTACTATGTCCCAGGCACTGTTCTAAGCGCTGAGGTAGATACAAGGTTGTCCCACGTGGGGCTCCGTCCTCATCCCCATTTTACAGATGAGGGCTCAGAGAAGTGACGTGACTTGCCCAAGGTCACGCAGCTGACTGGCGGCGGAGTCGGGATTAGAACCCACGACCTCTGACTCCCAAGTCCGTGCTCTTTCCACTAAGCCACTGTATATGTGTTTGTACAGATTTATTACTCTATTTATTTATTTTACTTGTACATATCTATTCTATTTATTTTATTTTGTTGGTATGTTTGGTTTTGTTCTCTGTCTCCCCCTTTTAGACTGTGAGCCCACTGTTGGGTAGGGACTGTCTCTATATGTTGCCAATTTGTACTTCCCAAGCGCTTAGTACAGTGCTCTGCGCCTAGTAAGCGCTCAATAAATACGATTGATGATGATGATGATGATGATGATGATGTGAGCCCACTGTTGGGTAGGGACCGTCTCTATATGTTGCCAACTTGTACTTCCCATGCGCTTAGTACAGTGCTCTGCACACAGTAAGCGCTCAATAAATACGATTGAATGAATGAATAAACTAAGCCACGCAGCTTCTCGGCCACAGGTTCTAATTCCGACTTCACCACTTGGCCGCTGTGTGACCTTGGGTAAGTCACTTCACTTCTCTGGACCTCAGTTACTTCATCTGTAAAATGGGGAGGGAGACTGTGAGCCACACGCGGGACAGGGACTGTAACCAACCCATTTGCTTTTTTATCCTTCCCAGTTCTTAGTAGAGTGCCTGGCACATAGTAAACCCTTGACAAATACCATTATTATTATTCCCTGCTCAGGACGAGCTATTTATTGAGCACTTACTATGTGCACAGCACTGTACTTAGCTCTTGGAACAGTATAATACAACAGAATTAGCAGACACGTTCCCCTCCCGTGATGAGCTTAGGGTCTAGAGGGGGAGGCAGGCATTAATATAAATACATGAGTACTTTATAGCATATAATTTAAAGATACATGCTGTGGGGTTAGGGCTTTCAAAAGCTCTTTCTGGGGTCTGAACCAGATGGCCTGAGACTACAGTTTCACATCAGGGTGAATGAAATCACCAAAGGACGACCTTGGATAATCCTCAGGAATACAGAGCAAGGATGTAGGGTGAGGCAGCATAGCCTCACGGGAATCAATCATATTTACTAAGTGCTCACTGTGTGCAGAGCACCGTATTGAGTGCTTGGGACAGCAGCGGGGCATAGAGGAAAGAACACAGATCTGGGAGTAAGAGGAATTTGGTTTCAATCCCAGCTATGCAACACACCTAATAATTGTGGTATTTGTTAAGCGCTTACTATGTGTCAGACACCGTACTAAGTGCTGGGGTAGATACAAGCAGTAGATACCTGATGCGTGACCTTGGACACATCACTTAACTTCTCGGTGCCTCAGTTCCCTCATCTGCAAAATGGGAGTTCAACACCTATTTCACCTCCTACTAGACTGTGAGCCCCTATGGAACATAATTCTAAAAATAATAATTATTATTATGGTACTTTTCAGTACTTACTATGTCCCAAGCACCACTGGGGTAGATATAAACTCTTCAGATTTGACACAGTCCCTGTCCCATAGGGGCTCACAGTCTTAATCCCCATTTTACAGATGTGGTAACAGACGCAGAGAAGTGAAATGACTTTCCCAAGGTCACACAACAGAAATGAGGCAGAGCAGGATTAGAACCCCGGTCCTTCTGACTCCCAAGGCCATACTCTATCCACTAAGCCATGCCGCTTCTTGTATCTTCCCTGGCACTTTGTGCAGTGCTTGGCAAATAGTAAGTGCTAAACAAATACCACAATTGCTACTATTTTTACGTTCTTTTAACAAGTTCCTTACCCACAAGGAGCTTATAGTCTAGGAGGAGAAACAAACATTCATATAAATAAATTACAGATAGGCACATAAGTGCTTTGGGGCTGGGGAAAGAGCTAATAAAAAGTACAAATCCAAGTGCAAGGATGATGCATAAGAAGAAAAGTGGAAAAAGAAAAGGGCTGAGAGACAGAATACACAGATTCTAATATCCACCCTGATGCTCATCTGCTGTGTAACCTCGGGCAAGTTACTTCACTTCTCTGGGCCTCAGTTTCCTCATCTGCACAATGGGGATAAAATAAACTGTTCTTTCTTCTCCAGTCTTGAATCCCAGGTGGGACGGGGACTGTGTCTGATACGATGAATGTGTTTCTGCCCCAGCGCATTAATCGAATTTGAGTGCTTACTGTGTACAGGGCACTGTACTAATCACTTGGGAGAGTACAATATAACAATATATTAGAGTTTGGTGGACACATTAACTGCTCACGAGTTTATAGTCTAGAATATGGCACATTGAAAGGGCTTTATAACAGTAATAATAATAACTAGAAGAAGCATGGCCTAGTGAATAGAGCATGGGCCTGGAAGTAAGAAGGTCATGGGTTCTAATCCTGACTCCGCCACTTGTTTGCTGTGTGACTTTGGGCAAGTCACATTATTTCTCTGTGCCTCAGTTCCCTCATCTGTAAAATGGGGATTAAGACTGTGAGCCTGATATGGGACAGGGACTGTGTCCAACCCGATTGGCTTATATCCTCCCTCCCTCCCTCCCAGTGCTTAGTACACTGCCTGGCACAGAGTAAGCACTTAAATATCACCATTACAATTATTACATGCACTACGCTCTGTAAAACATTTACATTTAAATTTTTACATTCTGTAAAATGGGGATGAAGACTGTGAGCCCCACGTGGGACAACCTGATCACCCTGTATCCTCCCCAGCGCTTAGAACAGTGCTTTGCACATAGTAAGCGCTTAACAAATGCCATTATTATTATTATTACGCTGGACATACAGAATAATGTAATGATGTCACATGCCCCATTTTGCAGAATAACACCAATTTCACACGGTTCTCGACATTGCTATAGTTGGGAATCCTTACCCCTGAGGTGCTCCAGAGTCTTCGCATTTTCCTCTCAGGTCCATGTGGACTTTGGCTCCATATCTGACCTGCAGAAGAGGAAAGTTTGTGCTGAATTTTCTATTTTAATTGGACATAAGATTTTAAACTCCTTGAAGGTAGGGCTCAGGTCTACCAAATCTATCATACTGTACTTTCCCAAGCACTTAGTACATTGCTCTACCCAGCAAGCACCCAGTGAATATCGTTTCATTGATAAAAGCATCCTGTTTGTATTGGTTATCAATTAAGAAAAGACTTGTCCAGTAGAAAACTAGATGACTACTCACCTCAGTTGACCTCAGGTGCAATGAGTTTAAATATCATATGCAATATTACAAATTGCTGCAAAATATAGTCCCGAACAAAAAAGATATGAGACAGGTTTGGATATGCTTGCTCATCACAAGGAGATGATCATGTTTTGAGGATTGCTTTATTTCCACTGCACAGAGATGTGAAGGGACACTCCGCTAAAACCTTAGCCGATCTGGAAATTTGGGTGTCAGAATTTAATTCAGTCTCTTTACCTGCAGATAATTTGTCACCATGAAAGAAATATGTCTTCTCCTCCCAAAGGTTCTGAACTGATTCAGATGTGGTTCATTTTACCAAAGAATTGTAATTTAGCACTCTACAAAAGGAAGGCTTTGTCTAAAGTTTTCCATGGTGACTCCCAGTGCCTTAATCTGTACATTGGTCAATAGTGTGGTTGGGTGGGTGGGTGGGGAACCATTTCACACCCAGTTAGACTTTGAGAAAAAAACAAAGTATAAGTGAATCTCAAAGCAGGGCTACGGCCTAGACCTTCTAAGATTATAAAAACAGATTGTGGGTTCACTACTAGGGTAATAGGGACTAGCCTGGTCATTTGTCCAGTTTTATACTGGGCAGTCTGGTATCAGCTAACTTGTCCCTGTCCAGTACTGAAATGGACCCAAATGAATTTATGTCCATGTTTTTCAATCGAATTTTTTGAGCACTTATTAATCATTTGGGAGCGTACAATACAACAGAATGTGCAGGCACGTTCCCTGTCCATAATGAGACAGACATTAATAGAAATCAGTAATTTATAATATATAATTTAAAGATTAAATAAATCATAAATCATAAGATTAAAGATTAAAGATTTAAGATTTATTAAATCTTAATCTTAAAGAATAAGTGCTCTGGGGTTGGGGGTGGGATGAATATCAGCACCCTCCACTCCTCTGCCGTTAACCTCCTCACTGTACCTCATTCCCGCCTGTCCCACCGTCGACCTCCGGCCCACATCCTTCCCCTGGCCTGGAATGCCCTCCCTCCACACATCCCCCAAGCTAGCTTTCTTCCTCCCTTCAAAGCCCTACTGAGAGCTCACCTCCTCCAAGAGGCCTTCCCAGACTGAGCCCCCTTTTCCTCTCCTCCTCCCCATCCCCACCTCCTTCTCCTCCCCACAGCACTTGTATATATATATATATATATTTGCTCAGATTTATTACTCTATTTTACTTGTACATATTTACTATTCATTTATTTTGTTAATGATGTGCATATAGCTTTAATTCTATTTGTTCTGATGATTTTGACACCTGTCTACATGTTTTGTTTTGTTGTCTGTCTCCCCCTTCTAGACTGTGAGCCCGTTGTTGGGTAGGGACTGTCTCTGTATGTTGTCGACTTGTACTTCCCAAGCACTTAGTACAGTGCTCTGCACACAGTAAGCGCTCAAATACGTTTGAATGAATGAACCAAAGGTCACAGATTGGAGTGCATAGGTGATGCAGAAGGGAGAGAAAGCTGGGGAAAAGAGGGCTTAATTGGGGAAGGCCTCTTGGAGAAGCTGTGACATTAGTAATGCTTTGAAAGCGGAGAGAGTGGTGGTCTGATGCATATGGAGGGGGAGAGAGTGCCAGTCCAGGGGGAGGATGTGAGAAAGGGGTCTGCAGTGAGATAGATGAGATTGGGGCACAGTGTGTAAACTGGAGCTATAGGATTGGAGCGTGTGGGCTGGGTTGTAATAGGATATTATTATACTATGTGCTCTGCACATAGTAAGCGCTCAATAAATACGATTGATGATGATATTAGTGAGGTGAGGTAGGATGGGGCAGGCTGATTGAGTTCTTTAAAGCCAATGATAAGACATTTATGTTTGATGCTGAAGTGGATGGACAGCCATTGGAAGTTCTTGAGGAGTGGGGAAACATGAACTGAATGTTTTTGTTGATAAATAATACCTGCAGCAGAGTGAAGTGTGGATTGCAGTGGAGAGACATAGAAGGCCGGGAGGTCAGGAAGAAGGCAGACACAGTAGTCCAGTCGGGATTGGATAAGTGGTTGGGTCAGCATGGTAGCAGTTTGAATGGTGAGTAAAGGGTGGATTTCATTGATGTTGTGAAGTTCGAACCAACAGGATTTAGTGATGGATTGAATATTGGGTTGGAAGAGAGAGAGAAGTCAAGGATAATGCCAAGGTAATGGACTTATGAGACAGGAAAGATGGTGGTGGTGTCTACAGTGATGGGAAAGCCAGAGGGTGGACAGGGAAGGATGAGAAGATAAGGAGTTCTGTTTTAGACATGTTAAATTTGAGATGGTGGGAGGACATCCAAGTACAGATGTCTTGAGGGCAGGAGGAAATGTGAAACCGTATAAAGGGAGAGAGATCAGGGCTGGAGATGTAGATTTGAGAGTCATTTGCATATAGGTGGTAGTCAAAGCCATGGGAGTGAATGAGTTCTCCAAGGGAGTGGATGTAGATGGAGAATACGAGGGGACTGAGGACTGAACCTTGAGACACACCCACAGTGAGGGGGTGGGAGGCAGAGGAGGAGCCTGCAAAAACGACTGAGAATGATCAGCCAGGGAAAAGGAGGAGAACCAGGAGAGGACAGTGTCAGTGAAGGTGAGCTTGGATAATGTTTCCAGGAGAAGTGGTTTGCCGACAGTGTAGAAAGCAGCTGAGAGGTCGAGGAGGATTGGGATGGGGTAGAGGTCATTGGATTTGGCAAAAAGGAGATCCTTGGTGACCTTTGAGAGCATGGTTTTTGTGAAGTGAAGACCGAAGGCAGGCTGTAGGGGGTAAACGAGAGAATTGGAGGAAAGGAACTTGAGACAGAGGGTGTAGACAGCTTGCTCAAGGAGTTCCCTCATCTGCAAAATGGGGATGGAGACTATGAGCCCCACATGGGACAGGGACTGTGTCCAACTTGATTTGCTTGTATGCAACCCAGCGCTTAGTGCAGTGCCTGGCACATAACAAGTGCCTACCAAATACCATCATTGTTACTATAAGAAGAGCATGATTTAGAGGTCAAGAGACATGGGTTCTAGAAGTAGGTCTGCCTCTGGATTGTTGTGTGATCTTAGGCAAATCATCATCATCATCATCATCATCATCAATTGTATTTATTGAGCGCTTACTGTGTGCAGAGCACTGTACTAAGCGCTTGGGAAGTACAAGTTGGCAACATAACAAATCACTAATCTCTCTGCATCAGTCATAAAATGGAAGTGATAATACCTGCCTCCCCTTACTTCTTTAGGATGCCATAAAGATAAAATGAAATAATGTGAAATCATCTTTCCTAAGGTTCTGAGATCTTTGAGGCCAGGGTCCATATCCTTTAACCTTTCTTGTATTCTCCCAAGCCTCCCCCAAAGTCCATACCTTAGCTGGGGGTGGGGGAGGAATAGAAACATCCAGAAGTAGGATGCTGTAACATCGGGAGCGAAGGTTTCTGAGTGAAGAACCACTTAGGACATTTCACAAGGTGAAGACGCTCTGCAGAAATCCTGAAAATAGCCAGCAAACAGGGGATCCAAAAACTGAGCGACTACAGGTTGGTCGATTGCTAGAGTGTATAATAATAATAACAATAATAATGGCATTTATTAAGCGCTAACTATGCACTGGGGAGATTACAAGGTGATCAGGTTGTACCATGGGGGGCTCACAGTCTTAATCCCCATTTTACAGATGAGGTACCTGGGGCACAGAGAAGTTAAGTGACTTGCCCAAAGTCACAGAGCTGACAGTTGGAGGAGCTGGGATTTGAACCCATGACCTCTGACTCCAAAGCCTGTGCTCTTTCCACTGAGCCACGCTGCTTCTCATGCTACCTGAGGGTAGGGATCAGGTCTATGAAGTCTATTGAACAAGATCTCCTGAGTGCATACTAAAGCATTCAATAAATACTACTGATTTACTGGTACATGCTCCAACATTGATAACATACTGCAGTGTGATGACCCATTCCACCGGCCCCCACGCTTGACAGAGAGAAGGAAGTCAGAAGTCGCCCCATGATGTCCGCCCTTGAGGGAAGTGTAAATTTGTAGCTGATTCAATTAGAGGGAAGGATTGGGAAGGAAATAGAGGGGCCATGTAGAAGGAGAAGACCACCCTTGGCCATCTTTGAGGTAAGAATGGGATATGGGAAGAGCTTGTGCTTTGGATCCTTGATAGAACCAGATGGAACCAGCGAGTATCCCTGGAGCTCTTGAATCCAGTGATTCTGGAGAATCAAGGATCCTATCCCTGAGGGGGAGAAGCAACGTGGCTCATTGGAAAGAGCCCGGGCTTTGGAGTCAGAGGTCATGGGTTCAAATCCCAGCTCCTCCAACTGTCAGCTGTGTGACTTTGGGCAAGTCACTTAACTTCTCTGTGCCTGTTACCTCATCTGTAAAATGGGGAGTAAGACTGTGAGCCCCCCCGTGGGACAACCTGATCACCTTGTAACCTCCCCAGCGCTTAGAACAGTGCTTTGCACACAGTAAGCGCCTAATAAATGCCATTATTATTATTATTATATGTGTTGGAATGCCTACTGGGAAGCATGGAGGATCCTGTTGGGGGAGAAGACAAGGGGAGGGGGGAGCAGGAGACCCAGGGAAAGGCCATCGAAAGTGGATCCAGCACTCAGTACAGTGCCTGGCACATAGTAAGCACTTAGATGACATTATTATTATTTATTTTCATCTGCTACATTGTTAATAACCTATTAAATATTGTTAGGATCTCAGATCTTGATATCTGCCTTCAGTAGGGACCCACTGTTGGGTAGGGACTGTCTCTATATGTTGCTAACTTGTACTTCCCAAGCGCTGAGTACAGTGCTCTGCACACAGTAAGCGCTCAATAAATACGATTGATTGATTGGAGTAGAAGCTCCTGGTGCCAGGGTGACACATGGACTGGCGAAATCACGGGCCTGGGAAGGAGAGCTTTCGCCACAGGTTTCCCGCAGCAAAACACAACGGGTAGGTGGTGGGCTCCTTCCTGTATTGGGCTCAGTTGAAGAATGGCGGGAGCGAGAGGGATGCAGGGACGAGGAGAACTAGAGGATGCTCCAAACCGTGGGAAAGCTTAGGACCCAATAAAGGTTAACCAGGGTCTGGGGGCTCCTAAAGTGATTCTGGGGGCTCTTTCAACCAGAACGTAGGTCAGAGAACTCCTGGTAAAAATCACATGCAGTCAGCGTGGCTCAGTGGAAAGAGCCTGGGCTTTGGAGTCAGAGGTCATGGGTTCAAATCCCGGCTCCGCCACTTGTCAGCTGTGTGACTTTGGGCAAGTCACTTAACTTCTGTGGGCCTCAGTTCCCGCATCTGGAAAATGGGGATGAAGACTGTGAGCCCCACGTGGGACAACCTGATTACCTTCTATCTACCCCAGCGCTTAGAAGAATGCTTGGCACATAGTTAGCGCTTAACAAATACCAACATTATTATTATTATTATTCCAGCCATAAATGGGATCTGCATACAAAGCTCCTGCATGCGAGTGGAAGGCAATCAGCCACAAGTCAAAACTCACCTGTGCTGGGCAGCAGCGACATGGAAGAAAGTTGAGGGTGGAAACTCAGGTTTACTGCACCCAAGGAGGCATTGGTAAACCACCTCCGTATTTTTACCAAGAAAACTCTACAGATACACTAACAGAACTATTGCAGATGGAGGTGGGACATTCTGGGAGAGGTGGCATCGCTATGGGTCAGACGTGACTCGACGGTATAAGACGCCAACAACAAATTGATTAAATTAGGAAAAAGCAAATGTAGTTGCTTAAACCAGAAAGCATAAAATGTCTATTCACTTTCTGCATTTATGAAACTCCAGATCCTCATTAGCCTCCCACGCAAGAGTAGATGACGCAGAAAGGAGTGAGCCGGGGAAAAATAGGACCTAATCAGGGAAAGCCTCTTGGAAGAGATGGAGGAGGACTTGTCTGCTGTGTGACCTTGAGCAAGTCACTTAGCTTCTCTATTCCTCAGTTACCTCATCTGTGAAATCGGGATTAAGACCGTGAGCCCAACTTGATTTGCTTGTATCTGCCCCAATGCTTTAGTACCGTGCCTAGCACAAAGTGCTAACAAATCCATTTAAAAAAATTAAAACACAAAAAACTTTCCCTTCAATAATTTTCAAAAGCATAAACTTTTGGGAATGCTGCCAGAAGTGCTAATAGTCCAGCCTCCTTCACATGCTTCATATGCTAACCAATGTTCCCAACCTAGGATTTACACCAGCTAATGACTTGCTGGCCTGTTAAATGTAGAGAGAAATTCTGGTATTTTTTTCCATTTGCTAGCAACATTCCTAGTCTATGAACCTCCTTTGGAACAGGGACTAATTGTCTTGTATCTACCCCAGCACTTAGCATATAGCAAGATAATAATAATAATAATAATAACTTGAAACTCAGGTCAAAAATTACACCTACAAATTTAAATCCCACTGTGGCATTCCTTTCTTTCAGGTACTGTAAAACTTGGCCCCTGAAACCCCAGAAAATTTCAAACCAAACTTCCACAATGGAAACAGCTTCCAAAATGTTAGTTTGTTGAGACTGCCTTAGACTGCTGCATTATCAGACAACACAGTCATGGTATCGTACAGCCTTGACAATTTGATTTTTCATCGCTAAAAACACTTTTGAAAGGAAAATTAAGCCTTATTCGCAATAAAATGAAATTTTATCCCTGAAATAGTTCTGAAGCATTTTCACCTTTTTTCACAGTACAAGAAAAATAAACCAAAATTAAAATAATGATGTATTAGATTCTCATAGTTGAAAGGTGGAAAAATTAAGATCTTGATTCACCCTTGAATATATTTCCACTTCATTCTAGTTTATGACAATTCGTTCTTGCATGAATTCACCTTTCCGAATTGCTAAGCTAAACAGGAGAGATTAGGCACGATTACTATTGCTGATAATAACAAAGCTATTACCTCTCAATCAATTGTATTTACTGAGTGCTCACTGCAGCACAGTGTGGCTCAGTGGAATAATAATGATGGCATTTGTTAAGTGCTTACTATGTGCAAAGCTCTGTTCTAAGCGCTGCGGGGGGGATGCAAGATGATCACATTGTCCCACGTGGGGCTCACACTCTTCATCCCCATTTTACAGATGAGGGAACTGAGGTTCAGAGAAGTTAAATGACTTTCCATGGAGCCAAGAGCCCGGGCTTTGGAGTCAGAGGTCATGGGTTCAATTCCCAGCTCTGCCAACTGTCAGCTGTGTGACTTTGGGCAAGTCACTTAGCTTCTTTGTGCCTCAGTTACCTCATCTGTAAAATGGGGATTAAAACCGTGAGCCCCCCGGGACAACCTGATCACCTTGTAACCTCCCCAGCGCTTAGAACAGTGCTTTGCACATAGTAAGCACTTAACAAATACCATTATTATTATTATTACTGCTCTGGGAGAGTGCTTGGGAGAACACAATAGAATTAAGAGGATCAAAGTCCCTAGCCCACACAGAGCTCACTCTTCAAAAAGTCGTCAATTTCACATATGTTTTTGCAAAATACCCTCACAGCATTCCTGTGACAAAATGTTCAGTATCCCATCCTCTGTTTAAACTTAGAACATGGTGGTTATTTTTCAATGGCTCAAAGGAAATACCTTCTGGAAAGAAATTTGGCAACATGCTATTTCTTGTTTTCAGAATGGAATGAAGCTTCACTTTTATTCTATTTTTTTAATCTACCGGTATCACCTAGTGAAAGCATGGCACAAATGTGTTATTTTAGTATCCAGCTCTGGGTCAGTCACGCCGATACACAAAACCTCCACATAAGCAACACAACCGCTGACCTTGGTAGCATGCTAAGCATCTTTCAAGCTTTAAATCCCCAAACAAGCCAGGGTTTCAAATTTGTGTGAATTTGTATGCTAATATTTTCTTTTCCCCTTATGGATCCCATATCTATTTTTATATGTGTTCTTTGCTCCTTTAAACCTGCTATGGCGGTAATGTGAAATACCACAGACCTTATAAACAGCATTTCCCTAACAAGGCAACCAGAGTTTTATATCCATTTGTAAACTTGAGTTAGGTGTGGTTAAGTTGAGAAGAGGAAAAATGTTGCCTGGGATGAGGCCTTTATTCACACACATCACTCATACAATATGGCACTGTTGGCCTGAAGATAAACACGCTTCAAAAAGAGTTATAGGGTTGTAAAAATAGTTTCCCCAAGTCCCTGTGCTCTTTAGGGTTCCCTAGTCTCAAAATGCCTTTTAAAGTATTTTTTCAGGCTCTGTGAACATTGAAGCCCAGCTTGTGGTGGGGCTCTGCTGCTACTCTATCCAGTTCCCCAGAGTGGTTTGGAGTTTTCTGGATGGATGGGAGACGGAGACAGCCTGATACAACCCTAGACCAACAGGGACCCAATTCTGGAGCAGCATTTTTCCTGCCAGGGAGAAAAGAATTTAAGAAGTTAGAGGGAGCCAGCCGGATCAGGGAATGGTTAAACCAATGAGCTGGCCAAACTCAAATTCAGAAAAGGATTCCGTGAGTTTCCTTACATCCATTGTCCAGAACTGATTAGTTGGGTAGGCTTGTGACCGCCCATTCACTCCAGGTATTTCTAAAGGTCAATGAAGTCCTGCCCACTGATCATTGGGAAGTGATCACGGCCTTCCAGTATGGCCAACACTCCCTGGAATGACTCATTCCTCTTCAAGAACAAAGCTTGCGGGCCTCCACTTTTTGCCTTCCCAAATGGAAAGTTGCCAGTCCCTTTGTCCGCTGGGGGTAAATGGCAATGATCTACAAAATACTGGATAAAATTTCAATGCTCTTGTGCCCCCAATTAGGAAACTTGGTTTTGAGCAGGACCAATTGAATAAGAAAGCACAACAGTATGGTGATAGTTCAGTGGACAACCAACAAAGGAAGTGTAATCTGGGCCTTTACAGTGAAGTGCTCAATTCAGTTCAATTGTATTTATTGAATGCTTACTGGGAACAAAGCACTGTACTAAGTGCTTGGAAAGTACAAATCGGCAGTATATAGAGACGGTCCCTACGCACGGTAAGCACTCAATGTGATTGAATGAATATTGTACTTTCCCCAATTGCTTAGTACACTGCTCTGCACACAGCACTCAAATACTATTGACTAATAATGAACAGCCATTCCCTGCCCACAGTGAACTTACACAGAAGCACATGGATAGTTGCATACACCCCCTTCCCACGTAGCCCTTATAGACACATCATTACGAACTCATAATTGCGGTATTTAAGAAATTATGTGCTGAACACTTTACCAAGTGCTGGGGTAGGTAGGCAGATAGGTAGTAGTGATCTCCGACCACAGCAGTTTACAGACTAGAGGATTCCGACCATAACCCGTCACTTCCTCCTCCCCACCTCCCACTGTCACATCCAGCCAGACCATTCGTCCATTCATTCAATCGTATTTATTGAGCGCTTACTGTGTGCAACGCACTGTGTTAAGCGCTTGGGAAGTACGAGTCGACATCGTAGAGATGGTCCCTACCCAACAACAGGCTCACAGTCTAGAAAGGGGAGACAGACAACAAAACAAAACAAAACAGGTAGACAGGTCGTCAGAACAAATAGAATTAAAGCTATATGCATATCATTAACAAAATAAATAGAATAGTAAATACGTACAAGTAAAATAAAGAGAGTAATAAATCTGGGGAGGGGAAGGAGGTAGGGCGGGGGAGGATGGGAAGGAGAGGAAAAAGGGGGCTCAGACTGGGAAGGCCTCCTGGAGGAGGTGAGAGCCCAGATGGGAGCAGCAGTAGGGCCTCACAGATGTAGTCAAACAGGATTCCTCAGATTTGGTTTCCCCACTGTTTCATTTTTTCTTTTGAGTGTTTAAGTTTCTCAATGGCGGGTAGTGCACTTCCTCCATTGGTATGTCTCAACTTCTATAAAGAGATCTGCCCAAAAGCACTATTGGTGATGATTTTTAATTAAATTTCAGTGTTGAAGATCACACTTTGCTGCTTTTGAAGAATGAAATAGTATCGTATTAGCAAAACATGAGAACAATAAAAATGCTCGATTACTTCTTGAATGTTGTCAAAAAGAGGTAACTGATGTTCGCCCAAGACTCAGGCCCGGCCTCAACATAGTCACCCCAGGCAATAGAATTTCAGATCCATTATTGTAATAAAGTATTTAAGCATCACCCTATATCAAATACTGTAGCGGAGACAACAGATCAGACCAACTCTGTAGCACCTGGGGCCCAGTGTTTAAGAGAAAGGGATGCAGACTTTCAATCTGGACTGGAGTTTAATAACTGCATATCATACTAGCTTCTCAAAGGTCACTGCATTTGCTAGTCTCCTGCCCTGCTGAGACTCCTTTCTTGATTAAAAAAAAAAATTGAGTTTGTACATCTATTCAAGGCAAACAACAGTTGAAGGAAGTCTGAAGTTATCAACAGTGCTTAGAGGATATTGCAGTGCCAGCTTATTTTTAACCTAATAAAATGGAAGCTTGAAGCACTACAAACATGGGAATCAGAAGGACCTGGGTTCTAATCCCAGCTATGCCACTTACTTGCTAAGACTTCAGGCCAGTCACTCAATTTGTCAGCTGCCTCATCTGCAAAATGGGCATTAAGACTGAGCCCCATGTGGAACATGGACTGTGTCCAACCTGATTAGATTTCATCTACCCCAGCATTGCAGAGTAAACAACAAAATATCATGAAGAAAAATCTGCCTGCCTGGATTACTGGATTTTTTTATGGCATTTATTAAGAACTTACTATGTGCAAAGCACTGTTTTAAGCACTGGGGAGGTTACAAGGTGATCAGGTTGTCCCACAAGAGGCTGTCTTAATCCCCATTTTACAGATGAGGTAACTGAGGCACAGAGAAGTTGTGACTTGCCCATAGCCACACAGCTGAGCCAGGATTTGGACCCTTGACCTCTGACTCCAAAGTCCATGCTCTTTCCACTGAGCCACGCTGCATGTTTCTGCCTCCTTGCAGACCTCCTAGCCTGTCAATTTCCACTCCAGTCCACACTCCATTCTGCTACCCAGATCACTTTTCTACAAACTGTTCAGGCCATATTTCTTTCAGTGGTTGTCCATCCATCTCCACAAAACAAAAGCTCACCGTTGGCTTTAAAGCACTGCTCCCACCTCATCTCACCTACTGTCCTACAACCCAGTTCAAACTTGCTACTCTGCAAACTGCCTCACTGCATGTCCCTCCTGATACACTTCCAGCCTTCAAAGCATTAATCTCCAAGAAGCCTTCTCTAAACCCTATTATTTCCTTCAAACCCCTTCTGCATTGTCCTGACTTGCTCCCTTTACTCATCCCCATTACCAGGCAATGTGTGTCTATTTATTGTACTCTCCAAAGCACTTAGCAAAGTGCTTTAAACAGTAAACTCTCATGATTGAATGACAATAGCTGAATCACTTTATATAGCAAGCAGGTCCATGGTGAGGAGCTGCTTGGCTTAGTGGAAACAGCCCGGGATTGGGAGTCAGGTTGTGGGTTCTAATCCCAGCTCTGCCTGTGTAACTTCTTTAACTCCTCTGTACCCATTATCCCATCTGTAAAATGGGGATTAGGATTTGTGAGCCGTGTGACACACCCTAATTCCCTTGTATCTACCTGTGCTCAGAACAGGTCTTGGCACATAGTAAGCTCTTTCACAAATACCACCATTATTATTTTGGCCCTGGAGTATGTAAGACAGGCAAAAGCCATCTGCCTATAAAACTACCATGGACTGTTATCTCTGACATCTGTTCACACTCACATGCCAGCATGAAAGTTAAAACTGCTGGTTAATTCTAGTTTGGCTTTCCAACCACCTCCTTTTGATTTTATCACACCATACAGGACAGTTCACCACAAAGCTCTAAGCTCCATGAGGACAGCACTTGCCTACCAACTTTCTGTTCAATCCCATGTACTTTCTCCCTGACCTAGCCCCACAGCAATTTTATTCCTATTTAGAATTTTATTCCTTTAAAAATTTGCCACGCCCACCCCCTCCCCAAACTCTAATTGAGAGGGGTATACAGAAAATAGAAGTAATCTAGTGTGACAGGTAAGTTTCCTTCACTGGTCATCCATTACCTTCTGCAAGATGCAGTAACAATCACCTCCCACTACATTCACAGCATTCTGTACCCTCTAATCACCTGATCGTTTCCCTGAAACACCCTCAATGTACCAAGACCACAGCCCTCCATCTTCAAGGCCACTTCTGAAATTACACCTCTAGGCCTTCCCTGGTTTACAGAATGCAAAAATCTAAGTTATGAACATTGTAGTGTCCAAACTCCCACTCTGCTACCCATCCCCCAAGACAAAGGAACGCTGATCAGGCCAAGGCTTTTATTTGTTCATTTTTTGCACTTGAAATATTCTTCGATGACATCTTTGGCCTGTGATTCTTTGCCGTAGTCCTGAAATAAAAAGAAAAATAAGTCTTTAGAGAAAGATCCTAACATTTTGCAATAAGATGCCTTAGCAGCCATTGTCCTCAGTCACAGGCCAAATCTCCCATGCCATCGACTTTCTACTGTGATGGGATAGCATCTCCTGTCTCCCCCTTTTAGACTGTGAGCCCACTGTTGGGTAGGGACTGTCTCTATATGTTGCCAATTTGTACCTCCCAAGCGCTTAGTACAGTGCTCTGCACATAGTAAGTGCTCAATAAATACGATCGATGATGATGATGATCTTCTGTCATGCATCCAAATGAGTATACCCCATGTGGAAGTGTAGGCATAATCAGGAGTGAGATCGACCTTCCCGGGACAAGAAGGGAATGGGCTCCCTGCACTTAATACGGATGGATGCTGTAGAAAGATGTTGCCAATTTCAGGGACCTTAATGACTACAGAGTCTTCAAGGCTCGTATACAGGCTGTGATATTGCCAGCATATTTGCACATCCCTTCTGCAAAACACATTCAGCTAAGCAGATGAAATTTACTGGCTTAGAGGGTTTTGGCAATTCGCAAACTGGAACCCATGATTCATTTCAGACATCTCAGTTCTTCTCTGCACCATTCCCATGCCTGTCTTATTCCCAAAGATTAGAGCACTCACCTTGACCACCACACAGCTGCAGCCCACAACTTTTCTGGGTTTTCCTTCTCTGTCAATTTTGCAGAGGCCTACCCATTCACCCAGTTTCTTGTTGTCGTCCACCTGTTGCATAAATGAATTGTGAGGAATATGCTGCACGGCTCCGAACTCATTCGAAGAGGAGATTCGAGTGGCTTGTACGTTCAGATTTTATTGGGTGACATGGCTGTTCTCCTCACCATTTTCAGTAGAGGGAGCCAAGTTATCATCATGTACAGCACTGGAACCCCGTGTACCTACTTCATTAAGCCAGAATACATACTCCAGCTGTGGCAAATTATTAGCCGAGAAATCAACCTTGGATTCCCACCCGTGACACCATCCATTTGTCAACAAGGGATCTAACTTCTCCTTTCTTTGAAGCTTCACTCTGAACTAACGGCAAATTTAACTAGCTATGGATCCACTGCCAGATCGCAGATGGAAGTGGGGCATTCTAGGAGAGATACGTTCATGGGTCGGAGACTCAACGGCAAAAGACAAGCTAGCTCCCAAACATGGACACTGACTTCCAACCGATACGGTGGAACAGGGATAGAATGGAAGTTCGCATTAATAGGCTTCAGGTCACCTGAGCTCACTGTTTCAGGCCCATCAACTAGCATCCATCCCGCGCTTATTTCTCCCCTTGGCGATACACGTCATAGTGAGGGGAACAGGTGTCTTTGCAAAATGGAGGTCGCCTGCACTACAAGCTGACTGCAACTTCATTCCAACCGGCTCAACTAAATTCACGTTTTACCCCTTCTCTCACCTTGATCAAGTTGATTTGGTGCTCTGCACACAGGGCCTCGACCAACTTCACGTACATGGGTTCATCACAGTTGGAAGCGAGAACACAGAGATGGGCTTGGCGTCTGAAAGAGACGGTACACCTGTCATCCCACAACCGTCCAAAGGCCCATCCCCAATGTTTACGCCCACACTACATCAAAATTAAAGTAGTGATTTTTCTGTGCTGCCTACACTGGCAAACATGCAAAATGGAAGCTGGGATTTTTTTTTCCCCCAGAATTAAACGTTCATGAAGATACATCAATTGAACCGCAAATGGCAAACATTACAAGGATTCTGATACACTTTATAAGAACAAGCATCTAGAGACTTTGTGGCCTTCAAGGACCACTTTCATGGTAAGGCCTTTCCAAGCCAAGCCTTCAGTGTGGACAGGTGGTTAATAGAATCAGCCACCAGATATAGGAAGGGTTGTTACCTGTTCCTGGACTAGACAGCCGATTAGAATCCATTTTTAAACTGTGCAGCATTGCCACGATGCCTCATGGCGTAAGGGATTCATGCCAGGAGCTGCTGAGGCACATCCAGCCAGCCGAGGGAAGCTTCCAGTGGATTGGACTGCCAGTCTACACCAAAGTGAATTGAACTGACTTGAAATTATTGGATTTAGAAACCTTCCAGCATATACTTCAAAAGTTGTTGGGATAGCACACATGCAGTCACTTTGCCAGTGTAACCAGACCAGGAAAAATCCTTTCAACTTTTAAACATCTGTGGGGTGATTCAGGCCAAAACTCTTACAGGAAAATGAATTTTTCAAATTCTGTGTTTTAGCTTAACACGTAAAACTGTTGTAAATCAGGTGAAAAGGACATGGACCTGGATTCTAATGTTGTCTTTGACCAAGTAATAACTTCCATGCCTGTTTCCCCTGACCTTTTAATCTACTCTAAATAAAACACTTTGCCAGTATTCATCGAATAGAACATTTTCTTTATTACCTAAACACTATTACTACAGGTTAAATAAAAGCTAACAAAGAATGACTGACGCTTCACTAGAGTGACGCTTGTGAGTATTCATATTACCAGTCTCCAAAAAGCTAAACCAAAACCGGAAGTAGAAAATAAACTCCCACCTCCAGTCCAGAAGATACTCAATCCCCTTTATAACTCACACCTATATCTAATTCATCATTTTCCCATACTTTTCATAGCTTCAGTTCTTTGTAATCAATCGGTTTTCAAAGGAAGGTACAGCTCCCATGCCAATGTATAAAAGAGTGAAAAGGAGATGCAATAATCGGAAAAGCCTGTTTAAAAAACAGTTTGCTCCAAAAAATCAACATTTTCATTTCTCCCTCACCATGTTCCTGCCAGATAATAATCCTACAGGATTGTCAGACTTTTTTTGTCACTCATGTATTGGAGTGAAGGGGTATCCGACAAACTAGTCATCATTCAAGGCCTGTAGGTTACTGCCTCATCTAAGAGGCAATGCCTTATTCTTCCACTAATTCCCTTCTCGCCTCACCATTAAGTTTACCTGTAACAAATTTGCCAGCTGCAGACCCTCCAAATAAGCATCAAGGTTTGTTACACCTGTCATACTGCTGGCTAACTTTTCCAAACTGTTAGCCAGTGCACCAGCCAACTACCACCACCTTGAAATAGCATGCCTTAGAAGGGCCACTTGGTCTGAATTATGCACAAATTTAAAAAATGAAGATGGTTCTGTGAGTTATTTAATAAGTGGCCCTTGGTAGTCAGCAGTTAAGTGTAAATAGCGTGGAAAAATAGATGTTTTCCTCCCTTCAAGGCCCTGCTGAGAGCTCACCTCCTCCAGGAGGCCTTCCCAGACTGAGCCCCTTCTTTCCTGTCCCCCTCATCCCCCTCTCCATCCCCCCATCTTACCTCCTTCCCTTCCCCACGGCACCTGTATATATGTATATATGGTTGTACATATTTATTACTCTATTTATTTATTTATTTATTTATTTTACTTGTACATTTCTATCCTACTTATTTTATTTTGTTGGTATGTTTGGTTCTGTTCTCTGTCTCCCCCTTTTAGACTGTGAGCCCACTGCTGGGCAGGGACTGTCTCTATGTGATGCCAATTTGTACTTCCCAAGCGCTTAGTACAGTGCTCTGCACATAGTAAGCGCTCAATAAATACGATTGATTGATTGATTGATTGATGTGAGAATGAGCCACGAAGTGAACTCATTCAAAAATAGATAGCCTACTTAATCGATCGTCATGGCAATTCAGGTGCCAAAAGTGTGGACATGGAAACAACAGTTGTCTCGGGCCATTTTCTAGGCTCCCAGCTAACCCGTTATGGTCTTCGGCACAAATTCAGAAGGGGGAAGCCACGCTGCCCGGGGAAAGAAGCGCAGGCCTGGGTTCTAATCCCAATCCCGCCACTTGTCTGCTGTGTGGCCTTGAAAAAGGTCACCACATTAACTCTGGGCCTCAGTTCCCTCATCTGTAAAATTGAGATTAAGACTGAGCCCCATGTGCTAGAGAGACTGTGTCCAACCTGATTAGCTTGGATCTAACCTCAGCGCTTAGGACAATGCCTAGAACATAGTAAACACTTAACAGATACCCTAAAAAAGTTCCCTGACCCACTCTGGGCTTATGGGAACCACACTAGGCGGTGCAGCAGCACACCAGTACGTACTTGGCATAGTAGACGGCCTGGGGGTCATTAGGCCCTGAGTTCCAAAACCAGCTCCGCCACTAATCTGCTGTGTGACCATGGGCAAGCCGCTTCTCTGTGCCTCAGTTATCTCATCTGTAAAATGGGGGTGGAGCCTGTGAGCCCCATGTGGGGCAAGGACCGTGTCCTTTGCTTGTATCTACCCCGGCGCTTAGTATAGTACTCGGCACACAGTAAGCACATAGCAAGTACCGCAATTATCATCATTACTTGTCCAGGGCTTTGGCAGCTTCGCGGATGCCACGGGCTAGGCCGTCGTGGATGAGTGCGGTCTTCAGCACTTCTTGGAGAGCGGTGTTAACGTCCATTACACCTCCAGCAGCAATGCTACGTGGAAAGCAAGTGTGCGTTAAAGAGGCCGGGCTTGGGAGTCAGGTCATGGGTTCTACTCCCAAGTCTGCCACTGTCTGCTGGGTGACCTTGGGCAAGCCACTTAACTTCTCTGTGCCTCAGCTACTTCATCTAGATAATTGCATTTGTTAGGCACTTACTATATGCAAAGCACTGTTTTAAGCGCTGGGGAGGATACAAGGTGATCAGAGATTAGCTTCTCTGTGCCTCATTCCCCTCATCTGTTGAATGGGGATGAAGATTGTGAGCCCCACCAAGAACAACCCGATCACCTTGAATCCCCCCCACAACTTAGAACAGTGCTTCGCGCATAGTAAGCGCTTAATACCATCATCACCAGGCTGCCCCACGCGGGGCTCAGTCTTAATCCCCATTTTGCAACCTGATGTCTCTGTATCTACCCCAGCGCTTTGCACATAGTAAACGCTTAGCTAACTAGAGAAGCAGCGTGGCTCAGTGGAAAAGAGCACGGGTTTTGGAGTCAGAAGTCATGGGTTCAAATCCCAGCTCCGCCAATTGTCAGCTGTGTGACTTTGGGCAAGTCACTTAACTTCTCTGGGCCTCAGTTCCCTTATCTGTAAAATGGGGTTTAAGACTGTGAGCTCCCTGTGGGACAACTTGATCACTCCGTAATGATAATAATAATAATGGCATTTACTAAGTGCTTACTATGTGCAAAGCACTGTTCTAAGTGCTGGGGAGGTTACAAGGTGATCACGTTGTCCCACAGGGCGCTCGGTCAATCCCCATTCTACAGACGAGGTAACTGAGGCGCAGAGAAGTGAACTGACTTGCCCGAAGTCACACAGCTGACAACTGGCGGAGCCGGGGTTTGAACCCATGACCACTGACTCCAAAGCCCGTGCTCTTTCCACTGAGCCACGCTGCTTCTCTGTAACCTCCCCAACGCTTACAACAGTGCTTTGCACATAGTAAGTGCTTCGTAAATACCATTATTATTATTACGATGGCCAATACCATCATTATCTAGGCTCTCAGCGAGGCCAATCCCGGGGCAATCCCCATTAGAACAGTGCCCAAGGCTTAGAACAGTGCTTTGCACATAATAAACGCTTTTCATTATCAGGTTGTCCCTTGGGGGGCTCAGTCCTAATCCCCATTTTACAACCTGATGTCAATCAACCAATCGTATTTATTGAGCGCTTACTGTGTGCAGAGCACTGTACTAAGCGCTTGGGAAGTACAAGTTGGCAACATAGAGAGACGGTCCCTACCCAACAGTGGGCTCACACCACAACGCTTTGCACCTAGTAAGCACTTAGCCAATACCGCCATTAATTTTAATTTGTTAATGATGTTTTGTTTTGTTGTCTGTTTCCCCCTTCTAGACCGTGAGCCCGCTGTTGGGTAGGGACCGTCTCTATGTTGCCAACTTGTACTTCCCAAGTGCTTAATACAGTGCTTTGCACACAGTAAACGCTCAATAAATACGACTGAATGAATGAGTGAGTGATTGGGCAGGATCCCGGAGGCGCCCCTCCCGGGGCGATCCCCCTTAGAACAGCGTCCAGCGCTTAAAGCAGTGCTTTGCACATATTAAGCGCTTAATAAATGCATTGATCATTCATTCAATCGCATTTATTGAGCGCTGTGTGCAGAGCACTGTACTAAGCGCTTGGGAAGTACAGGTTTCACTCAATCGTATTTATTGAGCGCTTACTGTGTGCAGAGCACTGTACTAAGCGCTTGGGAAGTACAAGTTGGCAACATAGAGAGACGGTCCCTACCCAACACCAGGCTCAGATCATTGGTAATAACAGCATTTGTTAAGCGCTTACTACGTGCAAAACACTGTTCTAAGCGCTGGGGGGATACAAGGTGATCAGGTTGTCCCACGTGGGGCTCAGTCTTCATCCCCATTTTACAAATGAGGGCTCAGAGAAGTTAAGTGATTTGGCCAAAGTCACACAGCAGACGTGGCAGAACCGTGCCTCGTTCTCGCCTGTCCCGCCGTTCGACCCCGGGCCCATGTCCTTCCCCTGGCTTGGAATGACCTCCCTCTGCACATCCCCCAAGCTGTCTTCCTTCCTTCAATCAATCAATCGTATTTATTGAGCGCTTACTGTGTGCAGAGCACTGTACTAAGCGCTTGGGAAGTACAAGTTGGAGACATAGAGACAGTCCCTACCCAACACTGGGCTCACAGTCTAGAAGGGGGAGACAAAGAACAAAACCAGACACACTAACAAAATAAAACAGAATAGATATGTACAAGTAAAATAAATGAATAAAAAAGTAATGAATATGTACAAAGATATATACATGTACACAGGTGCTGTGGGAGAGCTCACCTCCTCCAGGAGGCCTTGCCCCCTCCTTCCTCTCCCCCCCGCCTTACCCCCTTCCCTTCCCCACAGCACCTGTATATATGCATATGCATTCGTATTTCTTCATTTATTTTACTTGTACACATTCACTATTCTATTTGTTTTATTGCCTGTCTCCCCTTCTAGACTGCGAGCCCCCTGTTGGGTAGGGACCGTCTCTAAATGTTGCCAACTTGTACTTCCCAAGCGCTTAGTCCAGTGCTCTGCACACAGTAAGCTCTCAATAAATACGACTGTATGAATGAATGAATTAGGGGAAGACAGCAGAATTATAAGAGTAGGTAATTTAAAGGAAGAAGCTGGAGTGAAGATTGTTCAGCACCTGCATATATGCATGTACATATCTGTTACTCTGTTTTACTTGTACATATCTATTCTATTTATTTTACTTTGTTAATATGTTTGGTTTTGTTGTCTCCCCCCTCTAGACTGTGAGCCCACTATTGGGTAGGGACCGTCTCTATGTTGCCAACTTGTACTTCCCAAGCGCTTAGTACAGTGCTCTGTACACAGTAAACTTTCAATAACTACGATTAGATTGACTGATTGATTCGGGTGATGTCCAGAAATTTCAAATTCAACTGCAGTAGAACCGGTAATGCTTAAAACAAGGACCTCTGACCCCCAAAGCCCGGGCTCTTTCCACTGAGCCGCGCTGCTTCTCATCCCCCTCTCCATGCCCCCATCTTACCTCCTTCCCTTCCCCACAGCACCTGCATATATGTATATGTTTGTACATATTTAATATTCTACTTATTTTACTTGTACATATCTATTCTATTTATTTTATTGTTAGTATGTTTGGTTTTGTTCTCCGTCTCCCCCTTTTAGACTGTGAGCCCACTGTTGGGTAGGGACTGTCTCTATAGGTTGCCAACTTGTACTTCCCAAGCGTTTAGTACAGTGCTCTGCACACAGTAAGCGCTCTGTAAATACGATTGATTGATTCTGGTGATGTCCAAAAATTTTTAATCCCACTGCAGTAGAACTGGGAATGTTTAAAACAATGACCTCTGATCCCCACAGCCCGGGCTCTTTCCACTGAGCCACGCTGCTTCTCGTCCCCCTCTCCATCCCCCCATCTTACCTCCTTCCCTTCCCCACAGCACCTGTATATATGTATGTTTGTACATATTTATTACTCATTTATTTATTGTACATATCTATTCTATTTCTTTTATTTTGTTAGTACGTTTGGTTTTGTTCTCCGTCTCCCCCTTTTGTCAATCGTATTTACAGAGCGCTTACTATGTGCAGAGCACTGTACTAAGCGCTTGGGAAGTACAAATTGGCAACATATAGAGACAGTCTCTACCCAACAGTGGGCTCACAGTCTAAAAGGGGCAGACAGAACAAAACCAAACATACGAAAACCAAACTTTTAGACGGTGAGCCCACTGTTGGGTAGGGACTGTCTCTCTATGTTGCCAACTTGTACTTCCCAAGCGCTTAGTGCAGTGCTCTGCACAGAGTAAGTGCTCAATAAATACGAGTGATGATGATGACCGTCTCTATATGCTACAAACTTGTACTTCCCAAGCGCTTAGTGCAGTGCTCTGCACACTGTAAGCACTCAATAAATACGATTGATGATGATGACCGTCTCTATATGTTGCCAACTTGTACTTCCCAAGCGCTTAGTACAGTGCTCTGCACACTGTAAGCACTCAATAAATACGATTGATGATGATGACCGTCTCTATATGTTGCCAACTTGGACTTCCCAAGCGCTTAGTACAGTGCTCTGCACACAGTAAGTGCTCAGTAAATACGATTGATGATGATGATGACCGTCTCTACATGTTGCCAACTTGTACTTCCCAAGCGCTTAGTACAGTGCTCTGCACGCAGTAAGCGCTCAATAAATACGATTGATGATGATCGTCTCTGTATGTTGCCAACTTGCACTTCCCAAGCGTTTAGTACAGTGCTCTGCACACAGTAAGCGCTCAATAAATAGGACTAATTGATTGATTGACTATGATGACTGTGAGCGGCCTTGGCGCCGAGGGCTGCCCCGCCGCCATCCCCTCTCCGATGAAGACACTCACCCTTCCTCGGCCATGGCGGCGGTCACGGGCGGGGCTGAATCTTCAAATCCCTGAAATACAGAGCCGAACGCAGCCCGTTAGGCGCCGACGTCCCTCCGGGACGCGGCCCGACCGCCCACTGCCTCGGATGGGCTCGGATGGGGACGGATGGCGACGGATTGTGTCCCCCTCCTCCCCCGGCCCCGGCCCGCCATGGGCGCCTACACTCACCCCGGGAAGCCACCGCCTCCCGCTCCGATCAGCGGCGACGGGGAAAGAGAGAGCATGCGCCACGCTCGCGACCCTTTAAGGCCGAAGGCCGGGGGGCCCCGCCTCCTCGGCGCGCGCACGGTCTGCGCATGCGCGCCGCTCGCCCCTCTTTCAGACCTACGGAGGGGGCCGGCTCCTCTGAGCGCGCACGGTCTGCGCATGCACGCCGCTCGCCCCTCTTTCAGGCCTGGGGGGGGGGGTCCGCCTCTTCTGCGCATGCGCGGCGCCAACCTCTCTCTCTCTCTCTCCATTCGTCATCATCAATCGTATTTATTGAGCGCTTACTATGTGCAGAGCACTGTACTAAGCGCTTGGGAAGTACAAATTGGCAACACATAGAGAAAGTCCCTACCCAACAGTGGGCTCACAGTCTAAAAGGGGGAGACAGAGAACAAAACCAAACATACTAACAAAATAAAATCAATAGAATAGATATGTAGAAATAAAATAGAGCAATAAATATGTACAAACATATATACATATATACAGGTGCTGTGGGGAAGGGAAGGAGGTAAGATGGGGGGGATGGAGAGGGGGGCGAGGGGGAGAGGAAGGAAGGGGCTTAGTCTGGGAAGGCCTCCTGGAGGAGGTGAGCTCTCAGCAGGGCCTTGAAGGGAGGAAGAGAGCTAGCTTGGCGGATGGGCAGAGGGATTGGGGGCATTCCAGGCCGGGGGGAGGACGTGGGCCGGGGGTCGATGGCGGGACAGGCGAGAGCGATTGATTGATTCATTCAATCAATAATAATAATAATAATAATAATGGCATTTATCAAGCACTTACTATGTGCAAAGCACTGTTCTAAGTGCTGGGGAGGTTACAAGGTGATCAGGTTGTCCCATGGGGTCTCACAGTCTTAATCCTCATTTTACAGATGAGGGAACTGAGGCACAGAGAAGTTAAGTGACTTGCCCAGAGTCACACAGCTGACAATTGGCGGAGCTGGGATTTGAACCCCTGACCACTGACTCCAAAGCCCAGGCTCTTTCCACTGAGCCATGCCGTATATATGTTTGTACATATTTTTTACTCTATTTATTTATTTTACTTGTACATATCTATTCTACTTATTTTATTTTGTTAGTATGTTTGGTTTTGTTCTCTGTCCCCCCCTTTTAGACTGTGAGCCCGCTGTTGGGTAGGGGCTGTCTCTATATGTTGCCAATTTGTACTTCCCAAGCGCTTAGTACAGTGCTCTGCACATAGTAAGCGCTCAATAAATACGATTGATGATGATGATCTAGAGACGGTCCCTACCCAACAGCGGGCTCATAGTCTAGAAGGGGGAGACGGACCACAAAACATATTAACAAACGAAAATAAATATGGACAAATAGTAATAAATCCGTACAAACATATATACAGGTGCTGTGGGGAGGGGAACGAGGTAATGAGGAGGAGGGGTGGCTCGCTCGTTTTCTGCTCCTGAGGGACTGTCTCTATATGTTGCCAACCTGTACCTCCCAAGCGCCTAGCACAGTGCTCTGCACACTGCAAACGTGTGGCCCTACAGGGGACCCGCCTCCGCTGTACGCCTCTCGCCGTTCTTTAAGGCCTAAAAGGGAGGGGGGGTGGGGGACACGCCCGCCTCCTCTGCGCATGCGCGCCTCTCGTCGCCCTTAGGGCGTAAGCGGTGCCCCGCCGCCATTACGCATGCGCGCCGCTCGCCGCTCCTTAAGACCGGGGGAGGGTCCGCCTCCTCTGCGCATGCGCGCCGTTCGCCCCTCTTTGAGGGGGCGCCGCCTCATCTGCGCTTGCGCACTCTCGTCACTCTAAGGCCTATGGGGGTACCCGCCTCCTCCTTTGCGCATGCGCGTTTGCCGTCGCTCTTTAAGGGCTGAGCTCCTCGCTTCCTTTGCGCATGCGCGCCACTCGTCTCTCTTTAAGGCCTAAGGGGGGGGGGCCCCCTCGCCCCTTTGCGCAGGCGCGCCGCTCGCCACTCTTTAGGCCCTAATGGGCCCCCCTCCTCCTTTGCGCATGCGCGCCTCTCTCTGCTCTTTAAGGCCTAAAGGGGGCGGCCGCCTCCTCTGCGCATGCGCACTGTTCACCGCCCTTTAAACCTAAGGGTCCCATTCCCTTGCGCATGCGCATCGCTCGCCGCTCTTTAGGGCCTAAGGGCCCCCCCCCACCTCCTCCGCGCATGCGCACCTCTCGTCGCTCTTTAAGGCCTATAAGGGGGGGAACCCTCCTCCTCTGTGCGCATAGGTTTTGCGCATGCGCTTTGGAAGTGCTGGGGTTCTGTTTCCGGGTTGTTGAGCCTTCTGACTAATAATAATCATCATCAATAGTATTTATTGAGCGCTTACTGTGTGCAGAGCACTGTACTAAGTGCTTGGAAAGTACAAGTTGGCAACACATAGAGACAGTCCCTACCCAACAGTGGGCTCACAGTCTAAAAGGGGGAGACAGAGAACAAAACCACACATACTAACAAAATAAAATAAATAGAATAGATATGGACAAGTAAAATAAATAAATATATACACTGTCTCTATATGTTGCCAATTTGTACTTCCCAAGCGCTTAGTACAGTGCTCTGCACACAGTAAGTGCTCAATAAATACGATTGATGATGGTTGATGATGATATTTATAAATAAATAATAATTATGATGGTATTTGTTAAGCGCTTACAATGCGCAAAGCACTGTTCTAAGCGCTGGAGAGGTTACAGGGTGACCAGGTTGTCCCATTGGAGCTCACAGTTTTAATCCCCATTTTACAGATGAGGGAACTGAGGCCCAGAGAAGCTAAGTGACTCGCCCAGAGTCACACAGCTGACAGTTGGCTGAGTCGGGATTTGAACCCAGGACTTCTGACTCCAAAGCCCGTGCTCTTTCCACTGAGCCACAATGCTAGTATTTGATTATTTGGGTATTTGTTAAGCACTTACTATGTGTCAAGCACTGTTCTAATAATAATAATAAGGATGGTATTTGTTAAGCGCTTACTATGTGCTAAGCACTGTTATAATAATAATGATGGTATTTGTTAAGTGCTTACTATGTACCAAGCCCCAACCTTCCTCTCCCCGTCCTCCCCCTCCTCACCCTCCCCGCCTTACCTCCTTCCCCTCCCCGCAGCACCTGTATATATGTTTGTACAGATTTATTACTCTATTTATCTATCTTGTACATATTTATTTTACTATGTACCAAGCCCCATCCTTCCTCTCCCCATCCTCCCCCTCCCCATTCCCCCCGCCTTACCTCCTTCCCCTCCCCACAGCACCTGTATATATGTTTGTACAGATTTATTACTCTATCTTGTATATATTTATTCTGTTTTTGACATAGAATATGTTAATATGTTTTGTTTTTCATTCAATCGTATTTATTGAGCACTTACTGTGTGCAGAGCACTGTACTAAGCGCTTGGGAAGTACAAGTTGGCAACATATAGAGACGGTCCGGTGCTTGGCAAACAGTAGGGCCACAGTCAAGTCGGTCAGTCAATCGTATTTATTGAGTGCTTATTGTGTGCAGAGCACTATAATAAGCACTTGGGAGAGTACAATATAACAAGACAGACGCATTCCTGTATATATGTATAAATGTTTGTACGTATTTATTACTCTATTTTATTTGTACATATCTATTCTATTGATTTTATTTGGTTAATATGTTTTGTTTTGTTCTCTGTCTCCCCCTTCTAGACTGTGAGCCCACTGTTGGGGAGGGACCGTCTCTATATGTTGCCAACTTGTACTTCCCAAGCGCTTAGTACAGTGCTCAATAAATACGATTGAATGAATGAAAAGCACTGTTCTAATAATAATAATGATGGTATTCGTTAAGCACTTACTATGTGCTAAGCACTGTGATTATAATAATGATGGTATTTGTTAAGCGCTTGCTATGTGCCAAGCACTGTTCTAATGATAATGATAATGGTATTTGGTAAGCGCTTACTATGTGCCAAGCACTGTTCTAAGCATTGGGGTAGATAAGAGGTGATCAGGTTGTTCCACATGGGGCTCACAGCCTTAATCCCCATTTTACAGATGAGGAAACTGAGGCCCAGAGAAGTCAAGTGACTTGCCCAAGCACTGGGGTAGTTAAAGGGTAATCAGGTTGTTCATTCATTCATTCAGTTGTATTTATTGAGCGCTTACTGTGTGCAGTGCACTTTACCAAGCGCTTGGGAAGTACAGGTTGTCCCAAGTGGAGCTCACAGTCTTCATCCCCATTGTAAAGCTGAGGGAACTGAGGCACAGAAAAGTAAAGTGACTTGCCCAAAGTCACACAGCTGATAAGTGGCAGAGCCAGGATTAGAACCCACAACCTCTGACTCCCAAGCCCGTATTTGTTAAGTGCTTACTATGGACCAGGCACTGGACTAAGCGCTGGGGTGGATACAGGCAAATCGTGTTGGACGCACTCCCTTCTCCCACATGGGGCTCACAGTCCTCATCCCCATTTTACAGATGAGGGATCTGAGGCCCAGAGGAGGGAAGTGAGTTGCCCAAAGTCACACAGCAGACCAGTGGCGGAATCGGAATTAGAACCCACGACCTTCTGACTCCCAAGGCCCGTGCTGCTTCCCACTCGCATTTCCCACTGAAATCCCAGTGTTTGTCCACAACCTCCAGACCTGCCTTCTCTCCCATACTTCCCTACCCCACAAATCTGCCCTGTTTCCTCAATGAAGCGACCAATCTTTTGACACAGTCCAATTTTCAAAATGTTCACGCTCCATATGATCTCTCTATACCTCACCTATCTTCTCTTGACACAAAAATCCATGCTGGGATTAGAACCCAATGCTTTCTGATTCCCAGGCCCCTGATCTATCCAGTAAGCCATACTGCTTTTCCTGGCTCAGCGGGCTTTGGAGTCAGAGGTCATGGGTTCAAATCCCGGCTCCGCCACTTGTCAGCTGTGTGACTTGGGGCAAGTCACTTCTCTGTGCCTCAGTTACCTCATCTGGAAAATGGGGATGAAGACTGTGAGCCCCCCGTGGGACAACCTGATCACCTTGTAACCTCCCCAGCGCTTAGAACAGTGCTTTGCACATAGTAAGCACTTAATAAATGCCATTATTATTATTATTATCGTCCTGTAACTATACATTCGGTGTTCTGTCTACCACATTAAACGTATGGGCATATGCGTAGTGTGTGTCTATTTTGTTGAGAAGGTTGTTTTATTCATTCATTCATTCATTCAATCATATTTATTGAGCACTTACTGTGTGCAGAGCACTGTACTAAGCGCTTGGGAAGTCCAAGTCGGCAACATATAGAGACGGTCCCTACCCAACAACGGGCTCACAGTCTAGAAGGGGGAGACAGACAATAAAGCAAAACATGTAGATGGGTGAACGGGTTACAGATGAGGTAACTGAGGCCCAGAGAAGTGAAGTGACTTCCCCAGAGAAGATTATGGTGTGTCCTTTTTTTTTTTCAAATGGTATTTCAGTGCTTTGTCTGTGCCAGGCACTGTACTAAACCCTGAGTGTGATACAAGCTAATCAGATAGTCTAGGCCCCACATGGAGCTCACAGTTTTCATCCCGATTTTACAGATGAGGTAACTGAAGCACAGGGAATCAGTCAATGCTGTTTGAGGACTCATTAATAATAATGATGATGGCACTTGTTAAGCGCTTACTATGTGCAAAGCACTGTTCTAAGCGCTGGGGAGGACACCAGGTGATCGGGTTGTCCCACGTGGGGCTCACAGTCTTCATCCTCACTCTACAGATGAGGTAACTGAGGCACAGAGAGGTTAAAGAGGCATAGAGGTTAGAGAAGCAGCGTGGCTCAGTGGAAAGAGCACAGGCTTTGGAGTCAGAGGTCATGGGTTCGAATCCTCGCTCTGCCATGTGTCTGCTGCGTGACCTTGGGCAAGTCACTTAACTTCTCTGAGCCTGTTACCTCATCTGTAAAATGGGGATTAAGACTGTGAGCCCCACATGGGACAACCTGATCACTTTGTATCCCCCCCCAGCGCTTAGAACAGTGCTTTGTGCATAGTAAGCGCTTAACAAATGCCAACATTATTATTATTATTATTATTATTATTGTTAAGTAACTTGCCCAAAGTTACACAGCTGATAAGCGGCGGAGACGGGATTTGAACCCGTGACCTCTGACTCCCAAGCCTGGGCTCTTTCCACTGAGCCACACTACTTCTTTTAGAGCAAGATCTTATAGATCTTATACCAAGATCAATAAGATGTTGTGAAAGGCGAAACTGATATGAACTTTAGGAATTCTCTACTCCATTTAGGAAGAGCTTACTTTGTGCCAAACACTGAACTAAGAACTGGGATAGATTCAAGTTAAATAAACCAGATGGACAGTCACTGTTCTCACAAAGGATTTATAATGTAGGACATTTCTCCTACAAGAAGGTAAATTGAGTGCCAGCAGAATTCCACATTATCCATAAATATGGGTAAATTGTTTCAATCAATCAATAAATCAATCAATCATATTTATTGAGCGCTTACTGTGTGCAGAGCACTGTACTAAGTGCTTGGGAAGTCCAAGTTGGCAACCTATAGAGACAGTCCCTACCCAACAGTGGGCTCACAGTCTAAAAGGGGGAGACAGAGAACAAAACCAAACATACTAACAAAATAAAATAAATAGAATAGATATGTACAAATAAAATAAATGAATAAATAAATAGAGTAATGAATATGTACAAACATATATACATATATACAGGTATATACAATCAATAGCATTCGCTGAGTGTCCATCTCTTAAATGAGAAATAGGAAAGATTGTGTGCAGAGAGCTGTACTAAACTCTCAGGAGAGTACACTATATGCCCAAGGTCATACAGCAGACAAGCGGTGGAGCTGGAATTAGAACCCGAGTCCTCTGACTCCCAGGACCCTGCTTTTTCCACTAGATCACATTGCCTCTCAGCTTTGTGTGTATGAAATGAGTGGGGGAATAAATTTTGCTTTCAGCATTTCACCTCTTCCAATTTATCCCTTCCTCACCCGTTTAGTAATAATAGCAATGGTGTTATGTAACATGAACTAGAGTAGATACAATACGATCAGATCGGACGGAGATGCTGTCGCAGATGGGGCTTATTGTCTGAGGAAGGAGAACAAGTATTGAATCCTCATTTTACAGATGAGGAAACTGAGGCGTGGGGTGTCTTGGCCTTGGGCAAGACAAGGCCACACGGCCAAAGTGGAGGATCCGGGATTAGATCCCAAACTCCTGGTTCCCGGGCCCATGTTCGTTCCACTAGTTCACGCTGATTCTACTAAATGTCCCGGTTGCCCGGGTTTGAGAAATACTCATCTGAGAGACTGACAATTGAACTCAGTTCCCAAATGGGTAATTTTGGGATCACTATTGGTCAAATTTTGCTCTCTGGCCCATATTTATTACTCTATTCATTTATTTATTTATTTTACTTGTACATTTCTATCCTATTTATTTTATTTTGTTGGTATGTTTGGCTCTGTTCTCTGTCTCCCCCTTTTAGACTGTGAGCCCACTGTTGGGTAGGGACTGTCTCTATGTGTTGCCAATTTGTACTTCCCAAGCGCTTAGTACAGTGCTCTGCACATAGTAAGCGCTCAATAAATACGATTGATTGATTGATTGATTGAAGACCGAATTCTTCTGGGAAGGGAACATGTCTACCAATTCTGTTGAATCGTACTCTCCCAAACACTTAGTGCAGTGCTCTGCACACAGCAAGTGCTCAATAAATCAATCAATCATTGGTATTTATTGAGCATTTACCATATGCAGAGCCCTGTACTAAGCACTTGGGAGACTACAATGCAACAGAAATAGCAGACACGTTCTCTGCCCATAATGAACTTGCTTGATTAATAGTTCAGGACGAGTGCCTCTGATCAGTACCTGAAACATTTCTTCCATTCAAAGCTCTGCTTTATAATGGGCACAGTAGGCACTTGCCCAAGATGCCAAAAGTAGGAGCACCAAAGAGGCCCTCTGTCAGTTCCTGGGAAATATTCTAGACTGGGCATGAGAGATACTGGAAATATTCAAGACATTTGTATTTTAACGGGTTGGCATTGACCACCCCCAATTTTTCAGGTACTTCATTTCAGCCCTGTGAATGCTGCCTCTTGTCCCTGTCCCCTTAAGTTATGATATTCCCTTGTGTACTTTATACAGCAACCGGGCCAATATAATTTGGGTAGCTACGGTATATTTGAATTGTGCTAAACTCTGGGATAGATAACTTGGTAATCAGATCAGGCACACTTTCACATGAGGCTCACAATCTAAGAAGGCTGAGCAACTGCCTTATACCTATCGTGAAGATGGGGAAATGGAGGTCCAGGGAAGTTGTGACTTGTCCATAGTCACACAGCCGGCCAATACCAGAATTAGGATTAAAACCCATCCATATGTTTTGTTTCGTTGTCTGTCTCCCCCTTCTAGACTGTGAGCCCACTGTTGGGTAGGGACCGTCTTTATACGTTGCCGACTTGTACTTCCCAAGCACTTAGTACAGTGCTTTGCACACAGTAAATGCTCAATAAATACGAATGAATGAATGAAACCCACGTGGGTTACCACATCTCTAGAATCTGCCTTCTTCTCTCCCATCCTAAATGCTACCACACTGAACCAAACACTTATTTCCCACTCTGACTACTCAGCCTCCTCGCCGACCTCCCTACATCTCCCTACATGGGACATCAGCTCTCCAGTTCATACCTCATTCCGCTGCCCAGATCATTTTTCTGAAAAATTATCCAGTCTATATCTTCCTCACTCCTCACAAACCTCCTGAGGTTACCCATCCACCTCTGCATCGGACACTCCTTACCATAGGCTTTAAGCACTCCATCAGCCCTATCCTACCTAACTTTGCTGATCTCCTAGTACAACTCAACTGAAACTCAGAAAACTGGGGATTGACTTGAAGATCTTCCACCTTAATCACATATTAACTTTCATTCATTCATTCAATTGTATTTATTGAGCGCTTACTGTGTGCCGAGCACCGTACTAAGTGCTTGGGAAGTACAAGTCGGCAAAATATAGAGACAGTCCCTACGCAACAACAGGCTCACAGTCTTCTTGTGGGCAGGGAACGTACTTACCAATTTTGTTGTATTGTACTTTCCCGACCACTTAATGCTATGCTCCACTCCACTCCTCTAACACTAATCTACTCTGTATCTCAATCTCATCTATGCTACCGCTGACCTCTCGTCCACGATCTCACTCAGGCCTCGAAGTCCCCCTTCATATGTGACCGTCCACCACTCTCTCCACCTTCTAAACCCTCCTAAAATCATCTCTCCCAGAGGCCTCCCTAGATTTAGCCCTTTGTTTCCCCTATAGGCCCTCCCCTCTGTGATAAATATGCATTTGGACGTGTACCTTTAAGTACTTTGAGTCTTACCCTAGCTTCAAAATACTTTTGTATGTATTTGTGTACTCTACTTCCTCCCTTATCTGTAATCTATTTTAATGTCTGTCTCATTCTGTAGACTGTAAACCCCTTTTTTATGGTATTTGTTAAGTGCTTACTATGTGCCAGGCACTCTTCTAAATGCTAAAGGTTGGACATAATCCCTGTCACACATGGAACTCACAGTTTTAATCCCCAGTTTACAGATGGGATAACTGAGGCACAGAGAAGTGAAGTGATTTTCCCGAGGTCACACAGCAGACAAGTGGCAGAGCTGGGATTAGAACTCAGGGCCTTCTATCAGGCCCCTGCTCTATCCACTAGACACACTGCTTCTCTGCTTCTTCATTCATCCATTCAATCGTATTTATTGAGTGCTTACTGTGTGCAGAGCACTGTACTAAGCGCTTGGGAAGTACATGTTGGCAACATATAGAGACGGTCCCTACCCAACAACAGGCTCACAGTCTTCTTGTGGACCGGGAACGTAACTTTTTATTGTATTGTACTTTCCCCACCACTTAATGCTATGCTCCACACACAATAAGTGTTCATTGAATGCCACTGATTGATTTATGTCTCCTGATTCTCAGACCCGTGCTTTTCCCACTAGGCTACACAGACACTCCAGCGTGACATAAACCGCTAGCCAGTGTAAAACCCAAACTCAGAAAACTGGGAATTGACGTGAAGATCTTCCACCTTAATCACGTATTAACTGTCATTCATTCATTCAATTGCATTTATTGAGCGCTTACTGTGTGCCGAGCACTGTACTAAGCGCTTGGGAAGTACAAGTCGGCAAAATATAGAGACAGTCCCTATGCAACAATGGGCTCACAGTCTTCTTGTGGGCAGGGAACAATTTTGTTGTATTGTACTTTCCCGACCACTTAATGCTATGCTCCACACACAATAAGTGTTCATTGAATGCCACTGATTGATTTATGTCTCCTGATTCTCAGACCTGTGCTTTTCCCACTAGGCTACACAGACACTCCAGCGTGACATAAACCGCTAGCCAGTGTAAAACCAAAACTCAGAAAACTGGGGATTGACGTGAAGATCTTCCACCTTAATCACGTATTAACTGTCATTCATTCATTCAGTTGTATTTATTGAGCGCTTACTGTGTGCCGAGCACTGTACTAAGCACTTGGGAAGTACAAGTTGGCAAAATATAGAGACAGTCCCTACCCAACAATGGGCTCACAGTCTTCTTGTGGGCAGGGAACAATTTTGTTGTATTGTACTTTCCCGACCACTTAATGCTATGCTCCACACACAATAAGTGTTCATTGAATGCCACTGATTGATTTATGTCTCCTGATTCTCAGACCCGTGCTTTTCCCACTAGGCTACACAGACACTCCAGCGTGACATAAACCGCTAGCCAGTGTAAAACCAAAACTCAGAAAACTGGGGATTGACGTGAAGATCTTCCACCTTAATCACATATTAACTGTCATTCATTCATTCAATTGCATTTATTGAGTGCTTACTGTGTGCCGAGCACTGTACTAAGCGCTTGGGAAGTACAAGTCGGCAAAATATAGAGACAGTCCCTATGCAACAATGGGCTCACAGTCTTCTTGTGGGCAAGGAACAATTTTGTTGTATTGTACTTTCCCGACCACTTAATGCTATGCTCCACACATAATAAGTGTTCATTGAATGCCACTGATTGATTTATGTCTCCTGATTCTCAGACCCGTGCTTTTCCCACTAGGCTATACAGACACTCCAGCATGACATAAACTGCTAGTCACTGTAAAACCAAAACTCAGAAAACTGGGGATTGACTTGAAGATCTTCCACCTTAATTACATATTAACTTTCATTCATTCAATTGTATTTATTGAGTGCTTACTGTGTGCAGAGCACTGTACTAAGCGCTTGGGAAGTACAAGTCGGCAAAATATAGAGACAGTCCCTATGCAACAATGGGCTCACAGTCTTCTTGTGGGCAGGGAACAATTTTGTTGTATTGTACTTTCCCGACCACTTAATGCTATGCTCCACACATAATAAGTGTTCATTGAATGCCACTGATTGATTTATGTCTCCTGATTCTCAGACCCATGCTTTTCCCACTAGGCTATACAGACACTCCAGCATGACATAAACTGCTAGTCACTGTAAAACCAAAACTCAGAAAACTGGGGATTGACTTGAAGATCTTCCACCTTAATTACATATTAACTTTCATTCATTCAATTGTATTTATTGAGTGCTTACTGTGTGCAGAGCACTGTACTAAGCGCTTGGGAAGTACAAATCGGCAAAATATAGAGACAGTCCCTACCCAACAACGGGCTCACAGTCTTCTTGTGGGCAGGGAACGTACTTACCAATTTTGTTGTACTTTCCCGACCACTTCATGCTATGCTCCGCACACAGTAAGTGTTCATTGAATGCCACTGATTGATTTATGTCTCCTGATTCTCAGACCCGTGCTTTTCCCACTAGGCTACACAGACACTCCAGCGTGACATAAACCGCTAGCCAGTGTAAAACCAAAACTCAGGAAACTGGGGATTGCCTTGAAGATCTTCCACCTTAATCACATATTAACTTCTTTGCCTTCTACATCCCAGCTTGTACTCTTTGCCTCTCTCTAGTTCACCTAACTACCGAACTCTCGATCCTCCCATTCTCAACCCTTAACTCACATTTCCCCTGACTGACACCCTTTCCTTTCCCCTTCAAATACATCAGGCCACAACCCTTCCCAACTTCAAAATCCTTCTGAAAAGTAGCATCAGTTACCCTTACCACATATATCTGTACCCATTCATTCATTCATTTGTATTTACTGAGTGCTTACTGTGTGCCAAGCGCTGTACTAAGCGCTTGGGAGATTTGATTTCCGGTTTGATTTCCATCCAAACCAACTGGCTACTTGGAAGGAGATTGGAGTTGTGGCTCAGTGGAAAGAGCCCGGGCTTTGGAGTCAAAGGTCATGGGTTCAAATCCCCACTCCGTCAGCTGTGTGACTTTGGGCAAGCCATTTAACTTTTCTGTGCCTCAGTTCCCTCATCTGTAAAGTGGGGATGAAGACTGTGAGCCCCCCGTGGGACAACCTGATCACCTTGTAACCTCCCCGGCTCTTAGAACAGTGCTTTGCATATAGTAAGTGCTTAATAAATGCCATTATTATTATTAGTATTATTATTAAGGTTTCAGCTTAATTTCAAAGGAGAGAGACCAGATAGAGATGTAGGTGATCAATAAAGCAGGTGAGAAGGATTCCTAAACATTAGGTGTACATCCTCAAAGGTTGCTAATCCAAGTTGGAGGCACAGGGGTTTGTGGGCAGAAAAGGCACACTGGAGGACTGAGGTAGAAGACTATGGGGTATTATATATATATATATGCATATATAAATATATTATATGTATATAATAAATCTTGTTCTGGTTGACAGTATATTGGGAAGTTTTAAGTGAGTGGTAGTGTCTAGGTGCTAGTGAAACACAGTGTTAATCTGCACGCAAAATGATAATGTCTTGAGTTACAGAGATGCAAGTCTACTTAAAAGGTGCTGCTCTGGGGAGGTAGCCTCATCTACTGCCTGGATAAACATGGGGGATAGGACAGGGTGAAATATGTGGCTGCAAGTTTCTAAAGTTTCCCCTTTTAGACTGTGAGCCCACTGTTGGGTAGGGACTGTCTCTATATGTTGCCAATTTGTACTTCCCAAGCGCTTAGTACAGTGCTCTGCACACAGTAAGCGCTCAATAAATACAATTGATGATGATGATGATAAAGTGAGTTGGTCAGCCGTTTTTCTCCCACAGCAGAGGTGACAGTTCTTCACTGTGAGCTAGGGAGCAGGTATTTTTAGGGAGGTGGGTTCTAGGAGGGGACACGTTTCAGTGAGCTATTAATCCGGAAAGCTACTACTGATTGACTCTTCCAAGATATAATGATAATAATAATAATAATAATAACGGCATTCATTAAGTGCTTATTATGTGCAAAGCACTGTTCAGGTTACAAGGTGATCAAGTTGTCCCACGAGGGGGCTCACAGTCTTAATCCCCATTTTACAGATGAGGGAACCGAGGCTCAGAGAAGTGAAATGACTTGCCCAAAGTCACACAGCTGACACTTGGCGGAGCTGGCATTTGAACCCATGACCTCTGACTCCAAAGCCCGAGCTCTTTCCACCGAGCCACGCTGCTTCTCTAGGGTACAGGTATGATACAGGGCCTACACTGAGCAATGTTGGGAGTCCAATTCAAAGATTTAGAGGCTATTTTCCCTGTGGCGTGGGTACCTACAGCTCACTCGATTTGCTTGTATCCAACCCAGCACTTAGGACAGTGCCTGGCACGTAGTGAGCACTTAAAAGAGACCATAATTATTAGCCCATAATGATGGGACTGTGGGAAGCAGCGTAGCTAGTGGGTAGAGCATGGACCTGGGAAGCTGAAGGATCTGGGTTCTAATCCCGGCTCTGCCACCTGTCCGCTGTGTGACCTTAGGCAAGTCACAACTTGTCTGTGCCTCAGTTACCTCATCTGTAAAATGGGGATTAAGATTTGTGAGCCCCATGTGGGACAAGGACTGTGTCCAACCTGATTTGCTTTTATCTATGCCAGTGCTTACTACAATGCCTGCACATGGTAAGGGCTTAACAAATGCTATTATTAGTGTTAATATATGGATGAGGTAAGAGCTAGGGAAATGAGCTATAAAACTGTAGTAGACTTAGTTAAAGGCAAGAGGGTAGAAGGGAGTGGTGAGAGCTCACCTCCTCCAGGAGGCCTTCCCAGACTGAGCCCCCTCCTCCCCCTCCCCATCCCCCCCGCCTTACCTCCTTCCCCTCCCCACAGCACCTGTATATATGTATGTATGTTTGTACGTATTTATTACTCTATTTATTTATTTTACTTGTACGTATTTATTCTATTTATTTTATTTGGTTTATATGTTTTGTTTTGTTCTCTGTCTCCCCCTTCTAGAATTTGAGCCCGCTGTTGGGTAGGGACCGTCTCTATATGTTGCCAACTTGTACTTCCCGAGCGCTTAGTACAGTGCTCTGCACACAGTAAGCGCTCAATAAATACGATTGAATGAACTGAATGAATGAATGAATGAGAAATTCAGGAGTAGGTATGTAGCTTGGCAATCATCTGTGAAGCGGTGAAGAAGTCATTCATTCATTCATCAATCGTATTTATTGAGCGCTTACTATGTGCAGAGCACTGTACTAAGCGCTTATTCATTCATTCAATCATATTTATTGAGTGCTTACTGTGTGCAGAGCACTGTACTAAGTGCTTGGGAAGTACAAGTTGGCAACATATAGAGACGATCCCTACCCAACAACGGGCTCACAGTCTAGAAGGGGGAGACAGACAACAAAACAAAACATGTGGACAGGTGTCAAGTCGTCAGAACAAAGAAAATTAAAGCTAAATGCACATCATTAACAAAATAAATAGAATAGTAGATATGCATAAGTAAAATAAATGCAGTAATAAATACGTACAAACATATATACATTCAGCAGATCACAGTGAAGGAAAGACCTTCAGGCCACTCCTGGGGCCAATTTAGACTAGAACTCAGGCAGCCAGATTGTGTGGAGGGAGGGAGGGTGACAGGGTTAATCCCTGAATGGTTAGTGACTGCTTCCTGTCAGTTCAGTGCTGCTTCCAAGCAGGAACCAAGGTCTTCAGAGCTGGTGGGTAGGGGCAGTACCCAGTCCACAGGGAAAATAGCCTCTAAATCTTTGTTAAAAAAAAAAAAGATTGGGACATGTGCTAAATTCTTACTCTGTGCCAGCCTCTGAACTAAACTCTGGGATAGGTACATCAGGGTGGACACCGTCCATGTCCCCACAAGGGACTCCTAGTCTTAATTCCCATTTTAAACAAGGTCACATAGGAGGCAAGTGGCAGAGAAGGAATTAGAATGTAAATCCTTTGATTTCCAGGCCTGTGCTCTTTCCATTAGACCACGCCGCTTCTCGTTCCCATTCCACCATTGCTTCCCTCTGTAAAATAAGGGATACACTCTCCTGACAGGGATCCTTGCTCTGGTGAGAGGGCATCTAGGGTCAAGGTCAAGGCTGCCCCTGCAAAGCCTCTTGACCAGGGTTTAGAGCGATTGGTAAGTTCCACAAGGGCAGGGATCATGTTTTCTATTTAGTGGAAGTCAATTAAGGGGCAAGGACACTGATTCAGACATTATCCCTCACCCCCACAGTGGGGTCTCACAATCTAGGGAGCAGGGGAATGAATAACAGGATAAATTCTGCAAGAACAAAAAGTCATTATTGCTTGGAGAGAATAGTCCTCCGCCTTCTTGCTGCTCCAGGCAAGGTTGTCCTTGGTCTAAATGTTCACATTACGCCCACCCTTCTAAAAGCTTGTATAGGGAAGGGGGACTGGCCCTCTCTCCTCTCCTGTTGGGGAAGCCTCCTTCCTTCCTTCCTTCCTCCCTCCCTCCCTCCCTTCCTCCCTCCCTCCCTCCCTCCCTTCCTCCCTTCCTCCCTTCCTTCCTTCCTTCCTTCCTTCCTTCCTTCCTTCCTTCCTTCCTTCCTTCCTTCCTTCCTTCCTTCCTTCCTTCTTCCTTCCTTCTTCCTTCCTCCCTCCCTCCCTCCTTCCCTCCATTATTATGATAACAATGATGGTATTTGTTAAGCACTTCCTATGGGCCAAGCACTGTTCTAAGCACTGGATGCCAGGCACTGTACTAAAAGCTGGGGTAGATACGAAGTACTCTGTTGCAACTCAGTCCCTTGTCCCCTTTGGGGCTCCCAGTCTTAATCCCCATTTCACAGATGGGGGTAACTGAGGCCCAGAGAAGTGGCTTTTCTAGACTGTGAGCCTGTTGTTGGGTAGGGACCGTCTCTATACGTTGCCAATTTGTACTTTCCAGGCACTTAGTCCAGTGTTCTGTGCACAGTCAACGCTCCCTTCTTTCCTTCTCCAGCCCAGCCCGCACCCTCCGCTCCTCTGCCTCTAACCTCCTCACTGTGCCTCGTTCTCACCTGTCCCACCGTCGACCCCTGGCTCACGTCCTTCCCCTGGCCTGGAATGCCCTCCCTCCATACATCCGCCAAGCTAGCTCTCTTCCTCCCTTCAAAGCCCTACTGAGAGCTCACCTCCTCCGGGAGGCCTTCCCAGACTGAGTTCCCTTTTTCCTCTCCTCCTTCCCATCCCCCCCACCCTACCTCCTTCCCTTCCCCACAGCACCTATATACTTGTACCTATTTGTAAAGATTTATTACTCCATTTTACTTGTACGTATTTACTACTATATTTATTTTATTAATGGTGTGCACATAGCTATAATTCTATTTATTCTGATGGTATTGACACCTGTCTACTTGCTTTGTTTTGTTGTCTGTCTCCCCCTTCTAGACTGTGAGCCCGTTGTTGGGTAGGGATTTGTCTCTCTAGGTTGCCCACTTGTACTTCCCAAGCACTTAGTACAGTGTTCTGCACACAGTAAGCGCTCAATAAATACGATTGAATGAATGAATGCTCTGCACACAAAAATAGCTCAATAAATAGGATTGAATGAAAGAATGAATGCCAAGGTCATGTAGAGGACGAGTGGGCGAGCTGGGTGTAGAAGCCAGGCCCTTTCAGCTCCCGGGCCTGTGCTGTCTCGCTGCTAGCGCGTGCTGTTTTTCCTTCCCCACACTTCGAAATGCCATCAATATCATTATTCTTATAATAATAATAGTAATAGCATTTGGTAAGCGCTTACTATGTGCCAAGTACTATTCTAAGCGCTGGTGGGGGGGATACAAGGTGATCACGTTGTCCCACGTGGGGCTCACAGTCTTCACCCCCATTTTCCAGATGAGGTCACTTAGGCACAGAGAAGCTAAGTGACTTGCCCAAGGTCACACAGCAGACAAGTGGCGAAGCTGGGATTGGAACCCATGACCTCCAACTCCCCAGTTCAGGCTTTTTCCACTGAGCCACGCTGCTTCTCTTATTATTAAGATGCCCAGGGTGGGTAACGATAGTAATAATAATGATGGTATTTGTTAAGCACTTACTATCAATTGTATTTATTGAGTGCTTACTGTGTGCAGAGCACTGTGCTAGGCGCTTGGGAAGTACAAGTTGGCAACATATAGAGACGGTCAATCAATCAATCAATCAGTCGTGTTTATTGAGTGCTTACTGTGTGCAGAGCACTGTACTAAGCACTTGGGAAGTCCAAGTTGGCAACATATAGAGATGGTCCCTGCCCAACAGCAGGCTCACAGTCTAGAAGGGAGAGACAGAGAACAAAACCAAACATATTAACAAAATAAAATAAGTAGAATAGGTATGTACAAGTAAATTAAATAAATAGAGTACAGTGGGCTATGTGCAAAGTGCTGTTCTAAGCGGGTGGCTAGAGCGTTTAGTGCGGTGCCTGGCCCACAGAGATGCAGCAGCGTGGCCCGGTGGAAAGAGCCCGGGCTTCGGAGTCGGAGGTCATGGGTTCGAATCCCGACTCTGCCACGAGCCTGCTGCGTGACCTCGGGCGAGTCGCTTCGCTTCTCCGAGCCTCCGTGACCTCGTCCGTACAATGGGGATTAAGACCTCGAGCCCCGCGCGGGGCAAACTGATCACCTTGCATCCCCCTCCCAGCGCTTAGAACAGTGCTCCGCACATAGTAAGCGCTTAACAAATGCCACTATTATTATTAATAATAAGCGCTTAAATTCCATCAGTATGATTGTTACTGGGCAACTGCTGTCCTGCGCCTTTAAAGAGAAAAAGGTCTCTCCCTCTCTGTGTCTCTGTCTGTCTGTCTGTCTGTCTGTCTGTGTCGTGTGTGTGTGTGTGTGTGTGTGTGTGTCGGTGGGTCGGTGGAGGAGCAGCAGCAGCAGCCGCAGCAGCAGCGGGATGAGCGGTGTGGGCTGAGGGTCCCCGGCCCCCCGACCCCCGGCCCCCGGCCCCCCGGCGGGATGGGCCGTCGGAAGGGCCCCGGGCCCGGCCCCATCCCCGGCCCGGGGGGGCAGCCCGCAGGTCCTGAGCCCGGGGGCGGGGGGCGGAGAGAGAGAAAGGGGGCTGCCTGGGGGGGAGGGGGGCGGAGAGAGAGAAAGGGGGCTGCCTGGGGGGGAGGGGGGCGGAGAGCCTGGGGGGGGGCGGAGAGCCTCGGGGGGGGAGACCCTGGGGGGGCAGAGGAGGGGAGGGGGAGAGCCCCGGGGGGGGGGGAGAGAAAAGGGGGCTGGGGGGCAGAGGGGAGGACAGCCCGGGGGGGGGGGAGAGCCTCTGGGGGGGAGAGAGAGAAAGGGGGCTGGGGGACGGGGGGGGAGAGCCTGGGGGGACAGAGGAGGGGAGGGGGGAAGAGAATAGGGGGCTGGGGGGGAGAGCCTGGGGGGGACAGAGGAGGGGAGGGAGGGAAAGAAAAGGGGGCTGGGGGGCAGGGGGGAGGACAGCCCGGGAGGGGGGAGAGAATAGGGGGTGGGAGGGCCTGGGGGGGGCAGAGAGAGAGAGAGAGAGAGAAAGGGGGGTGGGGGGCAGGGACGGGGGGGGGGAGAGAAAAGGGGGCTGCGGGGCAGAGGGGAGGAGAGCCCGGGGGTGGGGAGAGCCTCTGGGGGGGGCAGCCCCGGGACGGGGGGGGGGAGAGAGAGAGAGAGACAGGGGGCTGGGAGCCTGGGGGGGGGGCAGAGGAGGGGCGGGGGGGACAGCCCCGGAGGGGGGGAGAGAATAGGGGGCTAGGGGGCAGAGGGGAGGACAGCCCGGGGTGGGGGGAGAGCCTCTGGGGGGGAGAGAGAGAAAGGGGGCTGGGGAGAGCCGGGGAGGGGGGGAGCGAGCCCCGGAGGGGGGGAGAGAATAGGGGGCTGGGGGGCGGGGGGGAGGACAGCCCGGGAGGGGGGGAGAGCCTGGGGGGGGGCAGCCCCGGGACGGGAGGGAGAGAGAGAGAGAGAGAGAGAGAGAGAGAGACAGGGGGCTGGGGGGCGGGGGGGGAGAGCCGGGGGGGGGCAGAGGAGGGGCGGGGGGGACAGCCCCAGAACGGGGGAGAGAATAGGGGGCTCGGGGGCAGAGGGGAGGACAGCCCGGGGCGGGGGGGAGAGAGAGAAAGGGGGCTGGGGAGAGCCGGGGGGGGGGCGGGGGGAGAGCCCCGGAGGGGGGGAGAGAATAGGGGGCTGGGGGGCGGGGGGGAGGACAGTCCGGGGGGGGGGGCAGCCCCGGGACGGGAGGGAGAGAGAGAGAGAGAGAGAGAGAGAGAGAGAGAGAGAAAGGGGGCTGGGGGACGGGGGGGGGGGCAGAGGAGGGGGGAGAATAGGGGGCGGAGGGGAGGAGGGCCCGGGAGTGGGCTTCTAGACTGTGAGCCCACTGGTGGGTAGGGGCCGTCTCTCTATGTTGCCAGCTTGTACTTCCCAAGCGCTTAGTACAGTGCTCTGCATACAGTAAGCGCTCAATAAATACGATTGATTGATTGATTGGGGAGAGGGGGGTGGGAGGGCCTCTGGGGGGGGCAGCTCCGGGACGGGGGAGAGAAAGGGGGCTGGGGGGCAGAGGGGAGGACAGCCCGGGGGAGGGGGAGAGCCTCTCGGGGGACAGCTCCGGACGGGGGAGAGAGAGAGAGAGAGAGAGAGAAAGGGGGCTGGGGGACGGGACGGGGGGAGAGCCTGGGGGGGAGGGGGGGGGGAGGGGGGGAGAGCCCCGGAGGGGGGGAGAGAAAGGGGGCTGGGAGACGGGGGGGGGGGAGAGGGGGAGATTCGGACTGGGGGGAGAGAAAAGGGGCTGGGGGAGAAAAGTGGTAGGGGAACCTGGGGAGGGGGAGAGGAGGGTGTAGTGGGGGGAAGGAGAGACCCGGAGAGGGGGCAGAGAAAAGGGGCTGGGGGGCGGGGGGGCGGGGGGAGAGCCTGGCCGGGTGGGGGGGCGGGGGGGAGAGCCTGGGTGGGGGGAGATGGGACGCCCGACAGTCACTACCAGGGAAGTAAGGTTAAAAAGGTGAAGTGACAGATTTCCAGATGTTTGTTTTGCTCATCTTTAAAGATGGTTAGCCAGTTTTCATTCTCTGCGGAAGTTACACTGGCTTCTGTTTATACGTTTGGTGGTAGGAGTAATAGTAAGAATAACTGTGGGAAGTGGTATCGAGTAAGTGCTTATCTGCCAGATATTGATCTAAGCACTGGGGAAGCTACAAGCTAGTCAGGTAGGGCACGGTCCATACAAATCCCCATGTTACAGCTGATATCACTGAGGCGCAGAGAAGTGAAGTGACTTGCCCAAGGTCACGCAACAGATAAGTGGCAGAGTAGGGTTAGAACCCAGGTCCTCTGACTCGCAAGCCCGTGCTTTCATCATTAGGCCGCACTGGGTCTCAGTAGTTCTCTTCTCAGTCATCATCTAGAACTTTGGGAAAAAATGGTTAATGGAGGCTGCAATCTGGGCATCTTATCATATGGCGATATACTCTGTCATGATGAAATATATTTTTATTTGTCTAACTCAAGGAATAACGTTTCTATTTAAGATGATGGCCTTCCAGAAGCTATCAGAGAAGAGTCAAGCCGGCTCACCAAGGAACAGGTTTTCACTCTAATAGCGACAGCGTCCATAAATTTTGGGTCCATGATCTGCTACTCCATCCTGGGACCCTTCTTCCCAAAGGAGGTAACAATTTTTTATGCTTCCTTACTCCACGGGATCCAGATATTCTGAGTATCAGCATTTTGAGTTTCTGTATGGGAAGGATAGTTGCAACACACACTATTGAATTGCTATCCATAGTAAGATCTGGACTGCCAATAATTTACTTGGGCTCCTGGAAATTGAGGGGTTTTTCTCCCCTCTTTCTCTCTATAATAACGGTGGAATTTGTTAACCTCTTGCTATGTATCTACTTGGGTAGATATAAGATAATCGGGTTGGACAGAGTCCCTGCCTGTCATTGGGTTCACAGCTTAAGTAGGAGGCAGAACAGGGGAGGTACTGAAGCCCCATTATACAGGTGAGGAAACTGAGGCCCAGAGAAGTCACAGTGCCTTGCCAAGATCACATAGGAGGCAAGTGATGGCGTGAGATTAGAACCCAGGCCCTCTGACTCTCAGGCTCCTACTCTTTCCACTAGGCCAAACTGCCTCTCTAACATCTCAGGGGTTATTTTCAGTACTTGCGTGACATTTCTGAAGAATCCCTCTAGGTTATTTTAAAATAATGTGTTTTACCGGGGGAAGGTGGATAGGGTTTTTTAAATTTCAGGTTCCTTCAATTTATTTATCATGTTTTTTCCTAACCTGAGGTTCAGGATCTATAATGCCTTCCTTCCCATCTGTAAAAGTTTGCTTAACGTTCTAAACATTCTCCATCAGATTGTCAAATCCTTTGGGTTACTCTTAGATGAGAGCAAAACTGTTTCTCTAGTACTAATAGAAAATTTGTAGAGTGCTTTTATTTTCTAAAGTACTTTTAGATCAATTTTCTCATTTGTTCTTTACAACATTCTTGTAATTGATATTGATTGTGTGCTGAACACTGTACTGATCACTGAGGTAGATGCAAATCAGCGAGTCAGACAGTCCCTGAAGTAGGACACGGTAAGAATGATCCCAGTTTTACAGATGAGGAAATTGAGGCACAGAAAAGTTCAGTCATTTGCCTGAGATCACAAAGGGGACCAGTGGCAGAGTTGGAACTAGAACTCATGTGTTCTGTCTCTGTGGTCTTGTGGAAAGAGCCTGGTCCAGAGGACCTTGATTTTAATCCCGATTCCACTACTCGTCTGCTGTGTGACCCTGGGCAAGTCACTTAACTTATCTGAGCCTCAGTTTCCCCATCTGTAAAATAGGGGTAAAACACCACTCCCTCCTACCTAGACGGTGAGCCCCGAGTGGGACAGGGACTGTGTCCGACCTGAAAACCTTGTATTTACCCCAGGACTTAGAACAGTGCTTGACAAATAGTAAGTGCTTAACAGATACTATTATTACCAGATATTATTATTATTATTATTACCACTAGCCTTCACTGCCTCGCTACCAAGAAACTGCAGAGTTTAAAGAATAAATGTATTTCTTCTGGACTTGCAAAAGTGTATAGAATTGCTCCCTGAAGCAGATATTACATCCCCTTACTTTGCAGGTCAGGCCTCAGTGACTTTTAGAATTCTTCCCTTGTAAACTCAGAAATGTTATTCTGATCTAATCTAGAGTTGAGCTCTCATAGCTCTTGATCAGCTATGAAATTGAGCAGTGGATCCTGTCTTTACGTGGTTTGGGATGAGGTGCCACCCATACTGAAGGGTTTGATCACTGAGGCCTCAAAATGCCTGCAGGATGATTTTTTTTTGTTGTTGGGGATGGAGTCAGAAGGAGAGACATTTTCTAATTGGACCCCTTTAGGGTTGAACAATCGATATATTTATTGAGTGCTTACTGCAAGCAGAGCACTGTACTAAGGTGTTGAATCTTCATTCGGAGTATTCCCGAAGCAAGTTGATTCCGCTGAATTGTATGCAGATTGTAGGAGTTCAAGTTCTTGGACAAACTGGGCAATCTCAAGCCTTGATGCTTTTTGTGAATAAATAATTGTGGTATTTAAGTCTTTCCTTTTTTTGCCAAGCCCTGGGGTAGCGGTACGATAAGCAGGTTGGACACAAGCCATGTCCCACATGGGGCTCAGAGTCTAAAAAGAAGACTTGGTGATATTTTGGTACCCTTCCAACATGTGGCTCCAAGGAAAGGGCTAGTTTGTCTTCTTGAAACCCCCAGAGGAGATATCATTATGTATCACTTTCTCCCCGTCGATGCAGATCCCTCAGACATTTTTTTCAGTCAAAATGAAATTTTCAGTCAAATTACAACAGAAGCAGTGCGGTCTAGTGGAAAGAGCACAGAACTGGGAGTAAGGAGATCTGGGTGCTAATTCCAGCTCCACCTCTTGCCTGCTGTGTGACTTTGGGCAAGTCACTTCTCTGTGCCTCAACTTCTAAATCTGTAAAATGAGGATTAGTACTTCTTTTAGATCTCCCTTAGATTGTTATCCCCTTGTGAGACAGAGACTGTGTTTGATCTTAATTCATTCATTCAATCGTATTTATTGAGCACTTACTGTGTGCAGAGCACTGTACTAAGCGCTTATGTAATCATCATGGCATAGCGCATAGAGCACAGGCCTGGGAATAGTCAGAAAGTCCTGGGTTCTAATCCCAGCTCTGCTGCTTGTCTGCTGTGTGACCTTGGGCAAATTACTTAACTCCTCTGTGCTTCAGTTACCTAATCTGTAAAATGGGGATTGAGACTGTGAGCCCCACGTGGGATGAGGACTGTGTCCAACTCGATTTGCTTGTATCCACCCCAGCGCTTAGTGCAGTGTCCAGCACATAGTAAGCACTTAACAGATGCCATCATTATTATTAGTAGTAGTACTTTAGATGATAATAAGCACTTAATTATTAAATCCAGAATAAACACCAGGGTGAAATTGGTGCTGATCTGGGCTATTCAGATCCTCAAATGCTCTATTTTGGGTTAATCTCACATCCTGAAGTGATATCTTCCCACCCTGGGTACACAAAGTTGAGATAAATTGAATGTTTTTCTAGTTTGTTTTGCATTTGCTGTGGGGGAGGAAGGAAAGCCACATAGGAAGGAAAGTGAGAAAGGAGGGTTGTGTTGTCATTGTTAGATGTCATGTGATTTTTCCAATTCTCATTCTGTAGGGTCTATAGAGTAGCAGGTGTTGTGTCTTGGATTATGGAGTACACTACACAGAGAGCAGGGATCACCTCTTCTCCCTAGTCTGTAAATTTCCCCTCCTGCCCAGCACTTGGCAGGGAAGTGAGAGTCATCGATGAAAGGAAGAAGTTGATAGCTGTTGGCTGAGATAGACGTTTTTACTGTCAACAGGTGCTGATCTCAAGACTCCACAGTGTGTTGCTTGTAAACGAATGATCTGCTTACTTGACATTCAAACTAATGGTGAACAGGCACTTAACTAAACTGGGACCTTAAGCCTATTCCTCAATTTCTTCCTGGACTTGGTCTGTCCAGAGGAGCCAATGCAAACCTCCAAGTTCTAGAAGGTTATCTAGGAAGGAATATTTCTACTCTACTGAATATGCTGATTCCTTTTCCTTTCTCTCCCGAATTTGGGCCCCCAATTTTTTTTTTTTAGGTCACTAAGAGTAATCATAACCAACACACCCTGTAGTTTTAAGGTTTTTACTAGGTATATGCAATATATTCTTATGTATCTGAATACTTGAGAGCTGTTTCTTTTTTCCTTTTTGTCTATATCTTCCTTCCCCATAGCCCAGCACTCAGTTGGAAGCAGGTTAAAATGGCCTGATCCTTTCCTCTCTCCCTTCCACATCTCTCCCACCCAATCAGAAGTGGGATCCAAGTTCACAGGCTCAAGTACCTGAGAATTGTTCTGGGTTATTTATCACCTCAGAGATTATGTCTGTTTCTAAGAAGGTCAAGGAAAAGGATAAGTTGGTTTGATACTTTATTTTCACTCTGGGTTTTAACCCTTTTATATGGTGTGTTCCTTTCCAGGCTGAAAAAAAGGGTGCCAGTAACACAGTCATTGGTATGATCTTTGGATGCTTTGCTTTGTTCAACTTGCTGGCATCTTTGATATTTGGAAAATATGTAAGTGTCAAGTGTCTTTAATTTTATGGACTTTGTTATATGCTTACTGCCTGCTAAGTGTTGGGGTAGACGTGAAATTATATACCCTCTGCTTCTACGTCCTCTCCTTCAATTCTCTCCTTAACCCCATCCAATTTGGTCTCCTCTCCACTTCGCTCCATGGAAACTGCCCTATTTAAGGTCACTAATGACGTTCTTGACAAATCTGACAGCCTCTGCTCCATCCTAAGCCTCATAGATCTCTCAGCTGCCTTCGATGCTGTGGATCGACCCTCTCTCCTTGAAACATTTATCCAACTTTGGCTTCACTGACACTGTCCTCTCCCATCTCTCTGGTCACTCCTTTTCAGTCTCTTTCAGGCTCCTTCTCTGCCTCTCGTCCTCTTAACTGTGGAAGTTCCTCAGGGCTCAGTTGTGGGTCCTCGTCTATTTTCCATCTATACCCATTCCCTTGGAGAACGCATTCGCTCCCACAACTTCAACTACCATCTCTACACAGATGATTCCCAGCCTGACCTTCTCTGAAGTCTCACTTTTTTTCTTGCCTTCAGGACATTGTCCCACCCAAACCCTGTCCTCCCTGCTGTCATTTCTATCACTGTAGACAGCAATGCTCTCTTCCCTATCTCACAAGCCTGTAAGCCTGGCATTTTTCTTAACTCATCTGTCTCATTTATCCCACATAATTCATCTGTTACCAAATCCTGTCGATTCTACCTTCATAACATTGCTAAAATCCACCCTTTCCTGTAGACAACAATGCTCTCTTCCCTATCTCACAAGCCTGTAAGCCTGGCATTTTTCTTAGCTCATCTCTCTCATTTATCCCACTTAATTCATCTGTTACCAAATCCTGTCGATTCTACCTTCATAACATTACTAAAATCCACCCTTTCCTCTCCATCCAAACTGCTACTATGGTAATCCAAGCGCTTATCCTATCCCACTTCAAGTACTGCATCAACCTCCTCTCTGATCTCCCTGCCTCCTGTCTCTCCCCACCCTAGTCCATACTTCACTCTGTTGCCCAGATCATTTTTGAAAAAAATATGTTCAGTCCACATCACCTCACTGCCCAAGAGCTTACAGTGGTTGCCCAACCACCTACGCATCAAAGTGAAACTCCTTACCATCGGCTTTAAAGCACTTAAAATTAGCTTACCCTCCACTCACTGATTTTTTCTACTAACCCAGTCAGCACATTCCACTTCTCTACTGCCAGCTTACTCATTGTACTTCAATCTCATCTATCTCGCTGTATTTCTCTTGCCCACACCCTATCTCTGACCTGAAACTCCTTCCCCCCTCTATATATGGCAGACCACTCTCCCCACCCGCAAAGCATTATTAAAATCACATCTCCTCCGAGAGGCCTTCCCTGATTGTCCTCTCCCTACTCCCTGTACCTTCTGTGTCGCCTGTGCACTTGAGTCTTTACCCTTTAAGCACTTGATATTCATCCCACCCGCAGCACTTATGTGCGTATCCGTAATTTATCCATCTGTATTAATGCTTGTCTGCCCCTCTAGACTGTAAATTCTGTGTGGGCAGGGAATATATCTACCAACTCTGTTGTACTGTACTCTCCCAAGTGCTTAATACAGTGCTGTACACACAGTAAGCACTCAATAAATGCCACTTATTGATTGTTTGTAGAACCTGACAACTTCCTTCTTTCCACAAATGCTGGTTTCAGCATTTGTGGATATTTGAATTTGACTGGCTATGCATTTTCCTGGAAAATGTTTCTCTTAAATTCTGAGTTTCTTCTTCCTTCTCCCACTATTCATTTTTTTTTTTAATTTGTGGACTAGAAGTTGAATTTTAGGACACTTATGTCCCTGTCAATCAAAATTTTTTAGAGGGACTTTAAGTTTCTGGACAGAAGGGGATTTTGTAACCTAGAGATTATTAGCTTCTTCCTTATCGAAGGTGTGCGATTGTGTACATATTGAAGCAAGAAAGGGTTGCAAAATCTGGAAGCTCAGAAAAATCCTATTTCTAGGACAAATTCTCTTTTGAAATTGCGATAAAACTTTGGCAAGAAAATGGACCCAACTTGACTTCAAACTATTCTCCCTGAAAACGCACCTGACCCTTGCAAGCAAAATAATCTTCCTCCGTTCACGTGGATTTGCTGTAAGAGGCAGGCCCCTTTGCCTCTGTTAATCTCCATCCCTTGCAGGACTGTTATGAGGAGAAAAGTTCATGTGAAAATGCTTTACAAGTTCAGGGTTATGGGACTGCCCTATGGCTAATGCAGCAGGTGAACTCTCCAGGACTGAACAGGAGATAAGGTTCAAGCCACGGGGAGGGTAGGTGGGATTCTACCAGCTTCTCTTTTCTCCCCTGTTGGTTTCCCTTCTCCTTCTCCTCCTTGTTAACCATCACTATTTGTCTCATCTCCTGGGAAGGAATTGAATGGTAATAGATAGAGGCTGTAGGATCCAGTGGGAGAGAGTAGGGGCCCAGGGGTCAATAGACTTGGATCCTAGGTTCAGCTCTGCCATTTTCCTGCTGTGTTTTCAGGCAAGTCTCTTAACCTCTCTGTGCCTCCATTTCTGTACTTCTCAAGCACTTAGTGAAATGCATTACATCGAATGGCATTCATCATCATCATCATCATCAATCGTATTTATTGAGCACTTACTGTGTGCAGAGCACTGTACTAAGCACTTGGGAAGTACAAGTTGGCAACATATAGAGACAGTCCCTACCCAATAGTGGGCTCACAGTCTAAAAGGGGGAGGAGTATTCAGTACATACTATCATTACTTGTCTTATGCTTTTGAGTCGTGTCCGACCCATAGCGACGCCATGGACACATCTCTCCCAGAACGCCCCACCTCCACCTGCAGTCATTCCGGTGGCGTATCCATAGAGTTTTCTAGGTAAAAATCCAGAAGTGGTTTACCACTGCCTTCTTCCGCGCAGTCAACTTGAGCCTCCACCCTCCACTCTCTCCCGTGCCGCTGCTGCCCGGCACAGAGGAGTTTTGACTTGTAGCAGATTGCCTTCCACTCTCTAGCCACTGCTTAACTCTCCCTCCCATAGTTGAAACTGGTAGAGTACTGGAAACTCTCCAGGTGCGACACTGAGAGGTGACTGTCATTACTACTGTAAAATAATATCTACTTCCCAGGGATAGTTTGAGATTAAAGTGAGATGACAGATGTAAATGTGCTCTGAAAAATGGAAAATACTCTGCAAATTCAAATTATCGTTACTATTACGAGGAGAAAGAGAAGGAAAAGCAAGTGAGGAAAGTTGGTTACCCCATCCTCTACCAAAAAAATGATACTTGGTTCTTGCAACCTCAGGTTCTCAGATCGCTGAAGGTTGTATGTGTCTACATGCATGGGAATAGTGCCAGGTAAAGACTTTTTTCCTGCATGTGTTAAGCGCTTTCCATGTGTCAAGCACATTCTAAGTGCTGGGGTAGATACAAGGTAGTTGGGTCAGTCACCATCCCTGCCCCACATAGGTCTCACAGTCTAAGTAAGAGGGAGAACAGATATTGAATCTCCATTTTACAGATGAGGAAACTGAGGCCCAGAGAAGTGACTTGCCCAAAGTCACACAGCAGACAAGTGGCAGAACTGGGATTCGAATTCAGGTCCTCTGACTCTCAGGCCTATGCTATATCCACTAGCAATACTGCTTCACCATTTCCTCACTTACAGTTGATCCCACAGTGATCGTCCTGCTCACTCTCTTGCAGCAGGGCTACTTTAATACCACTGGGCCTGTTTCCCTCAGGGAGCCTTCCACAGAGAGAAATCTAGGATGGTGGGACAAGAAAGGGCTGCAAAATCTAGAAACTCAGAAAAATCCTACTATTAGGAGACCCAATATGTCTGGTCACAGAGTACACTTTTTGGGCTCCATTTTCCTTCTCCAGCCGCCAATCCAGCCAAAAATTGTTCCACTCCTGCAGAAGGAAGAGCACAGACAGACTAGGGACAGATAGTCACACCAGGGACAAGGTGAGTGGGGTCTTGAACTGGCCTTGTCCTCCACAAAGATGTTTCTTTGAATTTTGGTGCGTGGATCTTCATTTGTGTCCATCTCCTATTGACAGGCCTTTTTTGTTGTTGTTTATGGCATTTGTTAAGCTTTTACTAGGTGTCAAACACCGTTCTAAGTTACGGGGTTGATACAAGTTCATCAAACCAGATACAGTCCCTGTCCTGCATGGGACTCACAGTCTAAGTAGGAGGGAGAACAGGAGAACTGAAGCACAGAGAAGTTAAGTGACTCGCCCATGGTCACACAGCAGACAAGTGCAGAGCAGGTATTAGATCCCAGGTCCTCCGACTCCCGGGCCTGTGCTCCCAGGCCTTGTTCCTCTGTCAGTATTACTGAATACGTATTTGATTTCCCCCGCTTTGAATCCTCATCCTTTTTGTAGTCTATATCTCTAGTTCTGAATATCTTGTCATATCCAATATATATTTGTTGCTTATTGCTGAATAATCAGGCATGGAATAATGCAGGTATTTCACTTCTCCCATTTGACAATTGCAGCTTGTTCACATTGGAGCAAAATTCATGTTTGTGGCGGGAATGTTTGTGTCCGGAGGAGTGACTATTCTTTTTGGGTAAGCATTTGTCGTCGGGGATGTTTGTGGTTGGGGGCGGTCAGTTAAGTGTCAACTGTTTGTATCCCACGATCGCACCTGAACTGGATATCTTTAAATCCGTCAAAGCCATCTTCATCAGGGTGGTTAAAATTCCCTGATTTCATTTCTCACTGCAGCTTTTTGAAGGAGGCTGGTGAAATCACTTCCCCATTTCCAGTGAAGAAACACGCCCAAAGATGAGCTGGTTTTGCTCGGTCCCCCATAATAAATTAGAGGGATACAAGTGGGGCCAGCTGGGACCGACTCTTCTGGTCCCTGTTCCTAAGGCAGGAAAACTATGACTGATCAATTCCCACTGGGGCCTGAGACCTCTAGCTGGAGGTGTTACCGTGTTTCTCTCCTGGTTGTGCATCATCTCACAAATTCGGTGTCGTGTATTTCATTCATTCATCCAATCGTATTTATTGAGTGCTTACTGTGTGCAGAGCACTGTACTAAGCGCTTGGGAAGTACAAGTCGGCAACATATAAAGACGGTCCCTACCCAGCAACGGGCTCACAGTCTAGAAGGGTACTGCAATACCAGGTCGATGCGTGGAGGGGATGGAGCAAGCTCCCAATCCACCTCCTTTCTCCAAAAAGCCGCTTAACACAGCGTCTTTGCATCGAAGACGGATATGAAACTGATAAGAACAGATACATGAAGGCTCTCCCGTTTTCTTCCCGTTACAGGCTTTTGGACCGAGCACCCAACGGACCCGTCTTCATTGCCATGTGCTTTGTGGTGAGAACAGCAGATGCCATAAGCTTTGCCGCGGCATTAACGGCCTCATTCTCCATCCTTGCAAAGGCCTTCCCAAATAATGTGGCCACCGTCCTGGTAGGTGTGAAGAGATGTTGCTTCCCCCTGGGCACTTAGAATTGGGGTGGTCAGTTCTCTGATGTGAAAGGAAGTGACTTGCCTTGGTGTAGTCCTGCTTTGCCTTTACCGAGAACAGTGACACCATACACACTATCCCCTTTCTTAAATCCCAGTGAACAGAGAATTTCCTGGCCATGTTGCCAGGTAATAGTTTCTCTTCCTACTCCTCCCCTCTCCATTCACCACTGGTCCTGAATTGGGGAGACTACCACCAGCCGTCTACACTGAGAAGCAGCGTGGCTCAGTGGAAAGAGCACGGGCTTTGGAGTCAGAAGTCATGGGTTCAAACCCCGGCTCCGCCAATTGTCGGCTGTGTGACGTTGGGCTAGTCACTTAACTTCTCTGCGCCTCAGTTACCTCATCTGTAAAATGGGGATTAAGACTGTGAGCCCCCTGTGGGACACCTGATCACCTTGAAACCTCCCCAGCGCTTAGAACAGTGCTTTACACATAGTAAGTGCTTAATAAATGCCATCACTATTATTATTATTATTATTATTATTATTATTATTACACTGCACCCTCCTGGCTGTGAAAAAACCAAAACTAAAAACAAGCCCTTCATTTGACAAGGGGACCTCTCCTGGAAGCCATATACCTCCTCCCTCCCTCTCTCCAAATAGGCTTGACCATGGTATTTATGTGAGCACGTTGTTGGGTAGGGACTGTCCCTATATGTTGCCAACTTGTTCTTCCCAAGCACTTAGTGCAGTGCTCTGCACTCAGTAAGTGCTCAATAAATACGATCGAATGAATGAATGAATGCATCTCTGTGATGCCCTTTAAATGCGATAATGAAATTAACTACGTTTTCATCATTTTCTAGGGAAGTCTTGAAATCTTTTCTGGGTTGGGACTGGTCCTGGGACCTCCATTAGGTGGCTTCTTATATCAGTCCTTCGGCTATGAGATTCCTTTTATTTTCCTCGGATGCATGGTGTTGTTAATGGTGCCCCTGAACATGTGTATTTTACCCAGTTACGGTAAGTCCGCAAATCTCACCGATTCTAGAGGTAATTTCTGTGTCTTTTTCTCTTTTTCACAAAATTTTGTCTGAAATTTCATCAGATCTTGGTCTGAATTTTATGCAACTAAGATAAAGGATTTTGTGAGATCAGAAAGAATTAGGTCTTCCCCCTTGAAACCCGAGAAGACACTACTGATGGTGTAGTCACCTATGGATGTGTGGGTGTCTTCCAGGATTGCTGGACTTGTTTCCTGAGTTGAGCTATGCATGCACCTCATTGCCTTCTCCTCTCCTCCTCAACTTAAGGTCTTGTGAATACACTTTTGACAATAAACTCTTGATGCTACATTGTAGAACAAACAGGAAAAAGATAATTCATTAACTGTGATTCCCTGGTGAGGAGATAAAGGAAATATGCTGGATATTCTGTAAAGATAAAACACATTTCACAACATGGGTTATCTAGGCATCATCAAGAATATAGGCTTAAACTCTGTCCTTTCTGTGGGTTTTTTAAATCTGAAATGGAATGGACAGTTCTGGTATGGGGAGACTGTGTGTATTCCTCCTACACACTTTGGGTGTGAAGAAGAGTGCCAAAACTGCTTTGTAGTGTGTGTTGCTGAAGAAACGATGGCAGACCTAAAAAGAGTTTCCTTATGATTGTGAAAAATTCAAACTTAAATGTGGTCCTTAGTGCATGGTGTCCTACATCTACTTCAGTGTTCTTAAATAAATAAGATTGCTAGCTTTCTCTTCTCATACCCATAACTTGCAAGAAGTTGGCTTGTGTGAGATTATGATGGGTTTCATTCATTCATTCATTCAATCGTATTCATTCATTCATTCATTCAATCATATTTATTGAGCGCTTACTCTGTGCAGAGCACTGTACTAAGCTTGGGAAGTACAAGTTGACAACATTCAGAGACGGTCCCTACCCAACAATGGGCTCATAGTCTAGAATGGGGAGACAGACAACTAAACAAATTGGGGGGATTATATTTCCTGAAGGCCCTTTAAGCTTGTTTTCCCACATTTGGAGTTTCACTCCTTGAAGAGTGAGACACACTGTAGTTGTAGAGTCGTCCTTTGGTCTGAAAATAGTGCTGCTGAGGGAGTGTCATTTTGAGATAAGCACTGTACACCATTCTTCACCCAGCTACCCGTCACTTCTTAAATCAGTATGATACCAGGCTCCTTATTATGTTATAGAAGAATAGAGAATACGAGAGATTTTGGGAAGGGGGTTGCTTTTTTCTTGGGCCTGTCAGCTTGAGGTGCTGGGAATCTTGCCTCTGATCTTTCCTGGGGGGTTTTTTGGAGTTTCTTTCTAAATGGTAGTTGTTGGTGCTTATTATGTGCCAAGCACTGTACTAAGTGCTGGGGTAGATACAGGTTACTCAGATTGGACACAGTCCATGTCCCATATGGGACTCATAGTCTTAATACCCATTTTACAGTAGAGATAATGGAGGCACAGAGAAGTTAAGCGACTCGCCAAGGTCACAAGCAGGCAAGTGGCTGAGCTGGGATTAGAACCCAGATCCTTCTGACATACGCCTGCACGTGCTCTCTATCCCCTAGACAACACTGCTTTTCCTTGAGTAGGAGCCTGATGCCTCTCCGATCCCAAAGTAAACCAAGAATTAGCCTTATCTCAGTTGATAGTGCACCTCTCCAACCCCTATGAAAGTGAGGGGATGTTGGGAGAGGAGTCATTGAAAACATTCTATCTAGGAATGGAGAAGGAAGGACAGGAAAACCAAATTCCCCCTCCAAGTGCCTCTTCTCTCCCCACCCAGCTCTCTTGTCCCTGAAACCTCTCATCCTTTTTCCTCCTCCCCCTCCTCATATCCCATCGCCACCCCTACCTGGCTTTTGGAAAAGAGTTCGTCTATTGAGTAGGGAAGAAATGGAAAAATAATCATTAGTAATTGTGATATTTGTTAAGTGCATACTATGTGTCAAACACTGTGCTGAGCTCTAGGGGAGGTACAGTATAATCAGATCAGATACAGCCCCTGTCCCACCTGAGGCTCATAGTTTAACAAGGAGGGAGAATGGGAATTTAATCCCCATTATATAGATGAGGAACTGTGGCACAGAGAAGGTAGACTGTAAGCTTGTGGTGGGCAGGGAACATGGCTACTACCTCTATTTGTATTAAACTCTCTCAAGTACTTAGTACAGTGCTCTGCACACAGTAAGTGCTCAATAAATACATTTGATCAAACGTAAGTGTCTCACTCATGGTCACACAGCAGGCAAATGGCAGAGCTGGGATTCGAACCCAACATCTCACGACTCCCAACCTTTTTTTTTTTTTAATGGTATTTTAAGTGCTTAGTATGTGCCAGGCACTGTTTTAAGTGCTGGGGTGGATACAGTGAGGCTCACAGTCTTAATCTACATTTTACAGCTAAGGTAACTGAGGCACAGAGAAGGAAAGTGACTTGCCCAAGGTCACACAACAAACAAGTGGCAGAGCCAGGATTAGACCCCAGGTTCTCTGACTCACAGATACATGCTCTTCTGTGCCTTTTCCACTAGTGTACATTCTTCTCGAGTCTGTTGAGATGATGAATGCTCATTTCTCTTAATTTTAATTATTTAATTTAATTTTTAATGAATCATTATCTAATCATTTAATTATTATTTTTTAAAATAGAGTCATGAGCTGCTTCTGCCTTACTGGGAAGTTTCACTGTTGGTCCAGTGGAACGAGCATGGCTCTGGGAATCAGGAGAATTGCATGGTAGTCTCAGCTCTGCAAGAAGGGCCTTTTCTGGTGGGGCTCTGCCATCAGTGGGGAGGGTTGGTGACCAGGGAACCTCATGTATTGCCTTAGGAATTGAGCAAGATCAGCAAGATCAGCAAGGATCCTGACAAATCACTGGCTAAATGGTTGGCCAAGACGGTAGGGGCTACCAGGTCAACCTGTCTGCTGGGTTCTCTTCATTCATTCATTCATTCATTCATTCATTCATTCATTCATTCATTCAATCATATTTATTGAGCGCTTACTATATGCAGAGCACTGTACTAAGTGCTTGGGAAGTACAAGTTGGCAACATAGAGAGACGGTCCCTACCCAACAGCAGGCTCACAGTCTAGAAGGGGGAGACAGACAACAAAACAAAACATATTAACAAAATAAAATAAATAGAATAAATATGTACAAGTAAATAAATAGAGTAATAAATACGTACAAACATATATACATATATACAGGTGCTGTGGGGCGGGGAAGGAGGTAAGGTAAGTTGGGGGGGATGGGGAGGGGGACGAGGGGGCTCAGCCTGGGAAGGCCTCCTGGAGCACTGAGCTCTCAGTAGGGCTTTGAAGGGAGGAAGAGTAGTCTCTTGCCATCGGACAGCTTTAACACTATGCTGTGTGAATGTTCGCGTGAATGTTAAACGTTCTTGGCGTGCACTTTGCAATAATAACAATCACACGGGTATTTACTCTTCCTTCAAGGCCCTACTGAGAGCTCACCTCCTCCAGGAGGCCTTCCCAGACTGAGCCCCTTCCTTCCTCTCCCCCTCGTCCCCCTCTCCATCCCCCCATCTTACCTCCTTCCCTTCCCCACAGCACCTGTATATATGTATATATGTTTGTACATATTTGTTACTCTATTTATTTATTTATTTATTTATTTTACTTGTGCATATCTATTCTATTTATTTTATTTTGTTAATATGTTTGGTTTTGTTCTCTGTCTCCCCCTTTTAGACTGTGAGCCCACTGTTGGGTAGGGACTGTCTCTATGTGTTGCCAACTTGTACTTCCCAAGCGCTTAGTACAGTGCTCTGCACACAGTAAGCGCTCAATAAATACGATTGATGATGATGATGATTCACTATGGGCCAAGAATTGTGCTAAACACTGGGGTGGAGACAATACAGTCGGATCAGGCACAGTCCCTACCTTCAGGGATTTACAATCTTGCCAGAGAGAACACGTATGTAATCCCCATTTAACAAACAAAGAAAGTGAAGCACAGACAAATTAAGTGACTTGGCCAAGGTCACAGAGCTGCAATGGGCTGCCTCCCTGCCTGTCTCCTCCCTCCTTGCATCCAGTGCGAAACGATACTGATGGACGACACTGTGCAGGTGGCACTTAGGCAGATCCCTAGCCCTGAAATTAATTCTTTGGCACGGGTTGTCAGTCCAGAAGTCTCAGGTCTGAGACTTGTCTGTTGTTCTTGCCAGGAGGCTCCGTCCATCATCACCGCTGGTAGGGACAGGATGGACACTGATGATAAAGTGGAAACCAAAGTCACCTCTTTTAATTTGGAGGCTCTATCCACCTCTAGGACATTCTTGTCAGTTGCTAGGTAAAAACTGCATGGATTCCTGTGTTTTTTTCCCAGTTTGTACTGAGTATGGACAGTCTTGCACACGCGTGTACACACACACACACAAGAGGGGGAGGAGAGAGAGTGCATGCATGCAGCTGATCCCTCTGGTTTCTAACAGTCTGTTGCCCAGTGATGTCATAGCAAAGAGGAATGGCATAGCTTATTTGTCTCATGCCGTCGAGTCATTTCCGACCCATAGTGACACCATGGACACATCTCTCCAGAGAAGCAGCATGGCTCAGTGGAAAGAGCCTGGGCTTTGGAGTTCAAATCCCCGCTCCACCAATTGTCAGCTGTGTGACTTTGGGCAAGTCACTTCACTTCTCTGGGCCCCAGTACCCTCATCTGCAAAATGGGGATGAAGACTGTGAGCCCCACGTGGGACAACCTGATCACCTTGTATCCCCCAGCGCTTAGAACAGTGCTTTGCACATTGTAAGTGCTTAACAAATACTATTATTATTATTATATCTCCCAGAATGTCCCGCTTTCCATCTGCAATCGTTCTGGTAGTGGATCCATAGAGTGTTTTTGGTAAAAATATGGAAATGGTTTACCATTGCCTCCTTCCGCACAGTAAACTCAAGTCTCCACCCTCGACTCTCTCCCGCGCTGCTAATGCCCAGCGTGGGTGAGTTTTGACTTGTAGCAGATTGCCTTCCACTCGCTAGCCACTGCCCAAGCTAGGAAGGGAATGCGTATGTCTCTGCTTGACTCTCCCTCCCATAGCCGAGACTGGTAGAGTACTGGAAACTCTCCAAGTGTGACCCTGAGAGGGGCATGGTATAGCTAGCAGAGACTAAAGATTGAGGGAGGTGATGGTAGACAGAGCGGCGCAAGGTCAAATGAATGCAGGAAATAGTAGAAAAAAAGTGGACAAAATGAAAGAGGATATACAAAAAGTCAGATTACAAAGAGGGAGGGAACAGACTGTCCCTAATCTGCCAACACAAAGGCATTCACCAAGGAGGGATATGATATCCTTGTGTGCAGGAATTGCCTCTACCAACTCTATTGTATCATCCTTTTCCAAGTGCTTAGTCCAAGTGCTCTGCACACAGTAAGTGCTCAGTAAATGCCACTGATTGATGGATGAAGAGTGGGCAGGAGGACTCCTATAGGGATGAGGATGAAAACAGGAAGAAAATGACTCAGAAGGAAAAAAAGGAAAAAAGAGGGAAGAGAGGAGTAGTGGAAGAATGCCGTCCCCATCGTCCCCATCGTGCAGGCAAAGAATAGCATATTCTGCTAATCTGAACTATAAAAGTAAATGGCTTGTGACTTACACTATAATTAAGATAGTATCTCACTTGTGTGTTGATGGAATTCATTCATTCATTCAATAGTATTTATTAAGCCCCAGGAAGCAGTGTGACTTAGTGCCTAGGGCAGGGACTTGGGAGTCAGAAGGACCTGTGTTCTAATCCTGGATCCACCACTTATCTGCTGTGTGACTTTGGGCAAGTCCCTTCACATCTCTGTGCCTCAGTTTCCTCATCTGTATAATCGGGATTAAGAATGTAGGCCCATGTGGGATAGGGACTGGGTCCAACCTGTTTAACTTGTATCTACCCTAGGGCTTAGAACAGTGCTTGGCACATAGTCAGCACTTAACAAGTACCATCATTATTATTAAGTTCATACTGTTTGCAGAGCACTGTACTAAGTGCTTGGGAGAGTATAATACAACAATAAACAGACACTGTCCCTGTCCACAATGAGTTTACAGTCTAGAGGTGGAGAATTTCATGCCTTTGTCATTCCTTTGGGTCATTCCTTTGTCAGTCTAATTCTATGGTTCATTCTCAGCTACTGTACCAAACTTTATTCCTATTCTAGCCTCTGGATTTTAATCAGTGGTATTTATAGAGACTTCACTGTGTGCAGAACACTGTACTAAGCACTTTTTGAAAGCACATCTAGTGATCAGGAGATTCAGCAGACTAGAATTATGTTTTATCCCTGTTCCTGTGCTGCAGTGAGAACTGGGAAGCTGATTTTAAGAGAGTCAACCCATTCGAAAAAGTGCTGCTTTGGTTCCCCCTCTCCATCACTCAAAGAGGGATATTCAGCTTGTGCAGGTTTTCACTAGGGTGGATCTAATTGACAGTAAGATGTGCATTTTCACTTGTTGAAGTCTTCGTAAACCTAATGAAGGGGACGGTGTATGTAACAGGTAGATGAGTGTGTGGTGTGATTTTTGTGGTATCTGTTGCCTGTTTAAAGTGTAACTGTGTTTCCTTTTGCTTTCTTTTCATGACAGAGTCCGTTCCCAGTGAGCACTCTTTCTGGAAGCTTGTGACGCTCCCCAAAATCAGCCTCATCTCTCTTGTCATCGTTTCACTGAGCGGATGTTTTGCTTTCTTGGACCCTACTCTGTCTCTCTTCGTTTTGGAGAAAGTAAGTAGCATTAATTGCAGAGTTCCTAGAGGTTTTGGTGAAGTTTCCATATGACCTTAGGCATAAGGTGGTCTTGTCCCAAATGAGACAGACCAGCCAGCCCCATGCCCTTTGCAAAATGCCAGGGATACGGCCTTACCTTCTTCTTAGGTTTTACTTTTTTTCCAGTGTGGTGGCTGACCTCACACATTGCCCATTTCTCAGTTTATAATCCTGCCACCCCACTGGGTACTAGTACGCTGTCATCGGCACCCTGTATAGAAGGTGTATTTATTATTATTGTTTTATTATTATCATTATTACCATTATTGTTATTTGCTAAGAACATACTATGTGCCAGGCATTGTACTAAGCACTGGAGCTAATTAGCTAATCAGGTTGGACACAGTCCATGTCCCACATGGGGCTTATAGTTTTGTTCTCCATTTTACAGGTGAGGTAACTGAGGCACAGAGAAGTGATGTGACTTGGCCAAGGTTACACAGCAGACAAGGGTGGAGCTGGGATTTGAATGCAGGTTCTTCTGACTCTTAGGCCCGTACTCTGTCCACTAGACCACACTGCTTCCCCAATGTTGAACCACAACTGTAAGGTCCCCCTCTAGACTGTAAGCTCCCTATCTAGACTGAAAGTTCATTGTGAGCAGGAAATGTGTCGGTTTATTGTTGCATTGTACTTTCCCGAGTGTTTAGTATCGTGCTCTGCACACAGTAAGCGCTCAATAAATGCTATTGATTGAATGAATGAATGAGTGAATGAAGCACCATCGGGACATAATTATTGCCATATTTTTGAGTGCCCACCTGGATACAGAGTGTTATACTAAGCACATGGAAGAGTACAAGAAAGCTAGAAGATCTGAACCCAGTCCTCAAGGAACTGGTAATCTAACAGGAGAGATAGACATAAAAGTAATTACAGTTAGGAGGAGAAAGAGAATGGGAAGATGGAAATGTGGCTGACTATATGCTTAAATAGTAGAGTATGAAAGTTGTTCCCCTCTCCATCCCTCCCATCTTACCTCCTTCCCTTCCCCACAGCACCTGCATATATATATATGTTTGTACATATTTATTACTCTATTTATTTATTTATTTTTCTTGGACATATCTATTCTATTTATTTTATTTTGTTAGTATGTTTGATTTTGTTCTCTGTCTCCCCCTTTTAGACTGTGAGCCCACTGTTGGGTAGGGGCTGTCTCTATATGTTGCCAACTTGTACTTCCCAAGCGCTTAGTACAGTGCTCTGCACACAGTAAGCGCTCAATAAATGTGATTGATTGATGATTGATTGATTCAGAAGTGTTCAGGGTGTTGAGTGTGTAACTGAAGAGGCGACACTGGTAGTCTGCCATATTTAAGGTTGGAAAGAGTTTCAGGAAGGAGGTGAGTCAGGAGCTAGAGATCAGAGGACATCGGAGGAAGCGACCTGGAGGGTAGCAAAGAGTACAAGCTGGGGTGTAGTGGGAGAAGAGCGTGGAGAAGAGGGAGAGAGTTGATAGAGTGCCTTGAAGCCAGCCATTGTCAGGAGTTTTTGTTTGTTGTAGAGAGGAATGACAACCATTGAAGATTTCTGAGAAGTGTAGAGACTTGGGTAGAATGACATTTTAGAAAAATGGTCCGGGCAGCAGAGTAAAGTGTGGACTGGAGATGGGGAGAGACTGGAGGCAGGGAAGTCTGTAAGGAGCAGACACAGTAACTTCGTCAGGATGTGATGAACTTGTATCGGTGGGAAAGTCTCTTGAATTGAAAGGAAGGAGCTGATCTGGAAGATGTTGAAGGGGAGAAATCGACAGGAAATAGTGACTGACAATGTAGGAATTGAAAGAGAACAAAGAGTCAAGGACTATGTCAAAGGTGTTGATTTCACGTACAGGAAGGGTTCATTCATTCATTCATTCAATCATATTTACTGAGCGCTTACTGTATGCAGAGCACTGTACTAAGCACTTGGGAAGTACAAGTTGGCAACATATAGAGATGGTCCCTACCCAACAGTGGGCTCACAGTCTAGAAGGGGGACACAGAAAACAAAACAAATTAACAAAAATAAAATAAATAGAATAAATATATACAAATAAAATAAATGGAGTAATAAATATGCACAAACATATATACATATATACAGGTGCTGTGGGGAGGGGAAGGAGGTAAGGTGGGGGGGAGGGGGAGAAGGGGGAGAGGAAAGAGGGGGCTCAGTCTGGGAAGAATGGTGGTGGTTTCCACTTGATTGAGAAAGTTAGTTGGAGGAGAGGATTTGCAGGGGAAGATGAGCCATTAAGTTTTGGACATGTTGAGTTCGTGATGCTGATGGAACCTCCGGGTTCTCTGAGAGGCAGAAAGCAAAGTTAGATTGCAGAGGTTTAATAAGGTATATTAGGGAGGCATCTCCATAAGGGTGGAAACACGAGCTCTCCAAGAGGAGTGTGTGTAAAATGAAAAGGGAAAGTACCAGAACAGCTTTGAGGAACCCCCACGGTTAGGGGGTAAAGGTGGAAGAAGAAGCATTGATCTGTAAACCACCCTGCAACCAACTTTCCTGTGGACTTTTGTTCGTTCATTCATTCGTATTTATTGAGCACTTACTTTGTGCAGAGCAATGTACTAAGCACTTGGGAGAGCACAATATAACAATAAAAGCATACATTCCTCTCCTACAGTGAGTGTACTGTCTGGAGGACCACCTGTGGCAAAGACAATGAATTTGTCCTGGAGGCTACCAATCTTCTGCCAATGTCACTCACCCAAGTCCGAGGCTCATCGGAGAAGCAGTGTGGCTCAATGGAAAGAGCCCGGGCTTTGGAGTCACAGGTCATGGGTTCAAATCCCAGCTCCGCCACTTGTCAGCTGTGGGACTTTGGGCAAGTCACTTAACTTCTCTGAGCCTCAGTTACCTCATCTGTAAAATGGGGATTAAGACTGTGAGCCCCCGTGGGACAACCTGATCACCTTGTAACCTCCCCAGTGCTTAGAACAGTGCTTTGCACATAGTAAGCATTTAATAAATGCCATCATTATTATTATTATTATTATCTTGCCCAAAATTAGCCAACCTCCCGCTGACTTCCCTCTTGATCCACACCTCAGCACATGAAGGCACATCTCCTCCAAGAAGCCTTCCCTGACTAAGCCCTCCTCTCCTCTTCTCCCACTCCCTTTTGCACTGCTCTTACTTGCTCCTTCATTCATACTCCCTCCCATCCCCACAGCACATATGTATATATCGATAATCTATATATTTATTTATTTACTTATATTAATGCTGTCTCCCCCTCTAGACTGTGAGCTCATTGAGGGCTGGGAATGTGTCTGTTGTTATATTGTACTCTCCCAAGTACTCAGTACAGTGCTGCGCACACAGTAAGTGTTCAATAAATACTATTGAATTAATGAACGAATGACATTCAATAGCAAAGGTTTATTATTCAGGCAGCTGTCCTGAGGGGTCTGGATACAAGTGTGCAATACCAAAGTTTGAGTCCCCTCTTTCTCCTTATATCAATCAATCAATTGTATTTATTGAGAGTTTACGTGTGCAGAAGACTGAAGACTCAATGGAAAAAGCACAGGCTTGGGAATCAGAGGTCATGGATTCTAATCCTGGCTCCACCACTTATCGGCTGTGTGACTTTGGGCAAGTCACTTTGCTTCTCTGTGCCTCAGTCACCTCATCTGTAAAATGGGGACGAAGACTGTGAGCCCTATGTGGGACAATCTGATCACCTTGTATCCCCCCAGCACTTAGAACAGTGCTTTGCACATAGAAAGCGTTTACTAAATACTATCATTATTATTATTATTATTAAGTGTTTGGGAGAGTATAACACAAGTAATTGGTAGATATGTTCCCTGCCCCCAACGAGGGGAGACAGGCCTTAATATAAATAAATAATTTATAAGTCCATCTTGGCCCGTCCCGGTTCTGGTAGCACCCTGAAGGCTCCTTTGCCATCAACCTGGCTCCTCTTCCTCCATTCCTCTTCCCTTTTAGGGTTTGCATGTTGGGGATCATATTCCACCATATCAGCTGTGATCAGGTTGTACCACGGGGGCTCACAGTCTTAATCCCCATTTTACAGATGAGGTAACTGAGACACAGAGAAGTTAAGTGACTTGCCCAAAGTCACACAGCTGACAATTGGAATATGGTAATAATAATAATAATAATGGCATTTATTAAGCGCTTACTATGTGCAAAGCACTGTTCTAAGCGCTGGGGAGGTTACACGGTGATCAGGTTGTCCCACGTGGGGCTCACAGTCTTAATCCCCATTTTACAGATGAGGTTACTGAGGCCCAGAGAAGTGAAATGACTTGCACAAAGTCACACAGCTGACAGTTGGCGGAGCCGGAATTAGAACCCATGACCTCTGACTCCAAAGCCTGGGCCCTTTCCACTGAGCCACACCGCTTCTTGAAAACCAGTGCTGTCCCTGTTCTGGATTTGTCATGCAAACCAATCAATTGTATTTATTATTAATAATAAGAATAATAAGAATAATGGTATTTGTTAAGTGTTTACTGTGTGCGAAGCACTGTTTTAAGCGCTGGGGTAGATACAAGGTAATCAGGTTGTCCCACGTGGGGCTCACAGTGTTAATCCCCATTTTACAGTTGAGGTTACTGAAGCACAGAAAAGTTGCCCAAAGTCACACAGCTGATAAGTGGCAGAGCCAGGATTAGAACCCATGACCTCTGACTCCCAAGCTCGTGCTCTTTCCACTAAGCCATGCTGCTTCCCCTTTATTGAGCGCTTACTATATGCAGGGCTTTGTACTAAGTGCTTGGGTGAGTACAATGTAACAGAGTTGGTAGACACTTTGATTTCAAAGAGCTCTGAATTATATGGGAGCATTCCTGGAAGGATCTTAAGCAATCAATCAATCAATCGTATTTATTGAGCGCTTACTGTGTGCAGAGCACTGTACTAAGCGCTTGGGAAGTACAAGTTGGCAACATATAGAGACAGTCCCTACCCAACAGTGGGCTCACAGTCTAGAAGTGTGAAGAATCTAGAAGTGTGAGAAGTGTGAGTCTTAAGGCTGGGTCCTTGTGGGGAGCTAAGGATACTCGCTGAAATGCGGGAATTAATGTGGTCAATTTAACGTTGAGTTTTGTTTTTTCTCTTACAGTTTCACTTGCCAGCTGGCTATGTGGGACTGGTCTTCCTGGGGTTGGCCCTGTCTTACTCTATTTCTTCACCGCTCTTTGGGCTGTTAAGTGATAAAATGCCGGTAAGTATCCTCTCTCTCTCTCTCTCTGCAGAAAAGTATCATCCTGGTTTTGGATCTTCTGATTACAAAGTCCCATAAACACCATCAGACAGACGACATTATGAAATTCTGTGCCCAGGGCTAAATGTGGGAGGTGTAGGGGAGAGAGACCTCGACAGCGCTCATAATGCTGTGTCTTGATTTCGTTGAGTTTCCATTTTGGTAGGCAAAAAAGAATTGGACACATGATGATGTTGATGATGGTATTTGTTAAGCTCTTACTCTGTACCGAGCACTGTTCTGAGCACTGGGATAGATACCAGGTAATGAGGTTGTCACAGAAGTGATTTACCCAAAGTCACACAGCTGACAAGTGGCAGAGCCAGGATTAGAACCTGTGACCTCTGACTCCCAAGCCTGTGCTCTTTCCACTAAGCCATGCTGCTTTTCCAACTGTTTATTAAATGACTCCTGGCCCTTGGCTTAAACTCTGTTGGACTTTAGGTTTCGCAGAAAAGAATGGTTACATGGTAAGCCTGAGGCTCATGACCAACTTCAATCTTCCATGGCTCTCTACTTATCTTCCCTGAATCAAATGTGCATCAGATTCCAGAAAGCCCCTTTGGTTCAGTGGTCTAGTGAGACGAACCTGGTCTGGGATTTAGGAAGCCTGGGTGCTAAAGGGAAGCCCTGGAAAAGCCCCTCAAGAAGCAGCGTGGACTAGTGGATAGAGCATGGGCTTGAGTCAGAGGACCTGGGTTCCAATTCCGGTTCCACCACTTGTCCGCTTTGTGAGCTTCAGCAAGTCACTTCATTTCTCTTTTCCTCAGTTACCTCATCTGTAAAATGGAGATTAAATCCTACCTCTCTACCTAGACTGTGAGCCCCATGTGGGACGGGGACTGTGGGCAACCTGATTAGCTTGTATTTACCCCAGCACTTGAGTGCTTGGCACATAGTAAGTGTGTTTACAAGTGCCATTGGAAAATAAAATCCGCAGTTCAGTTTTCAGAACAATAAAATAGGATCATTCATTCATTCAATCGTATTTATTGAGCGCTTACTGTGTGCGGTGCATTGTACGAAGCGCTTGGGAAGTACAAATCGGCAACATATAGAGACGGTCCCTACCGTCCTTCCCAACAACAGGCTCACAGTCTAGAAGGGTCAATAATACCTGCCTCTCCCTATCTCACAGTGGTACTTTATGAATAAAATATGAAATTCAGGTGAAGTGCTTTGGAAAAGTAAAAATACCATACCCATTAATGAGTCTGATTATAATCAGTCAGTGGTATTTATTGATTCCTTACTGTGTGCAGAGCACTGTACTAAACACTTGAGAGAGTTACAGTATAGCAGAGTTGGTTGACATTTTATCTGCTCATAAGGAATTTGCAGTGTAGGGGGTGGTTTGTAAGGGTAGCTGAGTGGTTCTAAAAGTCAGAAGATTGCAACAGATACTTGGCATTTTAAAGCTAAGTGTCTTCGAGGGAAGCTTCCAAGCACTACTTAGCGACTCCACTGAACCACCGAACACCCCTTGAGTCCTCAAGCCTGTTGGTGCTCTGCCTGATTGCTAACCAACCAGGTATTGGGATTATGAACTTGGCTCATACAGTCGTTTTGGTTGTCTAATATTAGTCTTTCAGGGGCAGGAAGAAGCAAGGGTTGTAGGGAAGATCAGGATCCCAGGACAATACCCACTTTAAGCGCTTTCACACAGATCTAGGGATGGCAATTTCTGTGCTCTTGGAGTACAGTGCAGACCCTGGACCTACAACCCCTCAGGAGAATGTAAACTCATTTTGGACATGGAACAAGTCTGTTTACTGTTGTATTGTGCTCTCCCAAGCACCTTATACAGTGCTCTGCACACAGTAAGTGCTCAATAAATGCGATTGAATGAAAGAATGAGAACTAGAGCAGCGACAAGGAATTGGAGAGTGGAGAATTCTCTTGGAAGGGCAGCCAGGCGCATCATCATCAATCATCATCAATCGTATTTATTGAGCGCTTACTATGTGCAGAGCACTGTACTAAGCACTTGGGAAGTACAAATTGGCAATATATAGAGATGGTCCCTACCCAACAGTGGGCTCACAGACGAAAAGGCGCATCAGATACCAGTAATCCCCACCCCCTTCCTTCTGCTGCTTCTTTCCCTTCTCCTCCCATTCCATCATCATTATCATCAATGCTATTTATTGAGCACTGACTGTGTGGAGAGCACTGTACTGAGTGCTTGGGAGTGTAGTATACAACAAAGTTGGCTGACGTGTTTCCTGCCCACTAGGAGCTTACAAGTCTAGAGGGGGAAGACAGACATTAATATAAAGAAGTGGTAATATATCACTTCTAGATATGTTAGGGAGAGTCAAGCATGAGCTCAGAGGTCATGTGTAGGCAGGCCAGACTGCCTTCCTGCTGCCCCTTGGCCCCACTCTCACCCACGGTCCCTGCCTCAGTGGGCATCCTGCAAACACGAGGAGACCTGAGCTGAAGGGCTTAATAGCAGCAATAATAATAATGGCATTTAAGTGCTTATTATGTGCCAGGCACTGTTCTAAGCACTGGGGTAGATACAAGCTAATAGAGTTGGATGCAGTCCCTGTGTCACACAGGGCTCACGGTCTCAATCCCCATTTCACAAGTGAGGTAACTGAGGCATAGAGAAGTGAAGTGATTTGCCCAAGGTCACACAGCCAAGTGGTGGAACTGGGATTAGAACCCAGGTCCTGACTTTTAGGCCCATGTTCCACCCACCAGGCCACGCTGCCTCTCAGGGCTGCTGTCAGACCTTTGACTTCTCTGAGGCAGGGAAAGATTTCTTGTCCCCATCCCGTTCTCAGCGACATCATCACATTACGTGGTAGGCGTAAGTAGTGAAAGTTGTGCCACTGTACACACCGTAATTATTATTTTGTGGAAGTTGACCTGAGTTCACCTTGAGGGATGCTATGGAGAGAGGGGGAAATCCCTGGCACCCCCCTGCCCTTACTCCAAAGGCATTGTGTATCCCCTCCCAGTTCTCTTTTTTAAAAATTCATTCAATCGTATTTATTGAGCACTTACTGTGTGCAGAGCACTGTACTAAGCACTTAAATGGTATTTGAGCGCCTACTGTGTGCCACGCACTGTTCTAAGCACTGGGCTATATACAGGGTAATCAGGTTGGACACCATCCCTGTCCCACAGATGGCTCACAGTCTTAATCCCCATTTTACAGCTGAGGTTACTGAGGCACAGAGAAGCTAAGTGACTTGGCCAAGGTCACACAGCACACAAGTGGCAGAGCTTGGACTAGAACCCAGGTCTCTGTTAGCCTGGGCATCGTTTCCAACGGGTGGAGCGAGGCTGCCCACTTTTGTGGCCGCTCTCTCTCTGATAGCGTGCCCTGAAGTGGCTACCTCACTCACTCGCCGACTGAAGCGATCTCTGAAGACCAGGGAAAAGTTAGACCTTTTGACGGCCCACCACTCTCTTAATCGTCAAAGCCCTACTAAAAATCATACCTCTTCCAAGAAGCCTTTCCTGATTAATCTCTCATCTCCCTACCATACACTCCCTCCCTTCTGCACTTTGGTACTCTTCGAGCACTGTGGAACTCACCCCACCCTCACAGCCCTTCACTCTGCTACTTCCCTAACTTGTAATTTATTTTAATGTATATCTCGCCAGCTAAAATGTAAGCTCCTTGTAGGCAGGGATCGTGTCTACCGACCCTCCTGTACTGTACTCTCCTAAATATTTGGTACAGCGGTCTGTGCACAGTAAATTCTCAGCAAATACCGTTGCTTGATTGACAGATTCACTGCATTGAGCCCCTTGGTCCCCAGTTCCAGAATCTTCCCCTGAAACCATGTCAGGCAATCCCGTTCCTATTTATTTCCCTATGCCAGGAGGCTTCTAGTTCTTCCAGTATGATCTACCCCTTCTGATCCCAACCCTGAGAACTGTGGCTATCTGTGGGCCAGGGTTTCTCCTGGGGCTATTGAGGGTGGGGGGAATCTTTTGGAGCGAGGCCTGAGCTGAGACACCCCCCCATCTCCCGCCCCACCGAGATGAGAGCACTTTCTGGGCATGAGAAACGTATCTTAAGGATACTTTCTCTGACCACCACCACTGGGGTAGCCGCTTTCTGTGCCGACTCCCAAATTAATTTTTTTTAATGAGAGTCGTAAAATTCTGTGGGTTTCAGTTGTGGGCGTGAAATCGCCTGAGGTGTTCAACCTGGGCTGCTTGATAGATGAGAGATACTACCCGCTTGAGTTTGTCCTAGCCCTCTCTTTCTTTCCCAGCCCCTAAGGAAATGGCTGCTGGTGTTTGGAAACTTAATCACAGCGTCGTGCTATTTCCTCTTGGGTCCGGCTCCAATCTTCCATCTGGAAAGGTACAGTTTCACCCTCTTTCCCTCTGCTTCCTGACAGAGGCAGGTATTGGGCAAGCAGTGGGAAGAACACTTTCAGTGAATACTGCTGCGTCAGAGAAATTTCCCTTTTAATGAATGGCCCAGTAACTGAGCCTTTGCTTAGGGGAAGTATTAAATGCTGACTGAGTCACTGAAGACCAAAGGGTTTGATTCACTCTATAGGCAAGACAAGAGATTAATCAGTGATAAAGGTGTGTAAATCCCAAAGGAAAGCTGACAGAGATCAGAGTCCACTGAATTAGCATGGAACCCAAACCCCTATCTGTGTGGAGTCTTTTTGGCACCTTGCTCTATGTACTTCAGCATGCTTTCCTCCCCAGTCTCCTTTCCCCTCTCCCTTCCAGTTGGACTTTGTTATGCCTTTAAAATAGCCATTTCATGTTCCCTAGTTTAAACATTCAGGTTCAAAGAACTGAAGAGGGGGAAAAGCTTTAACTAGAAAAAGTGGTAACCTGTATGTTTTCACTCCCTTTGCCCCAAACTGGCATTAAGAACATGTTTTCCTCAGTGTGTGGCTAATTAAACTACCATAATGTCATTTGAGGTTCATGGGGACCGGGTTGAGGGGTAGGTTGGTGGATCCTGGAACAGGGAAATTGGGAGAGCCACTGTCACTGATCAAATTCCTGTGGCTAAATATCAATATTTACATTCTTTTCAATGCCCCTATGACCCTTTTTTCCCCTTTGCTTTACAGTCAACTCTGGCTGTTTGTGCTGCTACTGGTTGTGAATGGCGTCTCTGCTGGAATGAGTATTATCCCCACCTTTCCAGAAGTCCTCAGTTGTGCATAGTAAGTCATCCGCTGAGTTGCATGCGTTTCTAATTTTTATTAATAAATACTTATTAAGGTGAACATTCATTATAATCACCTGCAGTGTGTCCAGCATTGTACTAAGGGCAGGCTTTAAATCCACAGAAAATCAATTTAGACATGGGCCCTGGGCACAAGGCACAGGCTAAGTCAGAGAGGACAGATGCATCTTGTCTTTTATGCTGTTGAGTAGTCTCCAAGCCATAGCAGCTCCATGGACACATCTGTCCCAGAGCACCTCACCTCCATCTGCAATCGTCCTGGTGGTGCCCCCCTAGAGTTTCCTTGGTAAAAATGTAGAAGTGGTTTATCACTGCCTTCTTCTGAGCAGTAGAGTTGAGCTTCCACCCTCGACTCTCTCCCATCCCTCTACTGCCCAGCACAGGTGAGTTTTAACTTGTAGCAGATTGCCTTCCACTCGCTAGCCACTGTCCAAGCTAGGAATGGAATGGTTATGCCTTTGTTTGACTCTCCGTCCCATAGCTGAGACTGGTAGAGTACTGGAAACTCTCTCTAGTTGCAATCCTGAGAGCGGGGACAGATGCATAAAATATTAATAGTAATGATAATGGTATTGCTTAAGCACTTGCTTTGTGCCAGGCACTATACTATGTGCCGGGGTGAATACAAGGTAAGCAGGCTGGAGACAGTTCCTGTCCCACATTGGGATCAGTCTTAATCCCCATTTTACAAGTGAGGTAACTGAGGCACGGAGAAATATGGGCTCCTCCTCCCCCTCCCATCCCCTTACTGTAGGCGTTCCTCAAGGGTCAGTTCTTGGTCCCCTTCTGCTCTCTATCTACACTCACTCCCTTGGTGAACTCATTCACTCCTACGGCTTCAACTGTCATCTCTATGCTGATGACAACCAAATCTACACCTCTGCCCCGGCTCTCTCTCCCTCCCTCCAGGCTCGTGTCTCCTCCTGCCTTCAGGACATCTCCATCTGGATGTTTGCCCGCCATCTAAAACTCACTATATCCAAGACTGAACTCCTTATCTTCCCTCCCAAACCCTGCCCTCTCCCTGACATTCCCGTCACTGTAGACGGTACTACCATCTTTCCCGTCTCACAAGCCCGCAACCTTGGTGTCATCCTCAACTCCGCTCTCTCTTTCACCCCACACATCCAATCCGTCACCAAAACCTGCCGGTCTCACCTCCACAACATCGCCAAACCTGCCCTTTCCTCTCCATCCAAACCGCTACCTTGCTGGTTCAATCTCTCATCCTATCCTGACTGGATTACTGCATCAGCCTCCTCTCTGATCTCCCATCCTCCTGTCTCTCCCTGCTTCCGTCTGTACTTCACGCTGCTGCCTGGATCATCTTTGTGCAGAAATGCTCTGGGCATGTTACTCCCTTCCTCAAAAATCTCCAGCGATTGCCTGTCCACCTATGCATCAAGCAAAAGCTCCTCACTCTCAGCTTCAAGGCTGTCCATCACCTTGCCCCCTCCTGCATCACCTCCCTTCTCTCCTTCTACAGCCCAGCCCGCACCCTCTGCTCCTCTGCTGCTAACCTCCTCACTGTACCTCGTTCTCGCCTGTTCCGCCTTCAACCCCCGGCCCACATAGTAAGCGCTTAACAAATACCATCATCATCATCATTATTATTATTACTATTATTATTCAGTAGTAGAAGGTGTGTTGAAGAGGCCACTGAAGTGTTCTTTCCATTACTTCAAGACTCTCATCTTGTCTGAGATGAGACTGAAGCCCTATTCACTCTTCAAAGGTACTGCAATAGCATGAATGAGGCCATAGAGTGCCTCCAGCAATGCACAGACATTCCTGATTCCCTGGTGGTCTGCATGGCCCTGGATCTTTTCTTCTTTGTCATCCTAGTGCCTAAATACCTTAACTTGCAAATCCTGACCCAGTTTTCTGAAATCTTCACTTCTGCGTGACTTCTCGTGTGCTGTAAGGTACCATTGATGCAATACATTTTTCACTTCAAGTAGCCCCTTTTATCACTGAGTCATTTGTGTTGAACCAATCTTGGTGATTTTTCCTTGTCCATACGCAACATCTTGAAGGTTGTTTGGAGTTCAACATCATGGCCATTCTTTCTGTGTGCTTGGGATTGTGGCTTGATTTTTCTCGTTTCGAAGGATTGTTGTGAAGTTGCTGCGGAACTCGTTGCATGCGTCTTTGCTCCCTAGGAGCTTAACGTTTAACTCTTTTGTGGTTTGGGAGCTACTTAGTGGATAGAGCATGGGCCTGGGAATCATAAGGACCTGGGTTCTAATCCTAGCTGGACCATTTGTCTGCTGTGTGAACTTGGGCAAGTCACTTCACTTCTCTGTTATGTCATCTGTAAAATGGGGATTAAGACTGTGAGCCCTATGTGGGACAGAGACTGAGTCCAACTCACTTATCTTGTATCTACCCCAGTGCTTAGTACAGTGACTGGCATATAGTAAGTGCTTAACAAATACCACAGTTATAGGTATTATTCTAAGTACTTTTGACAGTTGAAAAGCACTTTAGTTTCAAGGGCAAGTGATGTATTATCAGATGATCACCTATATCTGTGGGAAGATTTGGAAGGCCGGGACTTATGAGCATCTGATTGCAAATCTAACTCCAATATGTGGTGTTCTAAAGAGAAAAGCCCTTTCAAAAGGTATATCTAGCAGCTTCCTACCTCTGTGAGCTGTCCTTCATTCACTGGTCCAGTCTCACTTAGTGCTGTAATAACCAATCCATGCCTGACCAGTTCATGTGCTATGAGGGCTGTTCTTATAAAGCAGTGACTGTTTGCATCATCATGGAACACCCTTATATTCCAAGTATGATACTTGCCTTTTTTTAGTATGGCTATTTTTCTGTCTTTACAACACAAATACAGTTTGCCAGTTGCAATCTACTGGTAAACTGAGGGTCAAAAGTAACAGCAGTCGAATATGAATATGTAGGTTTAAACTCCTTGGAGGGGCTGTCTTTGGGTACCTCCCAGCTCTAGTCCTCAGAAGCTTCCAGTCAGTGGTATTTATTGAGCACTTAGTATATGGAGAGCACTGTACAAAGCTTTCGAGAAAGTTTATCACAGTTGGTAGACATCCCTGCCCTCAATATGTTTGCAGGTTAGTGGGGTGTCACACATTAAAATGTATTTTAGGTAAGGGAAGCAACTGCATATTCAAAAATGCTGGGGGGGCAGAATGGAGGGGAGAGGGGCACTATCTGGAAACCATATTACAGCGTTCTCCTCTGAACCTGGGGAAACCTTAATAATAATAATAATGATGGCATTTATTAAGCGCTTACTATGTGCAAAACACTGTTCAAAGCGCTGGGGAGGTTACAAGGTGATCGGGTTGTCCCACGGGGGGGCTCACAGTCTTAATCCCCATTTTACAGGTGAGGGAACTGAGGCACAGAGAAGTTAAGTGACTTGCCCAAAGTCACACAGATGACAAGTGGCAGAGCCGGGATTTGAACCCCTGACCTCTGACTCCAAAGCCCGTGCTCTTTCCACTGAGCCACGCTGCTTCCCAAACCTTAGTTGTCCACGTGTGTGTGTCCAGCCTGGAATAAACAGGGATAACAATCGTTCTGCATCCTCTTTGGGGTGGCCCAGTGGTTCAGGCCGGAGCCTGGGTGCTATTATATTATACTCTCCCAAGCACTTAGTACACTGCTCTTCACATGGTAAGCTCTCTCTAAATGCGGTTGACTTACTGATGGACTGACTCAGTCTCTGTTGCTGACAAAGGTGGGGGCTAGAGACCCGGTTTCCCCATAACTCGGGAGTTAGGGTCTCTGCCCTTCCCGGTGGATCTGTGTATTCATGTGGAGGGGGTGATGGGGTAGGGGGGAGACAGTAATTTATGTCAGTTCATGCTACTGAGAAGCAGCATGGCATAGTGGATAGAGCACAGGCCTAGGAGTCGGAAGGTCATGGGTTCTAATTCTGGCTCTGCCGCTTGTCTGCTGTGCAACCTTGAGCAAGGCACTTTACTTCTCTGTGCCTCAGGTACCTCATCTGTAAAATGGGGATGGAGACTATGAGCCCCACATGGGACGGGGACTGTGTCCAACCTGATTTGTTTATATCCACTCCAGCGCTTAGTATAGTGCCTGGCACATTCATTCATTCATTCAATCGTATGTATTGAGCGCTTACTGTGTGCAGAGCACTGTACTGAGTGCTTGGGAAGTACAAGTTGGCAACACATAGAGACGGTCCCTACCCAACAGCGGGCTCACAGTCTAGAAGGGGGAGACAGACAACAAAACAAAACGCATTAACAAAATAAAGTAAATGGAATAAATATGTACAAATAAAATAGAGTAGCAAATGTGTACAAACATATACATATGTACAGGTGCTGTGGGGTGGGGAAGGAGGTAAGGCAGTGGGGAAGGCTCATTGTAAGCACCTAACAAATGCCATTATTATTATTATTATTACTTTACAGTTTACATTAGTTGGAGCTTTATTAAAATCCACATTAAAAGGAGTTGAAGGAGTACAGGGCACCGCTAAGTTCCCACCTGGCTCTCCCTCCTCCAGCTAACTCCATAAGCCACAGAACCCGGCAGCCAATCCTGGCTCCCAACCCTTGAGTGATTCCAAGGATTATAAATTGCGGAGGGTGGCTTGGATCCATCTGCCCTCGGGAGAAAGAGTCATAAACCCTGGCGGAAGCAGCTTACGGCTCCTTGGGTGAGGGAGAGAGAGGACTGCCTGCCCTGGATGACATCTTGGGAAATCCCAACCCTACCTCTTTTCATTCAATCGTATTTATTGAGCGCTTACTGTGTGCAGAGCACTGGACTAAGCTCTTGGGAAGTCCAAGTTGGCACCATATAGAGACGGTCCCTACCCAACAGTGGGCTCACAGTCTAGAAGGGGGAGACAGAGAACAAAACCAAACATACTAACAAAATAAATAAATAGAATATATACAAGTAGAGTAATATGTACAAACATATATTCATTCATTCATTCAATCGTATTTATTGAGCGCTTACTGTGTGCAGAGCACTGTACTAAGCGCTTGGGAAGTCCAAGTTGGCACCATATAGAGACGGTCCCTACCCAACAGTGGGCTCACAGTCTAGAAGGGGGAGACAGACAACAAAACCAAACATACTAAGAAAATAAAATAAATAGAATATATACAAGTAAAGTAGAGTAATATGTACAAACATATATTCATTCATTCATTCAATGGTATTTATTGAGCACTTATTGTGTGCAGAGCACTGTACTAAGCGCTTGGGAAGTCCAAGTTGGCAACATATAGAGACGGTCCCTACCCAACAGTGGGCTCACAGTCTAGAAGGGGGAGACAGAGAACAAAACCAAGCATAGTAACAAAATAAAATAAATAGAATATATACAAGTAGAGTAATATGTACAAACATATATTCATTCATTCATTCAGTCGTATTTATTGAGCCCTTACTGTGTGCAGAGCACTGTACTAAGCGCTTGGGAAGTCCAAGTTGGCACCATATAGAGACGGTCCCTACCCAACAGTGGGCTCACAGTCTAGAAGGGGGAGACAGAGAACAAAACCAAACATACTAACAAAATAAAATAAATAGAATATATACAAGTAGAGTAATATGTACAAACATATATTCATTCATTCAGTCAGTCATATTTATTGAGCGCTTACTGTGTGCAGAGCACTGTACTAAGCGCTTGGGAAGTCCAAGTTGGCACCATATGGAGACGGTCCCTACCCAATAGTGGGCTCACAGTCTCGAAGGGGGAGACAGAGAACAAAACCAAACATACTAACAAAATAAAATAAATAGAATATATACAAGTAGAGTAATATGTACAAACATATATTCATTCATTCATTCAGTCGTATTTATTGAGCCCTTACTGTGTGCAGAGCACTGTACTAAGCGCTTGGGAAGTCCAAGTTGGCAACATATAGAGACGGTCCCTACCCAACAGTGGGCTCACAGTCTCGAAGGGGGAGACAGAGAACAAAACAAAACATGCTAACAAAATAAAATAAATAGAATATATACAAGTAGAGTAATATGTACAAACATATTCATTCATTCATTCAGTCATATTTATTGAGCACTTACTGTGTGCAGAGCACTGGACTAAGCGCTTGGGAAGTCCAAGTTGGCACCATATAGAGACGGTCCCTACCCAACAGTGGGCTCACAGTCTAGAAGGGGGAGACAGAGAACAAAACCAAGCATACTAACAAAATAAAATAAATAGAATATATACAAGTAGAGTAATATGTACAAACATATTCATTCATTCAATCGTATTTATTGAGCGCTTACTGTGTGCAGAGCACTGTACTAAGCGCTTGGGAAGTCCAAGTTGGCAACATATAGAGAGGGTCCCCACCCAACAGTGGGCTCACAGTCTAGAAGGGGGAGACAGAGAACAGAACAAAACATACTAACAAAATAAAATAAATAGAATATGTACAAGTAAGATAGAGTAATAATAATAATAATATATGATATTATAGAGTAACAATATTAGAGTAATTAAGAGTAATAATAACCAAAGCAGCAATGTTCTTACTCTGCAACGCCTACCCCCTTGAAACCCTTTTCAAACCTAACTGAGAAGCAGCATGGCCTAATGGATAGAGCATGGGCCTGGAAGTTAGGTGGACCTGGGTTCTAATCCCGGCTCTGCCACTTATCTGCTGTGTGAACTTGGACAAGTTACCTCAGTTACCTTATCTGTAAAATGGGGATTAAGAGTGTGAGTCCCATGTCGGACAGGGACTGTGTCCAACTTAATTTGCATGTATCCACCCAGCACTTAGTACAGTGTCTGGAACATAGTAAATGCTTAACAAATACCATTATTATCATTATTATTATTATTATTATTAGAGCACGGGTCTGAGAGTTAGGAGGACTTAGGTTCTTATCCCGGCTCTGCCACTTGTCTACTGCTGTATGACCTTGGGCAAGTCACTTAATAATATTGATGATGGTATTTGTGACGCACTCACTTCGTACCAGGCACTGTACTAAGAGCTGAACTTCTTTGGGCCTCAGTTACCTCATCTGTGAAATGGGGATTAAGACTGTGAGCCCCATGTGGGACATGGACTGTGTCCAACCTGATTAGCTTGAATCTACCTACCCCAGTGCCTGCCACATAATATGTGTTTAACAAATACCATAAAAAAGCTGTTCATAATCAGCTTGGAGGTGGAACAGGACAATAAAATAATGTGGCTTAAACTGGATTTTCTTGGAGGAGGTCACCAAATAGCAGAATTGCTGCCCTTAAAGACACTTTGCTTGTTGAACTGTCCTAAAAGGAGCTCATAGTTTGTGAGAATAAATAGCAACAGACCAAATTTAAAAATTGAGCAAGCCAATTCAATCTTACATTACACCTTCACTCCTACCACAGAAGCTCTTGCTTCCGTTTTGTTCCTGTCCCAGACCAGGGACAAAAGCTGCTGCCACATGCTCTCAGCATCATTGCAACAACTTTGTCATCCACGCATCCCCGGGAACCATCTCAGGTTCTCCTCTGTACCACCGAAGAGCTTCCATCCCACCCTGCCTTCTACTACCCTGGTGGGAAAGAGAAAAACACCCTCAGCATGAGGCCTCCCCAAAACCCCTGAAAGTCTGTAGTGACTGAAGTGGTTGCAGTGGTTGTGGATGTCCCCCGACCTGTGAGCTCCAGGGAGCCTGAAATCCTGCTCTTCTCCCTACCAATTTTGTGTTTATTTTGTACATTTGTGTTGTGTTTTATTGTTTCTTCATTCCTGATTTGTCTATCTCCAGTCCCTTATATTGTTAGAGTGTGAGCCCACCCCCCACCATGTCTAATTCCCATCTGTATATTCTCTCCCAGCACTTAGTACGGTGCTCTAGAAACTGAAAATGCTGCAGCCTAGCCATATGGCGAAGGGACATGGTTGGTAGTCAGAAGGACCTGAGTTCTAATCTCAGTTCTGGTACTTGTCTGCTGTGTGGCCTTTGGCAAGTCACTTGACTTCACTGGGACTCAATCACCTCATCTGCAAAATGGAGATTGACTGTGAGCCCTATGTGGGACAAGGACTGTGTCCAACATGATTAGTTTGTATCTACTCCAGCTCTTAGAACATTGCTTGACACATAGTAAGTGCTTAACAAACACAATTATTATTGTTATTATTATAATACATGCCATTACTACTACCACTACTACTATTAACCCAAAACAGTAGTTGGTTAAGGAGAGACATCAGTGTCCTCCCTGCTCCAGGCCTCAGTGCTTGGTTACAAAATACTATGTTCCCAGTCTGACAGCACCAGAGAGGAGCTTAGGACTCTTAAATTCAAGTCATGGCACCTGAGAGCATTAACAACATTCCCCTTCATGCAAAATGGTGACCTTTCTTACATCTGGGACCAGTTGCAATGAAAGACTGTTGACCTCTCTTTTTATCCACAAATTTTCATCTGCTCATGCCTCCAGTACATCTCTAGCAGGATGCCCCGCTGCTTCACTTCATGCTGCTGCCTGGATCATCTTTGTGCAGAAACGCTCTGGGCATGTTACTCCCCCCCTCAAAAATCTCCAGTGGCTGCCAGTCAACCTGCACATCAAGCAAAAACTCCTCACCCTCGGCTTCAAAGCTCTCCATCACCTCGCCCCCTCCTACCTCACCTCCCTTCTCTCCTTCTACAGCCCAGCCCACACACTCCACTCCTCTGCTGCTAACCTCCTTACTGTGCCTCGTTCTCACCTGTCCTGCTGTTAACCCCCGGCCCACGTCCTCCCCCTGGCCTGGAATACCCTCCCTCCGCACATCTGCCAAGCTAGCTCTCTTCCTCCCTTCAAAGCCCTACTGAGAGCTCACTTCCTCCAGGACGCCTTCCCAGACTGAGCCCCCTTTTTCCTCTCCTCCACTCCATCCCCCCTGCCCTATCTCCTTCCCCTCCCCACAGCACCTGTATATATGTTTGTACAGATTTATTACTCTATTTATTTTACTTGTACATATTTATTATTCTATTTATTTTGTTAATGATGTGCATCTAGCTTTATTTTTATTTATTTTGATGACTTGACACCCATCCACATGTTTTATTTTGTTGTCTGTCTCCCCCTTCTAGAGTGTGAGCCCGCTGTTGGGTAGGGACCGTCTCTATATGTTGCCAACTTGTACTTCCCAAGTGCTTGGTACAGTGCTCTGCACACAATAAGCACTCAATAAATATGATTGAATGAATGAATGAATGCCCCACTAGCACCTCAAGCTCAACATGTCTAAAACAGAATTCCCCATCTTCTCTCTCGAATCCTTTCCTCCATCTAATTTTTCAATCAATCAATCAATCAATCATATTTATTGAGCACTTTGTGCAGAGCACTGTACTAAGCGCTTGGGAAGTACAAGTTGGCAACATATAGAGACAGTCCCTACCCAACAGTGGGCTCACAGTCTAAAAGGGGGAGACAGAGAACAAAACCAAACATACTAACAAAATAAAATAAATAGAATAGATATGTACAAGCAAAATAAATAAATAGAGTCATAAATATGTACAAACATATATACATATATACAGGTGCCGTGGGGAAGGGAAGGGGGTAAGATGAGGGGGATGGAGAGGGGGACGAGGGGGAGAGGAAGGAGGGGGCTCAGTCTGGGAAGGCCTCCTGGAGGAGGTGAGCTCTCAGCAGGGCCTTGAAGGGAGGAAGAGAGCTAGCTTGGCGGATGGGCAGAGGGAGGGCTTTCCAGGCCCGGGGGATGACGTGGGCCGGGGGTCGATGGCGGGACAGGCGAGAACGAGGTACGGTGAGGAGATTAGCGGCGGAGGAGCGGAGGGTACGGGCTGGGCTGGAGAAGGAGAGAAGGGAGGTGAGGTAAGAGGGAGCGAGGTGATGGACAGCCTTGAAGCCCAGGGTGAGGAGTTTCTGCCTGATGCGCAGATTGATTGGTAGCCACTGGAGATTTTTGAGGAGGGGAGTAACATGTCCAGAGCATTTCTGGACAAAGACAATCCGGGCAGCAGCATGAAGTATGGATTGAATTGGGGAGAGACACGAGGATGGGAGATCAGAGAGAAGGCTGATGCAGTAGTCCAGACGGGATAGGATGAGAGCTTGAACGAGCAGGGTAGCGGTATGGATGGAGAGGAAAGGGAGGATCTTGGCAATGTTGCGGAGCTGAGACCGGCAGGTTTTGGTGACGGTTTGGATGTGAGGGGTGAACGAGAGAGCGGAGTCGAGGATGACACCAAGGTTGCGGGCTTATGAGATGGGAAGGATGGTAGTGCCGTCAACAGAGATGGGAAAGTCAGGGAGAGGGCAGGGTTTGGGAAGGAAGACAAAGGGTTCAGTCTTGGACATGTTGAGTTTTAGGTGGCGGGCAGACATCCAGATGGAGATGTCCTGAAGGCAGGAGGAGATGCGAGCCTGGAGAGAGGGGGAGAGAGCAGGGGCAGAGATGTAGATCTGGGTGTCATCAGCGTAGAGATGATAGTTGAAGCCGTGGGTGCGAATGAGGTCACCAAGGGAGTGCCTATAGATCGAGAACAGAAGGGGACCAAGCACTGAACCTTGGGGAACCCTCACAGTAAGGGGATGGGAGGGGGAGGAGGAGCCTGCAAAAGAGACTGAGAATGAACGACGGAGAAAAAAGAGGAGAACCAGGAGAGGACAGAGTCTGTGAAGACAAGGTCAGATAGCGTGTTGAGGAGAAGGGGGTGGTCCACAGTGTCGAAGGCAGCTGAGAGGTTGAGGAGGATTAGGATGGAGTATGAGCCATTGGATTTGGCAAGCAGGAGGTCATTGGTGACCTTTGAGAGGGCAGTTTCCATGGAATGTAGGGGACGGAAGCCAGACCTATTTCCATCACAGTTTTCAACACCACCACCTCCCCATGTCTCGAAGTCCTGTAAATGTGGCATTATCTCCTACTATTAGCTCTCTTTCTGTCTCCATCTTCAGTCTATCACAAAATCCCACAGGTCCTCCCTCCACAACATTTCTAGAATTAGTTCCTTCCTCTAAACTGCCACCGTGCCAGTTCAGATATTTGTGATATCACGGCTCGACTACCGCATCAGCCTCCTCGCTACCTCCTGCCTCCAGTGTCACTTGAGGCAGTCCATACTTCAATAACTGCCGTCCATTTTATTTTTCTAAAATGCCCTCCTGGATATATTTCCTCACCCCTCAAAAAACTACAGTGGTTATTCATTCCTATCTACATCAAAAAGAGACTCCTGACAGGTGGCTTTAAAACTCCCATCAGTGCTTTCCCTCCTACTTATCGCTTTGCTCTCCCTACACATCACTTCACAAACTTGGTTCCTCAATTCAATTTACTGTGCCTTGTTCTCCTATCCCCCCTAGCCAACATTTTGCTCCAGCTGTCCCTTCTGCTTGGATGTCTCTTCCCCTTCATATCCGACTGCTTTACCTATTTTCAAATCACATCTTCTCCAGGAATCCTTCCCTGATTCATCTTATATCCCTCACTCCACTGCCACTTTTGCATTGTCTAAACTCTGTAAGCTGCCTTCTAGATCGAAAGTTCCTTGTGGGCAGGGATTATGTTTACCTGCTTGTATTATACTCTTCCTAAGCACTTAGTACAATGCTCTGCACATAGTAGGCACTCAATGAACACCATTGATTGCAGCGTGGCTCAGTGGAAAGAGCACAGGCTTTGGAGTCAGAGGTCATGGGTTCAAATCCCAGCTCCGCCAATTGCCAGCTGTGTGACTTTAGGCAAGTCACTTAACTTCTCTGTACCTCAGTTACCTCATCTGGAAAATGGGGATTAAGACTGTGAGCCCCCCATGGGACAACCTGATCACCTTGTAACCTCCCCAGCACTTAGAACAGTTCTTTGCACATAGTAAGTGCTTAATAAATGCCATCACCATTATTATTATTATTATTATTTGAAACTCATATCTCCACCCCCAATGGCACAAATGCACATATCTTTACACTGCTTCCTGCTATCTGTAATTTGTTTTAGTGTTTGTCTCCCCTGATAGATTGTAAACTTGTTGAAGGCAGGTATCACATCTGGTCTATTGTACTTTTGCAAATGCTTAGAGCAGTGCTCTGCACACAGTAGGCATTCAACTAACAGCACTGATTGACTGAACTCCAGTGTAAGCACTTTAGGTTGTAGTGATCAGATCCTTAGCAACGGGCATTATATTTAGAAGCATTTCCACTAAAACGTAAAAGCAGTTCTGCATTAAGTATAACTTGAACCCCTGGCATGCAACACTTCGTGCCATACTGTAAGGGGGAATTTCTGGCTCTTCCTATTGTACACACAACCATGAGAGCACTCTCAGACTGTCAGTAGGCAAACTTCAGTCAGTTGGGGTAATTGTTCTCATGGAGACCTGGTCCAAAATGCCAGCAGAGTTCTGTGCTAGGTTTTCCCTTTCCTCTCCAGGTGCCTGCAATGGTCCTTCCCTGACCAGTCCTTGGAGGCATTGTGGCATAGTGGAAGGAACCCCGCGTTGTAGTCCTAGCTCCATTACTAGCCTACTGTGTCATCTCCAAGTCACTTAGCCCCTTTGTTCCTCAGTTGCATTGTTTCCTCAAAAGCTCTTAATACACAGTAAGCGCTTAATAGGTACGATTGATTCCCTCATCTGTAAAACGTGATAAAGTACCTGTTCCCTTTCCCTCTTAGCTCACGATCTCCATGTGGGACGGAAAGGATCTGAGCTGATTATCGTGTATCAACTCCAGCACTTAACATGAAACTGGCAATTAATTTGTTAAATGCTATGTATCAGGCACTGTTCTAAGCCCTGGGGTACATATAATTTATCAGGCTGGACACAGTCCCTGTCACACATGGGGCTCACAGTTTAAACGGAGGAGGATTTAATCATCATTTTACAGATGAGCTAACAGGCAGAGAAATTATGTGACTTGCCCAAGATCACACAGTAGACAATTGGCAGAGTGGCGATTAGAACCTAAGCCCTCTCACTCCCAGCCCTGTGCTCTTTGAAGATAATACCTCAAAACATCTGTGGCAATTGATTGGGATCACTGTTTGCCCCTTTTTACTTGTCAATATCAATTCTTGCCTGTTCCTCCTCATTTCTGTTTCCTAGTGTGTATCAGGTGTAGTTTTTTCTTCACTGAATGGTGAAGTTTTAGGGTGCTGTTTTTATTTTATTTTTAGGAAGAAGCTTTGTCTAACGGTTGCATTTATGCCTCCTGTCTTTCCAGTGAAAATGGGTTTGAAGAAGGATTAAGCACTCTGGGACTTGTTTCCGGGCTTTTTGGTGCAATGTGGTCTCTTGGGTAAGTATGCGGTGTCAAGTGCCTAAACAGTGTAAAATTGGTTTCTTAGCTTGAGAGGACACAGCCATGGCCTGGGTCAGGAGTCCAAACTCACAACATACTGCTGCCAAACCCTGACATTTGGATTCTCAGTTTTTTTGAGGCAGGGGAATCTGACAAGTGTCAGCTGTTGATGGCACTACAAAGCTGGCCCTGGGGAGATATGAGTTTTGATCTTTCCTTCAGTTCACTGGTCCTGTTACTTTTACACAAGTCATTAAACCAACCTGTATATAGTAAAAAAAAGAAAAGGAAGAAAAAGAAGAATGGCCACCCCCCTGTGATGAATCAGACAGAAGTCAATGTCAAAGGCCTAGAGAAGAATGTTCCAAAGCTTTTATTTTATTTTATTTGGCTGGGCCTAAGTTCTCAAAGAGTCTTGGCCCCATGAACCCATGCTGATTTTCTCCGACTTTGTTTACCACCTGTGACACAGAGAAAATAGCGGAGCAACTCTTCCTTTTTACAAGGGGATTTTAAAATATTGTTTTCTTCAATTTTGAAGCCTCCTGAACTTATTGTGAGAGAGACAGGAGGGAGAATTTTAATGGAACTTGGTACCACCTTTGGCAAGAAGCAGGATATTTTGAAACAATTAAAATGTGCACCTTAATCCACTTGGGTCTTGAGAGGAGGGGAAGAGGGAGAGAGAGAGAAAGAAAGAGACAGAAAGAAATGTGGAATTCTTTGTCTTGGAGTATCTGCTTTTCAGAGTTGTGAGAATTTGTGCCAAATCAAATTTGGAAGAAGAACAGACTTTTACTATAGTAATTTCTTCCTTCCCTTCCTTCCTCGTATACTAGTGGTTTTATAGGACCAACGCTCGGTGGATTCTTCTTTGAGAAATATGGCTTTGAATGGGCAGCAGCCATCCAAGGTCTCTGGGCTCTGGCAAGCGTAAGTACACAGGCATAGCTTTTATTTAGATTTTGTGCTTCCATAATTCAGGATTTTCATTTCCAATGAACCCTGACATTAAGGAAAATTCACACTATAGTATATGTGAACATAGGGAGATGTAGCATGGTGTAGTGGATAGAACACGGACTTGGGAGTCAGAAGGTCATGGGTTCTAATTCCACCTCTGCCACTTGTTTGCTGTGTGACCTTGGGCAAGTCATTTCACTTCTTGGTGGCTCAGTTACCTCATCTGTAAAATGGGGATTGAGGCTGTGAGCCCTACATGGGCCAGGGACTGTTGTGTCCAACCCGTTTTACTTGTATCCACCTCAGCACTTAGTACAGTCCCTGGCACAAAGTAAGCACTTAACAAATGTTGTAGTTATCATTATGTGTCTTGACTTGTACCTCACGAATGCACACAAACATTTCTTCTTACAGTGTGTCCCATCCAGATCAAGGCACGTCGTCAGAAGAACGTTCCCTTATTTTCTAACAGAGTTTTATATGCATCTGTGGCAAAAATGCACATTTGTGGGGAATGTATTTTTGAGGACTTTCTACCCTGTGAAACCCTGGGTAACTGATAACTTTTTCCTTAAAGGGCCTGGTGATGGGACTCTTTTATATCTTGGAACATTTCCAGAGAAGAAAAAGGTACTTCCAGATATTCCTTTATTATTTTTTTCTAGGAAGCAGTGAGGCCTAGTGAATAGAGCACAGGTCTGGGAGACAGAAGAGCCTGGGTTCTGATCCCAGCTCCACCATTTGTCTTCTATGTGACCTTGGGGAAATCACTTAACTTCCCTGTGCCTCAGTTACTTTGTCTGTAAAATGAGGATTTATCAATCAGTTCCATTTATTGAGCGCTTACTATGTGCAAAGCACTGTACTAAGTGCTTAGGAGAGTACAATACACAGAATTAGCAGAAACCTTCCCTGCCCATAACGGGTTTACGGACTAAAGGGGAAGACAGACGTTAATATGAATAAGTCATTTAAAACATATCATTAAAGATATGTATGTATGTGCTGTGGTGCTGGAAATGGGAAGAATACCAAATGTACATAGGTCACAGATTGAGGTGCATAGGTGAGATTGAAGGGCGACCAAGCCAGGGAAAAGAGGGCTTAAATGGGGAAGGCCTTTCTGGTGATGGGACTTTTTTATATCTTGGAACATTTCCATCACCATCTCCTCCTTAATTGGAGAAGATGTGATCTTAGTAATGCTTTGAAGGTGGGGAGAGTGGTGGTCTGGTATATATGGAAGGGGAGGGAGCTCCAGGCTAGGGGGAGGATGTGGGAAAGGGGTTGGCAGTGAGGTAGATAAGATTGGGGCACAGTGAGTAAGCTGAGGCTGGAAGAGCAGAGTGTGCAGTCTGGGCTGTATTAGGAGGTTAGTGAGGTGAGGTAGGGTGGGGCAAACTGCGCAGCTTTAAAGCCAAAGATAAGGAGTTTCTGTTTGTTTTGGAGGTGTATGGGCAACCATTGGAGGTTGTTGAGGAGTGGAGAGACATGAACTGAGCATTTTTATTGATAAATGATTCATGCAGCAGAGTGAAGTATGGATTGGAGTGAGGAAAGACAGAAAGCCGGGAGGTCAGCGAGGAGGCAGGTGCAGTAGTCACGGCATGATAGGGTGACTGCTTGGACCAACATGGTAGCAGTTTGGATGGAGAGGAAAGGGTGGATTTTAGCACTGTTCTGAAGGTGGAGCGGACAGGATTTGGTGACAGTTTGAATCTGTGGATGGGATGAGCGACATGAGTTGAGGCATCGCCAAGGTTATGGGATTGTGAGGTAGGGAGGATAGTGGTGTCATCTACAGTGATGGGAAAGACACAGAGAAGACAGGGTTTGGGTGCAAAGATAAGGAGTTCTGTTCTGGACATGTTTAATTTGAGGTGTCATGGGGACATCCAAGACTGGGACATTAAGACTGTGAGGCCCATGTCGGGCAGGAGTGTGTACAACCTGATTTGCTTGTATCCACCCCACCTCTTAGTATAATGTCTGGCACATTGTAAGCACTTAACAAATACTATTATTATTATTATTATTATTATTAGCAGCACACATACAACTCTGTGAAACCCTAAGCCAGAATCTGTGACAGAAACTTTCAGGCCACAGTTTGGGGTGTCGTTAATCCCTATATGTTTTGTTTTTGCATTCCAGTAAATCTGGATTACAAATGGTTCCCAGCACAGAGGAAGAGCAAGCTTATCTTTTGCCTGGTGAAATGTAGCCAAAAATATTCTGCATTAATATAGTGCACTGAAGATCTCATCCGGAGGCTGCTGTCCCAGGCGGCTTTGGAAATCTTTCCCGAACACGCGCTCCATTGAGACTCACTCCTAGTACTCGGGGAATCCTTTAACACTAAGTGTCTTCCAGATCTTCCTGCATTTGGTTAAATTTGCAAATTCTGGGAATCTGCCCTGTCTCCTGCTCTGGATGTACAGATGTGGGAAGAAATGATCTATATGCCACAATGTCAAGCATGCACTGTTGCTGTTTGAAATGAATGTCAAAATGTCCAGCCCCGAGTTTGAAGGTATTGTTGGTCAGGTTTGGCATCTTGCTACTTTGATGCACTGATTCTGGGAATAGTTTTTCAGGGGGTGAGGGTGGGAAAGGGATGTTGTGTCAAATCAGAATACTTCAGATAATATGACGTTAACTTAATAATGAAAAAAACGAATGTTATAACCAGTTGAATAAAAACAAAAGACACTTCTTTCTCACAGAGTTCTGCTAATCTTGTTTTATTCCAGAGGTCTCCCTGGGGAAGAACTGAGCTGTGATAGAAAGTCATTAGGCTTTTTCACCATCGTGGCTTTTTTCTCTTCCTAATTCAGATCCTAGGGACTAGTCAGGAAGGCCAAACCCCTTCATGTTGTGTAGTAACAGGGTCACTTCCTGAGCCTCATCTCATGTGGCCCACCTTGAAAGGAACCTGTCATCTTGAACACCCTGGTGTGTGTCTCCCCCTCCTTCCCCTCTCCATCCCCCATGCCTTACCTCCTTCCCTTCCCCACAGAACCTGTATATATGTGTATATGTTTGTATGTATTTATTACTCTATTTATTTATTTATTTTACTTGTACATATCTATTCTATTTATTTTATTTTGTTAATATGTTTTGTTTTGTTCTCTGTCTCCCCCTTCTAGACTGTGAGCCCACTGTTGGGTAGGGACCGTCTCTATACGTTGCCAACTTGTACTTCCCAAGCACTTAGTACAGTGCTCTGCACACAGTAAGCGCTCAATAAATATGATTGATTGATTGATTGATTGTCTCCAGTTATGGAAGGTGGAGTGAATGTGCACTCAAGAAGAACTTAAAGAGGCTGTGTGGTTCAGTGTGAAGGGAGCAGATTTGTTACACTTTGTCTATGTTTTATACCGGGTGGTCTGGGATTCTGGGTGTCATCTTTCTGTCCAGACACTTCATTCATTCATTCAGTCGTATTTATTGAGTGCTTACCGTAGGCAGAGCACTATACTAAGTGCTTGGAAGAGTACAATATAGCAATAAACAGGCACATTCCCTGCCCACAACGAGCTTACTGTGTAGAGGATGAGCACTTGCCAGAACTGGCCCATTCTCTGGCCGGTTTGTCTGGGAAATCCTCTTTGGTGGCACTGTTTCGAAAGAGACTGTTTCCCAGGAGATTGGTACTTTTAATAATAATAATAACGACATTTATTAAGCGCTTACTATGTGCAAAGCACTGTTCTAAGCCCTGGGGAGGTTACAAGGTGATCAGGTTGTCCCACATGGGGCTCACAGTCTTAATCCCCATTTTACAGATGAGGGAGCTGAGGCACAGAGAAGTTAAGTGACTTGTCCAAAGTCACACAGCTGACAATTGACAGAGCCGGGATTTAAACCATGACCTCCGACTCCAAAGCCCGTGATCTTTCCACTGAGCCACGCTGCTTCTCTACATCTCTTCTTTTACATCATTCAATCAAAATGTCCCATTCCTGAGCGGAGGTGGGCTTAGAGGCATGCCTTCTTCCCAGCAGTCCCCGGAGGGAGGGAGAGAGGGGGGAGAAAGCCAGTGGCCTGTCAAAGGAGAAGGTCTAAAACATCTCTTCCTTTCTGCACATTGGCCCTTGGCACTGAACACCCCCAGCCTGCCTCTCTGGTACCTTGGTCAGCCCATTTCTGGCCAGACAGTCACCTGGCCAGCATGAGGGATTGAGGAATTCCCATGGTGGCAGGAGCAGGATTCTCCCTGTACCACCACCCCCTGCCACACTCTATTGCTCACCTGGGGAGGGCACGATGTTATAACGTGGAGCAGGGGGAGAAGGGACGGACTGTCACAGGATGTGGCATTTCCGCTGAAAATAGTTCAGTATTATGCCAGTCTTCGCAGTTATAAACACCCCACAGTGTGTGTGGTCCATACACACTCTGATATCAGGTGAGGTTTGATTTGAATGACAGGTCCATGCTTTCAAATGCTGCACTTAGTGGAGACAAGCATAATACAGGCTAGATTCAGGATTTCCAGGAAAATCTCCAGCAAATTCGAAGGCTGAATTCCTGTGGATTCCGAGCCTCCTTTAGCTGCAGGAGTGTTTGGGGTTGTATGTGTGTAAATGCAGTACCCCAGCCATCTGAACACAGACAGTTGAGCCTTTTTCACACTTGGCTAGTAGAGAAGAACTGATTGAAGTAGAGAAGAACTGATTGAGGCCCTGAGGGTAATGCAGGTTAAAAATTCAGCTTCCTGGACATAATTGAGTTTGAACAGTGCTAAGCATTTAGTACAGTGATCTGCACACAGTAGGAGGTCACTAAATACAATTGGTTTATTTGAACAGAACTCTGTGTGACTTTCACAGGAACTGCATGGTTTGTCTTGTTTGTCAGAACCATCTGTTTAAATAACTATTATGCAGAAAGCCAGATTCAAGTAATTGACTCTCATCCTTTTCTTTTTAACATATCCAGAGACTTTGCTGTGCAATTACAACTGAAGTACTCTTCTCTGGATTCAGTCTGAACCTTTTCACGATGTTTGCTAATGTTGTGATCCCTTATCTCTGACTAAATTATGATCACAGGGCAGAGCAATGTGAACAAATGGAAATACCATTTAGGCAGGGTGAAACTTGACTGGATCCTGAGTGCTATTTGTCTCTAACCTAAAGGAAATGAGCCATCTGTAATTGCTTTAGGGGGCATTTTGCAACCTCTTTCTCCTTGGAAGAAGCAGGAAAAGGTGAGAAGTGACAGTCCTTAACTTGGCAAGACTGAAGAAGGTTGTCCGGAAGAACAAGCTAGTCCAGTTTAAAAGAAACTCCTCTTCTCCAGACCAAGGTAAGTGTGGGGATTTTCTGGGCTGTTTTATGACCCCACTGAATGGTCCAGTGCTTGTTCTTAAAATTATCACGAGCTGATAATTGGTACCTACATGGCAATTGCAGGCATTATAGCAGTTTATAAAAACATCCCCAATGGGCCAAATGGAAATTAGATCTCATAGCTAAGTTTGGGGGCCCACTCTAAAGCCCGTTTGGTGGCAAATTGCTATACTTGCAAAAAGTATATGAGTCTTTTTATATCAAAGCAGGTATAAAGTGGGATGATTAATAATTATAGCTCTTACTTTCCTAAGAAATTACAGTGCTTGGCATATTCATTCATTCATTCAATCGTATTTATTGAGCACTTACTGTGTGCAGAGCACTGTACTAAGCGCTTGGGAAGTACAAGTTGGCAACATATAGAGACGGTCCCTACCCAACAGTGGGCTCACAGTCTAGAAGGGGGAGACAGAGAACAGAACAAAACATATTAACAAAATAAATAGAATAGTAAAGATGTACAAGTAAAATAAATAGAGTAATAAATCTGTACAAACATATATACAGGTACTGTGGGGAGGGGAAGGAGGTAGGGTGGGGGGATGGGGAGGGAGAAGAGGGGGAGAGGAAGGAGGGGGCTCAGTCTGGGAAAGCCTCCTGGAGGAGGTGAGCTCTCAGTAGGGCTTTGAAGGGAGGAAGAGAGGATGTGCAGAGGGGGGGCATTCCAGGCCAGGGGGAGGACATGGGCCGGGGGTCGACAGCGGGACAGGCAAGAATGAGGCACAGTGAGGGGGTTAGTGACAGAGGAGCGGAGGGTGCGGGCTGGGCTGGAGAAGGAAAGAAGGGAGGTGAGGTAGGAGGGGGTGAGGTGATGGAGAACCTTGAAGCTGAGAGTGAGGAGGAAGCCGTGATTGGGTGTCATCAGCGTAGAGATGGTAGTAGAAGCCATGGGAGCGAATGAGTTCACCAAGGGAGTGAGTGTAGATATCACCTTGTGTTCTTCTCATAGCATCTATGAGAGCGAAGGAGCGATGGGCATGGGGAAGCTGAGAAACAGATTGGGTCACAGATTTGGTGACCCAAATTAGGTTCAGAACCCAGCTCTCCTATCTCTCAATCCAAATCTCCTGATCATCCATGCCGGTGGCATTTATTGAGCACCTAATAAAAATACAGAGTGCCACAGTTAGCACTTGGGAGAGTACATCAGAAGCAAAACACGCATTTCCTGCCCTCAAGGAGCTTGACATTTAATGGAGATGATAGACAGAGGAAAATGATTTATAAATAGTGCTAACAGGGTAAAGAACAAATAGGTAGCATTGTGAATGTCAGGATGAACTAGCAAAGTAATTAAATAAATATGTGTGCTGAAAGTGCTGTTGCATTGTTGTGACCTGAGATTAATTGGAGAAGGGTTTCTGAAGGAAGTGAGATTTTTTTAGAATGTCTTTGAAGATGGAAAAGACTGTGGTCTGTCAGATTGGGGAGGGTACTCCAGAGAGGACAGTGGTGTGAGATGGGAGATTCGAAAGTTAGGTACAGTTAGAAGCTGGGTTTAGAAGGAGTGATGAGTGCAACCTGAAGAGTAGAAAGCAAAATAGAAATAGTAATAGTAGTAGTAGTAGTATTAGTAGTAGTAGTAGTAGTAGTAGTAATAGTAGTGGTAGTAGTAATGTTCATTGAGCTCCCATTGGATGTAATGCCCTATGCTAAATGCTTGGAAAACTACAATGCAGTGAAGTGATGCATTTCCTGCCCACAAGGAGCTTACATTCTAACGAGGGAAATAGACACAAAGATATCAAGATATTTACACCTAATCTACAGAATTGAATGTACAATCAAATAAACATTTATCCATAAGTGCTGAGGATGGGTGCAAATACATTCATAATTGCTGACCTGGTGGATAGAGCATGGGGCTGGGAATCAGAAGAACCTGGGTTTTATGAGAAGCAGTGTGGCTCAGTGGAAAGAGCACAGGCTTTGGAGTCAGAGATCATGGATTCAAATCCCGGCTCTGCCAATTGTCAGCTGTGTGACTTTGGGCAAGTCACTTAACTTCTCTGGGCCTCAGTTACCTCATCTGTAAAATGGGGATTAAGACTGTGAGCCCCCAGTGGGACAACCTGATCACTTTTTAACCTCCCCAGTGCTAAGAACAGTGCTTTGCACATAGTAAGAGCTTAATAAATGCCATCATTATTATTATTTTAATGCCGACTCCACCACTTGTCTGACTGTGTGGCCTTGGGTAAGTCACTTCACTTCTCTGGGTCTCAGTTCCCTCATCTGCAAAATGGAGATTAAGGTTGTGAGCCTCATGTGGGACAGGGACTGTATCCAACCCGATTAGTTTGTATCAACCCCCCCCACTTAGAACAGTGCTTGGTGTACAGTAAGCACTTAACAAATGCCACAGTTATTATTATTATTTTACAACAGTTAGTAGACCTGTTCCCTGCCCACAACAAACTTACACACTAGAGCAATGCACTAGTCTCAACATAACCTGACCAAGCTTAGACTAATGTGGGAGTTGTTTGGGTGGAAGGAAAGGGGAAAATTAGGGATATATATAGAAAGAACTGACAGGATTTGGAGATAGAAGGAATGTGGGAGGCGAAAGACAATTAAGAGTAAGGGATGATACCAAGCTTGCCAGCTTCTGGGAGGCTTCATGGAGGAAAGTGGTTTTGCCAACAGAGATGGGGAAGATAGAAAGGGAATAAGTTTGGAAGGGATAAGTAGTCAATCAATCAATCAATCGTATTTATTGAGCGCTTACTGTGTGCAGAGCACTGTACTAAGCACTTGGGAAGTACAAGTCGGCAACACATAGAGACAGTCCCTACCCAACAGCGGGTTCACAGTCTAGAAGGGGGAGACAGAGAACAAAACCGAACACACTAACAAAATAAAATAAATAGAATAGATATGTACAAGTAAGATAAATAAATAGAGTAATAAATATGTACAAACATACATACATATATACAGGTATATACGTATATGTATATATACATATATACAATATATAGTCCCAGTTTAGGCGTGTCGAGTTTTGAGGTATTATGTTTTAGAGGAGAATTCCTGGAGGCAAGTGCTTAGAACAGTGCTTTGCACATAGTAAGCGCTTAATAAATGCCATCATTATTATTACAAGTGGAGATGTGGGATTGTAAATTTGATGAGAGATAAGGACTAGAGAGATAGTTTGGAATCTTTTGCCTAAAGGGGCATTTAAAGTCATGTGAGCGGATGGGATCCCCAGGAAAGTGAGTGTAGAAGAAGGAGACCAGAACAGAAGCTTGAGGGACACTCACCACAGTTAAAGGAGAGGCTGAAAAGAAACTAATGAACAAAACTGAGATGGAACAATAACAGAGAGAGGAGAGACAGGCAAGTAATGTGTCAGGAAACAGAGGACTGATAGTTTGCCAAGGAGAAGGGAGCGGCTCATAGACTTTCAGTCTCCTTCCAGTTCAGAGTCCAGCAGTCATAATAATAATAAATGTTATTTGTTCAGTGCTTACTGTGTGTCAAGCACCAGGGTGAATATAAGATAATCAGGGTGGTTACAGTCCATGGCAAAGTGAATAGAGCACAAGCCTGGGAGTCAGAAGGTCATGGGTTCTAATCCTGGCTCCGGCATGTGTCTGCTGCGTGACCTTAGGTAAGTCTTTTCTGTCTTAGTTCCCTCATCTGTAAAGTGGGGATTGAGCCTGAGAGCCCCACGTGAGACAGGGACTGTGTTCAACCTGATTTGCTTGTATCCACCCCAGCACTTAGTATAGTGCTTGGTACATAGTTAACACTTAACAAATACCATTATGATTATATGAGGCCTGCAGTCTAAGTAGAAGGGAGAACGGGTTTTGAATCCGTGTTTTACAGGTGAAATACCATTATGATTATATGAGGCCTGCAGTCTAAGTAGAAGGGAGAATGGGTATTGAATCCCCATTTTACAGTGAAATACCATTATGATTGTATGAGGCCTGCAGTCTAAGTAGAAGGGAGAATGGGTATTGAATCCCCATTTTATAGGTGAAATACCATTATGATTATGTGAGGCCTGCAGGCTAAAGTAGAAGGGAGAATGGGTATTGAATCCCCATTTTACAGGTGAAATACCATTATGATTATATGAGGCCTGCAGTCTAAGTAGAAGGGAGAATGGGTATTGAATCCCCGTTTTACAGGTGAAATACCATTATGATTATATGAGGCCTGCAGTCTAAGTAGAAGGGAGAATGGGTATTGAATCCCCGTTTTACAGGTGAAATACCATTATGATTATATGAGGCCTGCAGTCTAAGTAGAAGGGAGAGTGGGTATTGAATAACCATTTTACAGGTGAAGATACTGAGGCCTAGAGAAGTTAAATGACTTGGCCAGGGTCGCATAGCTGGCAAATGGTGGAGCTGGCATTAGAACAGCTGGGATTAGAAGGATTTGGAGGTGGCAGGTCTGCTTTTCTCTCTCGGGACTGGTGCAAGGCAAATGCGGACAGAGGCTCCTGGGTGGCCTGGCAGAGATCTGGTATGGGTGCCCAGGGAGACAGCGTGGCTGTCCGGTACGGGGATGCCCGGGGCTTGCTGAAACTGCTTTGCTCTTTTCCTCCAGGGCAATGCCATATAATCTCAGTCTCCTCCAGAGTTCCGTAGCTTGCAGGCCTGCTCGTCTCACCTCCCTTCATTTTCTTTCCAGCAAGACCCTTTCTGACCCTCCCTCAAACAATCAGATTTCTAATGTTGTATTGATCGTTGCCTTCCTTCAGGGTGCTTCTAGGGTTTCCAGGACCACTTGTTGTTACTCTTATGTATGGCACTTATGTACATATCTATAAGTTATTTATTTAGAAGCAGCAAGGCCTAGTGGCTAGAGCAAGGGCTTGGGAGGCAGAAAGTCATGTGTCCTAATCCCAGCTCTGCCACTAGTCTGCTGTGTGACTTTGGGCAAGTCACTTCACTTCTCTGTGCCTTGGATTGGATCCCTCATGTGTAAAAGGGATTAGACTGTGGGGATTAAGGGGATTAAGTCTGTGAGTCCTATATGGGACAGTGACTGTGTCCAACCTGATTATCTTGTATCTATCCCAGCACTTAAGAACAGTGCCTGGCACATAGTAAGCACTTAACAAATACCATAATTATTATTTACTATTTTTATTTATTTATATTAATTGTGGTCTCCTCTAGACTGTAAACTTGTTATGGGCAGGGAATGGGTCTGTTTATTGTTGTATTGTACTCTCCCTAGCATTTAATACAGTGCTTTGCACGTAGTAATCACTCAATCAATGCGAATGAATGAATGAATGAAGTGCTCCTGAGATTTCAGGGTTAGCAAGGGCGGGCAGCTTATTAAAAGCAGGATATTAAAGGCTTCAAAACTCAAGGAGCAAATCTCATGAAGCCTGGGTCCCACTAAACATCTCATAAGGCCTGGCTCCCACTAAACTCCCTTTTTCTGCCCTCCCTGTTGCATGGTCAGCTCACAAAACAAAATCTGGATGGGGGCTCGTTACCCTCTTTGAGAGGCGAGTAAGGATGCAGGAGGAGATAAATCTAGACTATTTTCCCCTGGAAAATTCTCAATCAGAGGAGCCACTTCTGTACAGACAGACAAGCTCCATCATTGTTTCAGTGTTCTTCTGCCAACTTCAGGACCCCACATTCATTATCAGAATTAAATTGTTCCCATCCAGCTCTTAGGTTCAGACATTTCTCTTTACTTCTGTGTTTCTTTCACCCAGTATAAAATACTCTTCAGATAATAAACCACCGATTTTGACACCTGCGTGAATAATCCCAAACAATAATGCCCTATTTCCCTTCTGAAGCAGCGTGGCTCAGTGGAAAGAGCCCGAGCTTTGGAGTCAGAGGTCATGGGTTCAAATCCCGGCTCCGCCACTTGTCGGCTGTGTGACTTTGGGCAAGTCACTTCACTTCTCTGGGCCTCACTTCCCTCATCTGGAAAATGGGGATGAAGACTGTGAGCCCCTCGTGGGACAACCTGATTACCTTGTATCTACCCCAGCGCTTAGAACAGTGCTTTGCACATAGTAAGTGCTTAACAAATACCAACATTATTATTATTATTAGTCTTTATCAGTCTCTATGATTGGGTTTTTTACTTCAAAGTTTCAATATAAGAAATTAAGTCCCAAGATTATATTAAGAGAAATTTTGATTTGAAACACCGAGGAACCACATGTAGTTACTTCATTTCCCATATTAGTAATTTCACGCCCTTTGAAAATGTTCTGGGGTTTGAAAGTTCATAAGTTTAGCAAGCACTTAGAACAGTGCACTGCACACAGTAAGCGCTCAATAAATGCGATTGAATGAATGAATTAGCTGTGATGCCTAGACTGCATTTCTAAGTGGACTTTTCTCTATTTTTAGCAATGTACTGTCCCTTTCACTTGGCAGACTATCACGCTACTGAACACGAGCCAGTCCGGCCCGCGGATGAAAGTCTAAGATGGCATTCGATTTGTTTGTCCAATTTGGTGGTCACATATCCAGTGGTTTCACACTCTTGTTCCCTGGCTGTTCTTTCAGGTTCAGCGTCTGCCTCAGACTGCAGCCGTGATCCATTTCCACATTTGCGTGGCTGTGGTTGCCCTCTGGGAGCGGGGAGGCCAGGCCACGGATAGCTTTGTGGCATCTGTTTATGAGCGTGATCCTCTCCACAGCCCGTTTATTCCTCTCGCTGCAGAGAAAAGCAGCATCGCCTTGTGGAAAAGCACAGGCTTGGGAGTCTGAAGGACCAGGGTTCTAATCCCGGCTCTGTCACATGTCTGCTATGCAACCTTGGGCTAGTTACTTCTCTGTGGCTCAGCTACCTCATCTGGAAAATGGGAATTAAGACTGTGAGCCCTACGTGAGAAATTCATTCATTCAATCGTATTTATTGAGCGCTTGCTGTGTGCAGTGCACTGTACTAAGCGCTTGGGAAGTACAAGTTGGCAACATATAGAGACGGTCCCTACCCAACAGGGGGCTCACAGTCTAGAAGGGGGAGACAGACAACAAAACAAAACATATTGACAAAATAAAATAAATAGAATAGTAAATATGCACAAGTAAATTAAATAGAGTAATAAATCTGTACAAACATATATTCAGGTGCTGTGGGGAGGGGAAGGAGGTAAGGAGGGGGGAATGGTGAGGGGGAGGAGGGGGAGAGGATGGAGGTATAATAATAGTAATGACATTTGTTAAGCGCCCACGATGTACAAAGCACTGTTCCAAGCGCTGGAGAGGAAACAAGGGGGTCAGATGGTCCCACGCGGGGCTCACAGACATGGACTGTGTCCAACCTTGTATCTACCCCAAAGCTTTATACAGTGCCTAAAATGGGAATTAAGACTATGAGCCCTATGTGAGACATGGACTGTGTCCAACCTTGTATCTACCCCCAGAGCTTAATACAGTGCCATGCAACACAGTAAGCACTTAATAAATACCAAAAAACCCCAAAACAAAACAAAACAAAAAAACCGCGTTGACACTGATGAACAAGAATATGGAAGTTTTGGAGGAAGCAGTTCAATCTGCCACTAAGCAGGTACAGGATGAGTTAGATTGGGGGGCAGGGGGGCAAAAGGGGAAGGATGTGTGTGGGATGTGTGTGGCAAAAGGGGAAGGATGTGAAGCATCATTTTGATGCTAGCCATGCCTGTCTACTTGTTTTGTTGTCTGTCTTCCCCTTCTAGACTCACCTAGCAGTGAGCCCACTGTTGGGTAGGGATTGTCTCTATTTGTTACTGACTTGTACTTCCCAAGCGCTTAGTACAGTGCTCTGCACACAGTAAGCGCTCAATAAATATGAATGAATGAATGAATGAATGTATGTCCACAGCCTAAGTTCAACTTGTTCCACCGGAGGATGTGCTTCATCCCAACTCCTGAAGATGCTATTTGTGGCTGGATCTTCACAAAGGAAATAATCTACCCCTACTGGGATGATGTCCCAGACACTCAGGTGAACTGGATTCCCTGCACTGAGCTTCAGTTAACCAAGCAATTGTGTTTATTGAGTATTTAGCATGTACAGAGCACTGTACTACCCAAGCGCTTAGTACAGTGCTCTGCACACAGTAAGTGCTCAATAAATATAATTGATTGATTGATTGATTGTACTAAGGACTTGGGAGAGTACAGTATAATGATATAACAAGATTGGTAGACACATTCCCAGTCCACAATGAGCTTAGAGTCTGGAGGAAGAGACAGATATTAAGCAGCGTGGCTCAATAGAAAGAGCACAGGCTTGGGAGTCAGAGGTCATGGGTTCAAATCCCAGCTCTGCCAATTTTCAGCTGTGTGACTTTGGGCTAGTCACTTCACTTCTCTGTGCCTCAGTTCCCTCATCTGTAAAATGGGGATTAAGACTGTGAGCTCCACGTGGGACAACCTGATCACTTGTATCCTCCCCAATGCTTAGAACAGTGCTTTGCACATAGTAAGTGCTTAACAAATGCCATTATTGCCATTATTATCCAGCACTTAGAACAGTGCTTGGCACACAGTAAGCGCTTAACAAATACCATTATTATTATTATTAAGATAAAAAATTATGGGTATATGCCTCAGTGCTGTGGTGCTTAAGAAGGGGTAAATAACAATACTGAGCCCCCTACTTTCTCTCCCCCTCTTCACCCTCCCCATCCCCCCACCTTACCTCCTTCCCCTCCCCACAGCACCTGTATATATGTTTGTACATATTTATTACTCTATTTATTTTACTTGCACATATTTACTATTCTCTTTATTTTATTTTGTTAATATGTTTTGTTTTGTTGTCTGTCTCCCCGTTCTAGACTGTCAGCCCGCTGTTGGGTAGGGACCGTCTCTATATGTTGCCAGCTTGTACTTCCCAAGCAATTAGTACAGTGCTCTGCACACAGTAAGTGCTCAATAAATACGACTGAATGAATAAAGGGAGAAAATCAAGCCTAGAAAGAAGGGAGTGGGAGTAGAGGAAAAGAAGGCTTACTCAGGGAAGCCCCCTTTGAAGGAGATGTGCTTTCAATAAGGCTCTAAAGGTGGGGAGAGTAACTGAGTGTCAGATATGAAGAGGGAGGGCATTCCAATCAATCAGTCAATCGTATTTATTGAGCGCTTACTGTGTGCAGAGCACTGTACTAAGCGCTTGGGAAGTACAAGTTGGCAACATCAGAGACAGGATGTAGGGGAGAGGTCAGTGGCAAGTTAGACAAGACGGAGCTAAAAGCGAGTAGGTTGGCATTAGAGGAGTGAAGGATGCATGGTTGGGTTGCAGAAGGAGAGCAGCGAGGTGAGGTAGGAGGGGGCAAAGTGATTGACTGCTTTAAAGCCCATGGTAGGAGTTTCCGTTTAATGCAGAGGTGGATGGGCAATCACTGTAGTCTCTTGAGGAATGTGGGAATATGGCCTGAACGTTCTTGTAGAAAAATTATCTGGGCAGCAGAGTGAAGTATGGACTGCTATGGGGAGAGACAGGAGGCGGGGAGGTCAGCAAGGGGGCTGATACACTAATCAAGGCAGACTAGGATGAGTGCTTGAATTAACATGGTAGCAGTTTGGATGGAGAGGGAAAGGCGGATTTTAGTGATGTTATGAAGGTTGAACGGACAGGATTTAGTGACAAATTGAATATGAATGTATGAACCAGTATTGCCTCTCGTTTTATCCAGTGATAATAACAATAATAATAATGATGGTATTTGTTAAGCGCTTGCTATGTGCAAAGCACTGTTCTAAGCACTGGGGGGGGGATACAAGGTGATCAGGTTGTCCCACGTGGAGCTCACAGTCTTAATCCCCACTTTACAGATGAGGTAACTAAGGCCCAGAGAAGTGAAGTGACTTGCGCAAAGTCACACAGCTGACAAGTGGCGGAGCGGGATTAGAACCCATGACCTCTTGACTCCCAAGCCCGGGCTCTTTTCACTGAGCCACGCTGCTTCTCTCAGAGGCCAGTGGGCCCTGGGATAACTCTGCAGCCTTAACTGAGTTTCAGCACAGTAGCGTCATATCACACGATTCCTGGGTGTCACTGTCAATCACTAAAATCTCCTGCAAACACCTGAAGTGAGACAATGGAGAAAACAGGGTCCTGACACCGCAACTTTGTTTTCACTGAGCACCTGAAATGGTTCAAGACTTAGTAGGAGCTATAAGAAGTCAGTGAGAGCTAGGGCTTAAGTGAGATTTTCTTGAAAAGTATTAGATTCCCTTTCCCTCATACTGGGCAAAGACTTATTGCTTCATAGCAGCCACTGCAGCATGGCCTAGTGGATACAAGTGGATAGGATCCTGGCTCCTCCACTTGTCAGCTGTGTGACTTTGGGCAAGTCACTTCACTTCTCTGGGCCTCAGTTCCCTCATCTGTAAAATGAGGATTAAGACTGTGAGCCCCACAGGGGACAACCTGATCACCTTGTATCCCCCCCAGCGCTTAGAACAGTGCTTTGTACATAGTAAGTGCTTAACAAATGCCATCATTATTATACAACATAGGCCTGAGAGTCAGGAGGACCTGGGTTCTAATCCCAGCTCTGCCACTTGTCTGTTTATTCATTCATTCATTCATTCAATCGTATTTATTGAGCGCTTACTGTGTGCAGAGCACTGTATTAAGCGCTTGGGAAGTACAAGTTGGCAACATATAGAAACGGTCCCTACCCAACAGCGGGCTCACAGACTAGAGAGGGGAGACAGACAACAAAACAAAACATATTAACAAAATAAAATAAATAGAATAGTATTTATTCTATAGAATAAATAGAATAAATACATAAATATAGAATAGAATAATATAGAATAGAATAGTCTGTTGTGTAACCTTGGGTAAGTCACTTTACTTCTATGTGCCTCAGTTACCTCATCTGTAAAATGGGAATTAAGACTGTGAGCCCCACTTGAGACATGGATGGTATCCAACCTGACTAACTTGTATCTCCTCAGTGCTTAACACATATCATAAATAATAATAATAATAATAATAATGATGGCATTTATTAACTGCTTACTATGTGCAAAGCACTGCTCTAAGCACTGGGGAGGTTACAAGGTGATCAGGTTGTCCCTCGGGGGGCTCACAGTCAATTCCCATTTTACAGATGAGGTAAGTGAGGCCCAGAGAAATGAAGCAACTTGCCCAAAGTCACACAACTGACAACTGGTGGAGCCGGGGTTTGAACCCATGACCTCTGACTCCAAAGCCCATGCTCTTTCCACTGAACCATGCTGCTTCAAGCAAACACTCTTCCTTCTCAAATCTTCTCTTCCATTTACCACTCCCGTCACAACCAGCAACATCACCATCCACCCCATCTCCCAAGCCCATACCTAACCTTGGCACCATCCTTGACTCCTTTATCTCTTCAAATACCTATATTCAATCTGTTCCCAGATTTTTCTGGTGGTGGTGGTGCTTCTTCAGCGTTCCCAGAATCTACCATTTCCTCTCCATTCAAACATATCTAGGCTCTACCACTGCATCAGTCTCCTCACTAACCCACTTTCTTTATCTCCACTCTGCTGCCTTGTTATTTATTTTCTAAAACATGATTCTGAGCCTGCCTCCCCACTCCCCAAAACCTTACTTCGGAGTTGTCATTCCTCTCTTCAATATAACTCAAAACTCGTGACCATGGGCTGTAAGTCATGCGGTCAGCTTTCTCTTTCCCCTATTTTTCCTAATTTTACTCCGGCTACATTCCAGCTTGCACAGTTTGCTCCCCTTAAACTGCCCTAATCACTGTGCCTTGATCTCATCTTTCCTAGTGCCAGCATCTTGCTCATGCCCTCCTTTCCACTTAGCAACTTCTACCCACTTCAAACCTGGCAGACAACTCCTCTCCTCATCCTGCATCCCCACAATTCATTTTAGAATTTACCTAAGCACTCGGTTGCTCACACCCCGCCCTCCCCTCCCCACGTGGCCCGTGTGTATTTGTCTTTATATTCTGCTTCCTCCTAACTGCAATTAATTTAAACATCTACCTCCCAAACTAAATTATAAGATCCATGAGAGCAGGGATCATATCTACTAACTATTTTACTCCCCCAAGCACTTAGTACAGTGCTCTGCCACAGTAGGCCTTCATATACTGTTGCTTGATTGATGGAAGAGGCCATGAACCACGATTTGTATGGGTGTGCCATGTCCATGTGCGGGTAGTTGCCCTGCAGCCCGTCCACCTTGGACAGGAACACGGGTTGGTGGGAGCCGTCCCGGGGGTGCAACAAGCCCCCTCCTCCTCCTCCTCCTCTTCCTCCTCCTCCTCCTCTTCCTCCTCCTCCATCCCCTCCTCCCCCTCCCCACACCACCTGTATATATGTATATATGTTTGCACGTATTTATTACTCTATTTTATTTGTACATAGTTATTCTATTTATTTTATTTTGTTAATATGTTCTGTTTTGTTGTCTGTCTCCCCCTTCTAGACTGTGAGCCAGCTGTTGGGTAGGGACCGTCTCTATATGTTGCCAACTTGTACTTCCCAAGTGCTTAGTGCAGTGCTCTGCACACAGTAAGTACTCAATAAATACGATTGAATGAATGAATGAATGAATGAATTAGGGGAAGACAGAATTATAAGAGTAGGTAATTTAAAGGAAGAAGCTGGAGTGAAGATTGTTCTGTTGATGTCCAGAAATTTTAAATTCAACTGCAGTAGTACTGGTAATGTTTAAAGCAGTTAGAGGGAGGGTGATATCACCCAACAAGGAAGGATGATATCTTCAGTGGCACTAGAGAAGCAGCAGGGCCTAGTGGAAAGACTTGGAAGTCAGAAGGTAATGGGTTCTAATCCCGGTTCCGCCACTTGTCTTCTGGGTGACCTTGGGCAAGTTGCTCAACCTCTCTTTGTCTCAGTTACCTCATCTGTAAAATGAGGATGAAAACCGTGAGCCTCACATGGGACAACCTGATTACCTTGGACTTTGGGCAAGTCAGTTAACTTCTCTCTGTCTCAATTACCTCATCTGTAAAATGGGGATTAAGATTATGAGCCCCGCATGGGACAACCTGATCACCTTATATCCTCCCCAGCGCTTAGAACAGTGCTTTGCCCATAGTAAGTGCTTAACAAATACCAAAATTATTATTATTATTATTACCTACTCCAGTGCTTAGAACAGTGCTTGGCACATAGTAGGCATTTAATAAATACCATTATTATCATTATGATTACCTCATCTGTAAAAATAAGAAATTCATTCATTCAATCGTATTTATTGAGCACTTACTGTGTGCAGAGCACTGTACTAAGTGCTTGGGAAGTAGAAGTCGGCAACATATAGAGACAGTCCCTACTCAACAACAGACTCACAGTCTAGAAGGGGGAGACAGACAACAAGACAAAACAAGTAGACAGGTGTCAACACCATCCGAATAAATAGAATTAGAGTTATATACACATCATTAATAAAATAAATATAGTAAATATGTACAAATAAAATAAATAGAATACTAAATATGTACACATATATACACGTGCTGTGGGGAGGGGAAGGGGATAAGGCAGAGGGATGATTACGTGGCACAGAGAATGGGTCCAACCCGATTTGCTTGTATCCACCCCAGCGGGTAGTACACTGCCAAGCACATAGTAAGCTCTTAACAAATACCGGTAGTATTATTATTATTATTATTATCATTATTAGATATGCAGAGAAGCAGCGTGGCTCAGTGGAAAGAGTCCGGGCTTTGGAGTCAGAGGTCATGGGTTCAAATTCCGGCTCCTCCACTTGTCAGCGGTGTGACTTTGGGCAAGTCACTTCACTTCTCTGTGCCTCAGTTACCTCATCTGTAAAATGGGGATTAGGACTGTGACCCCCCCGTGGGACAACCTAATCACCTTGTAAACTCCCCAGCGCTTAGAACAGTGCTTTGCACATAGTAAGCGCTTAATAAATGCCATTATTATTATTATTATATCACAGCTATTATTACTACTTTGGAAAGAAGAAAGGATGTGAGTTTGGGGGCCCGCTAGGTGACACCAGAGTACCTTCGGTCGTCCATCCTCAATCGAGGCCCTTGAGCGATTTTTCTCGGAATTTGTTATACCAACCCAGGTTTCCCATTCATTCATTCAATCGTCTTTATTGAGCGCTTACTGTGTGCAGAGCACTGTACTAAGCGCTTGGGAAGTACAAGTTGGCAACATCTAGAGACGGTCCCTACTCAACAGAGGGCTCACAGTCTAGAAGGAGGAGACAGACAACAAAACAGAACAAATTAACAAAATAAATAGAATAATATTCTCCTGTTGCTTCGATTTAAAATGTGGTTTTAACATACATGATCAAATTTTTGTTTGTGTTTGTGTGTGTGTGTGTGCGCGTGCGCATGTGTGCAGAGGGAGGTGGGGGGCTAAATGGGGGTAGGTACTCTATTTTGTTAATGTGCATATAGCTATATTTCTATTTATTCCTATGGTTTTGACACCTGTCTACATGTTTTTTTGGGTTTTTTTTATGGCATTTGTTAAGCGCTTACTATGTGCAAAGCACTGTTCTAAGCGCTGGGGAGGTTACAAGGTGATCAGGTTGTCCCATGGGGGGCTCACAGTCTTCATCCCCATTTTACGGATGAGGGAACTGAGGCAGAGAGAAGTGAAATGACTTGCCCAAAGTCACACAGCTGACAATTGGTGAAGCAGGGGTTTGAACCTGTGACCTCTGACTCCAAAGCCCGGGCTCTTTCCACTGAGCCACGCTGCTTCTGCTTCTCTTTTGTTGTCTGTCTCTCCCTTCTAGTACAGTGCTCTGCACATAGTAAGCGCTCAATAAATACGATTGATTGATTGTGAGCCCGGTGTTTTGTAGGGACCGTATCTATATGTTGCCAGCTTGTACTTCCCAAGGGCTTAGTACAGTGCTCTGCACACAGTAAGCGCTCAGTAAATACGATTGAATGAATGAATGAATGAAGGTACATAGCTTGAGCCAAGAAGGCCAAAGTGGAAGAAACAGGGTGAAGCGAAAGACATTAGCACTACTAGAGTAGAGGAATCGTGAGAAATTGCTGCAATACCTAGTGTTTTTAAAAAATCCTTAACCTTGTTAAAACCACTGCAGTCCTGTAATCATAAATTTTAAATACTGGAAAGGTGCAATTTTATCTGTGCCTCAGTTTACTCAAAATAATAATAATAAAAATAATTATGGTATTTCTTAAGCATTTACGACGTGCCTAACACTGTTCTAAGTGTTGGGGGTAGTACAAGTTGATCAGCTTGGTCACAGTCCCTGTCCCACATGAGGCTCATAGTCTAAGAAGGAGAGAGAACAGGTATTTAATCCCCGTTTTATAGATGAGGTACCTGAGGCCCAGAGAAGTTAACTGACTTTCCTAAGGTCTCACAGGGGTCAGTGGCAGAGCTGGGATTAGAACACAGGTTCTATGACTCCTAAACCCATGTTCATTCATTCATTCATTCAATCGTATTTATTGAGCGCCTACTGTGTGCAGAGCACTGAACTAAGCGCTTTGGACGTACAAGTTGGCAACATATAGATACGGCCCCTACCCAACATTGGGCTCCCAGTCTAGAAGGGGGAGACAGAGAACAAAACAAAACATATTAACAAAATAAAATAAATAGAATAAATATGTACAAATAAAATAGAGTAATAAATATGTACAAACGTATATACATATATACAGGTGCTGTGGAGAAGGGAAGGAGGTAAGGCAGGGGAGATGGGGAGGGGGAGGAGGGGGAGAGGAAGGAGGGGGCTCAGTTTGGGAAGGCCTCCTGGAGGAGGTGAGCTCTCAGTAGGGCTTTGAAGGGAGGAAGAGAGCTAGCTTGGCGGATGGGCGGAGGGAGGGCATTCCAGGCCAGGGGGATGATGTGGTCTGGGGGTCATCGGCGGGACAGGGGAGAACGAGGCACGGTGAGGAGATTAGCAGCAGAGGAGCGGAGGGTGCGGGCTGGGCTGTACTGGGTGAATTCCTTAGGTAGAAAGAGCTGGAGGCATTGGTGACCAATTCATTCCCCCCAGATGGTCTCTTCAAGCAGACACCGCAGGAGCAGGAAGTGGTAGCAGTAGAGAAATGCAGTAATGTGATCTGCCCTGGCCCAAACCCGAGTGTGTTTCAGGACGATTCCAGCAGCCAACGTCCAGGCCTTTTCTTTTCACTTGATGTGGCAGCAATTTTTCTGGGGCTCTGGCGATACAGTATTTCCCTGGGCTCTGGTGCCCTCAGTATCTCCTGCTGCAGTTGAAGCCCATTTCCTCTTTGTCTCTCTTCAGTGGAGATGGAGAAGAAGCGGACAGCATTCTCCATATAATAAATCCTCTCAAGATCCATGGTGTTTCCCCCAGGCCATCTTGCTTTCCTCTGTTAAAGTAGGGATTTGATGCCTGTTCATTCATCCATTCAATCATTTTTACTGAGCACTTACTGTCTGCAAAGCGCTTAGTACAGTGCTCTGCACACAGTAAGTGCTCAATAAATACAATTGATGATGACGATGCAAAGCACTGTACTAAGCTCTTACTCCCTCTTACTTATTCTCTGAGCCCTATTTGGGACAGGGACTGTGTCCAAACTGATTATTTTATATTTACGCCAGTGCTTAGTTCAGTGCTTGACACAAACTAAGTGCTTAGCAAATACTATTATTACTACTATTGTCATTACTATGACATCATGCTGGCCTCCAAGCACTTGAAGCTAAATGTGAGCCTGGGGACAGAACTCAGTTACTATCAATCAATCAATCGTATTTATTGAGCGCTTACTGTGTGCAGAGCACTGTACTAAGCACTTGGGAAGTACAAGTTGGCAACATATAGAGACAGTCCTTACCCAACAGTGGGCTCACAGTCTAGAAGGGACACTGACAAGTTGTGTCACTTTGTGCTACTTGCTACACTCTCTGGCCTTGGCATCTTCTTAAAGAGTGTCCCGATACCTTTGTACTACTTCTTGTTCCCATTGTTTATAAATAGGTTTCGCCTGCCTTGCCATTCCAATGGACCAGTGAAAGGGAAGTGGAGGGCAGTGAAATGGGGGTAATCTGGTGCATGCATTAAATACCATAAAGATCACAGAACACTACATGTGTCTGTCGATCACTGAAAGCTAGCATTTTTTTTACTGTAAGGACTGCCTGAATGTTTTCTTTTCTACGCAATTCTCCCAATGAGAATGTCCTTCCATTTTTTTTTTCATTTAGTAATGAAAAGATATGGTTGTCCACAGTGTAGGATCAATTGAGCTGTCTGACCAGAAGCAAGTCCAACTACGTGGTGGCCAATATCAGCGACAAGAAGCTGTATCATTCCATTGACTTGGGGTGCTTCTGGGACAGCTGACATCAGTACGATACCAACGTGGTCTTTGGTACAGACAGGAAGCTGTTGGCATGTTATTGTGAGGTGAGATGGACCTGTCTGTTGGTCATCATCATCATCATCAATCGTATTTATTGAGGGCTTACTGTGTGCAGAGCACTGTACTAAGCGCTTGGGAAGTACAAGTTGGCAACATACAGAGACAGTCCCTACCCAACAGTGGGCTCACAGTCTGGTCAGAATCGGACCTCTCTCTCTGGCAAATGGGACACATCCTGCCCCTCCTTAATAAAGCCAAGGACTGGGGTGATGTTAAAGTGACGTTTTGGAAGGCCAGTTATTTTATAAAGGTTGAATGATGATACTCAGATTTTGTCATCTGTCTTCTCTAACTATGGCTGTCTGTCTGTGGGAGTCTGGGATTCTAATCCAAGATTGACAGCCATTGGGAAAATTGTTCAGGTCTTCTCTGCCAGTGCTACAGTCATCTCTTAGCTCTTTGGCACATCTGCCGTGGGCTGTGGTGGGAGCAGAGGAGGGATGAAAGGAGATGAACCTAAAATGCACCACTTTGGCTTGTAAGCTCTTTGTGGGCAAGGAACATGTCTACCAACTCTGTTATGCTGTACTCTCCCAATCAGTCGATTTATTGAGCACTTACTACTACTAATAATAATGGTGGTATTTGTTAAGTGCGTACTATGTGCAAATCACTGTTCTAAGTGCTGGGGAGGTTACAAGATGATCAGGTTGTCCCATGGTGGGTATCACAATTTTAATCCCCATTTTTCAGATGAGGGAACTGAGGCACAGAGAAGTGAAGTGACTTGCCCAAAGTCACACTATTGACAATTGGCAGAGTCAGAATTTGAACCCATGACCTCTGACTCCAAAGCCCATGCTCTTTCCACTGAGTCACATGTGCAGAGCACTACGCTAAGCATTTGGGAGTGTACAATATAACAGAATTAGCAGACACATAGCTTCACATTGCTAGTTGAAACCTCGCAGCCAGGGCTTCCAGACCAGGGGTGATTCCCAACAATCGAATTCGAGAGGCAGTTCTCATTGCTGAGGTTGAGTATGGTTCATTTGCCACCTAGTAGGCTGTGAGGTTAGGAAGATGCAGAGGCGTACCGGCCCGGTGTCCTCTCTAAACAGCAACCTTCCTACCCTTCAAGCCAGAGAAAAAAGGGCTGCAGTCCTCCAGTCTGGTGCCTTTTGGCTTTGGAGAAAACAAAGATAGTTTTCCCGGTAAAGTTATAATTTAAGCCCACCTAAAATACATTTTCTTTTTGTCTCCGTCTCACAAGCCTCTCAGAGGTTGTGCTCAAAAACAGTTGCTTCTTTACTGATTGCAGGATGCCATGCAGGATTGTCTTTTGCAGCTGTCTCACTGCTTTTCAGTCGTGATACCATATGCATTCATTCATTCAATTCAAGTGCTTACTGTGTGCAGAGCACTGTACTAAGCACTTGGAAAGTACAATTCAGCAATAAAGAGAGACAATCCCTGCCCACACCGGGCTTACAGTCTAGAAGGGGGAAGACGGCCATCAAAACAAGTGAACAGGCATCAATACAAATAAATAGAATTATAGATATGTACATATATACACAAGTGCTGTGGGGTGGGGAGTGGGGGTAGAGCAAAGGGAGCGAGTCTGGGCAACGTGGAGGGGAGGGAAAGCTGAGGAACAGGAAGGCTTAATCTGGGGGAAGAAGGGCATAGTCTGGGCTGAGGCTGAGCTCTAATCAATCAATCAATCAATCAATCGTATTTATTGAGCGCTTACTGTGTGCACAGCACTGTACTAAGCGCTTGGGAAGTACAAGTTGGCAACATATAGAGACAGTCCCAACCCAACAGTGGGCTCACAGTCTAGAAGGCTCTAATGCTACACTCTTATAATAAGTTTAATTATGGTACGTGTTAAGGAGTCACTGTGTGCCCAACAATGCTCCAAGTGCTAGGGCAGATACAGATGAATCTGGGCCTTAGAATCTAAATAGGAAAGAATAGGACTTAATCCCAATTTTCATATGAGGTAATTGAAGCCCAGAGATATTAAGTGACTTGGCCAAGGTCACATAGGCGACAGAAGACATGTGGCAGAGTTGGATTAGAAACCAGATCTTCTGACTGAATAATATTAAGTATGGTGTTTGTTAAGTGCTTACTATGTTAGCACTGGGGTGGATACAAGCAAATCAGTTTGGACATGATCCTTGTCCCACGTGGGGCTCACAGTCTTGACCACCATTTTACAGATGAGGTAACTGAGGCCCAGAGAACTGAAGTGACTTGCCCAAGGTCCCACAGCAGAGAAGTGGAAGAGCTGGGATCCAGGCCTCTGTTCTTTCCCCTTGGCCTTGCTCTTTCTAAAAATCATTTGTACTCCTAAAACACTTGCCAGTACTTTTCCCTCTCACCATACATTCTCTTCACAGTGTGAACCCAGTTCACATTGTTATACCCAGTTATAGCCAGTTAGGGTTTTTGTTGTTAAATATCCCATTTCTAGCTGCTATTTCTAAATCAAACGTTGCACCTTAGTCTGTGGTATCTTGACCTTTTTCCTGCTCTAAGATTGTGGGAAACTGGGTCAGGGTTGCCTGGAAATGGGCTGAAGTGATTTCATCCAACCACATCATCTGTGGCATTTCTATAGCGGAGATTGAAACATATTAGTTCTTGCAAGAGGAAGTCAGCCTCTCCATCTGCCAGAGCTTGGCCAAGTTCATTCTTGTTAGCTGTTCTCTGAGGGTGTTTGTGAGCTGAGCAGTGTGCGGGGGGGATGGATTTTCAGAGCCAACCCCACAACCTCCCTCCCTGCCTCTGCTGCCGGCACCATGAAGGCTGGGGGTTGGGAGATCCCAGAGTGGGAAGGCATAGAACAGCTAGGATGGGGCACAGATGCTGCAGCTGCTTTAGATGAGGGGACTGGAATGGGGTCCAAGCCTCTGGACAGACTGGCAGGGGTCCCGGAGGGTGGGATCAGGCCTAGAGCGGCAGTAGGGTGTCGGGGCTGTGGAAGGCCCGAAGCATCTTTGTTCCGGGAAATTGGCAAAAAGGAGGTGGGTGAGAGGTTCAGGGGGGCCAGAGAAGCATCCCTGAGGCTGATGGTGCTGTAGTAATAATAATAATAATGATGGCATTTGTTAAGCGCTTACTATGTGCAAAGCACTGTTCTAAGCGCTGGGGGGGATATAATGTGATCAAGTTGTCCCATGTGGGGCTCACCGTCTTAATCCCCATTTTTACAGATGAGGTAACTGAGGCTCAGAGAAGTTAAGTGACTTGCCCAAGGTCACACAGCAGACTTGTGGTGGAGTCGGGATTCGAACCCATGACCTCTGACTCCAAAGCCCATGCTCTTTCCACTGAGCCATGCTGCTTCTCATAAATGTATATGTCATATATGTCATGTATATATATATATATATATATATATATATATATATGTCACACAGCTGACAATTAGTGGAGCCGGGATTCGAACCCATGGCCTCTGACTCCAAAGCCCGTGCTCTTTCCACTGAGCCACGCTGCTTCTCATAAATGTATATGTCATATATGTCATATATATATATATGTCACACAGCTGACAATTAGTGGAGCCGGGATTAGAACCTATGACCTCTGACTCCAAAGCCTGGGCTCTTTCCACTGAGCCATGCTGCTTCCCATAGTAGACATAGTAGACATTCTCATAGTAGACATTGATCTTTGGGGCCAGGCCCAATCAATCAATCAGTGGAATTTATAGAGCGCTTACAAAGTGCAGAGCACTGTACTAAGTGCTTCAGTCAGCACCCCTTACTCTTCAGGCTCCACTTGGCTCTGTGGCCATGTTTCATGTCAATCAATCAGTCAGTGGTATTTATTGAGCATTTACTATATGAAGAGCACTGTACTATGCACTTGGGAGAGAATTGTCAGCTGTGTGACTTTGGGCAAGTCACTTAACTTCTCTGTGCCTCAGTTACCTCATCTGTAAAATGGGGATTCAGATTGTGAGCCCCCCATGGGACAACCTTATCACCTTGTAACCTCCCCAGCGCTTAGAACAGTGCTTTGCACATAGTAAGCGCTTAATAAATGCCATCATTATTATTATAATTAACAACAACAACAATAATAATAATGATGGTATTTGTTAAGCGCTTAGTATGTGCCAAACACTGTTCTAAGCCCTGGGGTAGATACAGGCAATCAAGTTGTCCCACGTGGGGATCACAATCTTAATCCCCATTTTACAGATAAGGTAACTGAGGCACAGAGAAATTCAGTGACTTGCCCAAAGTCACACAGCTGACAAGTGACGGAGCCTGGATTAGAACTCACGACCTCTGACCCCAAGCCCGTGCTCTTTCCACTAAGCCTCGCTGCTTAAGTTCAACGTCTAAAGGGGGAGACAGACATTAATACAAATAAATAAATTACAGACATTTATCTAAGTTCTGTGGGGCTGGGAGGGGGGATTCATTCATTCATTCATTCATTCACTCAATCGTATTTATTGAGTGCTTACTGTGTGCAGAGCACTGTACTAAGCGCTTGGGAAGTACAAGTTGGCAATATATAGAGACAGTCCCTACCCAACAATGAGCTCACAGTCTAGAAGGGGGAGATAGACAACAAAACAAAACATGTGGACAGGTGTCAAAGCTATGTGACTTTGGGCAAGTCACTTCACTTCTCTGGGCCTCAGTTACCTCATCTGTAAAATGGGGATGAAGACTGTGAGCCCCACGTGGGACAACCTGGTTACCTTGTGTCTACCCCAGCACTTAGAACAGTGCTTGTCACATAGTAAGCACTTAGCAAATACCATCATTATTATTATTAATGTGAATCAGTATCTTCTGCCTTACATTCTTTTAGAAATGTAGGGTTTTGGGCAGAGTGTGGCCTTGGGCAAGTCACTTCACTTCTCTGTGCCTCAGTTATCCTTATCTGCAAAATGGGGATTCATTAGAATGTGAGCCCCTGTGGGACAGGGAATGTGTCTGACCTGATTATTTTGTATCTTCCCCAATACTAAGAACAGTGCTTGATACATAGCAAGTGTTTAAGTAATGACACAATTATTTGAGAAGCAGCATGGTCTAGTGGATAGAGCAGGGGCCTGGGAATCAGAATCAATCAATCAATCAATCAATTGTATTTATTGAGCGCTTACTGTGTGCAGAGCACTGTACTAAGCACTTGGGAAGTATAAGTTGGCAACATATAGAGACAGTCCCTACCCAACAGTGGGCTCACAGTCTAAAAGGGGGAGACAGAGAACAAAACCAAACATACTAACAAAATAAAATAAATAGAATAGATATGTACAAGTAAAATAAATAAATAGAGTAATAAATATGTACAAACATATATGCTTATATACATATAGGACCTGGGTTCTAATCCTGATTCTGCCACTTGTCTGATTTGTGACTTTGGGCAAGTCACTCAACTTCTCTGTGCCCTAATAACCTCATCTATAAAATAGGGATTAAGACTGGGAGTCCTGTGTGAGATATGAACTGTGTCCAACCAGATTAGCTTGTATCTACTGTGGAAGAAAAGCTTCAGAGACTCCGCATTATGTTTAAAAGATTATGTCAGAGACAAGTTTATTATTGCTAGCGCTTCTTCCAGCACGAGAAGGGAGAGGAGGTTGAGTGGCAGAGTTCCCTGCTAGTCAGGATTGGCTCAACTTCAAGCAATACAGAGTTTCTTTCTATATCGTTGGTACGTCATTCATAATGATCGGATGAAGGCAATACAAGAGGAATACTTTAGGATAGAGAGTAGTGAGTCCCTCAGATGTTTTCTGTTCAGCCCTGGATCTGTATCAGGTGATCTGATACTACTGACAAGTAGGGCCAGGGTCTTAACTCAAGGGAGTAGTTTCATTTTGTCTCAAATTGAGTTTGGCTACTCAATTTGAGTCAATCATCGAGCTAAATGGCTCAAATAGCCAGGCTCAGCTTGAGTAAATCAAGTCACCAGGTATACCCAGAGAGATCGAGCAAGCCTAGGGCAGAGGGGAAGGTCAGAGAGAAAGGGGGACAAATGCAGCGCCCTGACCATTGCACTTCCACACTACTCCAGCACTTAGTACAGTCCTGGCACATAGTAAGCTCTTAACAAATACCATAAAAACCAGCAAACACAAATCTTACAGGGGAAACAACCAGTGGGCGAAACGTCTTTCCAACTTCCAAAAAATCCTGCGTGTGAAAGCTTCAAGCCACTTTGATAGCTTCTTGCATGCAAATGGTCTTCCTTCTTAGTGTTGCTTCCTTCTTATATGTTGCCAACTTGTACTTCCCAAGCGCTTAGTACAGTGCTTTGCACACAGTAAGCGCTCAATAAATACGATTGATTGATTGATTAGTGACTTTGTTGTTATTAATTGTTTTGCCTATAAACTGAAGGTAAACTATTAGCTGATGGATTTTTGTATGTGATAAGCTAATTATTGATGTAATGCTGCTTTTGATCACACATTTGATACACCTATTCTCATGAATTCAAGTGGTCATGTACTTAAAGTATCAGTGTGTTACTGTTGCTGTGGACTGTTATCCTACCAAATTGAAATGACTAAAGAGCAGCATAGGCTGGGGGGAAATTTATAGTCTGTTATTTTTAAGAATGTATTTTTCAGAACTACTGATTAACAAAGCAAGAGTATTTATTGAGTGTTTACTCTCTGAAGAGTACTGTACTAAGCACTTGGAGTATAGGATCCCTGCCCTCAAGGATCTTACAGAGTAGTGGCGTTTATAATCTTTGATCATTCAATAGTATTTATTAAGTACTTTGTGGAGAGTACTGTGCTAAGTGCTTGGGAAAGTACAGTATAGCAATAAAAAGTGGCAATCCCTTCCCACAATGAGCTCAGAGTCTAGAGGGGGGAAGAAAGACATCAATACAAATAAAGAGACATTAATATAAATAAATAAAATTACATATATATATGCATTAGTGCTGTGGGGTGGGGAGATGGGGGGAAAAGCAAAGGGAGCAAGTCATTTTGATGCAGAAGGGAATGGGAGATGAAGAAAAGTGGGGCTTAGTCTGGGAAGGCCTCTTGGAGGAGATGTACCTTCAGTAAGGCTTTGAAAAGTGGGGTGGGAGAGAGAATAGGATTTGAGGAGGGAGGGTGGTGGTCCAGGCCAGAGGTAGGATGGGGGCCAGAGGCCGGCGGTGAGACAGGTGAGATCAAGGCACAGTGAGAAAGTTATACCAGAGAAGCAGAGTGTGTGGACTGGGTTGTAGAAGGAGAGAAGTGAGGTGAGGTAGGAGGGGGCGAGGTGATGGAGTGCTATTACTGGGTCAGATCAGTTGTCCATGATAATACCTGTGGTATTCATTCATTCATTCAATCGCATTTATTGAGCACTTACTGTGTGCAGAGCACTGTTCTAAGCACTTGGGAAGTACAAGTCAGCAACATATAGAGACGGTCCCTACCCAACAACGGGCTCACAGTCTAGGAGGGGGAGACAGATGACAAAACAAAACATGGAGACGTGAGGTACAGACCTTGACCTTTCCCCAGTGGAACCGTCCTTTGAATAAAAGCTGTGGCATTTGTAAAGTGCTCTTACTATGTACCAAGCGCTGTGCTGTACACTGGGGTAGAGATGATACACTGAGAACAGAGACAGTCCCAGTCCCACATAAGGCTCACGGTCTAAGGGAGAGGGGAAACGGGAGAATTTGATCCCCATTTTACAGCTGAGGAAGTTGAAGTATTGAGAAGTGACTTGCCCCAGATCACACACAGCAGGCAAGTGGCAGAAGAGGATGAGAACCCAGGCTTCTTGACTCCCAGGCCTGTGCTCTTTCAATCAATCAATCATATTTATTGAGCGCTTACTGTGTGCAGAGCACTGTACTAAGTGTTTGGGAAGTACAAGTTGGCAACATATAGAGACGGTCCCTACCCAACCGTGGGCTCACAGTCTAGAAGGGGGAGACAGAGAACAAAACCAAACATATTAACAAAATAAAATAAATAGAATAGGTATGTACAAGTAAAATAAATAAATAGAGTAATAAATATGTACAAACATATATACATATATACAGGTGCTGTGGGGAAGGGAAGGAGGTAAGATGGGGGGGAAGGACAGGGGGACCAGGGGGAGAGGAAGGAAGGGGCTCAGTCTGGGAAGGCCTCCTGGAGGAGGTGAGCTCTCAGTAGGGCCTTGAAGGGAGGAAGAGAGCTAGCTTGGCGGATGGGCAGAGGGAGGGCATTCCAGGCCAGGGGGATGACATGGGCCGGGGGTCGACGGCGGGACAGGCGAGAACGAGGCACGGTGAGGAGATTAGTGGCAGAGGAGCGGAGGGTGCGGGCTGGGATGTAGAAGGAGAGAAGGGAGGTGAGGTAGGAGGGGGCGAGGGGATGGACAGCCTTGAAGCCCAGGGTGAGGAGTTTCTGCCTGATGCTTAGGTTGATTGGTAGCCACTGGAGATTTTTGAGGAGGGGAGTAACATGCCCAGAGCATTTCTGGACAAAGACAATCCGGGCAGCGGCATGAAGTATGGATTGAAGTGGGGAGAGACAAGAGGATGGGAGATCGGAGAGGAGGCTGATACAGTAGTCCAGACAGGATAGGATGAAAGCTTTCCAGCATTAAGTTCTTACTCTGCAATGCACTATATACTAAGCAGTAGAACAGGTACAAGGCACTCAAGTCTGATGCATTCATTCATTTACTCTTATTTATTGAGCGCTTACTATGTACAGAGCGCTGTACTAAGTGCTTAGGAGAGGGAGCGTAAGAGAAGCAGCATGGCATAGTGGATGGAACGTGGACCTGAGAGTCAGAAGGTCATGGGTTCTAATCCCGGCTCTGCCACTTTTTTTTTAAGTGCTTACTATGTGCAAAGCACTGCTCTGAGCGCTGGGGAGGTTACAAGGTGATCAAGTTGTCCCTCGGGGGGCACACAGTCTTAATCCCCATTTTACAGATGAGGGAACTGAGGCACAGAGAAGTGAAGTGACTTGCCCAAAGTCACACAGCTGACAAGTGGCGGAGTCAGGATTTGAACCCCTGACCTCTGACTCCAAAGCCCAGGCTCTTTCCACTGAGCCACGCTGCACTTGCCTGCTGTGTGACCTTGGGCAAGTAACGTCACTTCTCTGTGCCTGTTACCTCATCTGTAAAATGGGGATTGAGACTGTGAGCCCCACATGGGACAGGGACTGTGTCCAACCCAATTTGCTTGTCTCCGCCTGAATGCTCAGTACAGTGCCTGGCACATAGTACGAGCTTACAAATACCATAATTATTTTTGTTATTATTATTACAATACAACAATAAACAGATACCCCTGTTCCCACATGAGTCTCACAGTCTAAGTAGGAGGGAGAACAGGAACTGAATCCTCATTTTACAAATGAGGAAACTGAGTTCCCGAGAAGTTGTGACTTGCTTAAACCTCAGGTAGACAGCGGAGCTGGGATTAAAACCAAGGTCCTCTGACACCCAAGCCCATGCTCTTTCCACTAGACCACACTGCTTCGCAGCTCTAATCTCTAATCAAGGCAGCAGGATCTTTGGACTGTGGACAGGATCTCTGCACTAGTGGTCCCAACCTGAGAAAAGCCAAGATGAATTTATTTAATAATTGTAGTATTTGTTAAGTGCTTACTATGTGCCAAGCACTGTACTAAACACTTGGGGTAGATACAAGATAATCAGATCAGACACAGTCTCTGTAAAACATGGGATTTTCATCCTAAGAAGGAGAGAGAACAGGTATTTCATCCTTATTTTACACGTGAGGAAACCGAGGTAAAATTAAGGAATACATTTAATTTTAAACTCTCCCCATTCTTTTCCAATTAAATTGGGCATGGGGAGGGCCAGAGCTGCAAAAAGAAGATTTATTACTGGAATAGGGGCCTCAACACTTATATAGTGCTCTGCATGCAGTCAGCACTCAATACAACTGATTGATTGATTGATTGATATGAGTTTTCTGGTAGAGGGTGCGCACACTTCTGTGTGTGTGTGTGTGTGTGTGTGAGAATGAGAGGGGGAGAGAGAGAGAAAGAGAGATTGAGGCTGATATTGGGGGGTAGTGAAGGAAAGGACCAGCCTAGCTGGGAATAATAATAATAATAATAATGGCATTTATTACTTGCTATGTACTTACTATATGCAAAGCACTGTTCTAAACGCTAGGGAGATTACAAGGTGATTAGGTTGTCCCATGGGGGGGCTCACAGTCCTAATCCCCATTTTCCAGATGAGGTAACTGAGGCACAGAGAAGTTAAGTGACTTGTCCAAAGTCACACAGCAGACAATTGGCAGAGCCAAGATTTGAACCCATAACCTCTGACTCCAGAGCCCATGCTCTTTCCCCTAAGCCACGCTGCCAATGGTATTGACTAAGCCCCTTCTGTACACTAAATGCTTCTTGGGAGGTCATAAAGAACTATAAGATCTATCCCAGCCATTAGGGAACATAAAGGCTGAATATTCTTTTAGACTGTGAGCCCACTGTTGGGTAGGGACTGTCTCTATATGTTGACAATTTGTACTTCCCAAGCGCTTAGTACAGTGCTCTGCACATAGTAAGCGCTCAATAAATACGATTGATGATGATGAATAGCTTCCACGGGTCAGATTCTGGAAAGGCCCGGGGCAGTGGCTGAGCGTTAGGGTTGCTGAGGTCTCTCTGGACTGGAGCTGGGATCATACAATCAAGTGGGGAAGACAGACGTTAACATCATAAATGACAGGTAGGGGAGACAACCAAGTATAAAGCATAAAGTACAACCGCACACACATGTGTGTGTGTGTGTGTGTGTGTGTGTGTTGCGGGGGTGAGTACCTAAATGCTTAGGGGTATGGGCTATGCAATTAGGAGGGAAAAAAGGATAGAGAGATTGGTCAGGGAAGCCCTCCTGGGTGAGATGTGATATTAGAAGGGCTTTGAAGGAGGGAATAGTGGGGTCTGAAGGATATAAAAGGGGTGGCAGAAGGGAGGGCCTGAGAAAGGAGTTGATGGTGAAAGAGAGAGAGTGAGGAGCAGTGAGTAGGTTGATATTGGAGGAGTGAAGGGGAGAAGGCATCAGTGGGAGGAATGAAATAGGGCAGGTGGGGCAGGGAGAAGAATCCAGGACTCGGAGCAGTCGTGGTAGCCTGGGATGTTGAGCGGGGCTGCCCTTCTATTCTGAAAGCTCCCTCTAATAATAATAATGATGATGGCATTTATTAAGCGCTTACTATGTGCAAAGCACTGTTCTAAGCACTGGGGAGGTTACAAGGTGATCAGGTTGTCCCACAGGGGGCCCACAGTCTGAATCCCCATTTTACAGATGCGGTAACTGAGGCACAGAGAAGTTAAGTGACTTGCCCAAAGTCACACAGCTGGCAGCTGGCAGAGCCTGGATTTGAACTCATGACCTCGGACTCCAAAGCCCGGGCTCTTTCCACTGAGCCACGCTAGAGCCATGCTGCTCTAGACCATCAGCTCATTGCAGGCAGGGAATGTGTCAGTTTATTCTTATATTGTACTCTCCCAAGCGCTTAATATCATCATCAATCGTATTTATTGAGCGCTTACTATGTGCAGAGCACTGTACTAAGCGCTTGGGAAGTACAAATTGGCAACATATAGAGACAGTCCCTACCCAACAGTGGGCTTAATATAGTGGTCTGCACTCAGTAAGCGCTCGATAAATCCGACTGACTGACTCTTCTGCCCCCTAAGTGGGAGCAGCAGCACACTGAGAAGCAGTGTGGCTCAATGGAAAGAGCACAGGCTTGGGAGTCAGAGGTCATGGGTTCGAATCCCGGCTCCGCCAATTGTCAGCTGTGTGACCTTGGGCAAGTCACTTAACTCTGTGCCTCAGTTCCCTCATCTGGAAAATGGGGATTAAGACTGTGAGCCCCCCCGTGGGACAACCTGATTACCTTGTATCCTCCCCAGTGCTTAGAACAGTACTTTGAACATAGTAAGTGCTTAATAAATGCCATTATTATTATTATTATTATTATTATTATTATTATCCCGGTTCATCGGGCCCGTCCTGGACAGCGACAGCCACCGCCTTCAGGGCCGTGAGAGCAACGACCAAGTCTGTGGCTGCCAAGGTTGTATTTCATTCCCTATGGGAACTACCAGGAAACAGGTCCTATCTTGGGAAGAGCCTCGATTGAGTTGTTGGCAAGTGTGCAAAGTCTGATTCTTTTCCCTGCATGACTGACTTTGGAATCCCCCACATGCTGCTGTTGCCCAGTGCTTTAAGACTTTTTCCATTTGGGTGAGTTTCATAGGTGAAACTATTTATTTTGTTGGCCTTGTTTAGAGTCGTGTCCCTTTTTTTCCTTCGCAAGTTGAAAAGTTTAAAGAGAAGCAGCTTGGCTCAGTGGAAAGAGCACGGGCTTTGGAGTCAGAGGTCATGGGTTCAAATCCCAGCTCCCGCGATTGTCAGCTGTGTGACTTTGGGGAAATCACTTAACTTCTCCGTGCCTCCGTTACCTCATCTGTAAAATGGGGATTAAGACTGTGAGCCCCCCTTGGGACTATCTTATCACCTTGTAACCTCCCCAGTGCTTAGAACAGTGCTTTGCACATAGTAAGCACTTAATAAATGCCATTATTTATTTATTTATTTATTTATTTATTTGTTCTCCCGAGAGACTCCTTTGCTCCAGAGTCCTTGGGCAGACTGTTCCCTGCAAGTCAACCCTTAGAGAAGCAGATTGACCTACTGGATAGAGCACAGCCCTGGAAGTCAAAAGGACCTGGGTTCTAATCCTGGTTCTACCACTTATCTGCTGTGTGACCTTGGGTAAGTCTCTTAACTTTTCTGTGTCTCAGCTACCTCATCTGTAAAATGGAGATAAAGACTGTGAACCCCACATGGGACATGGACTGTATCCAACAAGATTAGCTTGTATCTACCACAGTGCTTAGTACAGTGCTTGGCAAATAGTGCTTGACAAATATCTTAAAAAAAACAAACCGAAACAACAACAACAACAAGACAAAAATGCCCCCTCATCTTTTTCTTTAAGGAATCCCGGAGTCCTATTATGTTTCTTTGTTTTGGAAAGAGCAAGTAGCATTGTGGAAGGGGAGCTTTTGGTTGTGAATGGATTTCTGTTGTCCTGCTCAGTGATTTAGGGAAGAGACAGTGCACTGGTCCCCATGTGTTCTGTGGCAAGTGGGTCTGGGCCAGAGATGGCCCATCCCTCTATAAAACCACAGATTAAAACCACCTTTTATCCCTCCTTTCCTCCAGCCACTCCATCTTGTTCATGTGTGAGGTTTCTAATGGATGACCTTGAAACTGTTTCGAATGCAACTGTTCTCTCACGGTCCCGGGATGATGCCGGCCGTGAAAGTCAGACCTGAAATAATAATCAAAATAGTAATTGTGGTACTTGTTAAGCACTTACTATAGCCCAAGCACTGTTCTAAGTGCTGCAGTAGATTGGACACAGAGCCTGTTCCATGTGGGGCTCATACTCTTAATACCCATTTTACAGATGAGGTAACTGAGGCCCAGAGAAGTTAAGTGATTTGCCCAAGGTCACACAGCAGACATGTTGTAGATCCGGGGTAAGAACCCAGGTCCTTCTGATTTCCAGGCCTGTGCTCTATCCACTAGGCCTTTCTGCTTCTCTGAAACATCCCTCCTTCCCTGGGCTTCACTCCAGGGGTAGATTCCAGTCATATTGCAGTGCCTGGCACACCCCAGGTGTTAGAATTGCATTTCTATCTGGATAATCTTGACTTTTTTTCCCCTTAAATTGCCTCTGGGTATACCGTGCTATCCCGTTCCTAGGGTGGCCAGAAGGTATCCTCCTTCTTTAATAATTATGATACTCGTTAACTGCTTACTGTGTACCAAACACTGTTCTAAGTCCTGGGGTAGATGCCATTTAATCAGGTTGGGCACAGTCTCCATCCCACACAGGGTTCACAGTTTTAATCCCCATTTTACAGGTGAGGTAAAGTATATCCATGGAGTCGCTATGAATCGGAAACGACTCGACTGCAGTTAATAATAATAACAACTGAGGCCCAGAGAAGTGAAGTGACTTGCCCAAGGTCACACAGCAGACATGTGGCAGTCGGGATTAGAATCCAGGTCCTTCTTACTCCTTCACCTTAGCCATTTTCTTTTTACTTATCATTTCCCAGATGCCAACTCTCACATCCCTCCCTGCCACCCTTTTCCACATTGGGCTGAAGTCGTTCTTCTAAACCTGCTGATGTTGAACGTGAATCTTTCTCTGCCTCTAGTCCATGTCCAAGATCAACAGCAGGCGTTTTCTTAGTGGGTTAATTCCACTTAACAGTAGTGTTATTAACCTTTAATGGCACTTTCACTGATCCCTTGGCATCACCTTCCTTATTGAGGCTGTTTTCTGAGAGTGCCCCAAACATTAACAAATTCCCCGGGGTAGGACATAATAGAGTTGTAGTCTCTTGAAATTAGGGGGATTTGAGGTTGGGGTAGGGTGGGGGTTAGGGTTGGGGGAAGGGAGAGGGAAGGAGAGGGGAGCTGCCCCAAGGGCAGGGACTTTCCAGTTCCTGAGCTTTTACAACATCAAAGCCAGCCTAGCTCTCAGGAAAGATAAACAGACAACGAACTGGAGTTTCTTGTTCTACAACTATTCAAGAAACTTCCTTCCTGAAGGAGAATTCCTTATGCTGCCAGAAAAAAAAAACCCAAAAAAAACCCCCCAAACACTTCCAGCTCTAAAGGATTTAGATAATAAGTGTGAGTGTAGTGAGAAAAGAGAACCTATAGGTACGAGGGTGCCAGCTCATGGAGAGCCTCCTTGTCCTCTTCGACTTCCCTCGGTCATTTGCCTCCTTTCATTCATTCATTCAGTCACATTTATTGAGCACTTACTGTGTGCAGAGCACTGTACTAAAAGCTTGGAAAGTACAAGGGGAAGCAGCGTGGCTCAGTGGAAAGAGCACGGGCTTTGGAGTCAGAGGTCAGGGGTTCAAATCCCGGCTCCACCAATTGTCAGCTGTGTGACTTTGGGCAAATCACTTAACTTCTCTGGGCTTCTGTTACCTCATCTGTAAAATGGGGATTAAGACTGTGAGCCCCCCGTGGGACAACCTGATAACCTTGTAACCTCCCCAGTGCTTAGAACAGAGCTTTGCACATAGTAAGTGCTTAATAAATGCCATTATTATTATTATTATTATTACAATACAGCAATAAAGAGAGACAATCTCTGCCAACACTGGGCTTACAGGCTAGAGGGCAGGAGACAGACATCAATATAAATAAGTATAATTATAGATATATACATATATACATAAGTGCTGTGGAGTGGTTTATTCGGTGTCACTGTCTTTCTCTTCTCCCCACCCCACAACTGTTGGTTGTTTCTCTTCAATATTTCCTGGCCTCCATCCTTACTACCACTACCTGGAATTAAGACCTTGCCACCTCCCAACTGGATTATGGAAGCAGCCTTCTTACTGGAAAGATTGAGTGAAAAAGATTTTCTTACTGGAAGCCCTTGCGGGCAGCAGGAGCGGCAGCCAGAGGAGCTGGGGCATGGGGTCCGTGGGCATATGGTTAGCCCGTTTTCAGGGAAGGGGCTAGAATGCCCCCACAGGTGCCCAGGTTGGGCCACGTCCTGCTGACTGTGAGCAAGGGGTGGTAGCTAACCAGGCACTAGAAAGGACACAAATAAAGTCACAGTCAGTTAAACACCAGGCATGCAGCCCAGGGTCTTGGTTACGGCATGAAAATGGGAGAGGCGACCTGCGGTTGGTGGCAACCAGACAACAGGGACTGAGTGCAGAGATGAAAGGCTCAGCTCTGCCCAGGCCCACATGGATACTGCCACCCCCCACCACCATCGTGCAGGTGAAATAATTTTCATAATGGAATAGCCCTTCCAAGACTTCCTCTTTTACCAGAACCAAGTTCCGGCCCATTCCTGTTTATTTCCACCTCTGTTCCTAGCCTGCTCACTTCCATACACCCTGACTTCAGTTTATCTTTCATGAGGCTCTCCCTCTTGACCCCCTCCAATCTGGCTTCGGTCCCCTACACTCCACCGAAACTGCCCTCTCAAAGGTCACGAGTGACCTCCTTGCCAAAGCCAATGACTCCTACTCTGTCCTAATCTTCCTCGACCTCTCAGCTGCCTTCGACACTGTGGATCACCCCCTTCTCCTCAACATGCTATCCAACCTTGGCTCGACAGACTCTATCCTCTCCTGGTTCTCCTCTTATCTCTCCGGCCGTTCATTCTCAGTCTCTTTTGTGGGCTCATTCTCCCCCTCCCATCCCCTTACTGTAGGGGTTCCTCAAGGGTCAGTTCCTGGTCCCCTTCTGTTCTCTATCTACACTTGGTGAACTCATTCACTCCCACAGCTTCAACTATCATCTCTACGCTGATGACACCCAAATCTACATCTCCGCCCCTGCTCCCTCTCCCTCCTTCCAGGCTTGTATCTCCTCCTGCCTTCAGGACATCTCCATTTGGATGTCTGCCCGCCATCTAAAACTGAATATGTCCGAGACTGAACTCCTTATCTTCCCTCCCAAACCCTGCCCTCTCCCTGCTTTCCCATCACTGTAGATGGCACTACGATCCTTCCCGTCTCACAAGCCCGCAACCTTGGTGTCATCCTCGACTCCTCTCTCTCATTTACCCAACACATCCAATCCATCACCAAAATCTGCTGGCTCACCTCCGCAACATCGCCAAGATCCGCCCTTTTCTCTCCATCCAAACCACTACCCTGCTGGCTCAATCTCTCATCCTATCCTGACTGGATTACTGCATCAGCCTCCTCTCTGATCTCCCATCCTCCTGTCTTTCACCGCTTCAGTCTATACTTCACTCTGCTGCCCAGATTAACTTTGTATAGAAATGCTCTGGGCATGTTACTCCTCTCCTCAAAAATCTCCAGTGGTTGCCTGTCAACCTACGAATCAAGCAAAAACTCCTCACTCTCGGCTTCAAGGCTCTCCATCAACTCGCCCCCTCCTACGTCACCTCCCTTCTCTCCTTCTACATCCCAGCCCACACCCTCTGCTCCTCTGCCGCTAACCTCCTCACTGTGCCTCGTTCTCGCCTGTCCCGCCGTTGACCCCCGGCCCACGTCCTTCCCCTGGCCTGGAATGCCCTCCCTCCACACATCCACCAAGCTAGCTCTCTTCCTCCCTTCAAAGCCCTATTGAGAGCTCACCTCCTCCAGGAGGTCTTCCCAGACTGAACCCTCTTTTTTTCTCTCCTCCTCCCCATCCCCCTGCCCTACCTCCTTCCCTTCCCCAGAGTACCTGTATATATGTTTGTACAGATTTATTACTCTATTTATTTTACTTGTACATATTTACTATTCTATTTAGCTTGGTGATGATGTGCATATAGCTATAATTCTATTTGTTCTGACAATTTTGACACCTGTCTACATTCATTCATTCAATTCATTCATCAATTCATTCATTCAATTGTATTTATTGAGCGCTTACTGTGTGCAGAGCACTGTACTAAGCACTTGGGAAGCACAACTCGGCAACATATAGAGACAGTCCCTACCCAACAACAGGCTCACAGTCTAGAAGAGGGAGACAGACAACAAAACAAAACATGTAGACAGGAGCCCGTTGTTGGGTAGGGACCGTCTCTATATGTTGCCGACTTGTACTTCCCAAGCTCTTAGTATGGTGCTCTGCACACAGTAAGTGCTCAATAAATACGATTGAATAAATGAATGAATTAATGCGGGTGCATGTGTCACCTTTTTAAAAAGCCCCTACTCCTACCCCTTCTCTTATTTCATAAAAAGAAAATAATCGGTGATATTTGTTGAGCACTTAATGTGTGTAGAGCAATGTACTAAGCACTTGGGACAGGACAGTGCAATAGAGTTGGTAGATGATTCCTGCCCACAAGAAGCTTACCGTCTAGAATGGAGAAACAAAATTTGTAGGCATCGGTGGCTGGGATTTCCCCATTACTCATCCACTTTCTCCTCCGTCCAGACCTCAGCTGGCATTCTTCAAACCTCCCAGTGGTACTTGCTTGGGTCTCTCCCATCTTGGATCCATTGCATGTATCTTTCTCCCCACTTGGAACTCCTTCTCACTGTACCCTTCTCTACCTCTTAAGCCCTCCTAAAATGTAACTGTCTCCAGGAGGCATTCCCTGATTAATTCCAACTTCCTGATCATGCCACTCCAGCAGTTATCTTAAGAGTTATTAAATTAAATTAAATATAATTTGCAGATTGGTTACTTTTGTCAAATATCATTTGTCTATATTCTGTTCCTCTTTTTTGTCTACTGTATGTTTAGCAGCTTGTGTCCTTTTATTTCCTCTTTTGAATTTGTAAATTACCCAAGGGCAGAGTCCAGGTCTCTTGCTTCTATTGTGTGCTACCAACTGACTAGTACAGTACATCCAAACCCTCTCCAACCCTCAAGCTGTTCCCTCCCCAACTACCCCCTTCACAGCTTCGGCCAAGTGTGGCCTGTGGAACCCCCACTCCATCATGGGGAAGCATCCCTTCACCCTTGACCTGTTTCTGTCTCAGTCACTCCTCCTCCTCACCATCATTGAAACCTGGCTCTCCCGAGATGACGCGGTCTCCCCTGCTGCTCTCTCCAGGGGGGCCTCATCTTCTCCAACTCCTCCAGGCTCACTGGGAAAAGAGGAGGTGTTGGCTTTCTTCTCGTGCCGCTGTCACGCATTGTCTGGGGACGGGTTCGTTCAGTAATCGGCATGGCGAGAGAGAGAGGCTGGGGATGGAAAGCCTGGGTTTTATATAAAATTTATACCGTGAGGCGAATTGAATTAATTAGTTATTTAGGCGCAATGGATTGAGCTTCCCTTAGCAATATTTGAGCTTCCCTAATGGGAGGAACACAATCATATGTTAATCACGCGTGGGTGAGGTGGCTAGCTCTCACCCATGTGCACTTCCCACTCCGGATGAATCCACTTACTTTCCCACATTTCCCAATTACATTACCCACGCACGTGGTGGGTGGCTAGCTCTCACCATGTGCTCTCCCTACATGGGAGGAATCCACTTATGATCCCCACCTGCAGCAGGGCACCTCAGTCCCACTCAGAAGACACTCAACCATCCCACAGCCCTTGCCTCAGTGTGTTGGTTCTGGTTGCAGAGCGGGCATCTGGGCCACTGCTGCTGCTGCTACAGCTGCTCCTCCTGCTGCTGCTTGTCTCGGTGTTCTGCTCCCGAAGGTCAGAGGCGATAGGTATTTATCACCTGTGCTCCTAGGCCATTCCAGCTTTCGGCCTCAGTTTATCCAATCTCTGCCCTCCCCCTTCCTCCAAACCTAATTTGATTGGCACAGGGGTGAGGGGCACCTTCTGTATTCCTGGCTTGGGCTGTCAATCTAGCAGTTTTTGTTGTGGGGAAGGTATCCCACCCTCACTTCCAAGTTCCACCCGCTGGCTCAGGTGGTCACGAGACAGCATTTGACCTTGAGATGGCCGGTACCCCAGGGTCACCTTGGGATAGCCCCAATTCCGCTTTCGCACCATTTCACCTGCCTCATCCTTTTCTTTATCTTCCTTTGAAGTTCATTCATTCATTCAATCATATTTATTGAGCACTTACTGTGTACAGAGCACTGTACTAAGCGCTTGGGAAGTACAAGTCAACAACATATAGAGACGGTCCCTACCCAACAACAGGCTCACTGTCTAGAAGGGGGAGACAGACCACAAAACAAAACATGTAGACAGGTGTCAAAATCGTCAGAACAAATAGAATTAAAGCTATATGCACATCATTAACAAAATAAATAGAATAGTAAATATGTACAAGTAAAATAAATAGAGTAACAAACCTGTGCAAACATATATACAGGTGCTATGGGGAGGGGAAGGAGGTAGGGCAGGGGGGGATGATTTGAAGTTCAAATCATCTGCTTCTACTACCCACTTAGATTCTAGAAACTGTCATCTACTGCCCCCCAGATTCCACCTCCAACTTCTTTAAGCATTTTGATTTCTTTCTCACATTCCTTCTCTCTTTCTCCATGCCCACATTAATTCTGGGGTCTTCAATATCCACAGAGATGTTCTTGATGACCCTTCTGCTGACCGCCTTCTATCACTCCTCAATTCCGCTGACCTCGCTGCTCCACTCCACCTTGTCCACTCACCAACTTGGACACACACTCTATTTCATCATCTCTAACCACTGCACCATCTTTACCCTCATCAACTCTGAAATCCCTCTATCTGACCACAGCCTCCTCACTTGCCTCCTCTCCCACACACCTCCCCAGCTGTAAATCTGTACTATTCCCCCACAGAGACCTCCGACCTTTAGACCCGATCCACTTTTCTCAACTCATCATGCCCCACTTAGCCTCCATCCTCAGACTACCGTCCCTGGATGATCAAATACACGTTCTCAACTCCATCCTCTCTACTGAACTCAACCCACTTGCTCTCCTCGTCGATCTCGTATTGCAAACCCACAGCCCTGGATCATCTTCACAGCCTTCACTCTTGAGCTTGAGCTCCAGAGCTCTATTGGAGGAACTCTAAATATCGGACCGACTTCATCTACTTCAGGTTTATCCTTGCACGCTTTAACTCTGCCCTCCCCTCTGCCCAACAAAATTATTTCTCCACTCTTATTGACGCTCATGCCCATTGCCCTCACCAGTTGTTCCAGACCGCTAACTCCCTCCTCAGACCCCCTGTTTCCACACTTCCCCCATCCCTTGCTCCCAGTGACCTGGCCACCTACTTTATTAAGTAAAATTGACACTATCAGGTGTGATCTCCCTAAAATTGCCCCTGCTCCAACTCAGTCCCTCCCCGTTCTGGGCCCCTCTTCAACTTTCTAATCCATCCCAGCAGTATCTCTTGAGGAGATCTCATGCCTTCTCTCAAAAGCCACACCCTCCACCTGCTTATCCAACCCCATCCCTTAGCACCTTATCAAAACTCTCTCCCCCTCCCTTCCTCCCTCCCTAACAGCCATCTTCAACTGCTCACTCTCCAATGGCTTCTTCCCCACTGCTTTCAAACATTCCCATGTCTCCCCTATCCTTAAAAAAAAACTCTCCCTTGATCTCCGTGAATCCCTCCAGTTATTGCCTCATCCCTCTCCTACCATTCCTCTTTAAGCTCCCAGAGTGGGTTATCTACACCCACTGTCTCTGTTTTCTCTCCTCCAATTCTCTCCTTGACCTCCTCCAATCTGGCTTCCATGTCCATTACTCCATAGAAACTGCCCTCTCAAAAGTCACTAATGATCTCTTTCTTGCCAAATCCAATGGCCTCTACTCTGTCCTAATCCTCCTCCACCTTTCAGCTGCCTTCGACACTGTGGACCATCCCCTTCTCCTGGAAACGTTATCCAAGCTTGGCTTCACTGACCCTGGCCTCCCCTGGTTCTTCTCTTCTCTTTGGCTGTTCATTCTCAGTCTCCTTCTCTAACTGCGGGTGTCCCTTAAGATTCAGTTCTGGGTCCCCTTCTATTCTATACCCACTCCCTTGGAGAACTCATTCACTTCCATGGCTTCAACTACTACCTCTGTGTGGATGATACCCAAATCTACATCTCCAGCTCTGATCTCTCTCCCTCTCTGCAGTCTCGCATTTCCTCTTGCCCTCAAGACATCTCTACTTGGATGTCCCCCCATCACCTCAAGCTTAACAAGTCCAAAACAGAACTCCTTATCTTCCCACCCAAACCTTGTCTTCCCCCTGACTTTCTCATCACTATAGATGCTCTATAAATGCCAATGATGATGCCATCCAGGGGGTGTGGCAGTGGAGAGCCACAAAAGGTTTTTGAGGTGGTGAGTTTTGAGTAACTGAGAAATAGCTCAGGGTCTACAGGCTCACACTTGATCTGTCGTCATTATCAATTAGCGCAGCATGGAAAGAGACTGGTCTTGGGAGTCAGAGATCATGGGTTCTAATCCCACCTCTGCCACTTGTCTGCTGTGTGACCTTGGGCAAGTCACTTAACTTCTTTGTGCCTCAGTTACCTCATCTGTAAAATGGGGATGAAAACTGTGAACCCCACGTGGGACACCCTGATTACTTTGTATCTACCCTAGTAGTGCTTGGGACAGTGCTTGGCACATAGTAAGTGCTTAACAAATACCAACACCATTTTTATTATTATTAGGAGCCCCCTCTGTGTACCCTAAACTCATGGACCAGGCTTTCTTCTTGCACTTCAGGGTTTCTCATTCATTCATTCAATCATATTTATTGAGCATTTACTGTGTACAGAGTACTGTACTAAGAGCTTGGAAAGTACAATTCAGCAAGAAATAGAGACAATCCCTGCCCATAATGGGCTCACAATCTAGAAGGGGGGAGACAGACATCTAAACAAGTAAACAGGCATCAGTAGCATCATTATAAATAAATAGAATTATAAATATATACATGTCATTAATAAAAATAAATAGAATTATAATTATAAATATGAACAAACATACACAAGTGCTGGGGGGAGGGGAGCGGGAGATAGAGCAAAGGGAGTGAGTCGAGGCAATGGGAAGGGGAGGGAGAGCAGAGGAAAAGGGGGGCTTAGACTGGGACTGAGTTAGTCTGGGACTGGGACTCCTGAAGGAGGTGAGCTTTCAGTAGGACTTTTAAGGAGGGAAGTGTGCTAGTTTAGTGGGTTTGAGGAGGGAGGACACTCCAGGCCAGAGGTAGAATGTGGTCCAGGGGTCTTGTCGTGGGACAGGCAAGAACGAGGCAAAGTGAGAAGGTTAGTACCAGATGAGCGGAGTGTGCGGGCTAGGTTGTAGAAGGAGAGAAGGGCAGTGAGGTAAGAAAGGGCAAGGTGATGGAGAGCTTTGAAGCCAATAATAAGGAGTTTTTGCTTGATAAGGTATTTTTTCTATCTCCCAACCACATATCAAAGACTGCCTGGTTACTACTTGGTTAAATAAAGCGATTACCATTTCTGTGTGAAGTTTTTATTATCTTTCCTAAGATCTGGACACATTCAGGGCAGAGTTAGAGTTGAAAAGTTGCTGGTAAATGTTATCTCTGCCAGGGATATTGTCCAGGCATTTTTCTATTATTAGTCAGACCTTTCTCTATTTTTAGCTTTGTCCCAACCCTTTCACTTGGCAGGCTAACCCACTGTGGGGTGCTAGCCAATCAGCTATCTCCTCCAGCCCACCAATTTATTTTTTCACTGATAAAAGAGTTGCGTAAGATTCATATTTTTATGGTAAACTCGGTGGTCACATGTCCACTCGTTTCACACTCTTGTTCTCTGATTGTTCTTTCAGTTTCAGTGTCTGCTTCAGACTGCAGTCATGATCCGTGTCCACATTTGCGTAGCTGCAGTTGTCCTCTGGGCACTGGAAGGCCAGGCCTTGGACAGCTTTGTGGCGGCCGTGTATGAGCATGTCGTGACTCTGCCTGATCCCGCTCCACAGCCCGTTTCTCCTCAAGATGCCTTGGCGTTGATGAACAAGAACATGGATGTTTTGGAGGAAGCAATTAAATCTGCCGCCGAGCAGGTACAAAATGAGCTGGAGAGAGGGAGAGGAGATGGAGAGAAAGAGAGCAGGGAATGTCTGTTTATTGTTATAGTCTACTCTACCAAGCACTTAGTACAGTACTCTGCACACAGAAAGTGCTCACTATATACTAATGAATGAAGGAAGGAATGAGACAAGGGGAGAGAGAGAGAGAGAGGGCGCATGGTGTAGTGGATAGAGGATGGGCCTGGGAATCAGAAAGTCATGGGTTCTAATCCTGACTCCGCCACTTGTCTGCTGTGTGACCATGGGCAAGTCACTTCCCTTCTTTTGTGCCTCAGTAACCTCATCTGTAAAATGGGGATTGAAACTGTGAGTCCCCCATGGGGCAGGGACTGTGTCCAACTTGATTTGCTTGTGTCCACCCCAGTGCTTAGTTCAGTGCCTGCAACATAGAGCTTAACAGACACTATTATTATTGTTATTATTATTATTATAGAGCATTTTGAACCCCTTTAAAGCTCAGTTTGTTCCACCAGGGAGCACTCATCATTGTGACTCCAGAAGACGCCATTTATGGCTGGATCTTCACAAGGGAAACAATCTATCCCTACTTGGAGGATATTCCGGACCCTCAGGTGAACTGGATTCCCTGCACTGAACCTCACAGGTATTGCTTCTCTTGTTGCATCCCGTGATCAGCGTCCAGCTGGCCCTGGGGTAACCTTGCAGCCCTGGCTTCATTCATTCATTCAATCATAATTATTGAGTGCTTACTGTGTGCAGAGCACTGTACTAAGTGCTTGGGAGAGGACAGTCTAACAATAAGCAGACGCATTCCCTGCCCACAATGAGCTTACAATCTAGAGGGGGAGACAGACATTAATACAGATGAATTAAGGATGTAGAGTGTCAAGGGTGGAGACTCAAGTTTACTGTGGGGAAGGAGGAAATGGTAAACCACTTCCATATTTTTACCAAGAAAACTCTATGGATGCACTACCAGAACAATTGCAGATGGAGGTGGGGTGATCTGGGAGTGATGTGTCCATGACGTTGCTTTGGGTTGGAAAAGACTCGAAAGCATAAGACAGGACAAGAACCTAAGTGCTGTGGGTCTGGGAGGAGAGATGAATAAAGGGAATAGTAAGTCAGGGTGAGGCAGAAAGAAGGAAATGGGAAAAGAGGAAAGGAGGGTTTAGTCAGGGAAGGCCTCTTGGAGGAGATGTGCCTTCCATAATGCTTTGAATCGGGGAAGTAGTTGTCGGATAAGAGGTGGGAGTTCAGTACAGTAGTGAGACATCACAGGATCTCAGGTGTCACTAAAATACTCATATAAATAAATAAAGCAGAGGTAGCCAAGCTTCAGGAACTGAGGGGCCAAAAACCCACAACAAAATTCGACTGGGGCCTGCTGCCGTTTAGGGGGAGAGTGGGAGGGGCAGTGAGCGGAGGAGGGCGGCTTCAGTGGGTGTTAGGAATCAATCAATCCACTGTATTTATGGAGTGCTTGCCTTGGGCAAGACACTGTACTAAGTGCTTGGGAGAGTACATCAGAACAATATAACAGACACATCCCCTGCCCAAAATGAGTTTGCAGTCTAGAGGGGGAGGGGAAGAAAGTAGGTGTTCAGGGATGGGTGAGGATGTGGTGGCAAGTGAGTCCCAAAAAGCGGGAGCAGCAACTATGCTGAAGCCTGCTCTGGTGGCGGCTATCATGGAGACAGCGAAAATGGACAGCAAGCCCAGAACTGCCGTTGAGCCACTCCTTGGCTAAAGCAAGACAATGAAGGAAACAGAGTCTTAGGGAGTCAGCAAGCTGGCGGCATTTATAGAAAACACACAGCTGGTAGAGCATTGTCCTGGCTCCTTTGGAGAGTTAGTTACAAAGAAAGGGCACTACTCAATCTACAGTACAAAGAGCTTCCAGGCAAGGGGAGGGATGAAACTGACACAGAACCCAGCAGTGGAGCACCATGAGTGTGGACAATCTCCAGAGGAATCTGTGTGGAACATCCTAAGTATTCGTTCGGACAGGCTGGGAGCCACTAACCCCGCTGGAAAACTCAAGATGATTTTTGGAAGCTCCAAACTTCCTCCCTCTCTTCCTTGTGGACGGAGACTCCATCTCATCATCATCATCTTCATCAACTCATTCCCTGAGTCAGATTCATGCCTGCCCTGTGGGGGACATTCTGTAACTCCCTTTCCCCCTAACCACCACCTCTTTTATCGCCTCAAGAGGCCTTAGAGAAGCAATGTGGCTCAGTGGAAAGAGCACGGGCTTGGGAGTCAGAGGTCATCCCAACTCTGCCACTTTTCGGCTGTGTGTCTTTGGGCAAGTTACTTACCTTCTCTGTGCCTCAGTTTCCTCAACTGTAAAATGAGGATTAAGACTGTGAGCCCCACGTGGGACAACCTGATTTCCTTGTATCTACCCCAGTGCTTAGAACAGGGCTTAGCACATAGTAAGCACTTAACAAATACCATTATTATTATCCTGATTTACCAAGCCTGTTTCCCCCTGCTCCTGTTACCAGGGGAGAATACCCTGGACAGCTGGAGTCTGCTGTGCAAGAGCGAGGCTTCCAACCCCGTCACCGTCAAGGTTCCCATTCATTTATATCAAAGTCTGTCTCCCCCTCTAGACTGAAAGCGCACTGTGGGCAGGGAATGTGTCTGTTTTGTTATATCATACTCTCCCAAGCACTTAGTACAGTGCTCCACACTCAGTAAGTGCTCAATACGGACAATTGACTGACTGACAATGGCTCTTTCTAACTAATCAGGAGGAGGAGAATGTTGTCGACTTGTACTTCCCAAATGCTTAGTACAGTGCTCTACACACAGTAAATGCTCGATAAATATGATTGAATTAATGAAGGAATGAATCTCCAACAGTTCCCTTGGGGCCTGCAGTGTAGGAGAGATGCTGCCCACCCCACTGCACTGGGAATCCAGTTGACACTGCTCCTACTTGGGAAGGGAAAGGGTGTTCCTGTGATGGGAGACGGCCTCAACTTTTAGGATATCGGGGAGGCCACAGTTGTGGCTCTGCTGTCGCTAGGACTACTGGGATTGTGGGACTGAGCCGTGAGGAGCCAGCCTCCTTGCAGCACAACTCTACTGCTCTCCTTGTTTCTGTTGCTGTCTCCTTTTGTTTTTTATGTTATTAGTTTCATTTTTCCCTGTGTATCTGTCGCCAGCCCCGCCAGCCTCGTTGTTTCTGGATTGTGGACCCCTTTGGGTCCCCAAAGTTCTTTGAGTGAGTTCTTTTTTGTGTATTTTTTTCCCAGTGTTTAGTAGTGCTTAGTAGTGTTTAGAGTGTTTTTTTGCATAATAAGCGCTATTGAGTGTTATAATGAAAATGGACACACTGGTCCCCCACTCCAGTCTAAAAGGGCTGGGGAGATGCACACAGAGAAGGAAGCTCAATTCTCAGAAACTGCTCTCCAGGAGAGGAGTGCAGGAGAGTGGAGGGACAAGTAGGACGTTCGAAGAATATTTGAACAGTTACTACTGTTGTGGTATTTAAGCACTTACTATGTGTCATGCACTTTACCGAGTGCTAGGGTAAATACTAATCGGGTTGGATGCAGTCCGTGTCTTAACCCCCATTTTACAGATGAGATAAATGAGGCCCAGAGAAGTTAAGCGGCTTGTCCAAATTCACACAGCAGACATGTGGCCGAACTGGGATTAGAACCCGGGTCCTTCTGACTCCTACGCCTGTGCTCTGTTCACTAGGCCATGCTGGATCTCAGTTAAATAATAATCACGGTGTCTGTTAAGTGCTTCCTATGTGCCAAGTACTGTTCTAAGCCCTGGGGTAAATACAAGGTAATCAGATTGTCCCAGGAGGAACTCACAGTCTTAATCACCATTGTACAGATGAGGTAGTTTAGGCACAGAGAAGTTAAGTGATTTGCCCAAAGTCACACAGCTGACTAGTGGCGGAGCTGGATTTAGAACCCATGACCCCTGACTCTCCAGCCCATGCTCTTTCCACTAAGCCATGCTGCTTCTGATTCAGAAGTTTCAAAACTGTCTCCTCCTGGTGCTTCCTGCTACTTCCTGCTGCTGTGAGGGCTGCAGGGTTTTTTTTCTTTTCTAATTTATGGTATTTGTTAAACACTTACTGTGTGTCAAATGCTATTCAAAACTATCTCCTCCTGGTGCTTCCGGCTGCTGTGAGGGCTGCAGGTTTTTTTTTTTTCCTTTCTAATTTATGGTATTTGTTAAACACTTACTATGTGTCAAATACTGTTCTAAGCACTGGGGTAGGTTCAACCTAATTAGGTCAGACACATTCCCTGCTTGAGGCTCACAGTCGTTGGTAGTTTCCTCTTCTCTGGATCAGCGGCAGCAGGGTTGGGAGCAGACTTCATGCCAGTAGGGGCTTGGTCAGGGGAGGACACAGTTTAATGGGGCGAATGCCTAGTACTGTCTTTTTGAATGGACTCTGCTTTCTATTTCTGCCTCTCCCTGCCCAAGGGGGATAACATCAGGTGGGGAGGGAAGCACTGAGAGATCAATCAATCAATCAATCATATTTATTGAGCGCTTACTGTGTGCAGAGCACTGTACTAAGCACTTGGGAAGTACAAGTTGGCAACATATAGAGACAGTCCCTACCCAACAGTGGGCTCACCGTCTATAAGGGGGAGACAGAGAACAAAACCAAACATATTAACAAAATAAATAGAATAGATATGTACAAGTAAAATAAATAAATAAATAGAGTAATAAATATGTACAAACATATATACATATATACAGGTGCTGTGGGGAAGGGAAGGAGGTAAGACCGGGGGGATGGAGAGGGGGACGAGGGGGAGAGGAAGGAAGGGGCTCAGTCTGGGAAGGCCTCCTGGAGGAGGTGAGCTCTCAATAGGGCCTTGAAGGGAGGAAGAGAGCTACCTTGGCGGATGGGCAGAGGGAGGGCATTCCAGGCCCGGGGGATGACGTGGGCCGGGGGTCGATGGCGGGACAGGTGAGAACGAGGCACAGTGAGGAGATTAGTGGCAGAGGAGCGGAGGGTGTGGGCTGGGATGTAGAAGGAGAGAAGGGAGGTGAGGAAGGAGGGGGCGAGGTGATGGACAGCCTTGAAGCCGAGGGGGAAAGAGAGGTCTTTCTGTCCTTCCCCACTGGTGCTGCAGGTGATTGGCAGCCCTTAACAAGCTGGCATTCATGAGTTTAGAGGGACATGGGACTGCAAAACTGATACCCCCTGGGCTCCATGTAGAGTTGGGTTGGGGGGTCTAGGAGCAGCAGAATTGAAGAGACATGTGTTCCCTTCTTCACACAAAAATCACCCTGACCTGCCAACTTGCCTGGGACTGGCAAGCTCTATCAATTAATAAATCAATCAATCTTATTTATTGAGCACTTACTGTGTGCAAAGCACTGAACTAAGCACCAGGAGAATACAATTTAACAGAGTTGATAGACACATTCCCTGCCCACAACAAAGTTGCAGTCTAGCCTCAGCCCTGCTTGGGCCTAACTCTCGCCCCATTAAAGACCTACAGGGAGAACTCAGGCCATATGACTGACTATTCACTTCACTCTCTCTGACTTGCTCAAGTATTGTCAGAGAGGGAGTGGCATGGTGGGAGCTAAGTGACTGGCTCAACACAACAGGTCAGTGGCAGAGCTGGGGCTAGAACCTGGGTCTTTTCAGTAGGCCACTCTGCCTAAGTTCATCTAGAGGGCAACTGAGATCCATCAGGAAAGATTAGAAAGGAGATGGATTAGCTTACAAGGAAGGCTGATCATTTTAGCTGCACCAGGAAGCCAAGAGACACCAGCAGAATAGCACTGGTAGTACAACTTCCTCTTATTTGTGATCTTCAAATGGATGGCTAATAATGTTTGTGTTTTCTTGGTTGCAAGGAAATGGGCCGAAGAAGTGTTTAGCAATAATCACAGGCTGTGATTGCATTCACACTTAGTGTGTCAGCAGAGATAACTGAAAAGGGCAAGCAAGACTGTGTGGTTTCAGAGTAAGGTTTTGGACCAGATTAATGCAACTTCTTTCTGCGATAGCCTTTGTAGATTAGGAAAAAGCAATACATGTGTTTAATCTAGATTTGGGTAGGTCTTTTGACCCTACTCTATACAACAGTGTTAGCTAACTGGGGAAAGAAGGTCTTCACTATGAGCAAGTTGGATGGAGCTAAAGCTGGCCTGCAAGTCAACCCCACATGGGGTTTCTGTGATTTGGTGAATTGTACTTTCCAATTTATAGTGCTCTGTACACAGTAAGCGCTCAATAAATGCAATTGAATAAATGAATGAATGAATGAATTTGGTCTCAATCTGCAGAGGAGGGAGGGGGTGCACCCAGTGGTTGTCAACAGGGAATTATTTGCAGGACAAGTGTATCCACTCTAATAATAATAATAATAATTTTGGTATTTGTTAAGCACTTACTATGTGCCAAGCACTGTTCTAAGCGCTGGGGAATATACAAGGTAATCAGGTTGTCCCACATGGAGCTCACAGTCCTAATCCCCATTTTCCAGATAAGGTAACTGAGGCACAGAGAAGTTAAGTGACTTGCCCAAAGCCACACAGCTGATAAGTGGTGGAGCTGAGATTAGAACCCATGACCTCTGACTCTCAAGCCCATGCTCTTTCCACTGAGCCATGCTGCTTCTGTTCTCAGCAAATGAGTCTGATTTTCAGATGATATTCAATCAAGCAAGATTGTTAACACATAAAGACACTAAGTGTGGCCTAATAAGAAGCAGGGTGGCCTAATGGTTAGAGAATGGGCCTGGGCATCAGAAGGACCTGAGTTCTAATCCCAGCCCCTCCACTTGTCTGATGTGTGTCCTTGGGCAAGGCACTTCACTTCCCAGCGCTTAGAACAGTGCTTTGCACATAGTAAGCACTTAACAAATGCCATCATTATTATTATTATTATTATTATTATTATTCTCTGGACCTCAATTAATTCATCTGTAAAATTAAAATTGACTGTGACCCCCATGTGGGACAAGGACTGTATCCAATGTGGGACAAGGACTGTATCCAACCTGACTAGTTTGTATCTAATCCCGTTGCTTAGAACAGAATCTTGCATATAGTAAGTGCTAAACAAATACCAGAAAAAATAGCGCTTGACCTAAGTTTCTACTAAGTGCTGGCAAGAATAAAATCAACTAGATAAATTGGGGAAAATAGAGAGGCAGTGATTAAAGCATGGACCTGGGAGTGAGAAGAGCTGGGTTCTAATCCTGAGGCTTTTCTGTGCCTCAATTACCTCATCTGTTAAATGGGGATTATCACTGTGACAACCCTGTGGGACATGGACTATGTCTAACTTGATTATCTTGGATCTACCCCAGTGTCCCAGTGCCTGGCACATAGTAACAGACCCCATTCAACATTGGCTCATGGCTTAAACAGGAGAGAGAGCAGATATTTTTAATCTCCATTTTATGCATAAGGCAACTGAGGCACAGAGAAGTTGATTTGCTCAAGGTCACACATCAGGCAAGCAGGGCCAGGATGCTTCATGCTGTCATCCTCTTCCCAGAGCTTTGGTCAGGCTTTTGTTTGAATATTTTAAAAAGTGAAGGGAATGGAAGAATCAACCACTGTTTCTAACTGGGTGCTTACTGCGTGCAGAGCATTGTACTAAGCACTTCGGAGAGTACAATATAGCAGATTTAGTAGATACGTTCCCTTCCCATAAAGAGCATACAGTCTGGAGTGGGAGACAGACATTAAAATAAATTATGGACATGTACACAAATGCTGTGGGGCTGATGGTGGGCGAATATCAAGAGCCTAAAGGGTACAGAGCTACATCCATGCAGAAAGGAGTGGGACTTGGAGATGTATTAAAAAAAAATCAAAAATGATCAGAGACACTAATTATTTTTGTTCAATTAGATTGTAAGCCTTGCATCTGGCAGCTCTCCATCACCTCGTCCCCTCCTACCTCACCTCCCTTCTCTCCTCCTACAGCCCAGCCTTCACCCTCCGCTCCTCTGCCGCTAATCTCCTCACCGTGCCTCGTTCTCGCCTGTCCCGCCATCGACCCCCGGCCCACGTCATCCCCCTGGCCTGGAATGCCCTCCCTCCGCACATCTGCCAAGCTAGCTCTCCTCCTCCCTTCAAAGCCCTACTGAGAGCTCACCTCCTCCAGGAGGCCTTCCCAGACTGAGCCCCCTCCTTCCTCTTCCCCTCCTCCCCCTCCCCATCCCCCTCCCCTTACCTCCTTCCCTTCTCCACACCACCTGTATATATGTATATATGTTTGTACGTATTTATTACTCTATTTTATTTGTACATAGTTGTTCTATTTATTTATTTAGTTAATATGTTTTGTTTTGTTCTCTGTCTCCCCCTTCTAGATTGTGAGCCTACTGTTGGGTAGGGACCGTCTCTATATGTTGCCAACCTGTACTTCCCAAGCGCTTAGTACAGTGCTCTGCACACAGTAAGCGCTCAATAAATATGATTGAATGAATGAATGAATGAATGAATCTGGCGCACTCTTCCAAGGCCTTAGTTCAGTGCCTGCATTCAGTAGGTGCTCAGTAAACACCACAATCAACATTTTCTCCTTGAAATTTTCCTAATGGAAATTTCCTTCTGTTGTTTTTCTTTTCTGTTCTAATAACGAGCAAGATTTGGCCATACCCCAGTGCAGGAACGATTGAGCTGCCTCGCCAAGAACCACTCCATCTACGTGGTGGCCAACATGGGAGACAAGAAGCCGTGTAACGCCTCTGACCCGCGGTGCCCCGGGGATGGCCGATACCAGTACAACACCAACGTGGTCTTTGATGCAGATGGGAAACTGGTGGCACGTTACCACAAGGTGAGAGGGATCTGTCTATGGGTCAGAATCAGACCTCTCTCTGGCAAACCCGACACATCCTGCCCCTTATAAAGTTTGAGGTGCAGCATTGACCTAATGGAGAAAGCCCAGGCCTGGGAGCCAAAAGCACCTGGGTTCCATCCAATCCTGGCTCCATCCCTTATCTACTGTGTGGTCTTGTGTTAAACCACTTAACTTCTCAGTTCCTCAGTTATCTCACCTGTTAAATAATAATAATAATAATAATGATAATGGTATTTGTTAAGTGCTTACTATGTGCAAAGCACTATTCTAAGTGCTGGAGGGATACAAGGCAATCAGGTTGTCCCACGTACATGAGCCCCATGTGGGGCAGGGACTATGTCCAACCTGATTAGTTTGTACCTACCCCAGTGCTTAGTATAGTGCCTGGCACATAGTAAGCACTTAAGAAATACCATTTTAGAGAAAAAAAAGTCAGAGGGTCCTCCTGACATAGTGGAAAAAACACAGGCCTGAGAGACAGAGGACTTGGGTCTGTATCCCAGTTTGGCCATCTGCCTCCCTGTTACCTTGGACAAGGCACTTCACTTCTTTGGGCCTCAATTCCCTCATCTGTAGAGTGGGGATTACCTGTTCTTCCTCCTCCTTAGGCTGTGAACCACATTCATTCATTCAATCGTATTTATTGAGCGCTTACTGTGTGCAGAGCACTGTACTAAGTGCTTGGGAAGTACAAGTTGGCAACATATAGAGACAGATCCTACCCAACAGTGGGCTCACAGTCTAGAAGAACCGCATGTGGGACAGGGACTATGTCCAACCTGATTAACTTGTATCTACCTCAGTTCTTAGAACAGTCTTGGCACATAGTAAGCGCTTAACAAATACACTAATAAAGACTGTGAGCCCATTGCTGGGAAAGGATTGTCTCTATTTGTTGCCAAATTGTACTTTCCAAGCACTTAGTACAGTGCTCTGCACACAGTAAGTGCTCAATAAATATGATTGAATGAATAACAATAACAACAACAATAATAATAGAAGTCGGGGACTGGAATGATGCTAAGGAAGCATTGGAAGCCTTTCATTTTAAAAATGAATGATGTCCTAAAGGGTTTGCTTTCAGACATTTGAAGTCCAGGAAGTTCTCCAAATTCCCCCTCGAAGGAACTAAGGGGGACAACACTGTAGGTTTCATTGCAACATGCCAAGAGGATGCTCAATAAGCACTATCTACGACTGCTACTATAAGAGGAGTGGACACAATACTCAGTTGAGATTTGACGTCAGGAAAGGTCTTCTGTCTTAGTGAATGGTAAACTTTAATTCAGGTAACTAATCATCACCACTAGATTAAATGGTGTTTGGGAATCCCACAGCCTCATGTGGTACAGGGACAACGTTCAACCTGATTATCTGCACCTACCCTATAAGTTCCCCTTTCAGGGTCACACCTGGAGAGTTTCCAGTACTCTATCGGTCTCGGCTATAGGAAGGAGAGACAAGCAGAGGCATATCCATTCCACCCAGTGCTTAGAGCAGGGTTTGGCACATAGTAAGCGCTAAACAAATACCATCGTTATTATTCCTAGCTTGGGCAGTGGCTAGTAAGTGAAAGGCAATTCTCTACAAGTCAAAACTCACCCATGCTGGGCAGCAGCGACACGGGAGAGAGTCAAGGGTGGAGACTCAAGTTTACTGCGCAGAAGGAGGCAATGGTAAACCACTTCCATATTTTTACCAAGAAAACTCTATGGATACACAACCAGAATGATTGCAGATGGAGAGAGGGACATTCTGGGAGAGATGTGTCCGTGGTGTCGCTATGGGTAGGAAACGACTCGACGGCAAAAGACAAGACCACATAAATAGGTACTTCATAAATGATAACATTATCAACAAGATGATGATAGCTTGGCATTTCCCCAAGGCATTTCCCTCACGCCATTCTCAATGTCTCCTCTGCCCACAAGACTTGCATGGGGAAGCGATACGTTGAGGAAGAGTCCAGAGATACTGAGAAACAGAGGTTGGTGCCCAAAGGAAAGAAGAAGTTTGAGTCGGGGACTTCAGTATGGTTTCTTCCCCTCTCCCCATCAGCAGTGTCTTCTTTCTAAAGAGTTTTTATTCTCGGTCTCTCCCAGTACAACCTGTTTGGTGAATCTCAGTTTGATGTCCCTCCGAGACCAGAGCTGGTCGCTTTCAACACGCCCTTTGGGAAATTGGGTGTTTTCACCTGCTTTGACATCCTCTTCCATGACCCTGCTGTTTCCGTTGTGAGAGACCTGCACGTGGACACCGTCCTGTTTCCGACCGCGTGGATGAATGCCCTGCCATTTCTGACCGCTATCGAGTTCCACTCGGCTTGGGCGATGGGAATGGGGGTGAATCTTCTCGTGGCCAACACACACAATACCACCCAGCGGATGACGGGTAACATCCCGCGGACGGCCTGGGAGGTTGGGAAGATGGGATCTTGCAAGCCTAATGCTGCTGGGACCACGGCCCTTTCCTTCTCTGTCCCCATTGCCTGGGCCTCCGTTTTCCCATCAGGCCTACCCCGCCCGCCCTCCCATCTTGTTCTCCAGGGTACGTGTGGGTAAAAATGGCTGAACCCTGGGGCGATTAAATATCTGGCAATATTGAAAGAGTGGGAGTTGGAGCCGGGGGCTCAATGAGAGACGAGGGGTGGAATTGGCATATGAAACCCAGAGACATGTAGTCTATTAGTCCTCCATTTTCCCCAGGTTGAACTCTTCCTCCTGTTTATCTTTGGCAGGCAGTGGTATCTACGCCCCGGAGTCTCCCAAGGTCTATCATTACAACATGAAAACAGAGACTGGAAAACTCCTCATTTCAAAACTGGACTCCCACCCCAGCCTCTCCCCCACCTACCCAGTGGCCGTGAATTGGAGCACATATGCCACAAGCATCAAACCTTTCTTACCAGAGAAGCCGGCTTTCCCTGGGAATGTCTCCCGGGACAAGTTCACCTTTGCTGAGCTCACCGGACAAGCTGGAAATGTTTCTGTTTGTCAGAAAGATATCTGCTGCCATTTAAGCTACAGGATGGCAGAGAAGCGAAACGATGAAGTCTATGTCCTGGGGGCTTTTGATGGACTTCATGGTAGTAGAAGAAAATACTATTGGGAGGTACAGTAATTCCCCTTCCTCTGCTGGGAGATGTTGATTGGTGGTGGTTTTCCAAGAGTAAACTTTCCTTTCATGTCATCCTTTAGCCCATGGGAGAAAATTAACCAGGTATTTTCTTCCTCCAGTCATCCATTCACTACTAGAACTTGTCTATAATCATCGTGCTTGGTTAAGACCAGAAATTGTGAATTTATCTTCATGGAAGGGGTAGTAAGGTTTCGGTTCATGCCCTGATTAGTTTCCTTCTACAAATTACACCAGGGCCAAACCAGTATTGTAGCTAGGGAGAAGCTCTTTGTGAGCTTTAAGACCTACATCTCTATTCCCTAGCTTTATCTCTGACTTTTCATGTGAAAAACAGTATGGCCTAGTGGATTTGCACCTATTCAGCCCTCCCATGCTACTGTTCACTCCTCTCCCCAGGTATCTCTGCTCCCTGACCCTCCTTAACAGGTCCACCCTACTCCAGCACATAATAGTTTGTATCTGCTCTCTGTGACATCATTGTCTGTCTATTTTATTATTGCCATAGCATGTTAATCATTAACTACCCTCTGTGATCCCATCGCCTACTTATATCATTGTTACTGTTTTATCGCTTCTGCATTTCAATTGTTAAACTCCCGCTGTGCTGTCATTTGCCCTGCTGACCTCACCATGAACTATCAATTCCCTTGCTCCCAACTGCCATTCCCATTCCTCACCTTTCCCTTCCCCTCTCCCACCCAGCCTTTTCCCTCCCTCTCCCCCACCACCACCGCTCCCCCTCACCCCCTACCCAGGATCCCTCTGTATCAGGGCCAATCCTCCACTCCTCCCTCCCAGCCCTCTCCCTCCCTTCCTCCCCTCCCCCACCCCATCCCAGTTCTCCTTTCCCATCACCACCCCTCTTCCCACTCTCCCCACCCAGGCCCCCGCCAACTCACCCCAATCCAAACCCTCCCCACTCCTCACACCCTTCCCCCTCCCTCCCCTCCCTCAACAACTGCTGCCAAGTGTGGCCTCTGGAACCCCTGCTCCGTTATAAGTAAGCTCCCTTTCATCCTGGACCTATTTCTTTCCAGCTCTCTACTCCTCCTCGCCCTAACTGAAACATAGCTGTCTCCGGACGACACGGTCTCTTCTGCTGCCCTCTCCAGTGGAGGCCTCTTCTTCTCCCACTCCCCCAGACTCACCGGAAAAGGAGGAAGTGTCGGTTTGCTTCTCGCCCCCCACTGTCGCTTTTGCACTATCCCTCCTCCTCCTTCGCTTTCCTTCCCTTCCTTTGAAGCCCACCTCTACCACCCCCTCCAGATTCTTGTAGCCGTCATCTACCGCCACCCACCCCGGCCCCACCTCCAACTTCTTTAGCGATTTTGACCCCTTCCTCACCTTCCTTCTCTCCTTTTCCATGCCCACTCTAATCCTCAGAGACTTCAACATCCACGTGGATATCCCTGGTGACTCCTCTGCCGCCTTCCTTCTATCTCTCCTTGACACTGCCAACCTCTTGCTCCGCCCCACCTCGCTCACTCACCAACTTGGTCACACCCTCGACCTCATCATCTCCTTCCGCTGCACTGTCTCCACCCTCACCAACTCTGAAATCCCTCTCTCTGATCATAATCTTCTCACCTGCCTCCTCACTCACACTCCTTTCCCCTGTAAATCCGTATTACTCCCTCACAGAGATCTCCACTCTCTTGACCCCATCCATCTTCCTGAGTGCCTCACACCCCACCTCACCTCCCTTTCCTCTCTACCCAATCTTGATGATCAGATTACTGCTCTCAACTCTACCTTCTCTATTCAGCTAGACTCGCTTGCTCCCCTTTCCCTTTGCCGCTCTCGTACCACTAACACACAGCCCTGGATCACTGCCACTGTCCGCCTCCTTCGCTCTTATGCTTGAGCTGCTGAATGCTGCTGGCAAAAGTCTAAACACCATTACAACCTCATTCACTTCAAGTTTATCCTTTCCTGTCTTAACTCTGCCCTCTCCTCTGCCAGACAAAACTATTTCTCCTCTCTTATTGACACCCATGCCCATCATCCCCGTCGGCTCTTCTGTACATTCAACTCCCTCCTCAGGCCCCCGGTTCCTCCCCCTCCTCCTTCCCTCACCCCCTACGATCTGACCTCCTACTTCATTAATAAAATTAAATCCATCAGGTCTGAGCTCCCAAACGTCACTCCCCCACCTTCTCCAACCCCCCTGCTCTCAATGCTCTCTGCTACTCTCCCATCCTTCCCAGCAGTATCTTCAGAGGAGATCTCCTCCCTCCTCTCAAGTGCTATTCGGCCACCTGTGCTTCTGACCCCATTCCCTCTCATCTTATGAAATCTCTCGCTCCGTCCCTTCTCCCCTCCTTAACTTCCATCTTCAACTGCTCACTTTCCACTGGTTCCTTCCCCTTTGCCTTCAAACATGCCCACGTCTCTCCCATCTTAAAAAAACCCTCTCTTGACCCCACCTCCCCTTCTAGTTATTGCCCTATCTCCCTCCTACCATTCCTTTCCAAACTCCTTGAATGTGTCATCTACATGCGCTGCCTCAAATTCCTCAACACCAACTCTCTCCTCGATCCCCTCCAATCTGGCTTCCGTCCCCTACATTCCACAGAAACTGCCCTCTCAAAGGTCACCAATGACCTCCTGCTTGCCAAATCCAATGGCCCATACTCTATCCTAGTCCTCCTCAACCTCTCAGCTGCATTCGACACTGTGGTCCACCCCCTTCTCCTCAACACGCTATCCAACCTTGGCTTCACAGACTCTGTCCTCTCCTGGTTCTCCTCTTATCTCTCCGGTCATTCATTCTCAGTCTCTTTTGCAGGCTCCTCCTCCCCCTCCCATCCCCTTATTGTAGGGATTCCTCAAGGATCAGTTCTTGGTCTCCTTCCGTTCTCTATCTACACTCACTCCCTTGGTGAACTCATTCGCTCCCATGGCTTCAACTATCATCTCTATGCTGATGACACCCAAATCTATATCTCTGTCCCTGCTCTCTCTCCCTCCCTCCAGGTTCACACCTCCTCCTGCCTTCAGGACATCTCCATCTGGTTGTCTGCCCGCCACCTAAAACTCAACATGTCCAAAACTGAACTCTCTGTCTTCCCTCCCAAACCCTGCCCTCTCCCTGACTTTCCCATCACTGTTGACGGCACTACCATCCTTCCCGTCTCACAAGCCTGCAACCTTGGTGTCATCCTCGACTCTGCTCTCTTGTTCACCCCTCACATCCAATCCGTCACCAAAACCTGCCGGTCTCACCTCCGCAACATTGCCAAGATCTGCTCTTTCCTCTCCATCCTCTCCATCCCCCCACCTTACCTCCTTCCCTCCTCCTTCCGCTATCCTGCTTGTTCAAGCTCTCATTCTATCCCGCCTGGATTACTGCATCAGCCTCCTCTCTGATCTCCCATCCTCCTGTCTCTCCCCACTTCAATCCATACTTCACACTGCTGCCCAGATTGTAATACTCTGGGCATGTTACTCCCTTTCTCAAAAATCTCCAGTGGCTAACAATCAACATATGCATCAGGCAAAAACTTCTCATCCTCAGCTTCAAGACTCTCTATCACCTCATCTCCTCCTACCTCACCTCCCTTCTCTCCTTCTACAGCCCAGCCTGCACCCTCTGCTCCTCTGCCACTAATCTCCTCGCCGTGCCTCGTTCTCGCCTGGACCACGTCATCCCCCGGCCTGGAATGCCCTCCCTCCGCACATCCGCCAAGGTAGCTCTCTTCCTCCCTTCAAGGCCCTACTGAGAGCTCACCTCCTCCAGGAGGCCTTCCCAGACTGAGCCCCCTCCTTCCTTTCCCCCTCCACCCCCTCCCCATCCCCCCACCTTACCTCCTTCCCCTCCCCACACCACCTGTATATATGTATGTACATATTTATTACCCTATTTATTTTATTTGTACATATTTATTCTATTTATTTTATTTTGTTAATATGTTTTGTCTTGTTGTCTGTCTCTCCCTTCTAGACTGTGAGCCCACTGTTGGGTAGGGACCGTCTCTATATGTTGCCAACTTGTACTTCTCAAGTGCTTAGTACAGTGCTGTACACACAGTAAGCACTCAATAAATATGATTGAATGAATGAATGAATAATAGGGGATGGGCCCGGGAAGTACCTGGGTTCCAATCCTTGTTTTGCCACTTGTCTGCTTTGCAACCTTGTGCCAGTACTTTAAGTTCTCTGTGCCTTAGTTACCTCATCCGTAAAATGGGGATTAACATTGTGATCCCCATGTGGGACATGGACTGTGTCCAACTTGATTAGCTTGTATTTACCCCAGCAATTAGTATAGTGCCTTGCACACAGGAAGTACTTAACAAATATTATAAAAATGTATTCCATATGAAGTGATCTTATTCTTCTCCTTGGATTTACAGGAGGTCAAACAAATTCAGCCCCATTTTTCTTAATTCTCCCTGGAATTAGACATTCTAATGGGTTCTCTCTTGGTTATTTAGGTTTTTAGCAAGAATATCCACTAATGCAGCAATATGGGCGCCAATGAATTACTTTTTCCTCACCTCATCTGGTTCCTTCAGTCTCCTGAAACCCATTGTCCTGTCCCTTTTTCTTTTTCCACCCTTATTAAAGTGGTACAATCTAGGAGCTGGAGGAAGGTAGAAAGAAAGGAAATAAAAGGTGAAGGGGCAGATCGATGTCACCTTTTTACCTTTCCCTTTCTCTATTCAGTGCTCAGCCTCAGAAGAGTGAATTCATCTTTTAGACTGTGAGCCCACTGCTGGGTAGGGACTGTCTCTATATGTTACCAACTTGTACTTCCCAAGCGCTTAGTACAGTGCTCTGCACACAGTAAGCGCTCAATAAATACGATTGATGATGATGATGATGATCCGACAACAGTAGCATGACAGTAGCATGTCAATCGGGTGATACTGTCATTAATGAACACTAAGAGGTGTAAAGTGTCGTCATGGAATCCTAAAACAGTGTAACCTTAAAGAGTCAGAGAAGCATGGAGGGAAGGTTGAGAAACTCACAGATGCTATTTATGTATATATTTTTAAAGTAATTTTTTGTCCTAAATCCACCTCAACTTACAAAATATGAGCCTCTTAACCCAAATGAGTTTGTAATTGCAATATGGTGGTACTTGTATGTGCCAAGCACTGTTCTAAGCGCTGAGGTAGATACAAGTTAATCAGGTCTTCTCATTTAGCACCTTGGAAAATAGCCCTGGCCTAGGTTAAAGCCAACTAGATTTTTCCTAGATATACCTCAAGAGCAATCACGTGGGAGCAATTGCCCAACTACATCTAGTTCTCTGATAACACAGGGCTGCATTCTTATAAAACCCCACATTAAGATAGTACTAGTACACCCTGTGTTCACCACGACATAGTAATAATAATAATGATGGCATTTATTAAGTGCTTACTATGTGGAAAGCACTTTTCTAAGCACTGGAGAGGTTACAAGGAGATCAGGTTGTCCCATGGGGGGCTCACAGTCTTAATCCCCATTTTGCAGATGAGGGAACTGAGGCACAGAGAAGTGAAGTGACTTACCCAAAGTCACACAGCTGACAATTGGCAGAGCCAGAATTTGAACCTTTGACCCCGGACTCAAAAGCCCGTGCTCTTTCCACTGAGCCACGCTTCTTCCCAATACATCATTTCATCCCAGAACGTAGTGCTGCGGTTCCAAACTGGCTTGCATTGTTGGATGAACATTCCCTGGTTCCCTGACAATGTCCAAACCACAGCTTGCAGGGAAAATACATGCTACAGGAGAACTGAGTGTCTGTTCACCTCCCCCAGTCTAACAGTTGGCTATACGGAACAGAATCCAAATTCCATTACTACTGAGGGATGACAGAAAACTCTTGGCCTCTTTTTGGAGAAATCAGACCCAGTTTTCCCAAAAGAGCAGATCTTCCCGGCAGTTGCCTTTTAACTTCCTGCTTTGTTCACCTAGGTCTGCACCCTGTTGAAGTGTAACACCACCAACTTGAAAACATGTGGGAGACCTGTAGAAACTGCCCTGACCAGGTTTGAAATGTACTCCCTTAGCGGCACATTTGGGACTCAGTATGTCTTCCCGGAGGTATTGCTGAGCGAGATCCAGCTCGCCCCCGGAGAGTTCCAGGTAAGAGATTTTCCTGTTAATGCACTCAGTGGGACTGGAAGTTAATCGGTGTTATTTATCAAGATCTTACTGTATGCAGAGCACCTAGGAAAATACAGTAAAACAGAGTTGGTAGACAAGTTCCCTGTTCACAAGTAGCTTACGGTCTAGAGGGGGAGACATGTTAATATGAATAAATAATTTACAGGGATGTACATAAGTGCTGTGGAGCCGAGGGCTGAGCAGCTCAGTTGCTTAGGTGAACCCACGTTTTTAGGTTTTCCACACCATAAAGTTTCTGTTAAATGTCCTATCAGATGATTACACATTAGATGCTATTTCTACATCAAACATTGCCGGTTAAGATGCGGTGACTGGAAAGAGGCTGTCCTGCTTACTGCTCTAAGATTTTGACGAACTGGGTCAGGGTTGCCCAGATGGGCTGAAGTGATTTAACACAACCACATCCATCTGTGGCATTTCTGTAGAGGAGATTGAGACATGTTGGTTCTTGCAAGAGGAAGTCAGGTGTGTCATATGGCAGCGATCTGCCTAGTTCATTCTTGATAGCTGTTCATTTATTCATTCATTCATTCAATCGTATTTACTGAGCGCTCACTGTGTGCAGAGCACTGTACTAAGCGCTTGGAGAGTGCTCATGGGCTGAGCAGTGTGAATGGGGTCAGGGTGTGGTTTCAGAACCCATCCACAACTCCTCTCCCCACTCCTGATTCTGGCACCCTGCAGGTTGGGGATTGGGAGAGCCCAGGGTGGGAAGGCATTGACCAGCTAGTACAGGATGAGGGGACCGGAATGGGGCCTGAGCCTCTGGACAGACCGGCAGGCGTCCCGGCGGGTGGGTTCAGGCCTAGAGCGGCAGTAGGGTTTCGGGGCTGCGGACATCCCGAAGCGTTTTGGTTCTGGGAAATTGGCAAAATGGAGGTGAGTGAGAGTTGTGGAGGCCCCATGAGGCATCCCTGAGGCTGACGGTGCCGTAGTAGACGTGGCTTAGTGGAAATAGTATGGGCTCGGGAGGCAGAGGTCGTGGGTTCTAATCCCAGCTCCGCCACTTGTCAGCTGTGTGACTTTGGGCAAGTCATGTAACTTCTCTGGGCCTCAGTTTCCTCATCTGGAAAATGGGGATTAAGACTGTGAGCCCCACATGGGACAACCTGACTACCTTGTATCTATCCCAGTACTTAGAACAGTGCTTGGCATTTAGTAAGCACTTAACAAATACCATCATTGTTATTATTATTATTAGACATTGCCCTTTGGGGCCAGGCCTGGTTGGCTCTTCAGGCACTGTAGCCATGTCTCAGGATGACAGGGGTAGCTTGGTGGGGTTCCCTTGGAGATCAGGGAATTGTAGAGCAGGGTTGGGGACCCCACCCTGGGCAGACTTAATACCAGATTGATTGGCGGTCATGGCCCTACAGCTCCTCCCACAGCGCATGACCATCATTAATAGTTACCGGGAGATAGATTTTTTTTTAATGTCACTGATGGGAACTTTTTATCCCTCCTTGATCTGTAATTTGGCAAGGTAGCAAGGTTAAAATGTTTAGCACTGGGCATGCAATCAATATCTTGGTTTTGTCTCCTGGATGGCATTTCATAGAGAAGCAGCGTGGCTAGAGAAGCAGCATGGGTCAGTGGAAAGAGCCTGGGCTTTGGAGTCAGAGGTCATGGGTTCAAATCCCGGCTCTGCCACTTGTCTGCTGTGTGACCTTGGGCAAGTCACTTAGCTTCTCTAGGCCTCAGTTCCCTCATCTGTAAAATGGGGATGAAGACTGTGAGCCCCACGTGGGACAACTTGATCACCTTGTATCCCCCCCAGGGCTTAGAACAGTGCTTTGCACATAGTAAGCACTTAACAAATGCTATTATTATTATTATTATTATTTCTGTCATTTCTGGGGTCAGTATGGTTATCCTTCCCGAACACTTAGGTTTCCCTGCCATATTGCAGTGATAAGATATTGTTGTAACTTACAAGTGCACTAATGGCACCACCTGCTTTTCTTTCCTTCCATCAGGTGTTAAGAGATGGACGTTTGGTAAACCATAATGGCATCTCTAAACCCATTTTGACGGCGACGCTGTTTGGGAGGCGATATGAGAAGGATGAATCACATACTTCAAACGGACTCATCAACACTGCTCTAATTTATCTCCCAGGACTGTCGCTAGTAACGATAATAATGAACTCAATACCTGTCAACATCCTGTGATTGACTTTGCAGCATTTCTTCCTCTTAATATTGTTACTTGGCAATCCCAAAATGGGCACTGACTAAGCAGTCTAGCAATCTAAGTAATACCTAGCTATTTTACTAGGATCAGAAATCAACTCATTCTATTTCAGGAACTAACTAATGTAATCCATTTCATGTGATTGTACAAGGAAAGGAAGTGGGGAAATTTATAAAAAAAATCAGTTTCGATTTCAACTGTGCTCATTCTCTTCAAAGCAACCCTGTGTATCTTGGGCAAAGCCTGAGAATAGAAACCAAGGACTTTGAAGGGGTAAAAGGACTCTATGGTATATTCACCTGAGCTCCACTGTCATGTTTGCCCCCGTCTCCCTGGACTGAACTGTGTGGCATCCCATGCCATATCCTCCACCCCCAAACACGGGCTGCTCTGCATCAATCACATGCCAGAATCATCCCCAACAACAACAACAGCTGCAGGAAAGGGAAGGGAAAGTGACTGGGAAAAACAAGCTCCAACCAGGTGATTTTTGATAAGGGTGGTGGGTTTAGTGACAATGACAGCTCCTGAGGCTGGGGTGTTGGGGGCCCTGGCCACTTTAGCCTGGGTCCTTAGGCTTCAGTCCAATAAACCCTTGAATTAATTTTACCCTGCTCTTCAACTTTTTCCCGACTTCCTCTTCGTTGTCTCCCTTTTTTGTTTAAATGGGCTTTGTTAAGTGTTTACTATGTGCCAGCCTTGTACTAAGCACTGGGGTAGATGCAAGCTAATGAGGTTGGACATAGTCCATACCTCACGTGGGGCTCACAATCTTAATCCCCATTTTACAGATGAGGGAACGGAGGCACAGAGAAGTTAAGTGACTTGATCAAGGTCACACAGCGGGTAAGTGGCAGAATCGGGATCAGAACTGAAGTTTTGACTCCTGAGCTCATTGTCTTTCCACTAGACCATGCTGCTTCTCTTGACCTGTCTTATCTCCCTGAAATTACTCTACTCCATGTCACATGAGACGGGTTGCTACAACCATGCCCTCTTGGTCTCTTCTGGGCTGGAGTCATTCCTGCCTCTCTGTTACCTCCTCCTATTCCTATAAACTGCTCTAAATCTCTTCACCTTCCCTCTTCCCTTTTGACTTTTCTGCTTCAGCTCCTCCTCTGCTTTGCTGGCAGCTTTATATGTTAACAAAGCAGTCTGAGAGGAGGCTTGGCTTCTTCAGACCTCACAATTGCCTGTTTCATTCTCACAGAATGCCAATGGCCTAGGAGAGGAGCCACAAAAGCGGAGTGGTGAGAAGATGGTGACAGGGAGGTAATGACACGAATGGGAGGAGATGCTGGTGAAAGTAGGGAGTAAATGGAAGTTGTCGGGAAAAAGACAATGGGGCCACAGTGATGGGAGGAGCGTGCATTGTGGTGACTGTGACAGTAAGTGAGATTTAATTAACTGTGGTATTTGTTAAGTACTTACTCTGTGCCAAGCACTGTACTAAGCACTGGGGTGGATACAAGCAATTCGGATTGGACGCAGTCCCTATCCCACATGGGGCTGCCAGTCTCAACCCCCATTTTAAATGAGGTAACTGAGGCACAGAGAATTCATTCAATAAGTGACACACCCAAGGTCACACAGAGGAAAGTGGCAGAGCTGGGATTAGAACCCATGACCTTCTAACTTCCAGGCCCACGTTCTATCCACTAGGCCATGTGTCATGCTGCTTTCAGATTTAGGGCCAACTTTGGGCAGCTGGTCGTGGACCATGGAAACAGCCTTTAGCCAAGTGAGTTTGGTCGGTCAATCGAATTTATTGAGTGCTTACTGTGTGCACATCAATGTACTAATCACTTGGGAGTATACAATATAACAGTATAACAGAGTCTAGTTCTGTTGGAGACAATGGGGTCTATGACAGTCTTAAGAATATCAATTGTAAAGGAAGGTATAAGAGCATAAGAAATGTCTTTACTGGATTAGATCAACCGCCCATCCAACCCATGATTCAGTTTCCAGCAGTGGCAATAAGACACTTGGAGAAACCAAATGAGTTTGCCCTTCTGGTTAGCCATCCCTCATGGAGAGGGATAGCCCACCTAACTTCCCTAACCTTTACCTTTTATAATAATGATGTTATTTGTTAAGCACTTACAAGTGTTTATGTGCCAAGCACTGTTGTAAGTGCTGGGGGGATACAAGGTTATCAGGTTGTCCAACGTGGGGCTCACAGTCTTAATTCCCATTTTACAGCTGAGGTAACTGAGGCACAGAGAAGTGAAGTGACTTGCCCAAAGTCACACAGCTGACAAGTGGAGAAGCTGGGACTAGAACCCACGACCTCTGACTCCCAAGCCCGAGTTCTTGTCAATAGGCTATGCTGCTTCTCGCTTTTCTCAACTAATCAGGGCCAGACCAACAGCCCCATGGACCCAGGGGTAGTTTGTTTTTCAAGGCCTCTAATATGATGCATGATGCAGATGACATTATAAACATTGTGATACAATTATGTCATATGTAACATAGTCAAAAGGACATCAACACAGCCAAGGCTTTTCCAGCCAGCGTGGTGATGGACACAGGAGGGAACTGTGAGAGGTCTTAGACATGCCCACATGTGCAGGCAGCAACCAGGACTGGGGGGTCTTTTATTTGAAGAATTTGCAAGGGGAGGAGGAGCTGGGTTGCCCTCTGCCATGTTGAGATGGAAAGGGAAATTGGATGCTGCCCTGACCTCCTGTAACCAGGCAGTTGGGGGTAGCTCTCTCTTGTCCACCTAATTCCCCCCAAACAAAAATAAATAATAATAATTGTGGCATTTATTAAGTACTTATTATGTGCCAGGCACTGAACTAATTACTGGGGTGGAAGCAAGCAAATCGGGTTGGACACAGTCCCTGTCCAACATGGGACTCTCAGTCTTAATCCTCATTTTACAGATGAGGAAACTGAAGCGTGGAGAAGTGAAGTGATTTCTCCAAGGCTACGCAGCAGACAAGTGGCTCAGTGGAAAGAGTACGGGCTCTGGAGTCAGAGGTCATGGGTTCAAATCCTGGCTCCGCCACTTAGCTGTGTGACTTTGGACAAGTCACTTAACTTCTCTGGGCCTCAGTTACCTCATCTGGAAAATGGGTATTAAGACTGTGAGCCCCCCGTGGGACAACCTGATCACCTTGTAACCTCCCCAGCGCTTAGAACAGTGCTTTGCACATAGTAAGCGCTTAATAAAAGCCATCATTATCATTAGAACCCAGGAACACATTCTAACATTAGAATATGACAGTGGGCAGCACTCCAATGAGTCAGTGTGAGGAGTATTCTCTTACCACCTCCTCCTCCCTATCCCATGAATTCTCACCCTTGTCCCCTAACTACTTGCTTCATCCTGAAAGCATCACAGCTCACGGAGGGACACCCTGGGGACTTGAGGCTAAAGCACTCCCTCCTTCTCCTTATGACACTGTGCATGTTTAGTGGCCTTATTCAAAGGTCTCCTTGGGACATCATCTTCTTACTGTTCTCAACAGGGACCATGTTGGAAATCTCAAGAGAGTCGCAATTGTCTCAGCATCGGCTTGAGGTGAGCATCTCTAGAGCTTGGCTAAATTTGAACCCCTTGGGTTGAATCCCTACACCGTTGTGTTAATCCGGCCCTGTTGGTTGCCCTTTATGGAACTTCTGTCCCCAGATTCATCCAAACCCCTACTGATGTCTTCAGCCCCCGCACAACTTCCTGGTGGAACAAAACCAACTTGTTAACCAAGCACTTGGTGAAGAAGTGTTTACATTTGTACTCTTTTGCAATCATTACCTGCCTCCTTTATTAACAATGTCACTTGTTTTTCTAAATGATGCAGTCATTGTCAAAGAATAGCTATGTTTTTATTGCACCCCTATTGCTTCTAGCATGCTTTCTCCCAGCTCAGGATAAAAATTCAGCACCCAAAGTCCCAGCTGTGTTCAATTTAATGCAAGACAGACAGCTTATTGACTTAAAAGGAGGCAAATAGCACTGATGATGGTGGCTATGACTAAAGAGGGGAATTCCTTTTACTATTTCCTTTTGGACCCCATCCAAAGGTCAGCCAAACACAGGAAAGAAATCAATTTTAATCTGAAACCTCGTCTGCCAATGTGTCTGCCTGGATCCATCAATTTTTTATTTTGTTTTTTTTTCTAAATGGTATTTGTATGCCAGGCACCGTACTAAATGCTGGGGTAGATACAAACTAATCAGGTTGGACACTGTCCATGCCTCCCATAGGGCTCATAGTATTAATCCCCATTTTACAGATGAGGCAACTGAGGCGTAGAGAAGTGAAGTGACTTGATCAATATCACACAGCAGACCAGTGGTGGAGTCGGGATTATTCATTCATCCAGTCGTATTTAGTAAGTGCCTACTGTGTGCAGAGCACTGTACTAAGCGCTTGGGCAAGTGCAATACAACAATAAACAGTGACAATCCCTGCCTATAACTAACTCACAGTCTGGACCTCTTCCTCCAGGCTCTTTCTCCTTCCATAGTCCGTGCTGCTTCTCATCGCTGCCCGTCTCCTTCTACTTTGTCTTGTCAAGTAAAGAGCTTCCTCTCTCCCGCCCTCCTTTCTCCCACCTCCCCACCCCAACCCACCTGAGAGCTGCTGTTGGAGGGGCTGCCGAAGCCTGACCCCCTTGGTCTCTGTTTGTGGTCCAGCTAGGTTGGTACTACATGTGATAGTAGTACCAGGGAAGCAGCGTGGCTCAGTGGAAAGAGCACGGGCTTTGGAGTCAGAGGTCATGGGTTCGAATCCCGGCTCCGCCACATGTCTGCTGTGTGACCTTGGGTAAGTCACTTAACTTCTCTGAGCCTCAGTTATCTCATCTGTAAAATGGGGATTAAGACTGTGAGTAACACATGGGACAACCTCATTATCTTGTATCCCCCCACATAGTAAGCGCTTAGCAAATACCATTATTATTATTATTATTATTATTATTATTATCATTATGTGATACAGCAGATGCCAAGCTGGAAGTGAGCCGGAACAAATCGAAAGTGGCCGAGAGCCTGCAGACTGTACCAGATGGTAGGCTAGCCCAGCAGCCTTTGGGGCAACAAGTTCCCAGCCACCTCCTCTTTCATGTCACCATGCTATCCTTATGGAATGTGGGTAGAGCTTCCACGAGCAGGGCTGGAAAGAGGGAATGAGCCTCCAAACTGGGGGCCATTTCCTCGCATGCCTCAATTCCACCAATCTCCTGCTCTGCCCCACCCCAACCGATCAGCAACTTGAACACACACCTGATTTTGCCATCCATACTCACTGTAAAATCTCCAGCCTCACCAACTCTGAAATAAAAATAATAATAAATAATAATTATGGCATTTTTAAGCACTTATTATGTGCCAGACACTGTACTAAGCACTGGGGTGGATACAAGCAAATCTGTTTGGACACAGTCCCTGTCCCACATGGGGCTCACAGTCTCAATCCCCATTTTACAGATGAGGGAACTGAGGCCCAGAGAAGTGAAGTGACTTGCCCAAGGTCATACAGCAGACAAGTGGCAGAGCTGGGAATAGAACTCATGACCTTCTGACTTCCAGGCGTGCACTCTACTACACCATCCTGCTTCCCACTCCTACTTCCCACTGAAATCCCACTCTCTGTCTGCAACTCCACAAACTCCTGACCTACCTTCTCTCCCCTACTTCACTTCTCCACAAATCTGCCCTATTCCCTCAACAAGACCACCGATCTTTTGACTCAATCCAATTTTCAAAATTTTCATGCTCCAACTGATCTCTATACTTCATCTACCTTCTCTTGACACAAAAATCCATGTCACTCTCTCAACTGAACTTAATTCCTTCACTCCCTGTCCCTCTACTGATCTTGAACCACCAACCAGTAACATGGATCATCTCCACGGTTCACTTCCTCCATTTTTGTTCACAAGTTGTGGAGCACCATGTGTAGGAGTCTTGACACTAGGCCAAGATCATGCATCTCTGTTTCGTCATCACTTGCTTTGATTCTGTTCTCTCCTCTGCCCGGCCACAATATTTCTCATCCTTACTGACTCACATACTCATCGCCCACTACAGCTGTTTCTGACATTTAACTCCCTCCTCAAACTCCTTGTGTTCTCACCTCCCATCTCTTGTCCCTAATGATTGGGCCAAATATTTCGTTGATAAAATTAAATACATTACTTATGGCTTTCCTAAAAACTCCCCTGCTCCTCCACAGCTCCTTCCTCTACCAGACCTCTCTTCAATTCTCCCATCCTTCCCAGAAGTATCTCAAGAGGAGATCTCCCTCTTCCTCTCAAATTCTACCCTCTCTAACTGTACTTCTGACCCTATCCCTTCTTACCTGACTAAAGCAATTGCCTCTTCGCTTATTTCTTCCCTGATGGTCATCTTCAACCGTTCACTTTACAATGGCAACTTCCCAACTTCTTTCAAGCATGCCTATGTAACCCCTCTAAAAAAACCATCACATTTTAACCCATGGCATCCTCCAGTTATCTTACCAGTCTTCCACAAACTCCTCAAGTGAGCTGTCTACACATTACCTCCACTTCCTTTCCAACTCTTTCCTCAGTCTCCTAAAATCTGGCTTCCTTCCCTCCACTCTTTGGAAGCATCCCTCTTTAAGTTCACCAATGACTTCCTTCTTACTTAACCCAGTGGCCACTACTCCATCCTAATCCTTCTCGACCTTTCTGCTGCCTTCCACACTGTGGACCACCCCCTTCTCCTGGAAACACCATCTAACCTTGACTTCACCAATACTGTCCTCTCCTGGCTCTCATCTTATCTCTCCGGCTACTCATTCTCAGTCTCTTTGCGGGCTCTGCTTCTGCTTCCCACCCTCTAACTGTTGGGGTTCTTCAAAGGTCAGTTCTGGGTCTCCTTCTCTTCTCCATCTATACTCGCTCCCTTGAAGAACTCATTCGTTCCCATGATTTCAATTACCATCTCTAATCGGATGATTTCCAAATCTATATCTCCAGCCCTAACCTCTCTCTTTCTCTTCAACTCTCTCATTTTCTCCTGCTTTCAGGTCATCTCTACTTGGATGTTCCACTGATGCCTCAAACTAAAGATATCCAAAACAGATCTCTTCCCAACCAAACCCTGTCCTATCCCTGACTTTCTTGTCACTGTAGACAGCAATTCCACCACCACTCTTTTCTCACAAGGCCGTGACCTTGGCAATATCCTCGATTCATCTATTTCATTCAACTCACACATTCAATCTGTTATGAAATCCTAACAGTTCTACCTTCATAATACCTCTAGAATCTACCTTCATAATACCTCTAGAATCTGCCTTTTCCTCTCTCTCTAAACTGCTACCATGCTGATCCAAGCACACATCCTATCCTGGCTAGATTACTGTTTCAGACTACTTGCTGACCTTTGTGCCTTCTTTCTATCCCCACTTCAGTCCATGCATCACTCTGCTGCCTGTATCATTTTTTCTGAAAAACCATTCAGTCCATATCTCCTTACTCTTCAAAAACCTCCAATGGCTGCCCATCCACTTCTACATCAAGTAGAAGCTCCTTACCATCCACTGGTAAGACACTCAATCATCTCTCTCCCTCCCAACTAACCTCATGGATCTCCTATTACAATCCAACCCACAGGTTCTGTTCCTTTAACACCAACCTACTCTCTGTACCTTGATCTTGTCTCTCCCCTACTGACCTCTTCCCCACATCTCTCTGGCCTAGAAGTCCTTCCTATTTCATATCTGACAGTCCACCACTTTCACCACCTTCAAAACCCACCTAAAATGACATCTCATGGGAAGCAGCTTGGCCTAGTGGAAAAAGCATGGGCCTTGGAGTCAGAGGACTTGACCTGGGCTCCACTTCTGGCTCCGTCACTTGCTTGCTGTTTGACTTTGAGCAAGTCACTTAACTTTTTTGTGCCTCAGTTTCCCAACTGTAAAATGGAGATTCAAAAACTGTTCTCCCTCCTACATAGACTCTGGGCCCAATGTGTGTTAGGGACTATGTCCGAACTGATTAACTTGTATCTACCCAAGCGAATGGTTGGTGGCCCTGGCAGCCATCCAAGTCACACTAGTCCACCCCATGGCCATGCATGAATGAGAGTTTCCCGTGGGATGGATGTACATCATTTCTTCTTGTGGACACTCCTGAGAATGCCTCCATGATGGGTCTGTTCTGTTACAGTGGTCATGATGGAGTGAACAAAGGCAGTTCTGCTTTTACCAAAGAAGAGAGTGAAGGCTGCAAAGGATAATCAATTAATCGATGGTATTCATTGAGTGCTTATTGCATGCAGAGTACTGACAAAGTGCTTGGGAGAGTGCAGTTCACTAGAGATGGTAGATATGATCCCTGCCCACAAGGAGCTAACAGACTATTCATTCATTCAATCATATTTATTGAGCACTTGCTGTGTGCAGAGCACTGTACTAAGCGCTTGGGAAGTACAAGTTGGCAACATATAGAGACAGTCCCTACCCAACAGTGGGCTCACAGTCTAGAAGGGGGAGACAGACAACAAAACAAAACATATTAACAAAATAAAATAAATAGAATATGTACAAGTAAAATAAATAGAGTAATAAATACGTAAAAACATATATACATATATACAGGTGCTGCGGGGAAGGGAAGGAGGTAAGGTGGGGGGATAGAGAGGAGGAGGAGGGAGAGAGGAAGGAGGGGGCTCAGTCTGGGAAGGCCTCCTGGAGGAGGTGAGCCCTCAGTAGGGCCTTGAAGGGAGTAAGAGAGTTAGCTTGGCAGATGGGCAGAGGGAGGGCATTCCAGGCCAGGGGGATGACGTGGGCCGGGGGGTCGATGGCGGGACAGGTGAGAACGAGGCATGGTGAGGAGATTAGCGGCAGAGGAGTGGAAGGTGTGGGCTGGGCTGGAGAAGGAGAGAAGGGAGGTGAGGTAGGAGGGGGAGAGGTGATGGACAGCCTTGAAACCGAGGGTGAGGAGTTTCTGCCTGTTGCGTAGGTTGATTGGTAGCCACTGGAGATTTTTGAGGAGGGGAGTAACATGCCCAGAGCATTTCTGGACAGAGACAATCCGGGCAGTGGTGTGAAGTATGGATTGAAATGGGGAGAGACAGGAGGATGGGAGATCGGAGAGGAGGCTGATACAGTAGTCCAGACGGGAATTGGATGAGAGCTTGAACGAGCAGGGTAGCGATTTGGATGGAGAGGAAAGGGCAGATCTTGGCAATGTTGCGGAGGTGAGACCGGCAGATTTTGGTGATGGCTTGTATGTGAGGGATGAACGAGACTAGAGAGGGAGACAAACACAAAAATAAACTGCAGTATGCTGAGCAGCCTCCTCGTCCTCTCCTCCTCACCCTCTCCTCTTCCTACTTCACCTCCCCCTCTTTCTCTTCCTCCCTCCTTATTCTCTTCTGTTCATTCCCCCTCCTCTTCCTCCTCCTCCATTCTTCCTCCTTTTCTCCTCACTCTCCTCCTCCTCCCAGCTTCCTGCTTCACCTCCCTCTTCTTCTTTCTGCTTCTCTTCCTCCTCCCCTCTTCCTCGTCTTTCTTCTCTTCCTTGATGCCGTGCCAATTTCCTCTCCCACTGACAGTCATCCAATTCATCTGTCATCTGAGTCATGTAAGGTTTAACTGGCTGCCAGCCCAAGGAAATTATGATCTCTTGTCTCATTTGTCCAGTGGGACCCACTTCTGGCGTGGCCCTCCACCCTCAGAAATGGGGGCTTCAGGTAGCCTGAGTCCTATCATAACCCCTCACCCAGACCCTATTGCATTCACCTCTGTGCTGACCTAGTCATCTTGGGGCTTATATGAGTTCTACCTCTCTGATGTGAGCTCAAATTCAGAAGTGGTGCTTGGCTAAAGGGCAGATTCTGGGCTATGGAGGTATCTTTTTGCAGGTAGCTGCAGCCAATTTGGTTTGACCTAGGGGCAGGGGAGGGCCCAGGCTAGGGTTGGAGGGCCAAACACGGGCTTCTTTGATCTGACCCCCATGGACTGAGGTGCTGGGCCCTGTCAGGCCGTGGGTGAGGCCGTTACCTCAGGACACACCATAGGATTGGGTGAGGGCAGCTGAGGGGCTAGGGCAATGTTTATTGAAAGGGCATACCTGTTGACAATTAGCTGCATCTGTGAGAGCAGGGAACTGGAAGAGAAAACAGAACTCTGGACTAAATAGGGCAGGCGGGGATTTCCCCAGAGGAAGGTCTGAGGGTCAGATATTTAAATGGATTTCCAAAAGACATGGTTATAATCCATTGCAAGCCACCCATTGTTTTGTTTTGTGCTGTTGAGTCATCTCTGGCTCATAGTTATGCCATTTCTCTCAGAATGACCCACCTCCATCTGCAATTGTTCTGGTAGTGTATCTATAGAGCTTTCTTAGTAACTATGTGTAAACGGTTTACCATTCTCTTCTTCCATTCATTCATTCAATCATTTATTCAATCATATTTATTTACCGTTTACTGTGTGCAGAGCAATCAATCAATCAATCAATCATATTTATTGAGCGCTTACTATGTGCAGAGCACTGTACTAAGCGCTTGGGAAGTACAAATTGGCAATATATAGAGACAGTCCCTACCCAACCTTGGGCTCACAGTCTAAAAGGGGGAGACAGAAAAAAAAACAACCAAACATACTAACAAAATAAAATAAATAGAATAGATATGTACAAGTAAAATAAATAAATAGAGTAATAAATATGTACAAACATATATACATATATACAGGTGCTGTGGGGAAGGGAAGGAGCTAAGATGGGGGGGATGGAGAGGGAGACGAGGGGGAGAGGAAGGAAGGGGCTCAGTCTGGGAAGGCCTCCTGGAGGAGGTGAGCTCTCAGCAGGGCCTTGAAGGGAGGAAGAGAGCTAGCTTGGCGGATGGGCAGAGGGAGGGCATTCCAGGCCCGGGGGATGACGTGGGCCGGGGGTCGATGGCGGGACAGGCGAGAATGAGGTACGGTGAGGAGATTAGCGGCGGAGGAGCGGAGGGTGCGGGCTGGGCTGTACTAAGCACTTGGAAAGTACAATTCGGCAATAGATAGAAACAGACCCTACCCAACAATGGGCTCACAGTCTAGAAGGGGAAGACAGACAACAAAACCAAACAAGTAGACAGGTATCAATGCCATCAAAATAGATAAATAGAATTATAGATATATACACATCATTAATATCCAGTAATAAATATGTACAAATGCTGTCGGGAGGGGAAGAGGATAGGGCAGAGGGAGGGAGTGGGAGCATTGGGAAGGGGAGGAGGAGCAGAGGAAAAGGGGAGGCTTAGTCTGGGAAGGCCTCCTGGAGGAAGTGAGCTCTCAGTAGGGCTTTGAAAGGAGGAAGAGAGCGAGTTTGACAGATATGTGCAGGGCGGGCATTCCAGGCTAAAGGTAGGTCATGGGTCAGGGGTCGACGGCAAGACAGGCGAAAACAAGGCACATTTAGGAGGTTAGCAGCAGAGGAGCAGAGTGTGCGGGCAGGGGTGTAGAAGGAGAGAAGGGAGGTGAGGTAGGAGGGGGTGAGGTGATGGAGAGCTTTGAAGCCAATAGTGAGGAATTTTTGCTTCATGCAAAGTTTCGTAGGCAACCACTGGAGATTTTTGAGGAGGGGAGTGACATGCCCAGAGTGTTTCTGTAGAAAGATAATCTGGAAAGCAAAGTGAAGTATAGACTGAAGTGGGGATAGACAGGAGAATGGGAGATCAGAAAGGAGGCTGATGTGGTAATCCAGTCAGGATAGGATGAGAGATTGTACCAACAAGGTAGCTGTTTGGATGGAGAGGAAAGGGTGGATCTTGGCAATGTTTTGAAGGTGAGACTGGAAGGTTTTGGTGATGGATTGGATGTGTGGATTGAATGAGAGCATGGAGTCAAGGATGACACTAAGGTTGCGGGCTTGTGAGACAGGAAGGATGGTAGTGCCATCCACAGTGACGGGAAAGTCAGGGAGAGGACAGGTTTGGGTAGGAAGATAAGGAACTCAGTCTTGGACATGTTGAGTTTTAGGTGGCGGGCAGACATCCAGGTGGAGATGCCCTGAAGGCAGGAGGAGATATGAGCCTGGAGGGAGGGAGAGCCAACAGGGGAGGAAATGTATATTTGGGTGTCAACAGTGTAGAGATCATAGTTGAAGCCATGGGAGCAAATTAGTTCACCAAGGGAGTGAGTATAGATGGAGAACAGAAGAGGACCAAGAACTAACTCTTGAGGAACCCCTACAGTAAGGGGATGGGAGGGGGAGGAGGAGCCCGTGAAGGAATCTGCAAATGTATGGCCAGAGAGATAAGAGGAGAACCAGGAGAGGATGGACTCTGTGAAGCTAAGGTTGCATAATGTGTTTGGGAGAAGGGGATGGTCCACAGTGTCGAAGGCAGCTGAAAGGTCGAGGAGGATTAGGATAGAGTAGGAGCCATTGGATTTGGCAAGAAGGAGGTCATTGATAACCTTTGAGAGAGCAGTATCCGCAGAGTGTAGGGGATGGAAGCCAGATTAGAAGGGGTCTAGGAGAGAGTTGGAGTTGAGGAACTCGAGGCAGCAAGTATAGACAACTTGTTCTAGGAGTTTGGAAAGGAAGGGTAGGAGGGAGATATGGCGATAACTGGCAGGGACAGTGAGGTCAAGAGAGGATTGTTTTAGGAAGGGGGAGACATGGGCATGTTTAAAGGCAGAGGGGAAGAGACCATTGGAGAGTGAACGGTTGAAGATGGAAGTTAAGGAGGAGAGGAGGGAAGGGGTGATAGTTTTTAGAAGATGAGAGGGAATGGGGTCTGAAGCACAGGTGGAGGGGGTGGCACTTGAGAGGAGGGAGGAGATCTCTTCTGAAGATACTGCTGGGAAGGATGGAAAAGTAGAGGAGAGGGTCGAGAGCCAGGGGGATGGGGAAGGAGGATGGATGACTTCGGGGAGCTCAGACCCTTCCGTGCAGTGAACTTGAGTCTTCACCCACGACTCTCTCCCATGCTGCTGCTGCCCAGCACAGGTGAGTTTTGACTTTTAGCAGATTGCCTTCTACCCTCTAGCCACTGCCCAAGCTAAGAATCGAATGGTTATGCCTCTGCTTGACTCTCTGGTCGTAGTCGAGACTGGTAGATTACGGAAAAATCTCCAGGTGTGACCCTGAGAGGGGAATGACTCCCATAATGTAACGCAATGTCTCATGGAAGCAATCAATCAATCATATTTATTGAATGCTTACTGTGTGCAGAACACTATATTAAGTGTTTGGGAGACCACATATATAGCAGAGTTGGTAGTCATGTAACCTGCCCACAAGGAGCTTACAGTCTAGAGGGGGTGACAGACATTAATATAAATAAAATAACTTAGGGATATGTAAATAATCTCTGTGGGGATGAGGGAGGGGTGAATAAAGGGAGCAAATCCAAGTGCCATGGGTGATACAGAAGGAAGGGAAAGAAGAGGAAATGAGGGCTTAGGCAGGGAGGGTCTCTTGAAGGAGATATGCCTTCAGTGAGGCACAAGGAACAAGGAAATCACTAATGGAATCTGTCAATCAATTTGGTATTCATTGAGCATTTATTGTGAGAAAAGTAGTGTATTAAGCACTTGGGAGAACACAACAGAACTGGTAGATATGAACCCTGCACACAAGGAGCTTACAGTCTACAGGGGAGGCAGATAGTAAAATAAATTATGGATAGGGGAAATAGAATTAGGGTGTGTACAGAAGTTCTCTAAGGCTGAGAGTGGAGTGAGTATCAAGTGCTTAAAGGGTACAGCAAAATGCATAGGTGATACAGAAGGGAGGGTGAAAGGGAAGCAGCATGGTCTAGTGGAAAGAGCACAGGCCTAGGAGTCGGACGGAGGATGTGGGTTCTAATCCTGGCTCTGCCACATGTCCATTGTGTGACCTTGGGCAAGTCACTTCACTACTCTGTGCCTCTGTTACCTCATCTGTAAAATGGGGATTAAGACTGTGAGCCCCATGTGGGACAGGGACCGCAACCTGATTACCTTGTATCTACCCCAGTGCTTAGAACAGTGCTCGGCACTTAGTAAATGCCTAACAAATACCGCAATTATTATTATTATTAGAAAAATGAAGGCATAGTCAGTGAAGGCCTTTTGGAGGAGATGTGACTTTTGGAAAGTTTTGAAGAGGGGGAGACTGGGTGGTGTGTCGGATATGAAGAGGAAAGGTGCTCCAGATGAGAGGATAATGTGGACAAGGGGTCAGTAGTAAGATAGGCAAGATTGAGGTACAGTGAGTAGGTTGGCATTAGAGGACTGAGCCCCCTCCCCCAGACTGAGCCCCCTCCTTCCTCTCCCCCTCCCCATCCCCCCGTCTTACCTCCTTCCCCTCCCCACAGCACCTGTATATATGCATATATGTTTGTATGTATTTATTACTCTATTTTATTTGTACATATTTATTTTATTTTGTTAATATGTTTTGTTTTGTTCTCTGTCTCCCCCTTCTAAACTGTGAGCCCAGTGTTGGGTAGGGACCGTCTCTATATGTTGTCAACTTGTACTTCCCAAGCGCTTAGTACAGTGCTCTGCACACAGTAAGCGCTCAATAAATATGATTGAATGAATGAATGAATGAATAGAGGAGTGCACTGTGTGAGCTGGGTTATGGAGTGGGAGGGGCTGGAAAATTTTTCCTTACCTTCGAGTAGTGAAATGTCTGAAGCTGACCCTGCCGACTGGATCCCCATTCACAGTTCGCCCCTTTGTTGTGTCTTCCAGTTCCTCGGCCAGCCCTCAGGGTCGTATCTAGGCTCAGCAGGAAACAGTCCTGAAAGAGTTAACTCACCTCCACAAGGTGAGTGATTTGCTCTCCTTTCCTCCAACCTCACACCCCTATTATTTTTGCTCTGCCCTGCCTGACTCAATGCTCTTCCACATTTGCATGCATTTCTTGGTACTGACGTATTCGAATGGCCACATTACACAATATTCTTTCTCATATTTACCTCGGCCTGGAATTCACAAGGTTCAGGGTGAACTGCTAATAGCAGAGATTATGACAGACTGCATTTTGCAGGAGCTTCTCCCTCAGTAAATAACTCAAACCTTGGTTTTCAGAGTCAGCTACGGTGCAGCGATGATCTTCACAGCGTTCCCGGTTTATGCAGTCTTTTTCGCTCTGTGGGCCCCGGGTGCCAGGACTGAAGACAGCTTCATTGCCGCCGTTTATGAGCACGCGGTCATTTTGCCCAACGGAACCCAAACCCCTGTGACTCAGGACGATGCCTTGATGCTGATGGACAAAAATCTTGATGTGTTGGAGAAAGCCATTAAACAGGCAGCCTCTGAGGTATTACTGAGGAATTGTAAATAATTCTAAATATCTATTTTGATGGTATTGACACTTGTCTACTTGTTTTGCTTTGTTGCCCGTCTCCCCCTTCTAGACTGTGAGCCCTTTGTTACATAGGGACTGTCTCTATCTGTTGCTGAATTGTACTTTCCAAGCATTTAGTACAGTGCTCTGCACACAGTAAGCGTTAAATACTATAGAATGAATGAATGAGTGAATGAATATTGTCCCTTGCCTGCTACTGTATACTAGCTGTCCTAGACACTATGGTCTAAATTAATTGTTTTCATTTGGTTTATTTGATAAAGGGGGCACACATTATTGTGACTCCAGAAGATGGCATCTATGGCTGGGTCTTCACCAGGGACACACTCTACCCTTACCTGGAGGATATCCCGGACCCTCAGGTCAACTGGATTCCGTGCACTGATCCCAACAGGTATCGTCTTGGTGGTTCAAAAAAAAGATGTCACGTATACAACTACGAAACTGTCTAATCTACAGAGTTCACCAACTATGAATGTGTTCGGTCGTCTGGTCTTATCAGACTGTGAGCAGTCAGACTTTTCTGTCATTGGTTCAGTAACCTAGTAAGCTATGATAAACCATCTGTTTCAGATGCAGTTTGAGAAATGGTCATCTGGTTGGAAGTGAGGAGATTCTGAGAGAAATGGTCATGCCAGGGGCAGTTACAAGGGTCTACTAAGGCCTACTGCAGTTTATTTTGGGAGGGTCCCTGGTGAGGGGCGTTTGTGTCTTTTTATCTGATCCCTGAAAAGCTTTGAAAACTTCCTAGAAGCCTCCACCTGGGTGAGGGTGGGAGAGTGGGAGAGGAATGCCCCAGGGATGAGGATAGATCCAGACCAGACCTCTGGAGTCACTCTGCATCTCTTGAAGCTGCCCCGGGAAGGCAAGCTAACCAGAATTTCCTCATAATCAGATGGTGTAATCTTGCAGGACCTGGCAATTTGGCCAGAAGCTTCAGGCAGTCAGAAGAAGGACTGCGCCTGTCTGACAGCTTCTTTCACAATGTGCTTTAGCAGTTGTCATCGTGGTAGTGGTGGTGGTATTTGGTGGTAGAAGTATTTATTGAGTGCCTACTCAGCGTAGTATACTGTTCTAAGTCTTTGGGAAGTGCAGAATAAGAAAAGGATTTGTTCCCTGCCCACAAGTAGCTTGTACTCTAATGGGAGGAGACCAACATAAGCATTTTCAGAAGCGCAAAAACGATAACAGCAGCATGGCCTAGTGGATAGAGGACGGTCCTGGGAGTCAAAGGTCATGAGTTGTAATCCTGGCTCTGCCACTTGTCTGCTGTGTGACCTTGGGCAATTCACTTAACTTCTCTGTGCCTCAGTTCCCTCATCTATAAATTGGGAATTGAGACTGTGAGCTCCACATGAGACAGGGACTGTGTTCAACCCAATTTTCTTATATCTACCCCAATGCTTAGAACAGTGCCTGGCACATAGGAAGTGCTTAACAAATTCTATTATTATTATTATATTATTATCATAATAATAATGATAAATGCAGTATTTGCTATGTGCTAAGCACTGTACCAAACACTGAGGTAGATAAAAGATGTTAGGCACAGTCCCTATTTTGTAGATGAGGAAATTGGGGCAGAGAAAATTAAGTGATTTGTCCAAGATCACCCAGGAGGCAAGTGGCAAAGCTGTGACTAAAACCCAGTCAGGCCCATAATTTTTCCTTGGAAAAGCAGCATGGCCTAATGGGTAGAGCAGGACCTCGGAGTCAGGAGATTTAGATTCTAATCCCCACTTTGCCTTTTCTCTTCTGTGAGATCTAGGGCAAGTCACTTCACTTCTCTGTGCCTCGATTACCTTGTCCGTAAAATGGGGAATAAGACTGTGAGCCCCATGTGGGACAGTCACTGGATCCAACCCAATTTGCTTGTATCCACCCCAGCGCTTAGTATAGTACCTGGCATATAGGTGCTTCTAGCTCCCAGGCCTGTGCTCTATCCACTAGGCCATGCTGCTATGTAGGGCATCAGTAAACTGATGATTATTTTGATTGGGAGAGAACCTTTGAGGAGGAATCAAGTCTCACAGTCTCCACCCAGAGGGACAGAAATTAGGTGAGTGGAGAGCTGTCAGTCCCTGCTGGTGATGATTCATCTGTGCTGCTTTTAATATGTTGTAGCTCGAGAGTGAGAGGGTAAAGATGGATCTGTACATTGCTCCCTAGCCTCTGAACCTTCTCGACTCCCTGAACAGGCCTCTGAAGCAACCTGAAAAATGTTGCAATCTTTCTCTCTTTCTCCCGCTCTCTCTCTTTCTGGCACCAAGTATGATTCCAACCCTTTCCCAGAAAAGGAACAGCTAGCTGCCTGTGTGCTTTGGCAGAGATGCAAGTTTCTTGGGAAATCAAATTTTCTTTCATTTTGTTGGACGTTTAAATGGGACTTTCCCAGCAGAAAGGGCCTCTGTCCTGGGTCAGTTACGAAGTCCAAGGCAGTTAAACTGGGGGAGGGGGAGAGTAAGTACCAGTACTGTGCTGGTTATGAGGAGAGGGCAACTGTGGGAAGTTGCATGATCACAGGGCTGTTACAGATAGGAAAAGAAAGACTGGCAGAGTCACAACTGCATTGCTTGCCCGGCTCCTTGCCACATGCCCATTTTCCTGCTCTACTTCTTTCCTTGGAGAAGGTCTGCCCTAGACAGGCTTTCTCTCATCTTCTTGACCCCAAACTATCCCCATTAACACCACTTTAGACTTCTTTCAAAAACAGGAAACTACTCTTCGACGGATCCCACATATCCCAAAGTTGTCCTTCGGCTCCAAGATGATGAATGATGGAGTTGTTTCCGTAGGTTTGAGTGTCATGCTGAGAGTGGTGAAAAAGAGAAAAGTCTGTGTTACTGCTAGCAAGATGTGCACTTGAGATACAAGAGATAATGATAACAATAGTGAAACAGCATGATCTAGTGGTAAGAACATGGGCTCGGGAGTCAAAAGGACCTGGGTTCTAATCTCAGCTCTGCCACTTGTCTGCTGTGTGACCTTGTATGACAACAACAAAAAAAACTGGCAACACCAGGGTCGAGGTGGGTGCCTAGTGAAGCTGGAAGCGATGGGTCCAAAGCAAGCTATTTGGTAAGCATTAAGTGCCAAACAATGTGCCAAACTATGTGCCAAACTGTGTTGTACTAAGAGTTGGGATCATCGTCGGACAATCAATCAATCAATCAATCGTATTTATTGAGCGCTTACTATGTGCAGAGCACTGTACTAAGCGCTTGGGAAGTACAAATTGGCATCACATAGAGACAGTCCCTACCCGATAGTGGGCTCACAGTCTAAAAGGGGGAGACAGAGAACAGAACCAAACATACCAACAAAATAAAATAAGTAGGATAGAAATGTACAAGTAAAATAAATAAATAAATAAATAAACAGAGTAATAAATATGTACAACCATATATACATATATACAGGTGCTGTGGGGAAGGGAAGGAGGTAAGACAGGGATGGAGAGGGGGACGAGGGGGAGAGGAAAGAAGGGGCTCAGTCTGGGAAGGCCTCCTGGAGGAGGTGAGCTCTCAGCAGGGCCTTGAAGGGAGGAAGAGATCTAGCTTGGCGGATGGGCAGAGGGAGGGCATTCCAGGCCCGGGGGATGACGTGAGCCGGGGGTCGATGGCGGGACAGGCGAGAGCGAGGTACAGTGAGGAGATTAGTGGTGGAGGAGCGGAGGGTGCGGGCTGGGCTGGAGAAGGACAGAAGGGAGGTGAGGTAGGAGGGGGCGAGGTGATGGAGAGCCTTGAAGCCCAGGGTGAGGAGTTTCTGCCTGATGCGCAGATTGATCGGTAGCCATTGGAGGTTTTTGAGGAGGGGAGTGATATGTCCAGAGCATTTCTGGACAAAGATAATCCGGGCAGCAGCATGAAGTATGGATTGAAGTGGAGAGAGACACGAGGATGGGAGATCAGAGAGAAGGCTAGTGCAGTAGTCCAGACGGGATAGGATGAGAGCTTGAATTAGCAGGGTAGCGGTTTGGATGGAGAGGAAAGGGCGGATCTTGGCAATGTTGCGGAGCTGAGACCGGCAGGTTTTGGTGACGGCTTGGATGTGAGGGGTGAATGAGAGAGCGGAGTCGAGGATGACACCAAGGTTGCGGGCTTGTGAGACGGGAAGGATGGTAGTGCCGTCAACAGAGATGGGAAAGTCAGGGAGAGGACAAGGTTTGGGAGGGAAGACAAGGAGCTCAGTCTTCGACATGTTGAGCTTTAGGTGGCGGGCGGACATCCAGATGGAGATGTCCTGAAGGCAGGAGGAGATGCGAGCCTGGAGGGAGGGGGAGAGAGCAGGGGCAGAGATGTAGATCTGGGTGTCATCAGCGTAGAGGTGATAGTTGAAGCCATGGGAGCGAATGAGGTCACCAAGGGAGTGAGTGTAGATTGAGAACAGAAGGGGACCAAGCACACAGTCCCCTTTCTCTCACTGGGCTCACAGAGGCTAAGGAGAAGAGAGAAGAGGCACTGAATCCCCATTTTACAGATGAGGCACCTGAGGCGTAGAAAAGTTAAGTGACTTGCCCAAGGTCACACAGCAGCAAATCGCATTTCTTCACACCCCAGATAGTCAACATGCAATCTGTGCTCTTTGGAAGTTGCTTAGAAGGGAAGAGGGATTTGGCTAAATTAGTGAATGAAAGGTCCCTAAAAAGGCATCCAGGAGGCCTAATGGGTTAAAGCACAGTCCTGGAGTCAGAAGGCCCTGGGTTCTAATCCCGGCTCTGCCACTTGTCTGTCATGTGACCTTGGGTAAGTCGTTTCACTTCTCTATGCCTCAGTTTCCTCAACTGCAAAATAAGGATTCAATAGGTATTCTCCCTCCTACTTAGACTGTGAGCTTCTTGGGGGACAGGGATTGTACTTATCAATCTGGCAATTTGTATCTATAACAGTGCAGTGTTTGACAGGCAGTAGCATTTAACAAATGCTATGAAAACAAATCAATGAGCATGGAGTCCAGGGAGGTCACCCCATTTAAACACTTACACAAGCTCTTCATCAACATATGGAGCACTGAAGAAATGCCAAAGGACCTCACAGCATCGCCTTCTCCAAGAAGAAAAGTGAAATTTCAGAATGAAGCAGTTATACAGTGCCCTGCACACAGTAAGCACTCAATAAATATTATTATTTATAATAACAGTATTATATTACATTATAATATTATAATATTATATTATAATATTATTGTTCTCTATCTCAGACAAGATACTAGCCAAGACTCCACGAGTATTCCTGTATCAACTATTGAAGAACACTGTCAACTAAATACTTCCAAGAATAGCAATATGAAGTAATTGAAGCAATTGAAGTAAGACTTCAATACTGGCATAGCACAGTGGAAATAATCTGTGTAGCAGGAGAAGTCAGAGAACCTGGGTTCTTATTCCAGGTCTGCCATTTGCTGCTGTGTGACCTTGGGCAAGTCACTTAACTTTTCTATGCCTCAGTTGCCTCATCTGTAAAATGGGGATTCAATACCTCTTCTCTCTCCTTCTTAGCCTCTGTGAGCCCAATGAGAGAAAGGGGACTGTGTCCAACTTGATGATCCCAACTCTTAGTACAGCATAGTTTGGCACATTGTTTGGCACTTAATGCTTACCAAATGGTATTATCATTATTGTTATTATTAAGCAGCACTCTGACCCTCTATATGTTGTTGGTTTTTTTTACAAAAAGCATCTGATGCTATCGGTAGACCTGGATTTGGGAAATTATTTAGTAAGTTTGGCTGCCCAGATAAACACATTAAGATTCTGAAACTGCTTCATGGCAGAATGGTTGATCGGGTCAGAGCTGGGGGTTTCCTGTTTGATCCATTCCCCATTGCTATTGGGATCCAGCAGGGATGTATAGTAGGTCACATCCTGGTCAATTTTCCTACTCGGCCATGCTGGAGGCTGCAACAAAAGAACTGAATGCTGGTGTCAGATGCATGTCGGCTCATCTGGGAAACTCTTCCCACTCTTCCTATGGATTTTGAGCACTACCCAAAGATCTACTGTATGCAGATGACTATGCCCTGAAGACACACACCCAAACAAACTTGTAAATGATTGTAAACTGCTTCAGCTAATTAGCGAGGCAGGATAGGCTTGTGATCAGTCAAGGAAAGTCTCCCCACAAAGCTCCATGAGTTCCAATCTCACTTACTACTCCTCCTTTTCTAGGGAGTGATATGGAATTTGTTATTTTCTTAGAGAAGCAGAGTGGCCTAGTGGATAGAGCATGGGCTTGAGAGTCAGAAGGACCTGGGTTATAATCCTGGCTCTGCCACGTCTGCTGTGTGGTCTTGGGCAAATCACTTCACTTTTCTGGGCCTCAGTTACCTCGTCTATAAAATGGGGATTAAGATAGTGAGCCCTATGGGGACAGGAACTGTGACCAACCCAATTATCTTGTATCTACCCCAGCACTTAGTATAGTGTACGGCATTTAGTAAGCATTCAACATATACCACAATCATTATTATTATGAAAAGTAATGTGTCAGCCCACACCAGAGAAGCTGCATTCAAAAACCAAAAATCTGTATTGACAATACAGAGGAAATGCTGTCACAGAATTCCGTTGCTAGGCAGCACATTGACCAAAGATGTAGTGATAAACAAAGTAGAAAATGAAATCCAGGTTGTTATAGAAGGAAGCAGTGGTGAAATAAGCTCCAAACGAACCTAAGGGTCCACACAGTTTCTGTAAGTCTGCCCAGTTTTCTCTATGGGTATGAAACTTGGGCTCCCAACAGCTACTAAATCCTACTCCTTGAGCAGTTCCATCAGCATCATTTATGGGATGTACTCAAGATTGGACGGCAGTCCAAGATCACGGACAAAGAAGTCTTACAATGAGGTCAGCCGCTTAACACTGAAGCGGAATACAAAAAGTTTCTCCCTAGCTGAAGCCTGACCCACCATAAGAAATGAATTAGACTTTTTGGATGACCTTTAAGGGATGTTCCAAATAGCAGATTTTTCCCATAAAGGCGCAGTTCCTTCATGGAACCATGTGAAACTTAAAGAGCTAATGAAGAGTGAGCAGAAGCTGGGAAACTGAAAGCATGGAGGACAGGGAAATCCTTACAAAAAAAAAAAAGCTATAGGTAATATGGCATATCATCTTTAAACTAGGAATCAGTAGTCAGGGACAGATCAATGTGGCTTACAGTAAGCATGGCTCAGTGGAAAGAGTACGGGCTTGGGAATCAGAGGTCATGGGTTCTAATCCCGGCTTCGCCACTAATCAGCTGTGTGACTTTGGACAAGTCACTTAACTTCTCTATTCTATTTATTTTATTTTGTTAATATGTTTGGTTTTGTTCTCTGTCTCCCCATTCTAGACTGTGAACCCACTGTTGGATAGGGACTGTCTCTACATGTTACCAACTTATACTTCCCAAGCGCTTAGTACAGTGCTCTGCACACAGTAAGTGCTCAATAAATACAATTGATTGATTAATTCTCTGAGCCTCAGTTACCTCATCTGTAAAATAGGGGTTAAGACTGTGAGCCCCATGTGGGACAACCTGATCACCTTGTAGCACCCCCAGCACTTAGAACAGTGCTTCACACATAGTAAGTGCTCAATAAATGCCATCATTATTAATCAAGAAAACAATGGCTCTTTTTGAGCAGAAGCTTCCTGGGGATAATGAGACAAAGACACAAAAGCAAAACCAATACCAGGCGCTGAAAACAACCAATCTGATGCTAGCACATAGGACAGTTTTTGTGTGTGCACATTGTGATCAGATCTGTGATCTAGTGGATAGATCACAGGCCTGTGGATAGCCCTGGGTTCTAATCTCAGCTCTGCCGCTTGTCTTTTGTGTGACCTTGGGCAAGTCAGTTACCTTCTCTGTGCCTTAGTTTCCTCATCTGTAAAATGGGGATTAAGACTGTGAGCCCAATGTAGGACATGGACTATATCTAACCTAATTAACTTGTAACTTAGCTCAGCACTTAGTACTGTTTCTGGCATATATTAAGAGCTAAACAAATGCTATAAAAAAGTGGGTCATTTCATACTACCATATCTATACACAGATTTCAGTGTTGGTCAATTGTTTCCTTCCAGCAAAAAGGACAACTATAAACAAATATCTACATCCAGAATAAGTTATGAGAGAGAAAAATTAGGGATGTAATGGAAAAATGTAGGGCTGTTAGAAGATTCAAGAAAGGTTAAATAACCACATGGATGATACCAATGAGTTAGTAAAGGGAAAACTTGGGGATTTTAGAGAAGACATTTATTATATCATAATAAATATTATAGAAGCACATGAACAGGGCCATTACTTGGTCAGCCTGATAATCCACTCAGCCCGGGCTTTGCCTTCAACAGTGCTAAAACAGGATGCTTAGAGGAATGTGAATTGGCTGCCCTTTTGGGAATCCATCTTCTTATCAAGGAGGGCTTGTGTCACAGTATTTCTCCAAGAATCCTTGGGTGCCACAGACAGAATACTGGGCTGAGAAGATTGCTCATGGTGAGCAACAGAAACATTTTTTTTTTCCCTTGAGCAGCATGGGAGTCCTGCCACACTTTTTTGAGTGAGCAAATGGGTGACAAAGGGGCCAAAGCCAAGGGGAGTAATAATGTCACATGATCTCTCCAAGGGAAGTCAGGTGACGAAGTGGGGGGATTTCTGTTCAGCAGAAAGTGGTGTATCACTTTCTCCTAGATAACTAGTAATGCAATCTAACTGATCAGAGAACAGTTGTGCATTCAGATTTTCTATCCCTGTTGCACTTAGAATAGGCACCTAGCACTCATCAGGCATTCAATAAATACCACTGATGGATTGGATTGATTGACTAAAGAACATCAAGTAGTGTTCTGAAGCCACAGCAAGGTGAACCAACACAATTTAAACACAACAGCACACAATCCCAAACCCCTAGGGAAAGACTCTTCTGGATGTTCCTGGGTAAAAAGTAGCATGCGCTTCCTCAGCCAGGGGAGCAAAAGGGTGAAATCTGGGCCAAAGGTTGAAAATGAATTTGTTTGCTGGTTTTATTCAAGGGAGAGCTTGTCTAGAGTGGTGCATAATGCACTCAGTACTATAGAATTTACATCCTTATGGGAACGTGTCTGCTAATTCTGTTGTATTCCCCCAAGTGCTTAGTGAAGTGCCCTGCACATAGTAAGTGATCAATAAGACCAAAGATTGTTCGATTGCTTCATTGGAGTTGGGGTGAATGAGTGGGCAAAAGAGAGTTCAGTGCTATCTGCAACAGCAAAGCAATCAATAGGGTTGATTATCAGAAACTTAAGCAATCACGTATCAGGGGTTTCTGGCCAATTGAAGTCCCTTGGCAGATGGATGAGGAAAAGAGAGGCCCAGAGGGAAGGGTCTCACAGTAGGCTCTCTTCCCTGGACTCTCACCTCTCCTTCCCCAAGCTTCCCTAAACCAGTTCTCTCTAGCTCCCTTAAGCTCCTTATGGATGGAAAATGTGTCTACCAACTTTGTTGCATTGTACTCTCCCAAGTGCTTAATATAGTGCTCTGTACACAGTATATGCTAAATAAATACTATTAATTGAGCAGCTACCCTCCCACATCCAACCCACGATGACTGTCCCTTGGCCTGTGCTGGAGTCCTTTACCCATTTGGGGTTTACTCTAAGACTCCTGGTTAAAACTACCACAAGAAAACTTCTGGCTTTGTTTTAATGTTTGCCGGCAGGTAGCTTTGGTCCACCTCCATTCACTCATTCTATCATGCTTATTGAGTGTTTACTCTTGGCAGATCACTCTACTAAGCGCTTGGAAGAGTACAGCAATAAACAGACACCTTCCCTGCCGTCAATAAGCTTACAGGCTAGAGGGGGAGGCAGACATTAATTTAAATAAGTAAATTACAGTTGTGTACATAAGTGCTTTGGGAATTGACCCTAAAGTGCTGGATTGACCCATGAAAGTCCGTTACTTATGGATTCACGATTATTATGGTACTGGAACTGTGTAGAGAAATGGGGTTCAGCTGAATGGGACCAAGTGTTTTATGGGTATATATTGTCCTGAACAGATGAAAAAAACAGACTTTTTCTGTAAAGAAAACCCAACAAACTCATTCTCCATTTGGAATCAGGCACTATCCAGAGTATTATGATTCGTTTTAAACTCCAAACTATTCAGGATATTTTGTTTTTCCTTTATATCTAGTCCCTCCCCCAGTGCTGGTGACCCTCAACATTAAACAATGTAATGCATAATGTTTCTGCATTCAATTCTTCGGAGAACCTCTGAAATGCCTCTAAAATGTGTTTTAATTCAAAATGGAATTAGATTTGGCCGTGCTCCAGTGCAAAAACGACTCAGCTGCCTAGCCAGAGACAACTCCATCTATGTGGTGGCCAACATGGGAGACAAGAAGCCATGTAACACCACTGACTCCCAGTGCCCCAGGGATGGCCGATACCAGTACAACACCAACGTGGTCTTTGGTGCAGATGGGAAGCTAGTGGCACGTTACCACAAGGTGAGGGCGACTTATCATTCCAACCTACGACATTATGGTAGTACCCTCTAGACTGTAAACTCATTGTAGGAGGGCATGTGTGTTTACTGTTGTATCGTCTTCGCCCAAGTGCTTCGTACAGTGTTTTGCACATAAGTGCTCAATAAATCCGATTGAATGAATGAGTGAATACTCAATGTCTGGGACTACAGAGCTTAGGGGGAGTGAAGAATTCAATATAATCAGACTAGAGCCCAATGGGGAGTGGATACAGATGCCCTTGATATGTGTGGCTTCAGAGGGACATGATAGCATGCATATTATGCCAGGCACACGGTTACCATAGCAGAACATTTTGAAGAAGCCCGTTAAAGTCCTCTCAGACCTAGAGGACCGCTCTATGGAAATCTCTGACCCCCTCACTTGCTCCAGGGCCTCGCCAAGCTCCCTGAACATGGGAATCACTTCCTATAACCAGGGAACCTGGTGACGGGAGTCGAGATGGAGGGTAGGCGAGGCCCCCCAGAATGAAAATACTGGTCATGAAGGAACCACATCCATATGTCTAACCAATGAGCCTCAGACCAGCTGAACCTTGATGAATAGCCACCTAAAATGTAAGTTCCCCTATAGACTGTGTCTGTAGTGTTACCCTATCTACTAAGAGAAGCAGTGTGACTCAGTGGAAAGAGTAGGGGCTTTGGAGTTAGTGGTTATGGGTTCAAATCCTGGCTCCGCCACTTGTCAGCTGTGTGACTTTGGTCAAGTCACTTAACTTCTCTAGGCCTCAGTTACCTCAACTATAAAATGGGGACTAAGACTGTGCGCCCCATGTGGGACAACCTGATCACCTTGTATCCCCCCAGTGCTTAGAACAGTGATTTGCACATAGTAAGCGCTTAATAAATGTCATCATTATTATTATTATTACTAACTATGCTATTGAACTCTCCCAGGTACTCTATACATAGTGGGTGTTCAAAAAATGCCACTGATCGATCATTAATAGAATAGAATAGAAATCGTGATGCTTTCTAATGGAAATATTTTAGGAGAAAATTGACGACAAATTAGAAAATGCATCTCCTGAAGGAAGATGTTATTACCTATTTCCATCCCTGTGCGTAAACACTATTTCAGCCTTAGAGGAGAAATTAGAATGTGTTTTTATTTCAGAAATGTTAAGGAATACAGTATAAGAAATGCATATTCAAACTGTCTTCCACTCATTTTGCAGTTATAAGAAGAAACAGCTCAAAACTTGGTGGCAATCAACCTTATGCATATTAGCCCAAATAGGCAGGCAGGATTCTAGCACCACGTCAGCTCTGGCCTGCTTTATGAATGATGACTGCATTTGGCCATGTCTGACTTTCATATATCTATGCTTACTGTATGTCACCACTTGGGAACTTATTCATTTCTCTTTCCATTAACAGTACAATCTCTTTGAACCTGAAGTTCAGTTCGACTTTCCAAAGGACTCACAGGACGTGACCTTCGAAACCCCCTTTGGAAAATTTGGAATTTTCACCTGCTTTGACATTTTTTCACACGACCCCGCCGTGACCGTTGTGGAAAAATACCAAGTGGACAGTGTACTGTACCCTACAGCTTGGGATAACACTTTGCCTCTTTTGTCAGCCGCTCCATTCCACTCTGCCTGGGCTAGGTCGATGAGAGTCAATCTGCTTGCAGCTAATACACATAACACCAGTATGCATATGACAGGTAATTCATGATCTTAATTGTTAATAATGATTCTTTACATTCAAAATAAGCATCTGTTTTCTTTATGTATTTCTCTTGGAGTTACTTTATTAATAAGTCTAATATTATGAAATCATTTATTGAGACCCATTTAGGATGGGAGACATATATAGAACTTTTGGCATTAGGGATAGCTTTAACTTTAAGATCAAGTTGCTACCACATACTTTGTAATACAGAATTGATGGGTTTTTTTCCTTTTTTTTTTTTTTTAAAGAAAGTGCTAGCTACCCACTTTTAGGAGCCCCTGAAAAATATGGCTAAAAAACTAACTTTTTTTATAAACTATGATTTTTAGGTCTGAGCTGAAGAAATACATTCAGTTCTCTGACTCTATGGGGTTGCATTCTGGAAAACTCACCCCAAGAAAACTCACTCTAGCAATCACCTGTTCCAACCCTGCTCACACAGGTTGGAACCCATTTCTCCCATCACCACGGTCTGTATCCAAATGGGCTCAAGTCGTTGCATGAAAGTTCCCTAATTCCCTACCAATGTTCTAGCCGAAATGAGCTGTGGAGAGATTGCATTTATAATATATAATGTATACCACATAATATATAAATATATCAATATAACATACTTTAAAGTACATTAACATACAGAATGCATAATACATATGATGCAATATAATAATAATAATAATGGTATTGTTAAGCACTTACTGTATGCCAAGCCCTGTACTAAACACTTGGATAGGTGTAGGATAATCATATGGGACTCACAGAGTAAATATAAGGGAGAACAGTTACTGCACTCCCATTTTGCAGATGAGGGAACTGAGGCACAGAGAATTTAAGTGATTTGCCCATGATCACATAGCAGGTAAGTGGCCTGGTGGAAAAAGCATGTGCTTGGGGCTCAAATAACCTGGGTTCTAAACCCAGCTTTGTCAGTTGCTTGCTGTGTGACTTTGGACATATCACCTAGCTTCTCTGTGCCTCAGTTCTCCTTTTCTCCTTTCTACTTAGACTGTAAGCCCTATGTGGGACAGGAACTGTTGTCCAACGTAATTGACTTGTATCTACCCCAGTGCTTAGAACAACACTTAACAAATACCATATAAAAGTGGCAGAAATGAGATTGCAACCCAGGACCTCTGACTCTCAGGCCTGAACTCTTTCCACTAGATCATGCTGCTTTCCATTATATAACATTTGGTTCTGCCATAATGCATGTCTTCATAACTCATTTGATATTCATTCATTCATTCATTCAATCATATTTATTGAGTGCTTACTGTGTGCAGAGCTCTGTACTAAGCGCTTGGGAAGTACAAGTTGGCAACATATAGAGATGGTCCCTACCCAACAGTGGGCTCACAGTCTAGAAGGGGGAGACAGAGAACAAAACAAAACATATTAAAAAAAATAAAATGAATAGAATAAATATGTACAAATAAAATAAATAAATAAATAAATAGAGTAATAAATACATACAAACATATATACATATATACAGGTGCTGTGGGGAGGGGAAAGAGGTAAGGCAGGGGGGATGGAGAGGGGAAGGAAGGGGATAGTAAAATAAACCTATATTTTATGTTATAGGGATATATACATAAGTTTGTTTCACTACATAGTCACTTGTAGAAATATCTTGGCTTTCTTCAGCCTCTTTCTTGCCAGGAACACAGTCCCTGATTGATTCATTAGCAAAACTTGTTCTTTTCATTTTATGGATTAGGAAACTGAGGTCCAAAGAGGTTCAGTCTCTTGCCCAAGTTTACTCAGTGAGTCAGTGGCAGAGCAGGTCTGCTGCTGCCCAATCCTAAACCCTTTCTTTTCAAGGTGACATTGTCTTTTTATGTTTGGCATTCTCTTACAGTTTCCTGTCTCCAGGGTGTTGGAGAGAACTGGGTAGCTCAGGTTATTAGACGCCTGCAAACTGAGTCACAGACAAGCCTTGCTTACCTGAATAATAATAATAATAACGATAATAGTAATATTATTTGTTAAGTGGTTACTGTGTGCCTAGCACTGTTCTAAGCACAGGGGTAGATAATAATAATAATAATAATAATAATGGCATTTAAGTGCTCACTATGTGCAAAGCACTGTTCTAAGAGCTGGGGAGGATACAAGGTGATCAGGTTGTCCCACGTGGGGCTCACAGTTTTAATCCCCATTTTAGAGATGGGGGAACTGAGGCTCAGAGAAGTGAAGTGACTTGCCCAAAGTCACACAGATGACAATTGGCAGAGCCGGGAGTTGAACCCAGGACCAAGCAAGTTAACAGTCCCGGTCCTAAATGGGTCTCACACTCTTAGTCCACATTTTACAGATTTGGTAACTGAGGCCCAGGGAAGGGAAGTGACTTGCCCAAATTCCCACTGCAAAGAAATGGCAGAGATGGGATTAGAATGGAGGTATTTCTGACTCCCAAGCCTGTGCTCCATCCATTAAGTCACTTCGCTTCTCGTGAACTTCATGAACTGAGAGTTACCTGTCTAATACAGAGAAGCAAAGTGTTGGGCTGGGCTCTGGATTGTCAAAATGGATTGGGTCCCGTTAGATCATTGGAAAAAAAAATTGGATTCTCAAAGCTTCAAATGATGAATCCTGGCCTGCGGCTCCTTTTTTTTTAATGGCATTTATTAAGCGCTTACTATGTGCAAAGCACTGTTCTAAGTGCTGGGGAGGTTACAAGGTGATCAGGTTGTCTGGGAGGTTACAAGGTGATCAGGTTGTCCTACGGGGGGCTCACAGTCTTCTTCCCCATTTTACAGATGAGGGAACTGAGGCCCAGAGGAGTTAAGTGACTTGCCCAGAGTCACACAGCTTTTGGCGGAGTGGGATTTGAACCCATGACCTACAACTCCAAAGTCCGTGCTCTTTTCCGCTGAGCCACGCTGCTTCTCTTCTTTGTTAAGTGCTTACTATGTCCAAGGCACTGTTCTAGGCACTGGGGAGGTTACAAGGTGCTCAGGTTGTCCCACCGGGGGCTCACAGTTTCACTCCCCATTTTCCAGATGAGGTCACTGAGGCCCAGAGAAGTGAAGTGACTTGCCCAAAGTCACACAGCTGACAGTAGTCAGAGTCGTGATTGGAACCCATGACTTCCTTAATAATAATAATAAATGATGGCATTTGTTAAGCACTTACTACGTGCAAAGCACTGTTCTAAGAGCTGGGGAGGTTACAAGGTGATCAGGTTGTCCCACGGGGAGCTCACAGTCTTAATCCCTGTTTTACAGATGAGGGAAATGAGGCACAGAGAAGTTAAGTGGCTTGCCCAAAGTTATCCAGCTGACAATTGGTGGAGCCAGGATTTGAACCCATGACCTCTGACTCCAAAGCCCATGCTTTTTCCACTGAGCCATGCTGCTTCTCCTTGCCAGTATTAAGACCATTTACCTGGTTCTCCATAGGAAAGGAATGGAATGCTTCTTTCCTGCTTCATTAGAGGAGTCTCTGGCCAAGCCGACGACTCTCTGCATATTCTGAACACGCAGCCAACCAGAGACTATGTACCTGGGCAGGGCAGCAGCTCAGCCAGGAACCCAAAACCAAGAGGAAAGATGCCTAAATGGAAGCCATTTTAAAAAAAATGTAATTTGTTAAGTGCTTACTATGTGCCAGGCACTGTATTAAGCACTGGAGTAGATATAAAGTTGTCATGTTGGACACAGTCCCTGTCCCACCTGGGGCTCACAGTCTTAATCCTCATTTTACAGATGAGGTAACTGAAGCACAAAGAAGTGAAAGGACTTGCCCAAGGTCACACAGCATTCAAGTGGAGGAGCAGGAATTAGAATCCAGGTCATTCTGACTCCCAGTAGACTCTACTTTTCTTACTCAACAATAGCATTTCTGAAGGACTTGGATCCTTGGTATCTTGGACTAACTAGGGTGTGAGAGAGTCCCAGAAGGCAGTGTGGCCTAGAGGATAGAGCACAGGCCTAGAAGACAGAAGGACCTGGGTCTAATTCCACCTCCACCACTTGTGTGCTGTGTGACCTTGGGCAAGTCAATTTAACTTCTCTGGGCCTCTGTTCCCTCATCTGTAAAATGGGGGTTAGCCCCATGTGGGACAAGTACTGTGTCCAATGTGATGATCTTGTATTTAACCCAGAGCTAAGTACAGTGTCTGGCACATAGTAAGTGTTTAACTGTCTCCCTCTCTAGACCTTAAGCTTATTGTGAGTAGGGAATGTGTCTCTTTTATTGTTATATTGTACTCTCCCAAGCACTCAGTACAGTATTCTGGATACTGGAAGTGCTCAATAAATATGATTGATTGACTGGCTGACTTCATCATCATCAACATCATCAATCGTATTTATTGAGCACTTACTGTGTGCAGAGCACTGTACTAAGCGCTTGGGAAGTACAAGTTGGCAACATATAGAGACAGTCCCTACCCAACAGTGGGCTCACAGTCTAAAAGGGGGAGACAGAGAACAAAACCAAACATACTAACAAAATAACTTGAAAAATGACTTAGATACCATTAAAAAAATTCCCCCAACAAAAACCAACCAAACAAAAAAGCCTTGCTCTGACCCATGGATGCTTTGAAGAGTCTTCTGGACAGGATGGGGTTCAGCTTTAGCAATACCTCATGGGTGTGTGTGTGTGTGTGTGTGTGTGTGTGTGTGTGTGTGTGTGCGCGCGCGCGCGTGTGTGTGTGTGCGCGTGTGTGTGTGTGTGTGTAGAGGGAGGTGGGGAGAGGGGGCAAAGGGAAAAGAGGGAGGTAAATAGAAACTTTTCTCCCCACCTAAAGCCACAGAGAGACCCCTTCAAGCTTTACATATGGATGCTTTGAAGAGTCTCCTGGACAGGATGGGGTTCAGCTTTAGCAATACCTCATGGGGGTGTGTGTGTGTGTAGAGGGAGGAGGGGAGAGGGGGCAAAGGGAAAAGAGGGAGGTAAATAGAAACTTTTCTCCCCACCTAAAGCCACAGAGAGACCCCTTCAAGCTTTACATAAGACTCATGTCCCACAGGGCCAGACAGGTCAGTGGAAAAACTATTCAGGTAGCAGGAACTTAATTCTGATTCCTCTCATTCATTAATAAACCCAGTGCAAACTGATTGCTGTTGCTCTCCTGTCCTTCCCAGGAAGTGGAATCTACGCTCCGGATGGGATCAGGGCGTTCCACTATGACATGGAGACAGAGAGCGGTCAGCTCCTGCTTTCAGAGCTGAAGTCCAGGCCCCGTCTCTGGCCCAGCTACCCCGTCGCTGTTGACTGGAGCGCTTACGCCAAACATGTCAAGCCACCCTCGAGGGAGTACAAGAAGTTTGGAGGGAAAATTTATTTTGATGAATTTACCTTCACCGACCTCATCCAGGCTGGGGAAAACTACACCGTCTGTGAGAACGACCTTTGCTGCCATTTAAGCTACAAGATGACTGAGAAGAGAGCAGATGAAGTCTTTGTTCTCGGAGTCTTTAATGGGCTCCACATAGTCGAGGGCCAGTATTATTTGCAGGTAAAGCTGCTTGGTTTTTCATCCCCTGAGCCAGCCGGCATGTGTGGGGGCTTCCCCTCCTGTCGGTTAGAATTTAAATCTCACAGATGGGCCAGAGGACAATTGTCTCTGGAGTCAATCAATCAATCGTATTTACTGAGTGCTTACTGTGTGCAGAGCACTGTACTAAGTACTTGGGAAGTACAAGTTGGCAACATATAGAGACAGTCCCTACCCAACAGTGGGCTCACAGTCTAGAAGGGGTAGACAGAGAACAAAACCAAACATATTAATTAAATAAAATAAAATAAATAAAATAAAATAAAATAAAATAAAAATAAAATAAAATAAAATAAAACAAAACAAAAATAAAATAAAATAAAATAAAATATAAAATGATTTGACCTCACCACTGAGGTAGCAGGAGAATGCCCAGCCTCCAGCTCTCTCTGCTCTGGTGGCTGATGTGTATCCCTAGCCTTACTCTTCTTCAACGCTGCACCCAAATCTCAGAGTTAGCATAGGTCAGCGGTGATGGGAGTCAGGGAGCCAGGAGAACGGGAAGCAAAGCAGAAGAACAGGTTGGATCTGGCCAGGGGGTTAGGATTCCTGCTTTCTCTGCCTAATCCTCTTTTTGTCTTTCAGGCTCTCACTCTCCTCAATCAATCAATCATGTTTATTGAGCATTTACTATCTGCAGAGCACAGTACTAAGTGCTTAGGGGAGGACAATACAACAGAGTTTGGTAGACAATCCCCTGCCCATAAAGACCTTACAGTCTAGAGGGTGAGACACATTAATATAAGTAAATAAATTAGCCTAGTGGAAAAAGCACGGGCCTGAGAGTCAGAAGGACCTGGGTCCTAGTTCCAGCTTTGCTACTTGTCTTCTGTGTGACCTTGGGCAAGTCACTTAGCTTCTCTAGGCCTCAGTTACCTCATCTGTAAAATGGGGATTAAGACTGTGAGTCCTATAGGGAACAGGGACAGTGTCCAACCCGATTAACTTGTACCTACCCCTGCAGTATCTGGAACATGCTAATCGCTTAAACTAATACCATTTGAAAAAATTATGAATATATACAGAAATGTTGAGGGGTTGCCTATCTTTCGTTCTCTCTATCTCATTTTAAAATGGATCCTTCCATCACTAATAGGATGTGTTTGATTCACACATGTGGCAGGCCAATAAATGGCTAGTGATGGATTGAGTCAGAAGACCAGGTTCTAATCTTGCTGTGTGACCTTCCCTCTGTGTGATCTTGGGCAAGTCACTTCACTTCTCTGTGCCTTAGTTTCTTCATCTGCAAAATGGGTATTAAATACCTGTACTTCATCCCTCTTAGACTGTAAGCCCAATGAGGGATAGGGATAGTGTCTTATCCGATTGTATTTTTATCCTCCCCAGTGCTTTATTACAGTATTTTTTATAGTATTTGTTATGGCTTACTGTTTGTCAAGCATTGTCCTAAACACTGGGGTAGACACAGTTTATTATGTCAAGGCCGGTCTCTGTCCTACATTGGGCTCAAAGTGTAAGTAGAAGGGAGTACAAATATTGAATCCCTATTTTACAGTTGAGGCACAGAGAAGTTATGTCATTTGCCTAAGGTTACACAGCAGGGAAATGGCAGAGCCAGTATTAGAGCCTAAGTCCTCTGATTCCCAGGACTGTGCCTTTTACTCTATGCTCTGCTGATTCTATATGATTAGGCATACAGTAAGTGCTTAA